>NC_140959.1:129405129-130128462 GCF_014529385.1 Adiantum capillus-veneris
GTAATTACTAGGGTTATACAATGGGTATCTTGAAAGATCCCTTGGACCTAGGAGAAAGGGGAAAGGAAAGGGCATACTTTGCTTTGAAAAGGAAACGTGGCGACAAAGTAAGCATGGAGAGATGGAGGAAGGCTAAGGCAATGTTAGAAAAAACCCGGAGTCTAGTGTATTTTAAGCGACTGAAATTGCAAAATCCAAATTAAAGTTTGAGCTTGCCTTTAAGAGAGCCAGGAAATTTACAGAAGTTTCAGTATGATTGCTAGTAGAAGCTTCAAATTTTGACCAAAAAATTGGGAGGGGAAAGTAGCCGACCCCTACATGCCCCTGTTTTTGGCAATTGAGATCCGTTTTTGAGTGCTTAGCATGCACTTTGTCGTAAATAAAGGCAACTATGTCTAAAAACAATGCAGCGACTAATTTCCAAAGCCTGCAATTCAATTTTTGGTTTTAGCGTCTTGTATTGATAGACAATCAGTCTAGCGAGTAGGTGTAGTTTTAGGCTTTGAGAATTCACAAATAGGGGATTTACAAAGTGCCACTTGAGTTTATAGTTCTATATGGAGTGATGAATTTGAAACTATGAGTTAATAAAAACATTTAAAAAAATAAATTGTGACATATACTGAAGACTTTGAAAATATGAGTTAGTAAAAACAAATAATAAAGTAAATTTAGAACATCCAAAAGAGTGTAGCTCACTTGATGGATGAGCCTTCATGATGTAACCACAAGGTTGATGGTTTGAGGCTCACGAGAAGGGCTCGATGGGTGTTACCAACTTCTCCTTTGTGGGAGTTGACAATGTTCCCATTGTACAACTCCTAATGGGTGTGACATGTATAGCAAGTCTGGTTGTAAATATGTATAAAGGTCTCCCTCCTACATTCCCAATGCTAATGGTAAAAAAGAAAAAAGATCGCTCCCATTCCTTCAACTCTCCAACATTCTCATTCTCAACATTTTTTCTGTGGACCATAGGTTGCATGGGTGAGGAATTAGGAAGAAAATTTTTACCACATACATCAGCCCATGACTTGTTTGTACATACAATTTGCATGCCGCATACATCATGGTGCATGCTATCAAACTTCTCCTATTTCATTACATGGTCATACTCCACTTGGATGATGTACTCCTTCAAAGTATTCCAGTCCAGAAGAGAGCATTTACAGTCCTTGAATTTCTCTCCAAGTTGCATCAAATGTGTTGTTTGCATCTCAAGTGTTCTCTTGAGACTCTCATTCTGAATAACAACAATCCTTAGCATGTCATTCTCCATTGCAAATGCTCGTAAGTCTTCACCTTTGTTTACTGTCTCATGCAACAATATCAGGTATGCCATAATCATGGTTTACTGTCAGGGCTAGGGACTTGCTACGCGCCGTGTGCGAGACACAAAGGCTCCTAGCACACAGTCATACAACAGACAAGCTCAGAAGGAAGAATGGTGTGTCACTCACCTTCCTGCGTAGTTGCGAATGAAGGATTCCCGCGCCGCGAAGAAAAGGGAGACGCCGCTACGCCGCGCTCAATCGCCTCGCCGCCGTTGTGCCACCGCAACGCTCGATCACACACACACACTCTCACACTCTCTCTCTCTCACATGTACACACACACACACACACACACAAGGAGATGGTGAAGGAGAAGGTGGAGATGGATCAAGAGCGGCTTCTATTGCACAATGAGAGAATGAGTAAAAATTAGGTTTAGTGGCTTTTATATGAGCTCACCCCATTCACACTTGGGCGCCCATACTTAGCCAACTAACTCCTTGAATATTCCAGTTAGAGTGCGCCTGTCATCGGCGATCACGCTTACCCTGTTCCTATTGGTCTGACAAGCCTGGTACCTGACTCTAAACAATACAACGTTTATAGATCATAGGGTGTTCGTGTGCCGTGAGGGTTAACATGAACATGCCCCCTTCCTGATGTAGATTCCGTCCTCGGAAGCTATCCAGTTGAAGATCGTTCGTTGAGATGGAAGAGTAGTCGACATGGATGTGCGTAGCCTTCTTCAATCACTGCAAAATCAAACAACATTGCCACAGTAATTGCATTCTCATATACAATTAAAAATCATATGCAATTTTAGACAGACAAATTGATTGGTAACAGAATTTTAGACAATTTATCAGCAATAAACATTAAATTGCAATATAATCAAATGCATAAATAGATGTAAAGGTAAAAAATTAAACAAGTCCGGGGTCGCTAATTTAACGGTCAAAAGGCACTAGAGCTCGACTATTAATACCATGGGTAACTTCTCAATTTTTTCTGGTCAATTAAGTTGTTTAATCGCGAGAGCCAAGTATTTGATGTTCGAGGGCTGACTAGAGGCTATACCTAGAAGACCTTATAGTTAAGCTACGATAAAAGGAATTTCTCATGAAATCATCGCCTGACTGATTACCTTTTTTTGACCCCCCAAAGTCTTTTCACATTGATTCAATTTTGATGTGTGTGCTTATTTTGTATGCCTTGGGTTTTTTGCTTTTCAAGGAAAAGCGCCCACACTCGGAACCTCTAGGGCTCTAGTACCATAGGCGATACATGTGAGTGAAGTACCAATTTAAGCAGGGATTTCTCTTCCAGCTTAAAATTTTACACTGTGGCACTTTGATTTTCTGTTTGTTCATTTTCAACATTTTAATTTTGTAACTTTGGGGGGTCATATAACACTGTTACCTTTCCCAGACTCATCACATTAGTAAACTCCCTTTATAATACTTAAGCTAAAGGTCAATAGGGTTAAGCCCACTAGAAAGCCCTAGTACATTTCACACAATGCTTCCTTAATCGGATTAAGAACCTAAGTAACCATTGCTCATTAGGAAGGCATTCCCCATGGTATTAAGAGTAGATTTCTAATACCTAGCTTGGTCAAACTAGCTTAGTCGGACTGCTTGATTTTTAAACCTAGACAAGTGATTATGAAAAAACATTACATTGAATTAAATGTTTGATACTAAGCAAATGCGCTGAATATTAATTATGCTACCAATCACAATCAAAGCAGACAAAAATGGATGCAAAAAGATAAGGGCAATGCTAATGGACATAAAACACCTGTTTGTGTTGATGGTCGCGCTTGATTTGAAGTGTGAACGAGAGAAAGGTTCCATGTAGGTCCAAATCCTATCAATAGCAGCACGCTCCTGTACACACTAGGAAACAAAAGGAATACCTCCAGGAGGCACATTAGTGGGAAAAGGTACCAACACTTATTGAACACAACAAAAAACATAAGGAACCCTAACCTAATTATTTGCACTCTCCCTAGAGAGTCAAGGGCATAGGATATTGTAGAGGTTGGGGGGAAACCCTAAGGCTAAACCCCTATCCTCGTCGTTGAGATAAACAAAGTCATTATCCATGAGACCATATGTGCCATCCGTGTAGTCATGTAAATTTTCTTCTTCATCATAGGTGCCCATGTTTACTAAGAAGGTCACTAGACGCCTATAGTCATCTTGGTCAAAAGGTTAGGCTTGTGCAATGGGAGAAACGCTCTCTACTAAGTATGGATCAGACGTGATCAAGAGACGTATCAGCCATTCTAACTCCTCAAAATTCCTCTCACATGCTAGCGTACCTATCAAATCCCATTCACATGCAAGCACTGGAAAGACCATGTGAAACATTTGTGAAAAGTAACGAGGGTACCTCTCACCCAAGGCAGGAGTGGATGACTCTAGCGTACTATCCATATCTGTACACGCAAATAGATGATGGTTAGAGTGCAAATATTACAAGGGTCGTGTTCTTGTGTATAATTTGTTTTTATTATTTTGTGTTATGGATCTTGCTCTTTTACTTTTTAATCTTGTTTTTGTGAGTATAAGGCTTTATATATACATTCCCTAAGATTGGAGATTGAGAGGTCAGGGAGGAAGGTTGAGAGGGAAGCAAGTGAATGACGGATGTCAGCAAACACTCCCCACTTCCTTGGGTAGATCATACCTTTTGGAAGGAGGTCGTCACCTTTTGAAACCAATTGTTCCAAGTTGTTATGGGTAAAGGCTTTAACCAATAGTTTTCGATCACCCTATGTGTTTCATCTAGTTGCAAGGGTGGTAAGGTACTCTCCCATGATTTTATTTGCAACATTGTTGGAGGTGGTGAATCTACAACGGGAGGTGCAAACTCTTTCTTGCTTGTATGGATATGTACAATGGTAGGTGGAGGTTGTGTCGAAGCTTCTATTTCCGTATAGGAACTACATGAAGAGCAAGAAGCTTCATTTGCTTTTCCTGTTCCTGAGCTAGGTGGAACAAATCGTTCTTTCTTTGGTACCCAAACTAGCTCTGGAGCAGGTGTGTCGCATTCCGTGATTTTTTCCTTTCCACGATTTTCAATTTGTTTTGGAGCCACAGGATTGGGTTTACATGGGCCAGGTGACAGGTAAGAGTACAATTTACGTTTTGGCACCCAGATTTGATCATTTCCTTAATAGTATCCTTGGGCTTTTAATAGTCGTTTAGGAATCCAGTGCCACGTTTTCTTACATTTCTTGGAGCGAGTGGGACGTTTCTTACGAGGCTTCTGTTTTTTAGCATCATCCATGGTTACTAAAGAAGCTTTAGGGACCCACTTGTATGCTTTCTTTGTTATATTAGGATGGTTCTTGTGTGTCTCAAGCTTTCTTTCAACTACATCAGTTGAAGATCTAGAGAGTTGGGCTATGGGGACGTATGGTTCAACCTCCTGGACATGCAATGTCTTGGGTTTTATTTCCTTAGGCAATATCTCAGGGACTATGGCTTGAGTGGTAGGGATAAGAGTTGGTTTTTGCGTTGTGACACCCCCAGTCCCCCAATCAATAGTGCATTTGGTGGCTATCATCCACGTGCGTCCTAGGTTTATATTACCCTCCATAGTTCTAGTAGGCATGACCAAAAAGTCTTGAGCTACAATTCCATTGTCATAACTGACAGCAGTGTGCCAGATTCCAAAAACCGTAGTTTTTTTCTTGTTGACACCCTTGACTTGGATAATACTCTCAGATAGAGGTGGCTTCCCTAACTGACACCACACCCCATAGGATAGCATATTATATTTAGCACCCGTGTCCAATAAGGCATTATATAGCACTTTTCCATAGGCACTATTTAACTCAATAGGGTTAGCCTCTCAATAGGGTCCAACCAATCCTCTTCGATTTCCAGGTGGAATGCATTTGTGACTCCAAGGTTAGCCTCTCGTTTTTGTCTTATATGTTGTTGTCTCTCCTTGGCCTCAGCTTGAGCTTGTATCTTCTTTAACTCGGTTTGTGCTTTGGCGGCCTTCTTTTGATGAATGGCCCGTAGTTCTTCTTGGCTTAAAGGATCATAATATCTTTTGAATTTACTCCCATTGAGGAATCCAATGGTTTCAACTCCATCAAGAGTTTCCACACGAAGGGTACCTTGTGGGGTAATTTCACATACTCTATATAGTCCTTTACCAGGATATTTCAACTTTTTCTTCTCTTTACGTACTCCATACATAAGGACTTTATCACCAACTTTGATGTCCTTGTCCTTCACATGGCGATCAAACCACTTCTTTCTCCTATCCTTTTCCACAAGAGCATTTTGCACAGCCAACTGTCTCTCTTTGTCTAGTTTTTCTAAAATATACAAATGCTTGGTTAAGGGGTTACCATTCCATCCTTCTTGCGAAGCTACCCTAAGACTAGGAATGACAAACTCCCAAGGCATAACCGCTTCTTGGCCGTATACCATTTTGAATGGCGTACAATTAATAGCCACTTTATAAGCAGTACGATAAGCCCATAGACCAGATGTCAGCTTCAAATCCCAATCAGTGCGATGAGCTTCTACCGTCTTGGTTAAAATAGAGATTAGAGTCTTGTTGGTGCTGTCGGCTTGTCCATTAGCTTGCGGGTAATAAGGTGTAGACTTATGGTGGGATATCATAAAGGTCGTGGTAAGCTCTCTTATTACCTCATTTATAAAATGGGTACCATTATCACTAACAATTTCAAAAGGGAAACCAAATCTTGTGATAATGTTCTCAAAAAGAAACTTAGTTGTTGTCCTCGCGTCAGCTTTTTGTGAAGCCTTAGCTTCAGCCCACTTTGTTACATAGTGCGTAGCAACTAGAATATATCGAGATTGAGTGTTGCGAGCTGCGGGACTAATTGGACCTACAAATTCTAAGCCCCATTTTTCAAATGGTTGGGTTACTTTAATAGGATGTAAGGGCATTCTGTCTTTGTGCTTTGTGGTCTTGTAACGTTGACACTCATCACACCCTTTTGTAAAAAGTGATGCATCCTTAAATAAAGTTGGCCACCAATAGCCTGATTGCAGCACCTTTCTAGCAGTTAGGTCTCCTGAAAAATGTCCTCCTGCTATGCCCATATGTGCTTCTTGCAAGATATACAAATATTCATCCTCGCGGGCACAACGCCTAAGAATATCGTCCTTGCCTAGTCTATACAGAGTTCCGGCAATCAAACAATAGGGTTCACATTCTTTTACTAGCCTCCTAGCGATATCCTTACGAAGTTCCTTGGGTGGAAAACCATTAACTAAAAAGTTAACAATGTTCTCACTCCATTCAGGCATAGTCTCAACTATGAATAGGGAAGTATCGAGTAATTCATCATCAACTCCTGTAGGGGCTTCACCATTGGGTATGCGAGACAAATGATCAGCCATGACGTGCCTTTTACCGGGTCTCACTACAATCGTGAAATCAAACTCCAGAAGAATTAACAACCATCGTGTGATTCTTCCTGTGGAGCATGGCTTGTTTACCAGATACAGCAACGCTTGATGATCCACATAAAATACAACTTGTTTGCCAGAAGGTAGTAGCGAAATTTCTTTACTACATAAACCATTGCTAAACCTTCTCGCTCTGTAGTGGTGTAGTTCCTTTCAGCATCGTTCAATTGACGGCTTGCAAAGCTAATGGGATAGTCCAATTTATGTTCTCCTGGTTGAGTGAGAACACACCCAATAGCAAAGTTTGATGCATCAATATGCACATGGAAAATGACATGCCAGTTAGGTGTCCTTAAAATCGGAGCACTTGCTAGTGTTTTCTTCAATTGTTCATAGGCCTGGTCACACTCTTCAGTCCATTTAAATTCAATGAGAAGCTTGTACAAAGGACGTGATATCTCAGCGAAAAATAAAGTAAACCATCGATAATAACCCACGTGTCCCATGAACCTTTGAACTCCCTTGTAATTGGTTGGTGGTGGTAACTCTAGAATCACTTTAATTTTGCTCTCATCGGTTGAGATACCATTCTTAGATACTATATGCCCTAAAATAACTCCATGCTTGACCCAAAATTGGCATTTGAACGGGTTCAATGAGATACGATATAACCTACACTTTTCAAACACCTTCCGCAAACATGATAGATGTTCTTTCCAAGAAGAGTAAACACAAAGGTCGTCTAAGAAAGCTTCACAAAACTCTCTCAAATATTTTTTAAAAGCAGTTTTTATTAATTGTTGGAATGTAGCAGGGGCATTTGTTAAGCCAAAAGCCATCACACGAAATGCAAACACGCCAAATTCTGTGATGAAGGCAGTTTTAGCTTGGTCCTCTAGCGCTATCGTGATTTGGTTGTAGCCTGAGCACCCATCTAGAAAGCTATAAGCTTCCTTGCCTGCAACTCTTTCGAGTACATGTTTGGAATATGGTAGGGGGTAATGGTCTCTTCTAGTAGCTACATTAACTTTTTTGAGGTCCACGCACACCCTGAGTTTCCCATTCTTTTTTGGCACGATAACTATTGGAGACACCCTTCAGAGTGTTCAATAGGATATATGAACCCACATTTGATAAGCTTTTCTAGTTCTTCTTATATGATCTTTGCGTACTTAGGATTCATCGGGTAGGGTCTTTGTTGTACGGGCTTCACAGTGCTAATCATAGGGATTGTATGTTGGACCACAGAAGGTGGAACATCTTTCATATCATGGTATGTCCAAGCGAATATGTCCTTGAGTTCCTTGAGAAGATCTTTGAGGACCGCCTCTTCAACTTCTGTGAGGTCTTGGGCAATAAAAACAGGTTTTGATTCTTCACTGGGGTCGGCTAATTCTATTTCTTTAACTATTGTCGGACCATCATAGATTCCATTATTCCCATCGATAGGTATTCTTTGGGATTTTGTGTACACAACCTTTGCTTCCCCTGTGGTGTAAGATTTGAAATGTTCTGGTGCAGGATGCAAGTCTATGGATTCTGGTTGTGCTTTGGTCTGTGTTTCTATTTCTGCTTTCTTGTGTTGTCGAGCTAACTCTTGGTTTTGATGCCTCCTTGCAGTGCGGCTCAACTTTGGCTTGTCTATGATCTCTAATTGGGCTATGTCATGGGGTCGTGGTCTACACCACATACCATTTTGGAGATATTCACCCCAATCGTCTACCAATTTTCGATGAGCATCACATGCTCCTATATAACTGAGCCATTATACTGAGGATCTCTTCTTTTTTATCCTAGCACGTACATTGGCTCGATATCGACGCCTCTTAAAGTTTTTCTTTTTCTTATTTGAGACCTGCTTTTGATTTGCATTTAGATCTGGCTCACTAAAGGAGTCCTCGTTGGTGTCCTCTTCACTCTTGGAGGAGCTATCATCGGTTGATGTACTCGGTCCTTCCGAATGTTTTGACTCTGAACTTGCTCCACTCTCTAATTCATGAGATTCAGAATCCGTTTCACTCTGGGAGTCCGTGTCTGAGTCGTGTTGGTCAAAGTCTTCTATTGAGCTATCGGTGTCACTGTCAGATTGGTCTACAATTGCCTTGCCCTTAGAAGATGCATGTATGGCACTTATCATGTTCAGAGGTGCAATTTGTGGTACCTCTTCCCCCTCTGGTGTGACCCAAGTGGTTCCTCTATTTCCCCAGGTATCTATGGTTGCAGCTAGGTGTACCCAGTCCACGTTGTCTGATTCGGTCATACCCGGTAACACATCCATGTAAGGAGAATCTTGGCCAATGTCTGTATCCTTCTTACAAGTGTAACAATATTGAAGTGGGGCCGAGTGAACTGTGGTGTCAGAGCGATGATCAATAATGGTTTTACTCCCTAAGGGGTGTACCTTACCAGTCACCAAATCCACTCTAAGGACAGAGTCTTGGAATTGCAAATAGACATGATTTTTAGACCAATCATGAACCATTTGTGCTTCCCTCATGAATGGTTTTCCTAAAATCATTTCATATGACATAAGGTGTTTAGAGAAATCCATTACAATGAACGTATGTCGTACCTTGTGTCCTAGAACTTTGATCTTAAGATCCTTGAGCATCCCCATAGGTTTGGCTATGGTACCATTTTCCCTCTTTACCACAATGTTAGTAACACTGAGGCGGGGTTTTCCCATGGATTCTCAACAATCTTTTGTAACGATGCTAACTCCCGCACCACCATCAAGAATTCCCTTTATAGTTAATCCCTTGGTGGTGATGGGTAGGGTCGCATTAGACTCGTCGCCTTCAAAATACTGCCCTAATTCGTTAATGGGTATCTCGATCACAGACTCGTGTCCATCTAAGTCAAGTGATTGCACATGATTTTCCTCATCAATCATAATCGAGTCAGGCCTATTTGTTTGTGCAAACTGCGGTAATCCCGTTTGTAGCTCTCCGTTAAGGAATGCTCGAAGTGCAAAGAATAACTCAGGATCTCCATACATCTTTGCTATGATCGTGGTTCGGACCTTAGAAGACATGAAGTCCACTAGTTTGGCAACATTCATTGGCATTTTGCAGGGTGTAGGTCCTTGACTAGGAACTGGTGAGGATGAAATCTCATATTCCTCAATGGGATCAGGTATTCCTTCGTTAAACATCCTTTCCAACAAGAAAGGTGTATGCTCACTTTCTGATGTCCCGTCCTCACTCCCTTCTTGGATGATACTAGGTATGGCTAACGGTCTATGGTTCATGTGGGGTGGATGAACTTGCGTGGGAAACACTATGTCATGAATTTTGACATGCATGGGTTCTGGTTCTAGTTTCCTTTGAGTCTCCTCCACTAAACCTCTTAGATGTTTCACCTGCTCAATCTCGTCTACTGGGTTTGGGTACGTCCCAATCTTATTTTTATGATTCTTCCCTTTTTGCCCTTGCGGTTTATCTTGGGGGTCTTGGATTGGATTTGGAAACACTTGTGGTGTTTTCAGAGGCTCTTTATGGTTTTCTCTTATTCGGTTTTCATTTGGTTCCATGTTACGGTTTTCTTTGTCGCTCTTTCCCTTTGTGGTATTGGTTCTAGTCTCCATTGTCTCGATTGAATCTGAATCATCCTCGAGGTCATTCATATACACAGGGTCATCTCTTGTTCCTATGTTTGTTTTGGAACTTGGCTTTGAATTTCCCGTATTCTGCGACCTCTTCCTTCGTGTCTTCTTTTTCTTTCCTTGGATAACTGACGCTGTATCTCTCTCTTCGAGGATATGGCCTGGCCCTTGAAGCATGGACCGTGTAATCGCATAAGTGGGTGCGACGGGTGGTATTCGCGATGTCACACTAGTAATTTCGACCAAATTTAGGGGTGTGATTTTAGGCGCATTTGGGTTATAGGGGCATTGGGCAATCAAGTGATCTATGCCATGATTACATGTGAGTATTGGCATTGCAGACGTGCTCCCTTGATTCATTTGCATCTGTGCAGCATTCTTTTGCAGCCTAATAGGGCACTACGCTGCCCGATGTGGTCCACCACACTCGTAGCATTGAAGAGGTGGCCTCCTAGCCTAGGTTTTGATATTTTGACCTCTGGATGCGAGAGCAGCAACTTGATAAACCGGCTTGACTTGCCCCCAACAATCTTCCATGTAGTATATAGGATACTCTTCCAATGTATCAAGTCCGTAGGCAATACTAGTGTCTATTTCCTCCTCACAGCCATCTACATAAGCATTAGATGGCTTGCAACCCACTTGGTTCATAGGGGCGACTCTTGGATGCGGGGGCTGCGGTCCTAGCATAGGAGGTGGTAGAGGTGTAGCTTGTACAACATTTTGAGATCTAGGGACCATGTGTTGCGGTAGTTTCTCAATAGGTGGAGCAGGCATCCATACAGGAGCTCGAGGCGCATCCGTCCAGGCTACAGGTGGTCTATTTTCCATCATACGTTTGATCATTAAACAATCCTTAGCTTGGTGACCATACCTACCACATGCGTTGCAAGTTTCATTAAATTTTACTCTAAACGTAGGGCACTCACTAGTGCTATGTGGACCTAAGCAAATGGAACACCATTGTTGCTCCCTTCTTGGATACATGTGACTATTTTGAGGGGGTCGATTATCCTTAAGAGATTGTTGGATTGCCTTGGTGAGGTCTGTCAAGAATGTCTCAAATACCTTTGGCTCATTGGCAATGGGCTTTGCAGTCATGGGTTCATACTCAATGGCTTGTGAGCTAGTGGATCTCGTGTCAGTAGACACCCTCATGCCTGCTATCATCAAGTTGTCCTCTAATTGGATTGCATTGGCAGTGACATCTTCCCAGGTTGTGATACCTATAATCACTAGTCCATTATAGATTCCTTCATTCCTCAACCCTCGAATGAATCGATCAAGCAGTTGGTTATTGTTGAAGCGCTCATTTACAGGGCAGCGACAGTTTAAGTGCTTTAGACGACTAATGAAGTCCCTTACTGACTCTCCTTCCTTACGTTTGGCCTTCTGTAGCTGAGATGCTACACCCCAAAGCACACCTTCTCGTATGTACTCCTTTAGAAACAACCTTCGAAGGGTAGGGTAGATTGTTTTCTCATCCACCCTTAGGGTTCTATACCAATCTCCAGCCTTCCCACTTAATGTCAAGCTTAAGGCATTGCACTTATGTAGTTCGTTGCATTCCCCTAAGGAATCACATACTTGTTCAGAGACTTCAATGTGTTTTCTAGCATCTTTGTCCCCATTGAATTTTTATGTGAGTTTGGCAATTTGTACTGCCTTACTTCTAGGCTCTCTATCAGATGCATGACGCATATTTTCTGCGATAGATTGACCTATGGTTTGAGCAAACGCTGCCAAGTCACCTATGTGAGGAGGAAGGGCCGGTGGAGGTACTCTTGGAATCATATGTGGGAGAGGGACGGGTACCGGTCTTGGTATATGTGTGGATGATGCAGGATATGGAACATAACGGGGCATAGGTCCACTCGGATAAGGGCTAGGGAGTGGCACTCGAGGAGCATAAACAAGTGGTACAATTGGAGGTGTGGGGGCCATGTGTGCATAAGGGGCTAGAGGCACATACGGTCGAGGACCCATATTAGGTACTACGACACTAGGTAGTGGCATTGCGCTAACCGTAGATGTCATCGGTACATTCTCTGTCAGGTCTATCCCTAGATTGAGCACTATGTTTTCCTTAGTAGAGGGTTGAGCCAAGTTAGGGAAGCTAAAGTTGTCGCTCGGAGGCTCAGATTGCATAGAGACCCCAGGTGAAATGACGTAAGATGGGTCCATGGGACTCATTAGAGGAGTCTCCATTTGTGATAGAGTAGGCTGTTGAGCCTTGCTCGTATCCAGAAATCTCATGGGGCCAGTTGAGAGTATATTTACCCCTCGGTTTTGCCTTTCTGATTGAATAATGCCATGGATAACATTACAGATCATTTTCTGTTGATCTTCGATGCTTGTGGCACTAGAGGTGGATTGTACAATCTCTATCCATCCTACATGGTAGGCGTGGCCAGAGTGTAGATCCGTCAACACCTCAGTGTGGAGGTCGTATGTCCAATGATCATTAATGAACAATCCTTCTAGAGTCGACGTGTTAACGGTTTCTTGTGAGGTAGAAGCAATGTTGCTCCCCGTGGTTTTACTTGTCACCGACGGTACTCTAGAGGGAACTTCTGAAGGAGGCAGCTCAACAGGGCCTTCTTGGTAAGAAGTTGGCAGGATATCCACATGGACACTCTTTGGGGGTGTGGGGTCCACGTGCGATGTGAAAGGAGAGTCCACTTCCCCACCCCCTTCGTGTGCTTCATTTGCATCAGGTTCCGAGCGAGTAGCTCTACCTAATGTTTCCATGAAACGGCTAAACATATTAGTACTAGTCTGTGGAGCTTTGGGAGGTGCATGGCCTTCTCTCTCAGTGTTTTGGGTAGGGTATGCTTCCATGATTTCTGAGTCGGAGGAGGAATCACTAGCGGCTATTTTAGGGTCTTGGGTGGTTCTACCTTGTGTCCCCGCTGAGGGTCTAGAGCCTATCGTGGATGGGTAATGGGTGTCCATATGAACAGAGGCACCCTCAATATGCTCGTGTTCTAACACCCGCCTAGAGCGTAAGTGCATGTGCTTTTGATACCCTAAGGTGTCAAAAAGCTGCTCTAGGAGGCCTTGTGACTAGTTTTTTTGCATGTTTTTTTGTTAGATTATTTAGAGCGTGACGTGGAATGGGTCGTGTGATAGCTCGAAACGAGCGTATCGTTAGGAGAGATGCGCTATGCTTTACAGCCCACCGTTTGGTTCTATTTTGCTCCAGAAAAGCCCGAAACAGTCTTTTCCTAGCTGGGAAACTAGGCTCCAAATAGCAAGTCCTAGTGTGCAATGAAGGAGAGGAGAGTGTAAGACTTATCCCACATTCCTCACTCCCTCCTTGTGAGTCTAGCCTATATATATAGGAGTGAGACTACCCTATATCATAAGACAGAGACAGAACCTGGGCCTGGGCTTGGGATTGGGATTGGGATTGTGATTGGGGCAAATGATCCCGATCCTGATCTCACTTTTATACAAACCAACCCGTCCATTTTTATAACCTCCCCCTCACTCTCGTTTTAATTTTTCGATTTTTTTTTTTTTGGATATTATTTGGTACGCGTTTTGGTGCGCGTTGACCTCACCTAACTATTTATTGTCTCACCTACCTAGTGACATGCTAATCAGTGGTTCACCTAATTACTAACCTACTTAATTAACTAACTGTGCACCTAACTGTGCACAAACCAGAAAACACAAAAAATGCAGAAAATTGAAACTTGACAGAACTGTGTAGTGCAAACCAGAAAATGCAGAAAACGCAGAAACGCAGAAACGCAAGAAATGCTAACTGTGTAAGCTGAAATCTGAGCTTAATAGAACTAGCAAAACAGAGATTAACAGAACACAGAAAACTTGAATGCAGTCAACAACATTGTGTCTTTCTCTACTGTTTTTGCATAACAACAATAATCAAACTTAAGCCGCGCCTTTCCTACATAAAAAATAGTTTCAATACAATTTACAGGTCGCCATTGGAGCTTCACGCGCAACAGCTCCCCGCCAGCGGCGCCAAAAATGTCACGGCTAGGGACTTGCTACGCACCGTGTGCGAGCCACAAAGGCTCATACCACACAGTCATACAACAGACAAGCTCACAAGGAAGAATGGTGTGTCACTCACCTTCCTACGTAGTTGCGAATGAAGGATTCCCGCGCCGCGAAGAAAAGGGAGACGCCTCTACACCGTGCTCAACCGCCTCGCCGCCGTCGTGCCGCCGCAATGCTCGATCACACACACACTCTCACACTCTCTCTCTCACACACGTACACACACACACACAAGGAGATGGTGAAGGAGAAGGTGGAGATGGAGCAAGAGAGGCTTCTATTGCACAATGAGAGAATGAGTAAAAATTAGGTTTAGTGGCTTTTATATGAGCTCACCCCATTCACACTTGGGCGCCCATACTTAGCCAACTAACTCCTTGAATATTCCAGTTAGATTGCGCCTGTCATCCGCGATCACCCTTACCCTGTTCCTATTGGTCCGACAAGCCCGGTACCTGACTCTAAACAATACAACGTTTATAGATCATAGGGTGTCCGTGTGCCGTGAGGGTTAACATGAACATTTACGATGTCATTGGTTGAGTGTTTATTACCTTGTTGAAAAGCAAAACCTTGTGAGTACCAAAAGACATTGTATTTAAAATAAGAGATGGAAGTCGACTTCCGTGAACCTGTTCACTTGAAAAACAATGTTGTTGTAGAAAATACTTTCATAAATCAAAATAAATTATAGTTTTACATCATTGTGTATAGAGAATGTTTTTCTCTTCCATTGAGGCTATAAGTCTCCCAAATTGAAGTTCAGATGAAGAAGTTATGATCAAAAGACTGAACTATTGTCTACTAGTTCAAAAAACTTATATATATATATATATATATATATATATATATATATATATATATATATATATATATATATATATATATATATATATATATATATATATATATAGAGAGAGAGAGAGAGAGAGAGAGAGAGAGAGAGAGAGAGAGAGAGGGTATCCCTAAAAGACTTATAAGGAAAGAGGAAGGAGCTTTTATAATCTTTTAATTTGTAGTGAGAAAATCAAGACCCCCATCACAAAGATATGCTTCTCACTCTCTCTCTTCCTCTTGTGGAAGGATTTTTTTCAGTAGGTTTAGAGAAGTTGACTCTCATCTCTTATTTTATATACAATGTCTTCTCTTACTCATACGAGTTCTTCTTCTTAAGCAAGGTCCACAACCATTGTAGAAAATGACCCAAAATCTCCGGATTATGGAGAGAGCAATACAACCACTGCACCAATTACATCAGAAACCATGATTATGGCATACTTGGTATCATTGCAAGAGACCATGAATAAGCAAGGTGAAGACTAGTGGGCACTTGCAATGGAGAATGGCATAATAACGGTTCTTGTTTCTTATAATAAGCATATTAAGAGTACACTTGATATGAAACAACATGTTTGATACAACTTGAAGAGGAAGTCAAAGAATGTAAACACTCTCTGTGGACGTGAAATTCTTTGTAGGAGCGCACGGGAAAAGTGGAGTATAACCATGTATTGAAAGAGGAGAAATTTGATACCATGAGCCATGGTGTATGCGACATGAAAAAAGTATGGATAAACAAGTCTTAAGATGACATATGTGGTAGAAATGTGATTCCTAATTCTCCTCTCATGCAAGCTTTGAGCCAAACAATGAATGTTGAGAATGTGGATCTATAGCAGTTGAAGAGATGGAAGAAACACTCTAAGAACATTGTTATTTGTGAGATTCCCAAAGAGAAGTTAAAGATATCTCCTTCTCTTGCCATTGGGCAGAAGCATGTTAACGTGCTACCTTTTTATGCTAGTTTAGGCATATAAGTCACTATATTAGTAATCATATTTAAAACCTCCTAAAGTAAAAAATACAATAGAACAATCAAAAGTGGTAGCCTATTGAATTTAGTCTTTGAAGCTGTTTGTTGGCACCTCTGGGCATTACATAGGAGAGAGTGGGGAAGTGATGAAGTGAATGAGCCGGAGTAGCATGGAGACTACAAGCAAGGTGGTGCATGGAAGGCATTTGCGTTCTCCTACGCGGCCAGCAGTATCTTCATCTTCCTGAAAAAGGGCAAAGCTATCTTCATCTCAAGGTTCTCCAATGTCCCATTTTAGGAAGGCAGTCAAGGTGGAGAAGCATGGCTTGGGTACTCTCTCTCTCTCTCTCTCTCTCTCTCTCTCTCTCTCTCTCTCTCTCCCTCTCCCCCGCGGAGGTCACCTAATAAAAATGTAACGTATCACGGGAGTTCAACATAAGGGTATTTAAAGTTCTTGAAACTTACAGAAATATATATATAGAATGGCATTATTTTTTCAAATTTGAAAAAAACTTACAGATTTTAAAAGAAAAGGGTACATTATATTCTTAAGGGGCTTTACAAACATGTCTTGAACGCACGTGATATGGTAGTTTCACACATAGTGAACCCCCCGAGCTCTCTCTCTCTCTCTCTCATGCGGTTCTGTATGTTTTAACTTCTACCACAAGAGGCTTCATGCAATTCAATTAAGCACATTTCCATGCAATACAATGGAGCATGTTTCCATGCAATAGAGTGGAGCATATTTCCATGCAATACAGTTGAGCACATTTCTACGCACATTTGAGCAATACAATTGAGCACATTTCCATGCAATACAGTTGATCACATTTCCCTTTTATAGATACAATATAGTTGAGCACATTTCCCTTTGATGTGTGAAGGCCAATGGAAAGCTCCGAAGGTCATGATCCCCATGCGGGACAAATTCTGTACAACTTTGGAAGAGTTCAATGCTGCTTATGGCCTTTCCACTGAGGGTTTAGATCCCAAAATGGCTAGATGGGAGTAGGTCACTGATCCAAAAGGTTCAGTGTGTTAAAAAAAACAAAGGATCCCAGCCAGTATCGCATCAAATTCAGTACAATCCACACCAAAATGTATGAGTTGTGGTGAAACTGCACTACAATGTATACCATAAGGCCCCATCAAACATGGAAATTTCCTCTGCGGTTGCAAAGGGTTTTGTGACAGAATTCAGTCCTGCCATGATTGCAAGTGGGACAGCCATTAGGTTCAATTGGGCCGATTTTGCGGTGCATTACTTGCAGGATATTTGAGAGAAGGGCTATTATGAGGGCCATGTTAACAAGTGGAGAATGCGCAATGTTCAGCTTCGAGCTTCAAAAATTGAGGATGAGTCTTTTGACATATGCAAGGAGAACATGGCATTGGCAGGAAAGAGTACTACCAAATCTACCAAGGCCACACTTCTGCCTCATTCGGGAGATGGAAGTTTCATAAATTTTATGGGTTGGAGGAATGGCAGTGCATGAAGAAAGTTTCCCTTCATATGAAATCACAACTACAGTATGATAAAGAGAATCTAAAAGATTTGCAAGAGACCCTGGAACTTGCTTGGGAATGCAAAAAATGTGAAGGTCAATCCTATTGTCACGGCCATGAGACAGAGGTTGCAAGTAGCTGAGATGGGGTTGTAGGCTCTATTGCAAAGTAGTGATGTGGATGCCCGACAAAATATGGAGTTTGAAATCACAATAGAGAAAACCAAAGACACCATAGAGGCTATGGGGTTTCCTTCTGGTGAAGATGACCCCATATATAGTGACATAGACATAACCTCTAAACTGGTAAGTGTCCGTAAGTTTCATCTCTGCACTTTATGTTTGGTACATGTGCTCAGCTAACTCATGTACTTACCATTCTCTTTGTAGGTTAAAGTGGACATTGAAAAATCCAAGGTGCAAAACTCTAAATGCCAACTTGAACTTCTGATGCACATGTAGTCCAAGCTGCAGGGCATGTTTCTCAAGACTTCCCTAACTAATCTAGCCCTTTCTAGTTTTATGAAGAATAGAGAGGTGCAAGACAGCATCGGAACAAACTTGTGTACTGGCTGTGGTCTGCCCCTTGAGGTGCAACCATTCCTTGCAATGGTTAAGCTCCCTTGTGAGCATAACTATCACCTTCTTTGCTTTGCTGCTATATGATCCCTTCGGACCACTTGTGCTTCTTCCTCCTGCAAAAGAACCATACCTACTGCATGGTTGTGCAACCTTGCAACACAATGACATCCAATCACACCAAAGATTGGTAAGAAACCATACTTGAATGTATGCTTGCTAGCTAGCATACAGGACATATAGTCTACAAGCTTGATCATATTAGGAATAAAAGGCATTCTACTTAGCAAAATGAATATGCTAACTATCATGCCAGATATGCTAGTTAGCATATACAATACGACAATTAGCATATTGGATATGCCAATTAGCATACCCAATATACTAATTAGCATATTGGATATGCTAGTACGCCTACTTCATTAGCACATCCAGTATGCTAACTAGCACACTAGATATGCTAGCCAGATGAGTGGATGCTAATTAGCATATCCAATATGCTAATAATCATATTGGGTATGCTTATTAGCATACCGGAGTTAGCATATTGAATGCTAATTAGCATATCCAGTATGCTAGTTAGCATATTGGATTGATAGTTGGAATGCTAGTTAGCATACTTGATATGCTATTAAGCATGTTGGATATGATAATTACCAATGTTTATATTCTAGTAAGCATTTTGGAGCATATTGAATTAGCTTAGAGATTATAAGGTTTTCTAGTTAGCATACTACATTTGCTAGTTAGCATAATTAGATATGCTTATTAGCATACTAGATATGATAATAAGCGTATCTAGTATGCTAGTTAGCATATAGGATATGCTAATTAGCATATCTAGTATACTAGTTAGCATACTGGATATGCTAGTTAGATGAGTGGATTCTAATTTGCAAAATCCAGTGTGCTAGTAAGCATATTGGGTATGCTTATTAACATATGAGAAGTAGCATATTGAATGCTAATTAGCATATCTAGTATGCTAGTTAGCATAGTGGATTGCTAGTTAGCATAATGGATTGCTAGTTAGAATGCTAATTAGCATACTTGATATGCTATTAAGCATGTTGGATATGCTAACTACCAATGTTTATATGCTAGTAAGCATTTTGGAGCATATTGAATTAGCTTAGAGATTATAAGTTTTTCTAGTTAGCATACTAGGTATGCTTGTTAGCATGTTGGATATGCTAATTAGCATACTAGATATGCAAGTTGGAATGGTAGTTAGCATACAGGATATGCTAATTAGCATGTCCAGTATGCTAGTTGGATATGCTAATTAGCATACTTCATATTCTATTAAGCATGTTGGATATTCTAATTAGCATATGTTGTCCTCTAGCAAGCACACGGAAGCTTGTGGTTACACTTGAATTGCTTAGAGATTAAAAGGTCTACTACTCAGCATACCTGGTATGCTAGTTAGCATATATGATTATGCTAGCTAATATACACGGGAATGCTAATCAGCATAATGGCCTAGCTGCACACATAGTCAACATATCAAACATATAGTATGTAGCATACATGACATGCTTGGAAATGGTGTAATCAAAGATTTATTTGTTGTAGGCCTCTCAAAGCCCCTACATAATGTGGGTAGTGTGCATGACATCAAAGTAAGGGAAAGGCTGCAACTCAGAACCCCTTCGACTACCATGCCTACTGTAACTGACACAGTAAAAGATTCTCTGTAGACAATGGCTAGTGCTAGTGCTAGTGCCTTAGGGGAAACATTGAAGGGTAATAGCATAGAGGACCTGCATGAAGTTGGTGATAACATGCCTGCTACAACTGACACATGAAAAACTTCTTAGCAGACAATGGTTATTGCTAGTCTGAGTGCCTCAAGGGAAATATTGAAGACTAACAACATAGAGGACCTATATGAAACAGTAAAAAATTCTCAATAGACAATGGCTAGTGCTAGTGGCAGTGCCTCAAGGAAATCTCTGAAGACTAACAACATAGAGGACCTATATGAAGGTGGTGATAACAGCCCTCTCAAGGGTTTTTTACGAAAGTCTAAGGCAAAGAGAATAGTGGGCCTTGAAGAGGTACCTGAAGAAAATACAAGCAACGGTTATGGTTCCCCAAAGAAGATGGAGTACAAAGCTGAAAGCGCCAAAGGTGAAAAGAAAGCCACCCACTCAAGAGCTTGCAAAAAATTGCGTCAATGACCTTTCCTTAGATTCTGTATTGTAATAAGGAAATTGTCACTATTTAGTTGTTTGGCCTTTACTTAGTGTTCCTAAACTTGTGCACTTCACTCTTATGGCTATGCCATTTTGAGAAACTAATGCCTCTTGTGGCTGACATTGTAACTTTTTTTTTCCTGGTAAAAATGTATGTGTAATATAATGTTGAGCAGCAGTCCATCATAATTTTTTGCCAATCTATGAACCTCACTTTGTATATTTGTTTCTTTGTAGAGGAAGAGAAGCTGGCATTATTCTCCTAGCCTGATGTAAATGCGTCCATGCATTGGCAGTAAAAAGTTTTCAAAAGGCGAGTTTGCAAAGCCAGGTAGATAAGGAGACAAAAATTGGAAATTGAAAAGCGGCTGAAATGATCTTCACAGCGTGCCCACATAATTTTTGAGTGCCTTAATTATTTTCACCCATCCAGGGAGGTTATATATGCAAAATGGTATCGTTCTTCAGACCCAATATGGGTACTAAGCAACTGTGTGATGAAAAAAGGGCTCTTTCTTTTACTACATCTCAGCGGTCTTTTGGTAAGGGTGGTAGAGGCTGGCTTTGGCAAAAAGCCCCCTGCATATGCAGATGAAATGATAAAATATCATGTAGAGGGCGGGCATGTGTTTTGTCACGCAAGGAGAGTCACAAGTTTTTGGACTGGTGTCTTCAGTTCTTCAGTGTTTATATTTGGAGAATAAGCATGCAACGTAAGGTCATGAATATTTGGAGGGTTGTTTTTAAATTGCAGGTGCAAGGAATGTCAAAATTCTTACGAAAGAGCAATAAAAGAGGCCGGGTAGATCTTTAATAAACCTGTGTTTATGAAAGATTTAGTCGTATTTTGGAAATATGCTCCGGTGTACAATGCCCAAAACATGCTTCTAATTTATGATAGCCTCTACAAAGTGTCTCAGAACCCAACACAAGCTTGGCTTGTTACTCCAAAGCTAGAGGACCAAAGTGCTAAGTAGAGGGAATACTTTCTTATAAAAACTATGAAAGACTGGCTTTTTCTTTAGCTAGAGTCAGATATGGGGTAGCATATGTGGCTAAAAATACCTTTGATACAGGCTCTGATAACGTCTCTGATGAAGTCCTCAAATAGTTGGTAAAGGAAAACAGAAGGCAAATGGAAAAGGAGTAGCAAATGGAAAGTGGCCTATCATACAAGAGAGAGGAGAAAGCTAGGCTAGACATGGAAAGAAAAGAAAAGGAGCAACAAAGAAGCAACCTAGAAGAAGAGAGAAAGGAAAAATCCAAGGAAAAGGAGAAAGCAGAGAAAATATTTTCAACTATGGCTTCCTAGTATTCCCTATGTGTCACAAAATTATGTATCGGGTTTTTTGTTAGGTAGCACACATTATAAGTAGCAAGTAAGTATACAACTAGCATAGATTGTGGTAGTGAGTATAGTGAGTATACACTATCATTAGGCAAAATTTGGACTCACAAAGGGGCCCTTTAAGGAGTTTGACTTTACCTCTCTCTACCAAAACGGGCGCATGGATAAATTTTTGCAAACATATTCCAAAGTTGGTAGAGTTTTGACAGTTAGAATGTCCCCTTCAAGCTCTATCTACTGATATATAGCACGCCGTCAGATTCCTCATATTTTAGAAGATTCTTTTTTTGATTCACTTCGATTCCGACAGAGTTGTCACATCATAGGTGAATCAAAAAAAGAATCTTCTAAAATATGAGAAATCTCATGGCGTGCTATATATCAGTAGATAGAGCTTGAAGAGGACATTCTTACTGTCAAAACTCCGCCAACTTTGGAATATGTTTGCAAAAATGTATCCATGCGCCCGTTTTGGTAGAGAGAGGTAAAGTCAAACTCCTTAAAGGGCCCCTTTGTGAGTCCAAATTTTGCCTAATGATGCTAGTCAACATAATACTGTATGCTAGTTAGCACACCATATAGAAGCTAGTTAGTATACAATTAGCATATACTAAGCTAATTAGCATACACTGTGCTAGTTAGCACAACTAGTTAGCAGCAGCTAACTAGTTGTGCTAATTAGCATACACTATATGCTAGTTAGCACAACTAGTTAGCAGCAGCTAGTTAGTATACAATTAGCATACACTGTGCTAGTTAGCATACACTATATGCTAGCTAGCATAATAATTTATGCTAGTTAGCACACCATATAGCAGCTAGTTTGTATACAATTAGCATATACTGTGCTAGTTAGCATATATTGTATATGCTAGTCATCATGTATTGTTTGCTAGTGAGCAAACACTATTTAGAAGCTTGTTAGTAAACAATTAGCATGATATATTGTGATAGTTAGCATACACTATATGCTAGCTAGCATATATTGTATGGTACTGAGTATCCAATTAGCATATATTGTTCTTGAGATTTATAGTTCTATATGTAGTGATGAATTTGAAACTATGAATTAATAAAAACAGTTAAAAAAGTAAATTGTGACATATACTGAAGACTTTGAAAATATGAGTTAGTAAAAACAAATAATAAAGTAAATTTAGAACATCCAAAAGAGTGTAGCTAACTTGATGGAGCAGCCTTCATGATGTAACCACAAGGTTAACGGTTTGAGGCTCACGAGAACGGATCGATGGGTGTTACCAACTTCTCCTTTGTGGGAGTTGACAATGTTCCCATTGTACAACTCCTAATGGGTGTGACATGGCTATCAAGTCTGGTTGTAAATATGCATAAAGGTCTCCCTCCTACATTCCCAATGCTAATGGTGAAAAAGAGAAAAGATCTCTCCCATTCCTTCAACTCTTCTACATTCACATTCTCAACATTTTTTCTTTGGGCCATAGCTTGCATGGGAGAGGAATTAGGAAGAAAATGTTTACCACATACATCAGCCACCATGACTTGATTGTGCATACAATTTTCATGCCGCATACATCATGGCTCATGCTATCAAACTTCTCCTATTTCATTACATGGTCATACTCCACTTTTATAATGTACTCCTTCAAAGTATTCATGTCCAGAAGAAAGCATTTACAGTCCCTGAATTTCTCTCCAAGTTGCATCAAATGTGTTGTTTGCATCTTCAGTGTTCTGTTGAGACTCTCATTCTAAATAACAACAATCCTTAGCATGTCATTCTCCATTGCAAATTCTCGTAAGTCTTCACCTTTGTTTACTATCTCGTGCAACGATACCAGGTATGCCATAATCATGGTTTACGATGTCATTGGTTGAGTGCTGATTACCTTGTTGAAGAACAAAACCTTGTGAGCACCAAAAGACATTATATTTAAAATAAGAGATGGAAGTCGACTTCCGCGAACCTGTTCACTTGAAAAATAATGTTGTTGTAGAAAATACTTTCATAAGTGAAAATAAATTATAGTTTTACATCATTGTGTATAGAGAATGTTTTTCTCTTCCATTGAGGCTATAAGTCGCCCAAATTGAAGTTCAGATGAAGAAGTTATAATCAAAAGACTGAACTATTGTCTACTAGTTCAAAAAAATTATATATATATATATATATATATATATATATATATATATATATATAGAGAGAGAGAGAGAGAGAGAGAGAGAGAGAGAGAGAGAGAGAGACAGAGAGAGAGAGAGAGAGGGGGAAGCCCTAAAAGACTTATAAGAAAAGAGGAAGGAGCTTTTATAATCTTTTAATTTGTAGTGAGAAAATCAAGACCCCCATCACAAAGATATGCTTCTCCCTCTCTCTCTTCCTCTTTTGGAAGGATTTTTTTCAGTAGGTTTAGAGAAGTTGACTCTCATCTCTTATTTTATATACAATGTCTTCTCTTACTCATACGAGTTCTTCTTCTTAAGCAAAGTCCACAACCATTGTAGAAAATGACCCAAAATCTCCGGAGTATGGAGAGAGCAATACAACCACTGCACCAATTACATCAGAAACCATGATTATGGCATACTTGGTATCATTGCAAGAGACCATGAACAAGGAAGGTAAAGACTTGTGGGCACTTGCAATGGAGAATGGCATAATAACGGTTCTTGTTTCTTATAATAAGCATATTAAGAGTACACTTGATATACAACAACATGTTTGATACAACTTGAAGAGGAAATCAAAGAATGTAAACACTCTCTGTGGACGTGAAATTCTTTGAAGGAGCCCTCGGGAAAAGTGGAGTATAACCATGTATTGAAAGAGGAGAAATTTGATACCATGAGCCATGGTGTATGCGACATGAAAAAAGTATGGATAAAGAAGTCTTAAGATGACGTATGTGGTATGTGGCATTATTTTTTCAAATTTCAAAAAAACTTACAGATTTTAAAAGAAAAGGGTACATTATATTCTTAATAAAATTAACAGATAAGGGGTTTTACAAACATGTCTTGAACGCACGTGATATGGTAGTTTTACACATAGTGAACCCCCCGAGCTCTCTCTCTCTCTCTCTCTCTCTCTCTCTCTCTCTCTCTCTCTCTCTCTCTCTCTCTCTGTCTCTTTCTCCCTCGGGCGGGTTCTATATGTTTTCACTTCTACCACAAGAGGGTTCGTGCAATACAATTAAGCACATTTCCATGCAATACAGTGGAGCATATTTCCATGCAATACAGCTGAGCACATTTCTACGCACATTTGAGCAATACAATTGAGCACACTTCCATGCAATACGATTGAGCACATTTCTCTTGCTAGTTACACTATAGTTGAGCACATTTCCCTTTGATGTGTGAAGGCCGATGGAAAGCTCCGAAGGTCATGATCCCCATGGAGGAAAAATTCTGTACAACTTTGGAAGAGTTCAATGTTGCTTATGGCATTTCTATTGAGGGTTTAGATCCCAAAATGGTTAGATGGGAGCAGGTCAGTGATCCAAAAGGTTCAGTGTGTTCAAACAAACAAAGGATCCCAGCTAGTATCACATCAAATGCAGTACCATTTGCACCAAAATGTATGAGTTGCGGATGAAACTGCACTACAGTGTATACCAGAAGGCCCTGTCCAACATGGAAATTTCCTCTGCGGTTGCAAAGGGTTTTGTGAAACATTTTAGTCCTGCCATGATTGCAAGTGGGACAGCCATTAGGTTCAATTGGACCAATTTTGTGGTGCACTACTTGCAGGATATTTGAGAGAAGGGCTATTATGAGGTCCATGTTAACAAGTGGAGAATACGAAATCTTCAGCTTCCAGCTTCAAAAATTGAGGATGAGTCTTTTGACATATGCAAGCAGAACATGGAATTCGCAGGAAAGTGTACTACATAATCTACCAAGGCCAAACTTTTGCCTCATTCGGGAGATGAAAGTTTTTTAATTTTATGGGTTGGAGGAATGGCAGTGCATGAAGACAGCTGCCCTTTATATGAAAGCACAACTATAGTATGATAAAGAGAATCTAAACAATGTGCAAGAGGCCCTGGAACTTGCGTGGGAATGCAAAAAATGTGAAGATCAATCCTATTGTCACGGCCATGAGACAGAGGTTGCAAGTAGCTGAGATGTAGTTGTAGGCTCTATTGCAAAGTAATGATGTGGATGCCCGACAAAATATGGAGTTTGAAATCACAATAGAGAAAACCAAAGACACCATAGAGGCTATGGGGTTTCCTTCTGGTGAAGATGACCCCATGGATAGTGACATAAACATAACCTCTAAACTAGTAAGTGTCCGTAAGTTTCATCTCTTCACTTTATGTTTGGTACATGTGCTCAGCTAACTCATGTACTTACCATGCTCTTTGTGTCTTGGTTTTGTAGGTTAAGGTGGACATTGCAAAATCCAAGGTGCAAAACTCTAAAAACAAACTTGAACTTCTGATGCACATGCAGTCCAAGCTGTAGGGCATGTTTCTCCAGACTATCCTAACTAGTCTAGCCCTTTCTAGTTTTATGAAGGATAGAGAGGTGTAAGATAACATCCGAAAAACCTTGTGCACTGGCTGTGGTCTGCCCCTTGAGGTCCAACCATTCCTTGCAATGGTTAAGCTCTGTTGGGAGCATAACTATCACCTTCTCTGCTGTGCTGGTATATGCTCCCTTCGAACCACTTGTCCTTCTTCCTCCTGCAAAAGAATCATACCTACTGGATGGTTGTGCAACGTTGCAACACAACGACATCCAATCACACCAGAGATTGGTAAGAAACCATACTTGAATGTATGCTTGCTAGCTAGCATACAGGACATATAGTCTGGAAGATTGATCATATTGGGAATAAAAGGCATGCTACTTAGCATAATGAATATGCTGACTATCATGCTAGATATGCTAGTTATCATACTATATATGCTACCTATCATATACAGTACGACAGATAGCATATTGGATATGCCAGTTAGCATACCCAGTATACTATTTAGCATATTGGATAGGCTAGTAGGCCTACTTCATTAGCATATCTAGTATGCTAACTAGCACACTAGATATGCTAGCTAGATGAGTGGATGCTAATTAGCATATCCAATATGCTAATAAGCATATTGGGTATGTTTATTAGCATACCGGAGTTAGCATGTTGAATGCTAATTAGCATATCCAGTATGCTAGTTAGCATACTTGATATGCTATTAAGCATGTTGGATATGCTAATTACCAATGTTTATATGCTATTAAGCATTTTGGAGCATATTGGATTAGCTTAGAGATTATAAGGTTTTCTAGTTAGCATACTAGGTATGCTAGATATTATAATTGGATATGCTTATTAGCATACCGGATATGATAATAACTGTATCTAGTATGCTAGTTAGCATACAAGATATGCTAATTAGCATATCCAATATACTAGTCAGCATACTGGATATGCTAGTAGGCCTACTTGATTAGCATATCCAGTGTGCTAACTAGCACACTGGATATGCTAGTTAGATGAGTGGATTCTAATTAGCATATCCAGTATGCTAGTAAGAATATTGGGTATGCTTATTAACATGTCGAAAGTACCATATTGAATGATAATTAGCATATCCAGTATGCTAGTTAGCATAATGGATTGCTAGTTGGAATGCTAATTAGCATACTTGATTTGATGGTTAGCATACTTGATATGCTATTAAGCATGTTGGATATGCTAACTACCAATGTTTATATGCTAGTAAGCATTTTGGAGCATTTTGAATTAGCTTAGAGATTATAAGTTTTTCTAGTTAGCATACTAGGTATGCTAGTTAGCATATTGGATATGCTTATTAGCATACCGGATATGATAATAAGCGTATCTAGTATGCTAGTTAGCATACAGGATATGCTAATTAGCATATCCAATATACTAGTTAGCATATTGGATATGCTAGTAGGCCTACTTGATTAGCATATCCAGTATGCTAACTAGCACACTGGATATGCTAGTTAGATGAGTGGATTCTAATTAGCAAAATCTAGTGTGCTAGTAAGCATATTGGGTATGCTTATTAACATATCGGAAGTAGCATATTGTATGCTAATTAGCATATCTAGTATGCTAGTTAGCATAGTGGATTGCTAGTTAGCATAATGGATTGCTAGTTAGAATGCTAATTAGCATACTTGATATGCTATTAAGCATGTTGGATATGCTAACTACCAATGTTTATATGCTAGTAAGCATTTTGGAGCATATTGAATTAGCTTAGAGATTATAAGTTTCTCTAGTTAGCATACTAGGTATGCTTGTTAGCATGTTGGATATGCAAGTTGGAATGGTAGTTAGCACACACGATATGCTAATTAGCATGTCCAGTATGCTAGTTTAATATGCTAATTAGCATAATACATATGGTATTAAGCATGTTGGATATTCTGATTAGCATATGTTTTCCTCTAGCAAGCACACGGAAGCTTGTGGTTACACTTGAATTGCTTAGAGATTATAAGGTTTACTACTTAGCATACCTGGTATGCTAGTTAGCACATATGATTATGCTAGCTAATATACACGAGAATGCTAATTAGCATATTGGCCTAGATGCACACACAGTCAACATATCAAACATATAGTATGTAGCATACATGACATGCTTGTAAATGGTGTAATCAAAGATTTATTTGTTGCAGGCCTCTCAAAGGTAAGGTAAGGCTTCAACTCAAAACCCCTTCCACTGCCATGCCTGCTGCAACTGACACAGTAAAAGCTTCTCAGTAGACAATGGCTAGTGCTAGTGCTAGTTCCTTAGAGGAAACATTGAAGGCTTAATAGCATAGAGGACCCGCAGAAAGCTGGTGATAACATGCCTGCTACAACTGACACAGTAAACACTTCTTAGCAGACAATGGCTAGTGTTAGTCGCAGTGCCTCAGGGGAAACATTAAAGACTAACAGCATAGAGGACCCACAGGAAGCTAGTGATAACATGCCTACTGCAACTAAAACAGTAAAAACTTCTCAATAGACAATGGCTAGTGCTGGTGGTAGTGCTTCAAGGGAATCTTTGAAGACTAACAACACAGAGGACCTATATGAAGTGTGTGATAACAGCCCCCTCCAGGGTTTTTTGCGAAAGGCTAAGGCAAAGAGAAAAGTGGGCCTTGAAGAGGTACCAGAAGAAACTACAAGCAACAGTTATGGTTCCCCAAAGAAGATGGAGGACAAAGCTGAAAGCGCCAAAGGTCAAAAAGCCACCCACTCAAGAGGTTGGGAAAAATTGTGTCAATGACCTTTCCCTAGATTCTGTATTGTAAGAAGGCAATTGTCACTATTTAGTTGTTTGGCCTTTACTTAGTGTTCCCATACTTGTGCACTTCCCTCTTATGGCTATGCCATTTTGAAAAACTAATGCCTCTTGGCTGAGAGTGTAACTTTTTTTTTCCTGGTAAAAATGTATGTGTAATATAATGTTGAGCAACAATCCATCATAATTTTTCGCCAATCTATGAATTTCACTTTGCATATTTGTTTCTTGTTAGAGGAAGAGAAACTGGCATTAATCTCCTTGCCTGATGTAAATGCGGCCATGCATTGGCAGTAAAAAGTTTTCAAAAGGCGAGGTTGTGAAGCCAGGTAGATAAGGAGACAAAAAGTGGAAATTGTAAAGCGGCTCAAATGATATTCATAGCGTGCCCACAGAATTTCTGAGTGCCTCAATTATTTTAACCCATCTAGGGAGGTTATATATGCAAAATGGTATCGTTCTTCAGACCCAGTATGGGTACTAAGCGACTGTGTGATGAAAAAAGGGCTCTTTCTTTTACTAGATCTCAACGGTCTTTTAGTAAGGGTGGTAAAGAATCGCTTTGGCGAAAAGCCCCCTGCATATGCAGATGAAATGATAAAATACAATGTAGAGGGTGGGCATGTGTTTTGTCACGCAAGCACAACCACAAGTTTTTGGATTGGTGTCTTCAGTTCTTTAGTATTTATATTTGGAGCATAAGCATGCAACGTAAGGTCATGAATATTTGGAGGGTTGTTTTTAAATTGCAGGTGCCAAGGAATGTCGAAATTCTTGTGCAAGAGCAGTGCAAGAGGCAACCCAGGCAGATCTTGAATAAACTTGTGTTTATGAACGATTTAGCCATATTTTGGAAATACGCTCCGGTGTACAATGACAAAAACACGCTTCTAATTTATGATAGCCTCTACAAAGTGTCTTTGAACCCAGCACAAGCTTGGCTTGTTACTCCAAAGCTAAAGGACCAGAGTGCTAAGGAGAGGGAATAGTTTCTTATAAAAACTATGAAAGACTGGGTTTTTCTTTTGCTACAGTCAGATAATCGGGCAGCATATGTGGCTGAAAATACCTTTGATATAGGCTCTGATCATAACGTCTCTGATGAAGTCCTCAAATAGTTGGTAAAGGAAAATGGAAAAGGAGCAGCAAATGGAAACTGGCCTAGCATACGACAGAGAGGAGAAAGCTAGGGTAGAGAGGGAAAGAAAAGAAAAGGAGAAACAAAGAAGCGACCTAGAAGAAGAGAGAAAGGAAAAATCCGAGGAAAACGAGAAAGAAGAGGAAAAGGAGAAAGCAGAGAACAAGGAGAAAGAAGAGAAAAAGGAGGCAGTAGAAAAGCACGGTCTATACATACGCCCTGTGAGGAGGCCTAAAGATTTTTTGGGGGGTGTGACTCTCATTGTAAAATTAAACTCTTATGTAAATTGATTCTAGAAATTAATAATGAGGAAATATTTTCAGCTATGGCCTCCTAGTATTCCATTTTTATGTGTCACATAATTATGTATTCGGTTTTCTGTTAGGTAGCACACATTATAAGTATTAAGTAAGTATACAGCTAGCATATATTGTGGTAGTGAGTATACACTATATGCTAGTCAACATAATACTGTATGCTAGTTAGCACACCATATAGCAGCTAGTTAGAATGCAATAAGCATCTGATATGCTAGTTAGCATACACTATATGCTAGATAGCATAACTAGTTAGCAACAGCTAGTTAGTATACAATTAGCATATGCTGTGCTAGTTAGCATACACTATATGCTAGCTAGCATAATAATGTATGCTAGTTAACACACCATATAGAAGCTAGTTAGTATACGGTTAGCATATACTGTGATAGCTAGCAAATACTGTATATGCTAGTCAACATATACATCATATATTGTTTTCTAGTTTACAAAGAGTATGTAGAAGCTTGTTAGTAAACAATTAGCATATACTGTGATTTTTAGCATACACTATATGCTAGTTTGCATATACTGTATGGTAGTGAGTATCTAGTAGCATATATTGTGCTAGTTAGCATACACTATATGCTAGTTAGTATATATTGTATGCTAGTTACAATTGATACACTGTAGATAGTATACAGTTAACATTTACTGTCCGCATTAGCATACAATATATGATAGTTAGCATATATTGTATGCTAGTTCTCTTTATTCTAGCTAGCACACACTTTGTAGAACCTTGTTAGTATACAATTAGCATATATTGTGCTAGTTAGCATATATTGTATACGCTAGTCATCATATATTGTTTGCTAGTTAGCAAACACTATGTAGAAGCTTGTTAGTAAACAATTAGCATATATTGTGATAGTTAGCATACACTATATGCTAGCTAGCATATACTGTATGGTAGTGAGTATCCAATTAGCATATATTGTGCTAGTTAGCATACACTATATGCTAGCTAGCATATATTGTATGCTAGTTACAATTGATACACTGTAGATAGTATATAGTTAACATATATTGTGCCAGTTAGCTTATAGTATTTGCTAGCTAGCGTATACTTTATGCTAGCTTGCACACACTTTGTAGAAGCTTGTTAGTATACAATTAGCATATATTGTGGTAGCAGTAAGCATACAGAAGATACAAAATAGAATAGAAGACCATGACGATCATGTCAAAAACCGAATGCCATGCTATTATCGATTGCTTCGTAATCTTCGGGGGTGATTGTGTACATTTTCCTTCTCCTTTGCATGTGTTTCATGGGTATCTTGATAGAATCTACAAGATTTGAAAGTATGTAAACAACAGGTTGATTGTAGTCTAGTTTGAAGGTGTATGCATCCATTTGCTTGTAATATAGTCCTTGCATGACATAAGAGCCTTTGTCAATTACATTGTTCCACTCATCAATGAGACCATGTTTTGCCTTTTCTTTTACTGCAATGCACTTTACCAAGTAAAAGTCTACATTCTCATCATTGGTTGTAGCATCTCCAGATTCACTACAAAAGTGTCACCAACACACAAAGCACTACTTAATGCATCATGGTGGCCTTCATACACACATTTTTCATATCCAATGATTTTTCCTTCAAGGGTATCATCAGTCGCAGTGTCTTCTTCATCCTCAACTTCATCTGAAAATGGCATCAAAATGAGATAATCCCAAGGCTGCACATGAGATTTGTTAGTGCAACAATTCCAGTTGTGGTTCATACATGCATCACAAAAGCATGAGAATGGTCTTGTGGAAGTGGTAGTTGCATCTTGTAGGTTGTGACTGCGCAAATCATGCAAGGTGCGAGACTTCTCAACCATGGCACAATTCCAATTAACCTCCTTGTTTACATAACCTACTTTGATCTCTCAAAACACATGGACACATTCCCTTTATTTTAGAGAATATGATGTTGCTACTCCCTTTGATAGGATGGCTTGCAAATAGGCAACCACATCTGCAGCACACTTGAAAGTGGGAATACGCAACCACATCTGTAGCACACTTTAAAGTGGCCCCATTAGGCTTCAGTTGTTCATGTGTCAACGTTCTTTTAATAATTACGCCTTCACCGTCATACTCTCCCTTGCCATGTCGTGATCTAATCATCATGCTCTCCTTTGCCATGTTGTGATCCAAAGAAGAGCTAGATCATCTTTGTTTTTGTCAGTTCAGCATACCTTGCAACAAAATAGAAAGGGCTAGCAGCCTTAAACTGTGAGGCAGCACCATCTGACTAGACCTAGTGATGTTTTGGAGTGACATCTTCTCTCTATAACCAACCACAGTGCAACATAAAACAATGTTGGACAAACAATGTGTCATGCACTTTGTCATCTGATATAAAGAAGTGGATTGTCTTGACTACTTCCCCTTCCCTACGGTAGTATGTAATCTGCACAAAATTGGCTACTTGACCTATGTGCCAATGCATGGATTGAATATCATCTTGCTCCTTGAATGCATAGTTTTTTGCAAAGTCTACAACCGACAAAACCACATCGTCAAGTAACCTAAGAATACAATCCTTGAACTGTTGTGCTTGCCATTGAGCGATATAGTTATGTTTGATAAAAACCTTAATCTTGGTATGTAAGAGTTGAAGAAACTCCCAGCACTACATTTATTTAGTCACAAAATCTTTCCTCTTTTTTTTGTCTCCATGCTTTCCTGTTGCCTCCACATATGCAAACAATTTTACCAAGATATTATTACCTGGTCTTTATGTCTCTAAGGAACATGTTTCCAAATTTTTCACACCACATTTCTTACATTCACCCATCAAACACTCACCTTGGTGGTAACCAACATCTATCTACTTCAGGCATAGAACTGACTCCCATTATTGTGTGACACCTTTGAAAGTTTTACATAAAGCCATGCAACCCGTGCTAGTTTCATCACCTCTGATGCAAACACTGCATGTACAACTGCATTGAGCTCTAGCAGCCCAAATGATTGAGATCGCACATGGTTAAATGTGTCCTTTAAAAAGGACATCTCCACATGATACTTACAGCAGCATGTGTTTCTATCTTTCAACCGCCGTACAAAAAATGGCTTCATCATCTCAAACATTCTCATATGTATTTTGCAATTTGGATTCTTTTCTTTGAATATGTAGAAGAGCTCAACCTACAATTATGAGAGTTAGAAGGTGGTTATTATGTTAGTTATGTTAATTAGTATACAGGCCATGCACGGAAGCATATTGTATGTAACCAACACTTACAATATGCTAACTAGCACTTACAATATGCTCCCATGCATGTGGAGTATGCTAACTAACACATCCAATGGCTAATTGGTACATTTAGTATGCTAAGTAGCACATTCAGTAAGCTACTTGTTACATTTAGTGTGCTAATTATCACATTTAGTATGCTAACTAGCACAAACAGTGCTACCTAACACAAATAGTATGCTAACAAGCACATCTAGTATGCTAAGTAGCATTTAAAGTATGCTAATTAGTACTCATAATATGCTAATAAGCACATATAGAGTGATAACTAGCACTAATCATATTCTAACTAGCACTTATAGTATGCTAAGATGCACTTACATTATGCTAACTAGCACCTTGAGTATGCTAACTATGCTAGCTAACACATTCAGTAGGGTAATTCATACATTTAGTATTCTAAGTAGCACATCCATTATGCTAGCTAGCACATTCATTATACTAAGTAGCACTTACATTATGCTCACCATCACTTACAGTATGATAACTAGCACTCATAGTATGCTAGTAAGCACATACAAAGTGCTAACTAGCATTACAATATGATAAGATGCACTTACATTATGCTAACTAGCACCTTGAATACAACGGGAACATAAACTTAGAATATGCTAACTAGCACTTAAAGTATGCTAAGATGCACTTACATTATGCTAACCAGCACTTATAGTATGCTAGTAAGCACATACAGATTGCTAGCTAGCATTATAGTATGCTAATAAGCGCTTATATTATTCTAACTAGCACCTTGATTACAAAGGGGACTTAAACTTAGAATATGGTAACTAGCACTTACAGTATGCTAATCAACACCTACCATATGCTAACTCGCATTGACCATATGCTAACTAGCATTTACAGTGTGCCTCCAGGTATGGCTTGTATACTAATTAGCATTACTAATATGATAAATAACACACTTTGTAAGGTGATCGACATATTGAACATTTGAACTAGCATATACAGTATATCATTTTCTAGCTAGAATAAATCATAAACAACCACAATTTAAATAAAAATCAGTATGCTAACTGTAAATTTTGTTACCATATACATGTGGTAGTTATGAGTGTGAACACACTAGGACCGCTGGGGCATTTTTCCCCTCTTTAGGAGTTTTTTTGCCCCCAAGCATTGTATATACTCCCATCACTATAGGGCTATCTATCATTCCATTTCATACTAAGTAGCACACTCTCTATTGTGTGCCTTGGGCTTCCTTTGTCTTCTCCAAGCCGTGTGTGTTTCTTTGCAACCCTAATTCCAACAATTGGTATCAGAGCTGGTTGCATCCTCTCGGGCTTAGTCGCTAGTTGCTCAAGCAGACGCTTGCTCACTTTCTCCAGTTTCAGTGAGCTTGGGTAAGCGTTCACAAGTTGAATTTTTTTTTGGGAGATCTCGTAGAGCTTAGTCTCCTTAGATTTTTGATTCAGGCTCATTTCGGCCTCTGTTTCCACTACAGGCAGTTCTGCACGAGCTATTTCGTCATTTTGTGCAGAATTTATGTCATTGCTATTTTCTTCATAACAGGTGCCTCATAGTATTCTATGATTTGTGCTATATAGCACATGTTGTTCCCGCTCCGTTTCTCCTATTTTCAGGTAGTTTTCACATCAGGTGCATCATTTACCATGGCTGACAACAACACAGATGTGTTCAAGATGTTTGCTGCTGAGGACAGGTTGGATGGGGACGATGCACAGGCTCATGCATTGATTCCGTTGTCTGTGAAGCGCACCATTGTTCCTCACATTCGTTCAGCAAAATCTGCAAAACAGGCTTGGGATATTCTAGCAGGTCTTTATGCAAGCCGCAATGAGGTTAAAATTGCTTTGCTGCGTAAAGAGCTGGAGTCAAAGATTAGGCATGAGGAAGATGATATGGAAACTTTCCTTGCTGGTGTCAAGGATATCAATGAGCAACTAATTTCTACAGGTGAAGTCATTTCAACAGTTCCCTTGTGCAGATTGTTCTTGATGCCTTACCGGATTCCTACCTGACTTTGGCTAGTACCTGGAGACTGATGACCCAAGGAAATAAGACCATATTAGGTATTTTGGTAAAAATCTCACATTATGGGAATCTCCAAATCGACTAAATTCATGTAATTTGGGAATTTTCCACTTAAAGTGGGAAAAATTGAGGTGTGTGGTTAGTAAATAAAGTGAAAATCTCATAGGATTGTGGTGTTGATAAACACCAAAAGTCAAGAGGATGTACAACACATGGATTTGAATAATAACTATAAATTACATAAAACAAAGGAAGATACAAAAAAGGTTTTGTTTACAAGCTGACTAGTATAGTCACAATAGAAGCTCCACATAATTCTACTCCACATTTGATACCATATCTGAACTTTGATCCAAGTGTGGTTGATGTGCATGAGTGAGGCCTTCTTTGAATTTTAGAGCATGCCTTTCTGGAATCTTTATTCTAGAAAATGGTCCTTCTTTGTTGGGTCTCTAGAACCAAACAATTGCATCTACAGTTTCCCACACTTGTGGGTCCTTATAGTTGACAGCCCAATAACCCTTCCAACAATTACTGTAAGCTTGAGTATCTGTCATCCCACTTTTTCTCGCGCAAGGTGCCCAATATTGAATCAAGATTTTTCTGTAGTTTGGTGATGTAGGATCATTATCAATGTCAGATAAAGCCATTGCAAGCCACACTGGATAGATTTCTGTGTCACTAGGAACAAGCATAAGAAAGTCACCTTGGTGCACATCAGACATAGGGTCAAAATCTTCCCTTGGCCTATCTCATTGAGGCCCACAAAAATGATCGTTCAACTCTTCAAGGCCTAGGAATCTTTCTGCTCCTTGTTGCAAATTCATTGTAGTGCTTTGTAGGTGAGAATATTCTTGAGTTTTTGGCCAAAACATTTCATACAAGACTCCCTCTGATATGATTGCTTTTCCAATCTCTTCAATTACCTTACTCCAATAATCTATCACGGGTCTATAATATCGCGGAATACTTGAACCATTCCCTAAATTTTTCCAAAATTTTATATAGTTCTTTAGCCCCAAAATGACTTCTTCGTGGGCCTTGACATACTCCGCCATTTGTACTAGAGGTGGATCTCCATGTGGTAACATTGGCTTGCCTTCTCTGTTTGTTTTCCAAAGGCGAATACTTCCACTCCAACTTGATACACCTACATGTGCCTTATATTGCATCATTGGTGTCTCATCCTGCATAAAGAACCTGAACTGAAGCGTTTTGGAATGTCCAACAAGTATGTCTTGTCCATCACAAAGATAGCCATCACAATATTGCTTGAAATCGGGGATCTTTGTGAGAAAAAATGGAGCTGAAGATGAAGATGAGCTGTTTCATAATGTATCCATCAAATGTGGAAAAGTATAGGTTTGTGTAACTCTCAGCTTCTCTAGAAACCTACTAAACATGGCGTCTATGTCCTCATGTGTATGCCCAACCATTAGAAATCCCAGCTGGATGGTTTTGAAAACACCCCTTGCAACAAGCATTGAAATATAGGAAAATAAGTATCGATTTTTGTTTTCCCCTGCACAATTATCCAATTGTAGCAAAGCTCTCTGGCAATCTACGAAATGTTGACCCTAATTCCTCTTCTACAATTTCTGATGACTGCACAATGGGCTCTTTTCCATCACTCAAGTTATGGTAGTCCAAAGCATCCATTGAGTTCAAAGCATGTAGTAGTGAAATACTGCTCCTTGGAAGTCCATTTGTTACTAGATCACCAAGAGGATGCTTATCTATCCTCTCTAGGTTATGTCAACAATTAGCAATTGAGCCAATTGTAAGATTTGGATCAGCTGGCCACAAACCATTCAAGACAAAGTGTCCGTAATGACCTTCTCCATGTCCATGAGTGATCACGCCAATCAATGCCACCTGCAGATTATATCATGAATCCACACCCTTGGGAACAATGCGTAATCTAGGAATGGAAGTTTTATTTTGATCCATCTTATCATGGATTATGCATACATATTTTTGTGGTTGGGTTTCTGAATACCTGCGCCATGCATAATATAGGCTTCTGCAACTCTTTTGTTGTGCCATGTGAACTTCTCTCTCCCTCAAGAGAAGAGCTCTCTCTTCAAGAGAAGGTTTAGCTTCTAACCTTGCCTTGATTGAGCTACAAATATTGCACTTAGAGAACTCACTCGTCTTTGCTAAAGTGACATGTGGGTACTCTTTGTTCCAAAATTCTACCAAAAGAAGATTGGGATAGCTTCTTCTCATAGCCCATTTGGTCAAGTGTCGTGTTGATTTCACATAAAATATCCATTTGTTTGTATGTTGATGGAATCACCAATTGAGTCTCTCTTGAGCCATCTAGCAGTGTTCTACTTCTATGTGGCATCTTCTCAGAGTTGTTTTCCACAAACTCATTTAGTAGTGCTCTTGCTAAACTAGTATGTTGAAGTCCCCTTCTCAATGTACATGTGTTCCCATGTACATATTGGCACACACCATTTTCAAAGTTCTCCTTGTATTGATAAAATGATGTCTTTGGTATTCCATGTAGCTCATACCATGCTCTACAACAAACAATAGAGCCATTTAGCCTGAATTGGTATTGTGACTTCTCATCTTTCGGATAACATATAGAAAGAACATCATAAACATAATTAGTGCGTGATTTTTGAGACTCTCTCCAAAATTGTTGTTGTAACCTTGTCACCATATCACGATCTGCAAACTGGTAACATTTTTGTGCACAACAATTGATGCATGATACCCTTTGAATTGATTTGTTTGAAAGGTAAAAAGTCGAAGCTGGTACTGCTTTTGATTTTTGAGTCCTGTTCATGAAAGTGTATCATCTCTTCCTTGACAACTGGAAAACATTAATCCCATCAAGTTGTTTTCCAACATTGTCATCGTTGGATACATCCTCATATGTAGCATGCATGCCATCAACAGGAACAAATCGTTGTATTGGGCTCCCATTCAACATTGTTGTCTACTTGATGGGCCACTTTAGCAAAGTGATGCTACCCACTTCAACCACATCATCAATGCTTGCATTTTCTCTTTCAATACCCACACCCACACAATCAGGACCAAGTTCCTGAAAGTTGACATAATCATGTGGAAATACATATAAGATGGTCCTTTCATTCATGGTTTGCATCATTGTGTCATCTTTTAAAAGGACCCTCTGATTTCTCCAAGACTCTCGAATCATTGCTTCAAATTCTGGGCTTGTCATAGGTATTGCATCTGTAACTAGAGGATCAGAATGATCATGTTTTTCATCACCATTGTAGCTTTCCTGTGGATCAATTAAGTTCCCATTTAATACAAAAGATTGCAAAAGAAGCTTTGACCATCGAACAACACTCCATAATGAGCCTTGGAGGGATGAAGTATCCATTGTAGGAAAAGGTAGGACCACATCCTTCAAGCATTCCTCCACTAGTATGGAGACATTTCCTTGCCCTATCTTTGTACCACCACAAGTGGAATCTAGATCTGTTCTACACACAACCAATACCAACAATTTCATTGTCAAGTATCATATGTACTTTCTCCCCAGATTCAAAGTCCATCATGTAAGTGAAAAAGATTACATTGTTAAATCCATAGTTATAGAAAAATACTCTTCAAACAAAAAATCATGCTACAATATGGAAAAGGTTTGCATACGTTGGACAAGTGGTGAACCTTGAGACCAAATCCTCCTTGCTATATTAATGGAAGAAAGGCTGGAAATTATGGTGGATCTTGAAACCAAAGCATCCTTGCTATATTAGAGCATAGGTTGGACAAGTGGTGGACCTAGTTGTAATACCCACTGCCACCTATCAACTACTATAGGACTATGCTTTCCAATGTCCAAGTATCCCTTGAGTCTTTCAAGGTTGAACACGTGGTGGACCTTGAAATGAAAATCCCCTTTCTATATCAGAGCATAGCTTGGACAAGTGGTGGACCTAGTTATAATGCCCAATATCCAAGGTGAAATACCTTAGGACCTTGCTACCTTGCTTGCCAATGTTTACGTAGCCCCTCATTTATTTAATGGAAGTAAGGTTGGACAAGTGGTGGACCTTGAAACCAAAGCCTCTTTGCTATATGAGAGCATAGGTTGGACCTAGTTGTAATACCCACTGCCACCTATCAACTACTATAGGACTATGATTTCCAATGTCCAAGTATCCCTTGAGTCTTTCAAGGTTGAACACGTGGTGGACCTTGAAACAAAAATCCCCTTTCTATATCAGAACATAGCTTGGACAAGTGGTGGACCTAGTTATAATGCCCAATATCCAACGTGAAACACCTTAGGACCTTGCTACCTTGCTTGCCAATGTTTACGTAGCCCCTCATTTCTTTAATGGAAGCAAGGTTGGACAAGTGGTGGACCTTGAAACCAAAGCCTCTTTGCTATATGAGAGCATACGTTGGACCTAGTTGTAATACCCACTGCCACCTATCAACTACTATAGGACTATGCTTTCCAATGTCCAAGTATCCCTTGAGTCTTGCAAGGTTGAACACGTGGTGGACCTTGAAACAAAAATCCCCTTTTTATATCAGAGCATAGCTTGGACAAGTGGTGGACCTAGTTATAATACCCAATATCCAAGGTGAAACACCTTAGGACCTTTCTGCCTTGCTTGCCAATGTTTACGTAGCCCCTCATTTCTTTAATGGAAGCAAGGTTGGACAAGTGGTGGACCTTGAAACCAAAGCCTCTTTGCTATATGAGAGCATAGGTTGGACCTAGTTGTTATACCCACTGCCACCTATCAACTACTATAGGACTATGCTTTCCAATGTCCAAGTATCCCTTGAGTCTTGCAAGGTTGAACATGTGGTGGATTATTGAAACCAAAATCCCCTTTCTATATCAGAGCATATCTTGGACAATTGGTGGACCTAGTTATAATGCCCCTCCTTTCTTTAATGGAAGAAAGGTTGGAAAAGTGGTGAATCTTGAAACCCAAACCCTTTGACTATATATAGAGGATAGCTTGGACCAATGGTGTGCTTAGTTGTAGTATCCAATGTCCAAGGTCCAAGGTGAACTATGTAAAGAACTTACTTCCAAAAACAAAGTCGTACAAGTGGTTCTCCTTCAAACCAAAACCTCCTTAGTGTATTAGAGCATAGCTTGGAGAAGTGGTGGACTTAGTTCTAATGATGAATGTCCATAGAAAACTATTATAGGACCTTGCTTCCCAAATCAAGTTTCGACAAGTGGTGGATCTTGAAACCAAAACCCCCTTACTGTATTAGAGCATAGCTTAGATAAGTGGTGGACCTAGCGGCCATGGAAAATGTTCAATGTGAACTGCTACAGGACCTTGCTATTAAATGTCTAAGTAGAGCTAGCTTCTTTAATGGAATCAAGGTTGGGAAAGTGGTGCATCTTGAAACCAAAATCCCTTTATTGTATTAGAGCATAGCTTGGACAAGTGAGGGACCTAGTTTTAATGTGTGATGTCCAAAGAAAAGTATTACAAGACCTTGCTTTCCAATATTTGAATTGGTCAAGTGGTTAAAACTAAGTATAAAACTTTGACCATTTTCTTCTCGAATTGCCAAAAAGCTAGTTTTAGACACCCCTAAATGAAAATGGTTTAGGGTGGCCTTAAACAACGTTTTTTTAAAGACTTGAACAAAAGGGTTGCCGAAGAGTAATGAAAATTTATTATGGCTTGAAGTTCATGAGTATGTGAAAACAAGCCTAGGTTTTCCACGAGGCAAAAGGTGACATAATAAGAACATTGGAAACTTAGGATTGACCATGTGGCCTAAACTTTGGCAAGTGAAGTGGTGGTCAAGTTTTGTGGCACATTGTGCACTTGGTCCTATATGTGTTGACCACTTGGCTAAATCTAGGACCATAAGGCCAAACCTTTGGCACCTTAAATATAGTATGGGACATAATCTAGAACTGCTATAGTAAATTAGTAGTATAGTTAATATGTTAATATTTGTATTATATTTAAGTATATTCTAAATATAATTTATGTTCAAAATTTCACTAATGAAGGATGTTCCCATTTAGCACTCTAGATGCGGGGTCTTAGGGCAATGCCACAATGGGGTGACAAGGCAACGCTTCCACGTGAGGTTTGGGGGTAGCGCTCTTGATGGGGATGTGGAATATATCTCTCTCGATGGCGGGGCTTGGGAGGCTGATTTTTGGATATTGTTCCGAGCGGGGTCCGGGGCAGCTCCACGGGCGGCATGTTTTGCATGTTTTTTTTAAAAGTGAATTCATAGTATAGAGTTACGTATGTTTTGCATATTTTCAACCATGATTTCTTTAATTTTGGCCGTGTGAATTGGTTAATGTTTTATATTGCTTTTGTTTTTTTTAATCCTATGATAAAACATGGACTTGTAGCATACGTGGCATTCTAATAAACCCTATCAAGATTACGCATAGAGAGAGCGCACGAGCAACGCACACAGAGAAAGCAGGCGAGCAGCAAACACACAGAAAGTGCACACGCATCGCACATAGTTGGAGTATACGCGAACATAGAGGAGCAAGCCCGGCATCGTACACAACACACAGGTGGAGCGCACAGGATTGAAAGTTCGCGCACAAGATAAAGAAACAGCAGCATACGCAACGCTTTCCAGAAGGGGAAGATCGGGCATAGCTTCTTCTCAAGAGACATTACACACCTCACGAATAGAGAAAAAACAGGTATTTCTCTCTCTCTCACTCTCTGTCTTTCTCCATATAGAGAAGATGGTTCTCTGTAACTCTTCTTGCACACACACTCTCTCGTCAAAAGACAGAGATACTTAGTTTAAAAATATCCCCGCACACATACACATATTCCCACACATCGTCTTCCTCTCTTCCACATACATAACCACAGTGAAATCTGTTATCTTGTTGTCTCTCTCTTGAAAATACATGCACATATTCCCACACATCGTCCTCCTCACTTCCACATACATAACCACAGTGAAATCTGTTATCTTGTTGTCTCTCTCTTGAAAATACGGGCACATATTCCCATACATCGTCTTCCTCTCTTCCACATACATAAACACAGTGAAATCTGTTATCTTTCTCTCTCTCCTCTCTCTAGAAAACAGGTATTTCTCTCTCTCTCTCTCTCTCTCTTTATCTATCTCTGTATCTTGCTATCTCTCTCTTGAAAATACATGCTCAAGTATGTGTGCGTCTGTGTTATCTATGTGTATGTATGTATATTTGTGTTATTTCATTGTAATACTCATACATAATGCAGATACACAATTACACTTAATTACGATATGCACACATAGTATATATACATACGTAAATATCACAAATAACTAACACATTGTAATACTAGTAAACTTGAATGGAAGACTTACTTGCGTGATCTGTTAAAGTCGATTCTTGTAGCGAGTTCTGGATGTATGCTGATCTGATTTTCCTCTCAAAAATAGTAGTGTTGTTTAGTGATACACCTAATGGACATAAATGGTTGAAACTAGGACATGTAGACAAAAAATACGTGTATTTCTTTGGACGAATATATACACTTTTTGGTGACCCTTACCACAAGTGGTGGACCTTGAGACCAGTGGACTATAAGGACCTCCAAACAATACCTTGTACACTCAATCCTTGTTGGTATCTAGGTTGGACAAGTGGTGGACATTGTTCAAATTCTCTAACCACTCTCTCCAACATTGTGACATAATTTAGGTGTGATAAATTCATATCTATGCAAACTAATATCAGTTTAGGCTTGTTAGTTTGAATTTGTTTGAATTTATGTACAATATAATGATTTGAGGTTTGCATATTTGAATTTAGGTGGTATAATGATATCTTTTTGTGGTAAACCTGAATTTAAAATCAATTTCGCGTGGAATATTTTAAATTTAAGTGGTAAAATTTAAATTCTTACAAAAAAGTTTGAATTTTAAAATTTGGGCGGGATATTTTAAAATTTAGGCGGGATATTTAAAATTTGGGAGGGATATTTTAAATTTAGGCGATCAGATTTTGAACTTTAAATTTAGGCGGGAAGGTTTTGAATTTATAGCGAGATCTCCCTTACATAAGAGAGTATAGGTTAGACAAGTGGTGGACCTTAAAGCTAGAGCATCCATGCTACTAGACATGATAGGTAGGGAATCTAGTTGAATATTGTATGTATAATATATATGTAATAGATCTAGCTTGGACAAGTGGTGGACCTTGGAACAAAACCCCATGTAAAACATATCATGCACATTCCAAGTGGTGAGAAAAAATACCATTTAAGATATAGCCTTATAGGTTGGACAAGTGGTGGACCTTAACACCAAGATATTCTTAATGTAATGACATAGAGTGTAAAACTGGTGAATCTTGAGACCAAACCATGCTACTAGCGATAATAGCTTGGACAAGTGGTGGACCTTGAAAGTAATCCCCCCATCTACAAAATATCGTGGGTTTAAGGTATTTTCATGGAGCCTATCATCTTGGAGACATGGTGCACCTTGCTTCTCTTCATGTTTCAATGAAGCCTATCTTCGACAAATGGTGGAGCATCCTTCTCTCCATGTTTCAATGGAGCCTAGCTTGGACAAGTGGTGGACCTTTGCTTCTCTCCATGTTTCAATGGAGCCTAGCTTGGACAAGTGGTGGACCTTGGAACCAAATCCCCATGTAAAACCTATCATGGTCACTCCAAGTGGTAAGAAAGAATAACCGTTAAGATATAGACTTATAGGTTGGAAAAGTGGGGGACCTTAACACCCACATATTCTTAATATAATGACATAGACTGGAAAAGTGGTGAATCTTGAGACAAAACCACTCATGCTACTAGCAATAATAGCTTGGACAAGTGGTGTCCCTTGAATGTAAACCCCCCATGTACAAAATATCATGGGTTTAAGGTATTTCGATGAAGCCTAGCATCTTGGAGGCATGGTGCAGCTTGCTTCTCTTCATGTTTCAATGGAGTCTATCTTGGACAAATAGTGAAGCATCCTTCTGTCCATTTTTTAAATGGACCCTAGCTTGGACAAGTGTTAGACCTTTGTTGATCTCTATGATTCAATAGAGTTAGCTTGGACAAGTGGTGGACCTCAGAACCAAACCCCCATGTAAAATCTATCATGGTCACTCCAAGTGGTGAGAAAGAACAACCTTTAAGATATAGCCTTATAGGTTGGCCAAGTGGTGGACCTTGAAAGTAATCCCCCATCTACGAAATATCGTGGGTTTAAGGTATTTTGATGGAGCCTAGCATCTTGGAGACATGGTGCACCTTGCTTCTCTTCATGTTTCAATGAAGCCTATCTTGGACAAATGGTGGAGCATCCTACTCTCCATGTTTCAATGGAGCCTAGCTTGGACAAGTGGTGGACCTTTTCTTCTCTCTATGATTCAAGTGGAGGAACTTCGAACCAAACCCCCATGTAAAACCTATCATGGTCACTCCAAGTGGTGAGAAAGAATAACCTTTAAGATATAGCCTTATAGGTTGGACAAGTGGTGGACCTTAACACCCAAATATTCTTAATATAATGACATAGAGTGAAAAATTTGTGAATCTTGAGACAAAACCACTCATGATACTAGCGGTAATAGCTTGGAAAAGTGGTGGACCTTGAACGTAAACCTCCCATGTTTCAATAGAGTTAGCTTCGACAAATGGTGGAGCATCCTTCTCTGCATGTTTCAATGGAGCCTAGCTTGGACAAGTGGTGGACCTTTGCTTCTCTCTATGATTCAATAGAGTTAGCTTGGACAAGTGGGGGACCTTGGAACCAAACCCCCATGTTAAACCTATCATGGTCACTCCAAGTGGTATTAAGAATAACATTTAAGATGTACCCTTATAGTTTGGACAAGTGGTGGACCTTAACACCCACATATTTTTAATATAATGACATAGAGTGGAAAAGTGGTGAATCTTGAGACCAAACGACTCAAGCTATTACCAATAATAGCTTGGACAAGTGTTGGACCTTCAATGTAAACCCCTCATCTACGACATATCGTGGGTTTAATGTTTTTCGATGGAGACTTGCATCTTGGAGACATGGTGCAGCTTGCTTCTTGTCATGTTTCAATGGAGCCTATCTTGGACAAATGGTGGAGCATCCTTCTCTCCATGTTTCAATGGAGCCTAGCTTGGACAAGTGGTGGACCTTGGAACCAAATCGCCATGTAAAACCTATCATGGTCACTCCAAGTGGTAAGAAAGAATAACCTTTAAGATATACACTTATAGGTTCGAAAAGTGGTGGACCTTAACACCCACATATTCTTAATATAATGACATAGAGTGGAAAAGTGGTGAATCTTGAGACAAAACCGCTCATGCTACTAGCGATAATAGCTTGGACAAGTGGTGGCCCTTGAATGTAAACCCCCCATGTACAAAATATCGTGGGTTTAAGGTATTTCGATGAAGCCTAGCATCTTGGAGACATGGTGCAGCTTGCTTCTCTTCATGTTTCAATGGAGTCTATCTTGGACAAATAGTGGAGCATCCTTCTGTCCATGTTTCAGTGGACCCTAGCTTGGAAAAGTGGTGGACCTTTGTAGATCTCTATGATTCAATAGAGTTAGCTTGGACAAGAGGTGGACCGCGGAACCAAACCCCCATGTAAAACCTATCATGGTCACTCAAAGTGGTGAGAAAGAATAACCTTTAAGATATAGCCTTATAGGCTGGACAAGTGGTGGACCTTAACACCCAAATATTCTTAATATAATGACATAGAGTGAAAAATTTGTGAATCTTGAGACAAAACCACTCATGCTACTAGCAGTAATAGCTTGGAAAAGTGGTGGACCTTGAACGTAAACCTCCCATGTTTCAATAAAGTTAGCTTCGACAAATGGTGGAGCATCCTTCTCTGCATGATTCAATGGAGCCTAGCTTTGACAAGTGGTGGAGCTTTGCTTCTCTCTATGATTCAATAGAGTTAGCTTGGACAAGTGGGGGACCTTGGAACCAAACCCCCATGTAAAACCTATCATGGTCACTCCAAGTGGTACGAAAGAATAACCTTTAAGATGTACCCTTATAGGTTGGACAAGTGGTGGACCTTAACACCCACATATTTTTAATATAATGACATAGAGTGGAAAAGTGGTGAATCTTGAGACCAAACGACTCTAACTATTACCAATAATAGCTTGGACAAGTGTTGGACCTTGAATGTAAACCCCTCGTCTACGACATATCGTGGGTTTAATGTTTTTCGATGGAGACTTGCATCCTGGAGACATGGTGCAGCTTGCTTCTTGTCATGTTTCAATGGAGCCTATCTTGGACAAATGGTGGAGCATCCTTCTCTCCATGTTTCAATGGAGCCTAGCTTGGACAAGTGGTGGACCTTTGCTTCTCTCTCTGTTTCAGTAGAGTTAGCTTGGACAAGTGGTGGACCTTGGAACCAAATCGCCATGTAAAACCTATCATGGTCACTCCAAGTGGTAAGAAAGAATAACCTTTAAGATATACACTTATAGGTTGGACAAGTGGTGGACCTTAACACCCACATATTCTTAATATAATGACATAGAGTGGAAAAGTGGTGAATCTTGAGACAAAACCACTCATGCTTTTAGCGATAATAGCTTGGACAAGTGGTGGCCCTTGAATGTAAACCCCCGATGTACAAAATATCGTGGGTTTAAGGTATTTCGATGAAGCCTAGCATCTTGGAGACATGGTGCAGCTTGCTTCTCTTCATGTTTCAATGGAGTCTATCTTGGACAAATAGTGGAGCATCCTTCTGTCCATGTTTCAGTGGACCCTAGCTTGGACAAGCGGTGGACCTTTGTAGATCTCTATGATTCAATAGAGTTAGCTTGGACAAGTGGTGGACCTTGGAACCAAACCCCCATGTAAAACCTATCATGGTCACTCCAAGTGGTGAGAAAGAATAACCTTTAAGATATAGCCTTATAGGTTGGACAAGTGGTGGACCTTAACACCCAAATATTCTTAATATAATGACATAGAGTGAAAAATTTGTGAATCTTGAGACAAAACCACTCATGCTACTAGCGGTAATAGCTTGGAAAAGTGGTGGACCTTGAACGTAAACCTCCCATGTTTCAATAGAGTTAGCTTTGACAAATGGTGGAGCATCCTTCTCTGCATGTTTCAATGGATCCTAGCTTGGACAAGTGGTGGACGTTCGCTTCTCTCTATGAATCAATAGAGTTAGCTTGGACAAGTGGGGGACCTTGGAACGAAACCCCCATGTAAAACCTATCATGGTCACTCCAAGTGGTACGAAATAATAACCTTTAAGATGTACCCTTATAGGTTGGACAAGTGGTGGACCTTAACACCGACATATTTTTAATATAAGGACATAGAGTGGAAAAGTGGTGAATCTTGAGACCAAACGACTCAGGCTATTACCAATAGTAGCTTGGACAAGTGTTGGACCTTGAATGTAAACCCCTCATCTACGACATATCGTGGGTTTAATGTTTTTCGATGGAGACTTGCATCTTGGAGACATGGTGCAGCTTGCTTCTTGTCATGTTTCAATGGAGCCTATCTTGGACAAATGGTGGAGCATCCTTCTCTCCATGTTTCAATGGAGCCTAGCTTGGACAAGTGGTGGACCTTTGCTTCTCTCTCTGTTTCAATAGAGTTAGCTTGCACAAGTGGTGGACCTTGGAACCAAATCGCCATGTAAAACCTATCATGGTCACTCCAAGTGGTAAGAAAGAATAACCTTTAAGATATACACTTATAGGTTGGACAAGTGGTGGACCTTAACACCCACATATTATTAATATAATGACATAGAGTGGAAAAGTGGTGAATCTTGAGACAAAACCACTCATGCTACTAGCGATAATAGCTTGGACAAGTGGTGGCCCTTGAATGTAAACCCCCCATGTACAAAATATCGTGGGTTTAAGGTATTTTGATAAAGCCTAGCATCTTGGAGACATGGTGCAGCTTGCTTCTCTTCATGTTTCAATGGAGTCTATCTTGGACAAATAGTGGAGCATCCTTCTGTCCATGTTTCAGTGGACCCTAGCTTGGACAACTGGTGGACCTTTGTAGATCTCTATGATTCAATAGAGTTAGTTTGGTTATGTGGTGGACCTCGGAACCAAACCCCCATGTGAAACCTATCATGGTCACTCCAAGTGGTGAGAAAGAACAAACTTTAAGATATAGCCTTATAGGTTGGACAAGTGGTGGACCTTGAATGTAAACCCTTCTGTCCATGTTTCAGTGGACCCTAGCTTGGACAAGTGGTGGACCTTTGTAGATCTCTATGATTCAATAGAGTTAGCTTGGACAACTGGTGGACCTCGGAACCAAACCCCCATGTAAAACCTATCATGGTCACTCCAAGTGGTGAGAAAGAACAACCTGAAAGATATAGCCTTACAGGTTGGACAAGTGGTGGACCTTGAATGTAAACCCCTCATCTACGACATATCGTGGGTTTAATGTTTTTCGATGGAGCCTAGCATCTTGGAGACATGGTGCAGCTTGCTTCTCGTCATGTTTCAATGGAGCCTATCTTGGACAAATGGTGGAGCATCCTTCTCTCCATGTTTCAATGGAGCCTAGCTTGGACAAGTGGTGGACCTTTGCTTCTCTCTCTGTTTCAGTAGAGTTAGCTTGGACAAGTGGTGGACCTTGGAACCAAATCGCCATGTAAAACCTATCATGGTCACTCCAAGTGGTAAGAAAGAATAACCTTTAAGATATACACTTATAGGTTGGACAAGTGGTGGACCTTAACACCCACATATTCTTAATATAATGACATAGAGTGGAAAAGTGGTGAATCTTGAGACAAAACCGCTCATGCTACTAGCGATAATAGCTTGGACAAGTGGTGGCCCTTGAATGTAAACCCCCCATGTACAAAATATCGTGGGTTTAAGGTATTTCGATGAAGCCTAGCATCTTGGAGACATGGTGCAGCTTGCTTCTCTTCATGTTTCAATGGAGTCTATCTTGGACAAATAGTGGAGCATCCTTCTGTCCATGTTTCAGTGGACCCTAGCTTGGAAAAGTGGTGGACCTTTGTAGATCTCTATGATTCAATAGAGTTAGCTTGGACAAGAGGTGGACCTCGGAACCAAAACCCCATGTAAAACCTATCATGGTCACTCCAAGTGGTGAGAAAGAATAACCTTTAAGATATAGCCTTATAGGCTGGACAAGTGGTGGACCTTAACACCCAAATATTCTTAATATAATGACATAGAGTGAAAAATTTGTGAATCTTGAGACAAAACCACTCATGCTACTAGCGGTAATAGCTTGGAAAAGTGGTGGACCTTGAACGTAAACCTCCCATGTTTCAATAGAGTTAGCTTCGACAAATGGTGGAGCATCCTTCTCTGCATGTTTCAATGGAGCCTAGCTTTGACAAGTGGTGGACCTTTGCTTCTCTCTATGATTCAATAGAGTGAGCTTGGACAAGTGGGGGACCTTGGAACCAAACCCCCATGTAAAACCTATCATGGTCACTCCAAGTGGTACGAAAGAATAACCTTTAAGATGTACCCTTATAGGTTCGACAAGTGGTGGACCTTAACACCCACATATTTTTAATATAATGACATAGAGTGGAAAAGTGGTGAATCTTGAGACCAAACGACTCTAGCTATTACCAATAATAGCTTGGACAAGTGTTGGACCTTGAATGTAAACCCCTCATCTACGACATATCGTGGGTTTAATGTTTTTCGATGGAGACTTGCATCCTGGAGACATGGTGCAGCTTGCTTCTTGTCATGTTTCAATGGAGCCTATCTTGGACAAATGGTGGAGCATCCTTCTCTCCATGTTTCAATGGAGCCTAGCTTGGACAAGTGGTGGACCTTTGCTTCTCTCTCTGTTTCAGTAGAGTTAGCTTGGACAAGTGGTGGACCTTGGAACCAAATCGCCATGTAAAACCTATCATGGTAACTCCAACTGGTAAGAAAGAATAACCTTTAAGATATACACTTATAGGTTGGACAAGTGCTGGACCTTAACACCCACATATTCTTAATATAATGACATAGAGTGGAAAAGTGGTGAATCTTGAGACAAAACCACTCATGCTACTAGGGATAATAGCTTGCTCAAGTGGTGGCCCTTGAATGTAAACCCCCCATGTACAGAATATCGTGGGTTTAAGGTATTTCCATGAAGCCTAGCATCTTGGAGACATGGTGCAGCTTGCTTCTCTTCATGTTTCAATGGAGTCTATCTTGGACAAATAGTGGAGCATCCTTCTGTCCATGTTTCAGTGGACCCTAGCTTGGACAAGTGGTGGACCTTTGTAGATCTCTATGATTCAATAGGGTTAGCTTGGACAAGTGGTGGACCTCGGAACCAAACCCCCATGTAAAACCTATCATGGTCACTCCAAGTGGTGAGAAAGAATAACCTTTAAGATATAGCCTTATAGGTTGGACAAGTGGTGGACCTTAACACCCAAATATTCTTAATATAATGACATAGAGTGAAAAATTTGTGAATCTTGAGACAAAACCACTCATGCTACTAGCGGTAATAGCTTGGAAAAGTGGTGGACCTTGAACGTAAACCTCCCATGTTTCAATAGAGTTAGCTTTGACAAATGGTGGAGCATCCTTCTTTGCATGTTTCAATGGATCCTACCTTGGACAAGTGGTGGACGTTTGCTTCTCTCTATGAATCAATAGAGTTAGCTTGGACAAGTGGGGGACCTTGGAATGAAACCCCCATGTAAAACCTATCATGGTCACTCCAAGTGGTACGAAAGAATAACCTTTAAGATGTACCCTTATAGGTTGGACAAGTGGTGGACCTTAACACCCACATATTTTTAATATAAGGACATAGAGTGGAAAAGTGGTGAATCTTGAGACCAAACGACTCAGGCTATTACCAATAGTAGCTTGGACAAGTGTTGGACCTTGAATGTAAACCCCTCATCTACGACATATCGTGGGTTTAATGTTTTTTGATGGAGACTTGCATCTTGGAGACATGGTGCAGCTTGCTTCTTGTCATGTTTCAATGGAGCCTATCTTGGACAAATGGTGGAGCATCCTTCTCTCCATGTTTCAATGGAGCCTAGCTTGGACAAGTGGTGGACCTTTTCTTCTCTCTCTGTTTCAATAGAGTTAGCTTGGACAAGTGGTGGACCTTGGAACCAAATCGCCATGTAAAACCTATCATGGTCACTCCAAGTGGTAAGAAAGAATAACCTTTAAGATATACACTTATAGGTTGGACAAGTGGTGGACCTTAACACCCACATATTCTTAATATAATGACATAGAGTGGAAAAGTGGTGAATCTTGAGACAAAACCACTCATGCTACTAGGGATAATAGCTTGCTCAAGTGGTGGCCCTTGAATGTAAACCCCCCATGTACAGAATATCGTGGGTTTAAGGTATTTCCATGAAGCCTAGCATCTTGGAGACATGGTGCAGCTTGCTTCTCTTCATGTTTCAATGGAGTCTATCTTGGACAAATAGTGGAGCATCCTTCTGTCCATGTTTCAGTGGACCCTAGCTTGGACAAGTGGTGGACCTTTGTAGATCTCTATGATTCAATAGGGTTAGCTTGGACAAGTGGTGGACCTCGGAACCAAACCCCCATGTAAAACCTATCATGGTCACTCCAAGTGGTGAGAAAGAATAACCTTTAAGATATAGCCTTATAGGTTGGACAAGTGGTGGACCTTAACACCCAAATATTCTTAATATAATGACATAGACTGAAAAATTTGTGAATCTTGAGACAAAACCACTCATGCTACTAGCGGTAATAGCTTGGAAAAGTGGTGGACCTTGAACGTAAACCTCCCATGTTTCAATAGAGTTAGCTTTGACAAATGGTGGAGCATCCTTCTCTGCATGTTTCAATGGATCCTACCTTGGACAAGTGGTGGACGTTTGCTTCTCTCTATGAATCAATAGAGTTAGCTTGGACAAGTGGGGGACCTTGGAATGAAACCCCCATGTAAAACCTATCATGGTCACTCCAAGTGGTACGAAAGAATAACCTTTAAGATGTACCCTTATAGGTTGGACAAGTGGTGGACCTTAACACCCACATATTTTTAATATAAGGACATAGAGTGGAAAAGTGGTGAATCTTGAGACCAAACGACTCAGGCTATTACCAATAGTAGCTTGGACAAGTGTTGGACCTTGAATGTAAACCCCTCATCTACGACATATCGTGGGTTTAATGTTTTTTGATGGAGACTTGCATCTTGGAGACATGGTGCAGCTTGCTTCTTGTCATGTTTCAATGGAGCCTATCTTGGACAAATGGTGGAGCATCCTTCTCTCCATGTTTCAATGGAGCCTAGCTTGGACAAGTGGTGGACCTTTTCTTCTCTCTCTGTTTCAATAGAGTTAGCTTGGACAAGTGGTGGACCTTGGAACCAAATCGCCATGTAAAACCTATCATGGTCACTCCAAGTGGTAAGAAAGAATAACCTTTAAGATATACACTTATAGGTTGGACAAGTGGTGGACCTTAACACCCACATATTCTTAATATAATGACATAGAGTGGAAAAGTGGTGAATCTTGAGACAAAACCACTCATGCTACTAGGGATAATAGCTTGCTCAAGTGGTGGCCCTTGAATGTAAACCCCCCATGTACAAAATATCGTGGGTTTAAGGTATTTCGATAAAGCCTAGCATCTTGGAGACATGGTGCAGCTTGCTTCTCTTCATGTTTCAATGGAGTCTATCTTGGACAAATAGTGGAGCATCCTTCTGTCCATGTTTCAGTGGACCCTAGCTTGGACAAGTGGTGGACCTTTGTAGATCTCTATGATTCAATAGAGTTAGCTTGGTTAAGTGGTGGACCTCGAAACCAAACCCCCATGTAAAACCTATCATGGTCACTCCAAGTGGTGAGAAAGAACAAACTTTAAGATATAGCCTTATAGGTTGGACAAGTGGTGGACCTTGAATGTAAACCCTTCTGTCCATGTTTCAGTGGACCCTAGCTTGGACAAGTGGTGGACATTTGTAGATCTCTATGATTCAATATAGTTAGCTTGGACAACTGGTGGACCTCGGAACCAAACCCCCATGTAAAACCTATCATGGTCACTCCAAGTGGTGAGAAAGAACAACCTTAAAGATATAGCCTTACAGGTTGGACAAGTGGTGGACCTTGAATGTAAACCCCTCATCTACGACATATCGTGGGTTTAATGTTTTTCGATGGAGCCTAGCATCTTGGAGACATGGTGCAGCTTGCTTCTCGTCATGTTTCAATGGAGCCTATCTTGGACAAATGGTGGAGCATCCTTCTCTCCATGTTTCAATGGAGCCTAGCTTGGACAAGTGGTGGACCTTTGCTTCTCTCTCTGTTTCAATAGAGTTAGCTTGGACAAGTGGTGGACCTTGGAACCAAATCTCCATGTAAAACCTATCATGGTCACTCCAAGTGGTAAGAAAGAATAAACTTTAAGATATACACTTATAGGTTGGACAAGTGGTGGACCTTAACAGCCACATATTCTTAATATAATGACCTAGAGTGGAAAAGTGGTGAATCTTGAGACAATACCACTCATGGTACTAGCGATAATAGCTTGGACAAGTGGTGGCCCTTGAATGTAAACCCCCCATGTTTCAATAGAGTTAGCTTGAGGTATTTCGATGAAGCCTAGCATCTTGGAGACATGGTGCAGCTTGCTTCTCTTCATGTTTCAATGGAGTCTATCTTGGACAAATAGTGGAGCATCCTTCTGGCCATGTTTCAATGGACCCTATCTTGGACAAGTGGTGGACCTTTGTTGATCTCTATGATTCAATAGAGGTAGCTTGGACGAGTGGTGGACCTCGAAACCAAACCCCCATGTAAAACCTATCATGGTCACTCCAAGTGGTGAGAAAGAACAACCTTTAAGATATAGCCTTATAGGTTGGACAAGTGGTGGACCTTGAAAGTAATCCCCCCATCTAGGAAATATCGTGGGTTTAAAGTATTTTCATGGAGCCTAGCATCTTGGAGACCTGGTGCACCTTGCTTCTCTTCATGTTTCAATGAAGCCTATCCTTGTCAAATGGTGGAGCATCCTTCTCTCCATGTTTCAATGGAGCCCAGCTTGGACAAGTGGTGGACTTTTGCTTCTGTCTATGATTCAAGTGGTGGAACTTGGAACCAAACCCCCATGTAAAACCTATCATGGACACTCCAAGTGGTGAGAAAGAATAACCTTTAAGATATAGCCTTATAGGTTGGATAAATGGTGGACCTTAACACCCAAATATTCTTAATATAATGACATAGAGTGAAAAAGTTGTGAATCTTGAGATAAAACCACTCATGCTACTAGCGGTAATAGCTTGGAAAAGTGGTGGACCTTGAACGTAAACCCCCCATGTTTCAATAGAGTTAGCTTCGACAAATGGTGGAGCATCCTTCTCTGCATGTTTCAATGGATTCTAGCTTGGACAAGTGGTGGACCTTTGCTTCTCTCTATGATTCAATAGAGTTAGCTTGGACAAGTGGGGGACCTTGGAACCAAACCCCCATGTAAAACCTACCATGGTCACTCCAACTGGTACGAAAGAATAACCTTTAAGAGGTACCCTTATAGGTTGGACAAGTGGTGGACCTTAACACCCACATATTTTTAATATAATGACATAGAAAGGAAAAGTGGTGAATCTTGAAACCAAACGACTCAGGCTACTACCAATAATAGCTTGGACAAGTGTTGGACCTTGAATGTAAACCCCTCATCTACCACATATCGTGGGTTCAATGTTTTTCGATGGAGCCTAGCATCTTGGAGACATGGTTCAGCTTGCTTCTCGTCATGTTTCAATGGAGCCTATCTTGGACAGATGGTGGAGCATCCTTCTCTCCATGTTTCAATGGAGCCTAGCTTGGACAAGTGGTGGACCTTGGAACCAAATCCCCATGTAAAACCTATCATGGTCACTCCAAGTGGTAAGAAAGAATAACCTTTAAAATATAGACTTATAGGTTGGACAAGTGGTGGACCTTAACACCCACATATTCTTAATATAATGACATAGAGTGGAAAAGTGGTGAATCTTGAGACAAAACCACTCATGCTACTAGCGATAATAGCTTGGACAATTGGTGGCCCTTGAATGTAAACCCCCCATGTACAAAATATCGTGGGTTTAAGGTATTTCGATAAAGCCTAGCATCTTGGAGACATGGTGCAGCTTGCTTCTCTTCATGTTTCAATGGAGTCTATCTTGGATAAATAGTGGAGCATTCTTATGTCCATGTTTCGATGGACCCTAGCTTGGACAAGTGGTGGACCTTTGTTGATCTCTATGATTCAATAGAGTTAGCTTGGACAAGTGGTGGACCTCTGAACCAAAACCCCATGTAGAAGCTATCATGGTCACTCCAAGTGGTGAGAAAGAACAACCTTTAAGATATAGCCTTAAAGGTTGGACAAGTGGTGGACCTTAACACCCAAATATTCTTAATGTAATGATATAGAGTGAAAAAGTGGTGAATCTTGAGATAAAACTACTTATGGTACTAGCGATAATAGCTTGGACAAGTGGTGGACCTTGAACGTAAACCCCCCATGGTTCAGTAGACCTAGCTTTGACAAATGGTGGACTATCGTTCTCTCCATGTTTCAATGGAGCGTAGCTTTGTCAAGTGGTGGACCTTTGTTTCTCTCTATGTTTTAATAAAGTTAGCTTGGACAAGTGGTGGACCTTGGAACCAAACCCCCATGTAAAACCTATCATGGTCACTCCAAGTGGGAAGAAAGAAAAACCTTTAGGATGTAGCCTTATAGGTTGGACAAGTGGTGGAGCTTGAATGTAAACCCCTCATCTATGAAATATCGTGGGTTTAATGTATTTCGATGGAGGCTAGCATCTTGGAGACATGGTGCAGCTTGCTTCTCGTCATGTTTCAATGGAGCCTATCTTGGACAAATGGTGGAGCATTCTTCTCTCCATGTTTCAATGGACCCTAGCTTTGACAAGTGGTGGACCTTGGAACCAAACCCCCATGTAAAACCTATCATGGTCACTCCAAGTGGTAAGAATGAATAACCTTTAAGATGTATCCTTATAGGTTGGACAAGTAGTGGACCGTAACACCCACATATTCTTATTCTTGAGATCAAAAAACTCAGGCTACTAGCAATAAGAGCTTGGACAAGTGGTGGACCTTGAATGTAAACCCCTCATCTACGAAATGTTGTGGGTTTAATGTATTTCGATGGAGCCTAGCATGTTGGAGACATGGTGCAGCTTGCTTCTCGTCATGTATCAATGGAGTCTATCTTGGACAAATGGTGGACCATCCTTCTCTCCATGTTTCAATGGAGCCTAGCTTGGACAAGTGGTGGGCCTTTGTTTCTCTATATGTTTCAATAGAGTTAGCTTGGACAAGTGGTGGACCTTGGAACCAAACCCCCATGTAAAACCTATCATGGTCACTCCAAGTGGTAAGAAAGAATAACCTTTAAGATGTAGCCTTATAGGTTGGACAAGTGGTGGACCTGAACACCCACATATTCTTAATATAATGACATAGAGTGGAAAAGTGCTGAATCTTAAGACCAAAAAACTCAAGCTAGTACCAAGAATAGCTTGTACAAGTGTTCGACCTTGAATATAAACCCCTCATCTATGACAGATTGTGAGTTTATTGTTTTTCGATGGAGCCTAGCATCTTGGAGACATGGTGCAACTTGCTTCTCGTCATGTTTCAATGGAGCTAATCTTGGACAAATGGTGGAGCATCCCTCTCTCAATGTTTCAATGGATCCTAGCTTGGACAAGTTGTGGACCTTTGCTTCTCTCTCTGTTTCAATAGAGTTAGTTTGGACAAGTGGTGGAGCTTGGAACCGAACCCCCATGTAAAACTTATCATGGTCACTCCAAGTGGTAAGAAAGAATAACCTTTAAGATATAGCCTTATAGGTTGGACAAGTGGTATACCTTCACACCCACATATTCTTAATATAATGACATAGAGTGGAAAAGTGGTGAGTCTTGAGACCAAACCACTCATGCTACTAGTGATAATAGGTTGGACAAGTGGTGGACCTTGAATGTAAACCCCCCATGTACGAAATATCATGGTTTTAAGATATTTCAATGGAGCCTACCATTTTGGTGACATGGTGCAGCTTGCTTCTTTACATGTTTCAATCGAACCTGGCTTGGACAAATGGTGGAGCATCCTTCTCTCCATCTTTCAATGGACCCTAGCTTGGACAAGTGGTGGACCTTTGCTTCTCTGTATGATTCAATAGAGTTAGCTTGGACAAGTGGGGGACCTCGTAACCAAACCCCCATGTAAAACCTATCATGGTCACTCCAAGTGGTACGAAAGAATAACCTTTAAGATGTACCCTTATAGGTTGGACAAGTGGTGGACCTTAACACCCACATATTTTTAATATAATGACATAGAGTGGAAAAGTGGTGAATCTTGAGACCAAACCACTCAGGCTACTAACAATAAGAGCTTGGACAGGTGTTGGACCTTGAATGTAAACCCCTCATCTACGACATATCGTGGGTTTATTGTTTTTTGATGGAGACTAGCATCTTGGAGACATGGTGCAGCTTGCTTCTCGTCATGTTTCAATGGAGCCTATCTTGGACAAATGGTGGAGCATCCTTCTCTCCATGTTTCAATGGAGCCTAGCTTGGACAAGTTGTGGACCTTTGCTTCTCTCTCTGTTTCAATAGAGTTAGCTTGGACAAGTGGTGAGCTTGGAACCAAACCCCCATGTAAAACCTATCATGGTCACTCCAAGTGGTAAGAAAGAATAACCATCAAGATATAGACTTATAGGTTGGACAAGTGGTGGACCTTAACACCCACATATTCTTAATATAATGACATAGAGTGAAAAAGTGGTGAGTCTTGAGACCAAACCACTCATGCTACTAGTGATAATAGGTTGGACAAGTGGTGGACCTTGAATGTAAACCCCCCATGTACGAAATATCATGGGTTTAAGATATTTCAATGGAGCCTAGCATTTTGGTGACATGGTGCACCTTGCTTCTCTACATGTTTCAATCGAACCTGGCTTGGACAAATGGTGGAGCATCCTTCTCTCCATGTTTCAATGGAGCCTAGCTTGGACAAGTGGTGGACCTTTGATTCTCTCTATGTTTTAATAGAGTTAGCTTGGACAAGTGGTGGACCTTGGAACCAGACCCCTATGTAAAACCTATCATGTGCATTCCAAGTGGTGGTAAATAATACCACTCATGCTACTAGCGATAATAGCTTGGACAAGTGGTGGCCCTTGAATGTAAACCCCCCATGTACAAAATATCCTGGGTTTAAGGTATTTTGATGAATCCTATCATCTTGGAGACATGGTGCAACTTGCTTCTCTTCATGTTTTGATGGAGCCTATGTTCCACCAATGGGGGATCATCCTTCTCTAAATGTCTCAATGGAGCCTAGCTTTGACAAGTGGTAGACCTTGGCTTCTCTCTATGTTTCCATAGAGTTAGCTTGGACAAGTGGTGGACCTTGGAACCAAACCCCCATGTAAAACTTATCATGGTCATTCCAAGTGGTAAGAAATAATACCCTTTAAGATCTAGCCTTATAGGTTGGACAAGTGGTTAGCCTTAAAACCTAGATCTTCTTAATATAACTGATGCATGGTTTTTAGGACCCCTTCTGAAGATGCAATAAAGGAACAGTCAGTTGTTGGGGAGATGATGATACTCTAGTCCAAGGAATCTCGAAAGAGAAGAAAAATCTACTTCACAAGCACCAAAGAGTAAAAAGTAACCCCAATCAGTGGATTTAAGCATGTTTATCCCTAATCCTAAACCCTCTCAGAAACCTATATAAGGAGGCCTTCTCTCACTCAAAACCAACACTTCACCCACTTCACCAAGCAACGAAGCTATGATGACATTGCTCACAACGAGGAGCTATGGATGGAGCTCTACTCTCTCTCCCTCTCTCTCTCTCCCTCTAGTATACTACATTACTAGCCCTAAAAACCTAAATAAGGAGTCTTCTCTCATGCTCCATGGCCACCATCCTCGCCATCATTCTCTAAGGTATTGATGTGTTGCTAGTAGGATCATACCTACTTGCTGGGTTGATTGTTTTTGACAAGGGATTATGCCATCCTTGGCTTGATTCTCTATATCCTTGTTATGTATGATCAGATACCGTTGTATTGTTAAGCTGATGTCTTGTGTATATATATGCTACATAAGGTCCCTAAGCTTAGTTTCTATGTGTTTTGCCATATGTTTTGATGCCATCATAATGCCAGAAGTCTCACTTGCCTATGTGCACTATGTGTGAGGTCCCTAAACCTCTTAATTTAGGATGGTGCCCCCTTTGTTTTGTTCTTTGCTTGTTTGCATGAGGCGTGGTTTGTGGAGTGTGCACGAGTACAGAGGCCACCCGATTGCACTGCTCTTTTTCCCGCCATCAATAACGACATAGAGTGGAAAGGTGGTGAATGTTGATACCAAACCACTCATGCTACTAAGGATAATAGGTTGGACAAGTGGTGGACCTTGAATGTATTCCCCCCCATATACGAAATATCATGGGTTTAAGGTATTTCAATGGAGCCTAGCATCTTGGAGACATGGTGCAGCTTGCTTCTCTTCATGTTTCAATGGAGCCTATCTTTGACAAATGGTGGAGCATCCTTGTTTCCATGTTTCAATGGAGCCTAGCTTGGACAAGTGGTCGACCTTTGCTTCTCTCTATGTTTCAATTCAGTTAGCTTGGACAAGTGGTGGGCCTTGTAACCAAACTCCCATGTAAAACCTATCATGGTAACTCCAAGTGGTGAGAAAGAATAAATTTTAAGATATAGCCTTATAGGTTGGACAAGTGGTGGACCTTAGCACCCAGATATTCTTAATATAATGACATAGAGTGGAAAATTAGTGAATCTTGAGACCAAACCACTCATGCTACTAGAGATAATAGGTTGCACAAGTGGTGGACCTTGAATGTAAACCCCCCATGTACGAAATATCATGGGTTTAAGGTATTTCAATGGAGCTTACCATCTTGGAGACATGGTGTAGCTTGCTTCTCTTCATGTTTAAATGGAGCGTATCTTGGACAAATGGTGGAGCATCCTTCTCTCCATGTTTCAATGGACCCTAGCTTGGACAAGTGGTGGACCTTTGCTTCTCTCTATGTTTCAATAGAGTTATCTTGGACAAGCGGTGGACCTTGGAACCAAAACCCCATGTAAAACCTATCATGGTCACTCCAAGTGGTGAGAAAGAGTAACCCTTAAAATATAGCTTTATAGGCTGGACAAGTGGTGGACCTTAACACCCAGATATTCTTAATATAATGACATAGAGTGAAAAAGTGGTGAATCTTGAGACCAAACCACTCATGATACTACCGTTAATAGGTTGGACAAGTGGTGGACCTTGAATGTACACCCCCCATGTTTCAATAGAGATAGCTTCGACAAATGGTAGAGCATCCTTCTCTCCATGTTTCAATGGAGCCTAGCTTGGACTAGTGGTGGACCTTTGTTTCTCTCTTTGTTTCAATAGAGTCAGCTTGGACAAGTGGTGGCCCTTGGAACCAAACCCCCATGTAAAACATATCATGGACATTTCAAGTGGTGAGAAATAATACCCTTCAAGATATACCCTTATAGGTTGGACAAGTGGTAGACCTTAACACCCATATCTTCTTAACGTAATGACATAGAGTGGAAAAGTGGTGAATCTTGAGACCAAACCACTCATGCTACTAGAGATAATAGGTTGGACAAGTGGTGGACCTTGAATGTAAACTCCCCATGTACAAAATATCGTGGTTTTAAGGTATTTCAATGGATCTTAGCATCTTGGAGACATGGTGCAGCTTGCTTCTCTTCATGTTTCAATGGAGCCTATCTTGGACAAATGGTGGAGCATCTTTCTCTCCATGTTTCAATGGACCCTAGCTTGGACAATTGGTGGACCTTTGCTTCTCTCTATGTTTCAATAGAGTTATCTTGGACAAGTGGTGGACCTTGGAACCAAACCCCCATGTAAAACCTATCATGGTCATTCCAAGTGGTCAGAAAGAATACCCTTTAAGATATAGCCTTATAGGTTGGACAAGTGGTGGACCTTAACACCCAGATCTTCTTAATATAATGACATAGAGTGGAAAAGTGGTGAATCTTGAGACCAAACCACTCATGCTACTAGTGATAATAGGTTGGACAAGTGGTGGACCTTGAATGTAAACCCCCCATGTACGAAATATCATGGGTTTAAGATATTTCAATGGAGCCTAGCATTTTGGAGACATGGTGCAGCTTGCTTCTCTTCATGTTTCAATCGAACCTGGCTTGGACAAATGGTGGAGCATCCTTCTCTCCATGTTTCAATGGAGCCTAGCTTGGACAAGTGGTGGACCTTTGATTCTCTCTATGTTTTAATAGAGGTAGCTTGGACAAGTGGTGGACCTTGGAACCAGACCCCTATGTAAAACCTCTCATGTGCATTCCAAGTGGTGGTAAATAATACCATTTTAGATATAGCCTTATAGGTTGGACAAGTGGTGGACCTTAACACCAAGATCTTCTTAATATAATGACATAGAGTGGAAAAGTGGTGAATCTTGAGACCAAACCACTCATGCTACTAGGCAGAATAGGTTGGACAAGTGGTGGACCTTGAATTTAAACCCCACATATATAAAATATCGTGGGTTTAAGGTATTTCAATGGAGCCTAGCATCTCGAAGACATGGTGCATATTGCTTCTCTTCATGTTTCAATGGAGCCTATTTTGGACAAATGGTGGAGCATTCTTCTCTCCATGTTTCAATGGACCCTAGATTGGACAAGTGGTGGACCTTTGCTTCTCTCTATGTTTCAATATAGTTAGCCTATATTAGACAATTAGTAGACCTCGAATCTCTCCATGTTGTCTAGAGCTGAGCTTGGACAAGTGGTGGACCTTACTTCTCCCTTCCCTTAGTTTACTAGCTTAAAAGATTACTATGTATACTTGCTTAGATCTAACTTGAACAAGTGGTGGACCTTGTATTCACACAAACTTAATTCATTACAAAAAAGTATATGCTAAAATAACATTTGGTTTTTTTTGTTTCAGGAAAGATGGCTCCAAAAAAACAGGTTGCAAGGGTTGCTGTCTCAGTTGACTATACTTGCAATGATCTTAGGAAATGGTATTTGGACATACATGGTATAGAGGGTGCACAATTTCATAAGGTGCATCTATTTATTGCCAAAAAGGAGAATGACAGCTTGTTTGAAGATGTTGGACAAGTTGTGGAAGCATCTGTCTCTGTAGTTGATAGTCATCCGGAGGTGGAATGCATTGACATTCTAGTTCCAATGAATCTAGAATTTCAACTATCTCCAGGAGCATATGCATTGGAGCGCATGTCTAGAAACAAAGAAGAGACAATGTTTTCTCGAGGATGGAAGTTTGCAGAATCAAATCCAAACATCACAGCAGATCAACTTCAAAGCTCCATCATTGCCACACTACAACGAAAAAAGGTGAAAGCTTCACGACCACCATCCACAAAGAAGCAAGCAAAAGTGCAAAAAGTAGCAGCTAAGCGAACTAGTTCCATTTTGGATGTAGACAAGGCATCTTTGGCATCCTCATCAACAGAGGGTTCAATGTCAAAGATGAGAATTGTGGATCCAGATGTTTTAGAAGCTGAGGCCATGAAAGGACAAGAAAAAGATACAGGTGGAATGAATAAGTACATAAATTATTTTCCTTTCCAATATAGGGAATTTGATATCCCTATTCAAAATTGTTGGCTTGCTCCTGATCACTATAATGCACGTATTATGGATAAAAAACACGCTGAAAGTGTGTTATTTGGATTTTCACGGAGTACGACCAAGCCTGCAGCATGTGCATATTTGATGCCTGTTCGAAATGCAAAATCAAAGAAGGGGACTCCTTTGGCAGTAGAAGAGGTAGAGGAGCAAAAAATTAAAGATTATCATTATTGGATTCTTGATGGGCAGCATTCAATCTATGCTGCAAAAGTTTTGCTTCACAATGAACAAAACAACAAAGAGATATTTGAAAGACTGATTAGCGTGTATAAATTTAGAAAGGCTCGCATTGTTGTGAATGCTCCTCCATTTGTTGCAACTGCTATATCTGCCATTGCAAATGAGGAGGCTCAGGCATTGTATGTCAAGCAACCTTACAGCCAAATATTGAGACATTTACGGAGTCAATGGATCTTCTCAGGACGACCACCAAAGGCAGCAAGTGGAATTGCAGAGGGACATGCATCTCGTGCCGGATGGGATGTAAGTTATTTTCTTTGTCTTTTTGATAGTGTTTAATTAACAAATCTTGCTCAATAGTTTAATTATTTCTCTATTTCTTTTTAGGCTTTTCTTCGATTGGCAAGAATGAGTGCAGCAGCAAGTTGGATTGCTAAACAGGCACACATGGTCACGTACTCTGATTTAGTTTATGATTGCTGGATAGAAATCATTGAAAAGCTAGAAGAGGAGAATAAGAAACCCCCAACAACTGTATTTAGATACCTTTGTGGCCTTGAGGAATCAGAGGTAAAGACTATTCAAGAAGAGATTAGAGATGAGAAGATTTTACTGTCAAAGAGTGCAAAGGATGGTGATGCAACTGACATGTATGATCGAATCAAGCAGTTGAAGCAAGACAAATTGATTCAAGATGCACTTCTTGAAGGCTTCAACAATTTGAATGAGTCTTCACCATGTAAAGACTGAGGAGGTGGTCAAAATGTATAACATCAATGATGTTGTTTATAAAACAATTTTAATGCTATGCGAGGAATGGATCAATCTAGTTTGACGCGTGGAACAAAGAAAATGGCTTTTCCAGATGGAGCAATAAAATACATGCAATGGGCAATTCACCTTCAAAAGGAGAAAACTGAGCCTAGAGATTTGCCATGGTCAATCTATGTGGTGAGCCTACAAATGGAAGGCAATCTCTACTTGATGCGCCACTTCAATAATAAAGTGCCTATTGGCTTATGTGTTTTAGATATGACAAAAAACGTTGGAGGCAATTTGAAGTGGAGTGAGGAGACATTTAACAATGCTTTGGATGGGATCTTGGCTATTGCTGGAGGGTCAACAGATCCTGGATTTGTCTTTCTTGCATTTGTGGATTTCACTAACTTCACAAAATTGCAATGTGCCTTTCACGCCATGGGAGATAATCTGAGCTACCATTGTTGTGGTGCATTGCATCACTTTCCATCAGCTCCTTGCAAAGGAGCAATTCAATTCCTAACAGTTATTGCCTTCTTGGGACAAGGCAATGCATTTGAAGACCTGAGAAGAAGATCAGAGGAACATCCCATGCCAATTGATTGTTCTCTTCTTCAAGTAGCAGATAACGATATGTCAGATTTGCAATATTTGGAGGCCAAAAAAAGAGCTTTGGTCAAGCACTACATTCGTACATATTGTTTTGAAGACCGCAAGCTTGTTGATGTTTTTGGTGATGGCTCCTTGGTTGCACAAGAAGGAATACAACAGAAAAAAGAAGTTATATGCTTAATTGATAGTGTGGAGGAGGCAAAAAACATGGAGACCATGCTGCTAGACTTTGTAAGTCTCATGAAGATATAGAAAAATGGGCTGGACTTCAACAATCCACTTCGCAATCAGATGACATTGTGCCTGTTACAGAGGAGTGCTCTCCACAAAGAGAAGAAGAAGAACAACAACAACATCCTCTGTCAATGGAGGACTTTTTGGAAATGGAGACACGTATGTTTTGAGTTTCTTGTGCATGTTAGTGTTTCTTGTTACTGATTTGATACTCTTAATGTTAGATTTTGCTTTATATAGTATTGATTGAGTTTGTATTTTTTATCTCAAGCATTCAAGGTTTGAATGTAAATAATAAATTACTTGAGTTTTTGAATGGTGGATCTTTAGACTAAAACTATAACATTTAATACTCACAAAGACTTAATTACTTAAGAGCTTGAACTCAATAAGTTTTGGACCTTTTATCAATACCCCCTTGATATGATACATTAGATCGTAGCATGGTTAAATGGTGATGCTTCATAAATTGAACCTAGCTTAGACAGGTGCTGGAGCCTAAATTTAAACTAACCTTGCTAGAAGGGAGCTTATGTTTGGACTTTGAGAACTAGCATAAGTAATCAATTAGAGCATAGATTAGACATGTGGTGGTGGCCTTAGAGACCAAAATCTTAATGAGCTTGGAAAGGTATTTAAGTACTGCAATTTACTTAGTTTTAGTACTCATAAAGGCATAGCTTGACAAAAGGTGGACCTTACATGGATCCTAATTTCAAGAGGTGTGGTAGACCTTCAAACCAAGCTCATATAGCTTGGACATGTGGTGGACCTTGCATGGAGACTAGTTTAGACAAGTGTGGTACACCTTGTAACCAACACCCATTTGTTATATTAGCTTGGACAAGTGGTGGACCTTGCTTTTATGTTTCAATGGAGCATATTTTGGACAGGTGGTAGACCTTGTTTCTCTCCATGCTTCAATGGAGAGAAACATTAGCTTGGACAAGTGGTGGACCTTGCTTTTATGTTTTAAAGGAGCATATTTCGGACAAGTGGTAGACATTGTTTCTCTCCATGGTTCAATGGAACCCACCTTAGACAAGTGAAGTACCTTGAAACCAAACCCCCATAATACAACCTACTAAATAGGTTGGAAAATTGGTGGTATATGAAACCATCCATGATAGAGCATAGTATAGGTGAAAACGTAGTGGTCCTTATATCAATTACCCATGCATAGCTTGGACAAGTGGTGGACCTTGATTCTCTCTATGTTTCAATGGATCCTATCTTGGACTAGAGATATATCTTACTTATTTCCATGCTTCAATGGATTGTAGCTTGGATAAGGAGTGGACCTTCAAACAAAACTCCACAGCATAGCATATATTAACAATTCATGGGTTTTATAGAGATTTCTTGCCTATTTTGGAGAGTTGGTACACCTTTATTCTCCATTCTTCAATGGATCTGAGGTTGGACAAGCGGAGCTGGAGAAGTGGTCAACCTTAAAATGAAACCTCCCATGCTACAACCCATCATAGATCGTATATGTAGTGGACCTTGAAACTCTTTTATGTCCCTAGCTTAGAGAAGCATTGCACTCTTTATTATCTCCATACATGAAGGCAAGGTTGGACAAGTGGTGGACCTTCAAACCAGAATCTCTATGCAATAATAGGCAAGTGGTGGAGCTTGTTTTCTCCATGTTCCAATGGAGCCTAGCTTAGACAAACAATGGAGCTTGCTTCTCTCCATGTTTCAATGGATCCTAGCTTAGAAAAGTGGTGGAGCTTTGATTCTCTCCATGTTCCAATGGACCATAGCTTAGACAAGTGGTAGACCGTGAAAAAACCCCCCGTATACAACATATTATGGGGTTTTCATGTTTCAATGGCACCTAGCTTGGACAAATGGTAGAACTTGCTTCTCTTTATGTTTCAATGGATCCAATCTTAGCCAAGTGGTGGACCTTGAAACAAGAACCCCCCCCCCCCCATGTACAACGTATTATGGGTTTTGAAAGCACTGGGAGAAAATAATAGCTTTGATAAGTGGTGGACCTTGCTTCTCTCCATTCTTCAATGGAGCCGAGGTTGGACACATGTTGGAGAGAAGACGGTTGCCCATGAAATAAGACCATGCATGCTATAATCAATCATATGTTGTGCACATGGTGGACCTTGTAATTGTTTTATATGCCTAACGTGGACAAGTGGAGGACCCTTGATTACCTCCAGATATCAACAACAAGCCAAGTTTGGACAAGTGTAGTATAGGTAGGACACGCAGTGAACCTTGATATCAAACCATCCATGCTACTAGAGATGATAGGTTTCACATGTGGTGGAACCTTGTATCGTGTTCTATGTGTAGTTTTTGACTAGTGATAGACCTTGAAACTAATCCCTCTAGGCTACAAGAAAAAAGACATGGATGAGGAGGCTAGACTACTTTTGTTGCATCAATGCATCCCATGTTACCACATATACTATAGGGTTCTTGGATAAGTGTTGGATCTTGTGTCAATGCTCCATGTCTAGCTTGGACAAGTGGTGGACTTTGGTTCTCTCTATGCTTCAAATGGGCAATAGATTGGAGACATAGTGGCCTTTTTTTTCCAATGATTTTATTTTTTGGAAACCTTGGAGGCACCATGTAAGAGGCACTCTAAGTCTTCCATACAATGGACCTATTGGACTATAATAGAGTCATTATTGTCATTATTTTATGCATAATATTTTCTTCTTTTTGTAGACACAAAGGAGTAAAGTGATATAAAAACTAGATGTATTTCACACTATGATTGGCATGAAGATCCTTTTGGGACACCAACTTTTTCTATTCCCAAAGATGTAATTTTCCATATTAACGGTGTGGATTTTGAAGTGCGACTTTCATGTATTGAAGGAGCTGGTTATGGGCTATTTGTGCATACTACCCTGGAAAGTGGTTTGACTATTCTAAACTATGGAGGGCATAAGTATAGATCTCAAGACTAGAAAAAGATATGCAAAATTTTTCCAAGAGCTTATAAATATTCTCTTCTAGAGGATCCAAACATAGAAGAAGAGGAAGATCAATCATACATTATTGGTTGTGTAGAAGAAGGAAACGTGTCGGGCTATATAAATAGTTCTCACAGTACAAATGTTGTCCCAACGTACGCTATACATTTGATCCAAATTTGCCACCTTGGCATAAATGCACCTCTTCACACATCAAGTCAGAAGAATATGGCCATGTATGCATTGAGACTATTTGTCAAGTTGAAGCAGGAGAAGAGTTGTTTGCTGACTATAACTTTACTTGACATTGTAAAGTATTGTACATGGATGGAAATCTCAAGTACATGCATCATTTTCATTTTTCATGGATGAAATCTCAAGTGAATATAACATTTGATTATTGTTTAGTTTATGCTCAACGAGAATCTAGAGTGCTCTTATGCTTTGTGTGTTGTCTAACTTATTTGACTACCTTGGCCATAGAATCTTGATTCTACTCTAGATTTGTGATAAATCTTACCAAAATTTAATCAATGTCTAGGTTGGACAAGTGGTGGGGCTTCAAACATTACTGTCTTAAACAAGTGGAGTTATCTTACTTGAATAAGTGGTGGCCTTTGAATCCAAATCTAAGCCAAATCTCTAATTTTTTCTTGTAGTCTAGGTTGGACATTTGGTGGACCTTGTATCCATGTTTCCTCAACAAGGGTGGCTTTTAGTTTTCACTTTAAGTACTCATCTTTAATAAAGTGTAGGATGGAAAATGTTGAGTTAGTAGATTGTATTTTAGACAAGTGGTGTTTGGTGTACGAATGCTGAAAATGGTTGCAAGGATTCTAACAACGACTTTACCTTAAATAAATTTCTTACTAGGAGTTCTACATATAAATATGGTGAATAAAATTCTAGTGGTTTTGAGATACCATTTGTGTGTGTGTTTTCTTAGATTCACAAACTGGGATGGATAATGCTCCTATGGTTCAGTCAACAACTATAGAATCCATAGATTCTATGGTTTCTAAAGTGCCCAAGATGGATGATATTTCTATACTAGAGTCTAGTGTTGTGCAACTTGAGCAAGCTTCCAATAATGAGAACCAAGAAATCGATGCTTCAAAAATGCAACATACATCAAAAGAGACTGAAAAGTCCACTCACGAGCTATTGCCAATTGGTACTACGTCATGTAGCGTAGATGTTGAGAAATCCATGCTTACAATTATATTGGATTTAAATGGTCTATTGTTGAAACGTTCCCCTCAACCATCCTCACACCACAACTCAGTGCAAATGGATTCAAAAAGATATATTATACTCAGGCCAGGTTGCATCCAATTCTTGAAGACTATTTTACAGAGGTTTAATGTTGCAATTTGGTCGACAGCTACTAGGAATAATGTGTATCAAATCCTTGCAGCACTAAACAACTTAGCTGAGGATACATTGCCTTTCTTTGCAATTTGGTCGCAAGATGTTTGCTACACCGCTCAAACTCAAAAATTGTTTAGACCCGACAATCCAAACGTTGAGGCAATGTTCAAGCCTCTAGCCAAAATTGCCATGGGGTTTGAATGTGATCCACAAAGAACAGTGCTTATTGATGACTCTCCTTACAAGGGATGTATTTCACCAGCAAACAATTGCATTTTTCCACCACAATTTGATGCTGAGAAGATGGTTGACAATATGCTCTTGGAGGAGCTACTGCCATACTTGATTCAGCTTGATGAGAGAAGGGATGTGCGTGATTTAATTGCTTCTAATCGTTATGGACAACCTATAGTGACAAATGATAGTGAATACAAACAAATCATGGAGTATTGGAAGCAGAAAAATGATGTTTGGTCAGCTAAGGTGTTCTTTACAAGAAGAATACCACCTGCAAAAGGTGACAGGGATGAAACTATCATTGAAAATGCAAGTGACACAAGCCACCGCAATGAAATGAGAAGAGCCCAAATACAAGAGATCTTAGCAAAGGAGCGTACACCCATTGAAAGCATGAAGGCGTCACAATTGACCACTTTAGCTAGGCAATTGGGTTGTAACACAAAAGGAGTTTTGAAGGCAACCACAGCAAAGGCTTATATAAATAAGGTGAAAGCTGAGAACAATCTTCTAAGGCTGGATAGAAAGCAACCCTAAGGTACTAGTGACATGTCATATATTCTTGATACACATACTTGAACACTCATGTGCATGGTATCTAACAAATCTTTCTTTTTATTCCTTCCTGCAGGATCTTACAAAGGATACTACTAGATGGAGCTCAATCAATAGAGATTTTGATATTTTGCTCAAAATAATGAAGCAGTCACCTACATTTTTTGTTTATCAATTTCTTGAGAGACTTTCTTTTAGTTTGTAATCATCAAATGAAATGAAAAGTATCCTTCTTATAAGATTTTGATCTTTTTCTCGTTCAAAACTTTCAATTGTGATTTATAGTTTTGTTAGCATGAGATTGTGCTTTTTTAGTTTGAAAAAAACTGTCAAAGATCCAAGTCTTTTTGGCTTTACTTAAGTTATTAATTGTGAAAGATCCAAGTCTTTTTGCTTTACTTAAGTTATTGATTGTCTATGTAATAGTCCTTAAAACAATATCGGATGGCTTTCTTGCTCCCATGTCTCACATTGGTCTTTAGGTAAGACAAGTGGTGACCTTGAAAGTATGGTCTCATATCTCGATCAAGTGAAGAGACATGAAGCTTAAATATCACTACTATGTATCTAGTGTTAAACTCCATCAAGACAAAGCTACTAGAGTGCCAAATTGCAGTTTAGTTTAAGTGAAAATCCATTTGAGCTAAGGTAAAACTTATAGTGCCTCATTTTTCTAGGATTCTACCCCATCAAGGAAGTTAGAATCTAGCACAAACCAATTAAGACTCTTTTGGAGCCTAGATAGGACAATTCGTGGAACTTAAGAGACTTATTATTGAGTTAGAGTCTAGTTTAGATAAGCAAAAGATCTTCAAACCAGCACTTGACTTTCTTACTATTCAATATTCAAAGTCCCTTGAGGCTAACAAATTACATACCTACTTGTAACCTAACTAATGAGTAATTATATAGATCTAAGCAAGTATATATAATGAGTCTTCAAACTAATAAACCAAGGGAAGAGAGTAGCAAGGTCCACTACTTGTCCAAGCTCAGCTCTAGACAACATAGAAAGATGCTAGTTCTACTAATTGTCTAATTATAGGCATGGAGAAATGATAGAAGGTTGACCACTTGTCCAACCTATCATCTCTAGTAAGATGGGAGATTTGGCCTTAAGATTCACCATGTAACCAACCTATACATCATTGTATTATGAAGAGTAGAAAAGCAAAGCTCCACCACTTGTCCAAGCTAGTTCTAAAATCCACATGGAGATAAGCAAGCTCCACCATTTGTCAAATCTCTCTTCCATTAAAACATGAAAAAACTCAGCTATGTTGTACAGGGGGACTTTTTTCCAAGGTCCACCACTTGTCCAAGCTAGGATCCATTAAAACATGGAAATAAACAAAGCTCCACCACTCGTCCAACCTTTAGAGTTGCAAAGTGTATGGGTTGTCTAAACTAGGTATGGGAAAATAATTGAAGGTCCACCACTTGAAACATGGAGCGAAGCAAGCTCCACCATGTCTCCAATATGCTAGACTCCATTGAAACACCCTAAACCCATGATATTTTGTACATAGGGGATGTATATTCAAGATCCACCACTTGTCCAACCTAGTATCCCTAGTAGCTTGATAGCTTTGGTCTCAAGATTCACCACTTGTCCACTCTATGTCATTGTATTAAAAAGGATTGGGTGTTAAGGTCCACCACTTGTCCAACCTATAAGGTTATATTTTAAATGGTTTTTTTTCTCACAACTTGAACTACCCATGATATGTTTTACATGGGAGTTTTGTTTCAATGTCCGCCACTTGTCCAAGATAACTCTATTGAAACATAGAGAGAACCAAAGATCCACCACTTGTCCAAGCTAAGCTATATTGAAACATGGAGAGAAGGATGCCCCACCATTTCTCCAAGATAGGCTTCATTGAAACATGGAGAGAAGAAAGCTCCACCATGTCTCCAAGCTAGGATCCATTTAAATGCCCTAAACCCATTTTATTTTGTACATGGGGGGTTTTATTTCAAGGCCCACCACTTGTCTAACCTATTATCCCTAGTAGCACGAGTGGTTTGGTCTCAAGATACACCACTTGTACACTCTATGTCATTATATTAGGAAGAACTATGTATTAAGGTCCACCACTTGTCCAACCTATAAGGTTATATCTTAAATGGTATCCTTTATCACCACTTGAAATGCCCATGATATGTTTTACATGGGGGTTTCATTCCAAGTTCCACCACTTGTCCAAGCTAACTCTATTCAAACATAGAGAGAAGCAAAGGTCTACCACTTGTCCAAGCTAACTCTATTCAAACATAGAGAGAAGCAAAGGTTCGCCACTTGTCAAAGCTAGGCTCCATTGAAGCATGGAGAGAAGTAACCTCCATCATTTCTCCAAGATAGGTGCCATTCAAACATGGAAAGAATTAAGATCTACCATGTCTCCAAGATTCTAGGCTCCATTGAAACACCCTAAAACCATGATATTTTGTACATGGGGTGTTTACATTCAAGGTCTACCACTTGTCTAACGTATTATACCTAGTAGCATGAGTGGTTTGGTCTTAAGATTCACCACTTATCCACTCTATGTCATCATATTAAGAATAACTGGGTGTTAAGGTCCACCACTTGTCCAACCTACAAGGGTATATCTTAAATGGTATCCTTCACCACTTTTCAAGGTCCATCACCACTTTTCCAACCTCTGAGGTTATATCTTGAATGATATTTTTCCTCATCACTTGTAATGTCCATGCTATGTTTTACAAAGGGGTTTTGTTCCAAGACCCACCACTTGTCCAAGCTAACTCTATTGAAACATAGAGAGAAGCAAAGGTCCACCACTTGTCCAAGGTAGGCTCCATTGAAACATGGAGAGAAGGATGATCCACCATTTCTCCAAGATAGGTTCCATTGAAACATTGAAATAAGCAATCTCCACCATGTCTCCAAGCTAGGCTCCATTGAAATACCCTAAACCCATAATTTTGTACATGAGGGGTTTACATTCAAGGTCCACCACTTGTACAACCTATTATCCCTAGTAGCACGAGTGGTTTGGTCTCAAGATTCACCACTTGTACACTCTATGTCATTATATTAAGAAGAACTATGTAGTAAGGTGCACCACTTGTCCAACCTATAAGATTATATTTTAAATGGTATCCTTTCTCACCACTTGAAATGCCCATGATATGTTTTACATGGGGGTTTCATTCCAAGGTCCACCACTTGTCCAAGCTAACTCTGTTAAAACATATAGAGAAAGAAAGGTCCACCACTTGTCCAAGCTAGGCTCATTGAAACATGGAGAGAAGGAACCTCCACTGTTTCTCCTAGATAGGCTCCATTGAAACATAGAGAGAAATAACCTCCACCATGTCTCCAAGTTGCCAGGCTCCATTGAAATACCCAATACCCATAATATTTTGTACATGGGGGGTTTACATTCAAGGTTCACCACGTGTCCACTCTATGTCATTATATTAAGAGGAATTGGGTGTTAAGGTCCACCACTTGTCCAACCTATAATGTTATAGCTTGAATGGTATTTTTTCTCACCACTTTTAATGCCCATGACATGATTTACATGGGGGTTTTGTTCCAAGGTCCACCACTTGTCCAAGCTAAATCTATTGAAACATAGAGAGAAACAAAGGTCCATCACTTTTCCAAGCTAGGCTGCATTGAAACATGGACCTTAATACCAAATTATTTCTAGTATTATGAGTGATATTTTGTACATGGGGGGTTTACATTCAAGGTCCACCACTTGTCGAACCTATTTCCCTAGTAGGTTTGGTCCCAAGTTCACCACTTATCCACTCTATGTCATTATATTAATAATAACTGGGTGTTAAGGTCCACCACTTGTCCAACCTATAAGGTTATATATTAAATGGTATTTTTTCTCACCACTTGTAATGCCCATGATATGTTTTACATGGGGGTTTTGTTCCAAGGTCCGCCACTTTTCCAAGATAACTCTATTCAAACATAGAGAGAAACAAAGTTCCACCACTTGTCCAAGCTAGGATCCATTGAAACATGGAGAGAATGATGCTCCACCATTTATCCAAGATAGGCTGCATTGAAACATGGAGAGAAGCAAGCTTTACCATGTTGCCAAGCTAGGCTCCATTGAAACACTCTAGGGGGTTTTATTTCAAGGCCCACCACTTGTTTAACATATTATCCCTAGTAGCATGAGTGGTTTGGTTTCAAGATTCACCACTTGTACTCTCTATGTCATTATATTGTGTTACGGTCCACCACTTGTCCAACCTATAAGGTTATATCTTAAATGGTATCCTTTCTCGCCAATTGAAATGCCCATGATATGTTTTACATGGGAGTTTCATTCCAAGATCCACCACTTGTCCAAGCTAACCATATTTAAACATAGAGAGAAACAAAGGTCCAGGACTTGTCCAAGCTAGGCTCCATTGAAACATGGAGAGAAGGAACCTCCACCATTTCTCCTAGATAGGCTCCATTAAAACATGGACATAACTAAGTTCCACCATGTCTCCTAGATGCTAGGCTCCATTGAAATACGCAAAACCCATGATATTTTGTATATGCGTGATTTACATTCAAGGTCAACCATTTGTCCACCCTATTATCCCTAGTAGGTTTGGTCTCACAATTCACCACTTTTCCACTCTATGTCATTATAATAAGAGGAATTGGGTGCTAAGGTCCACCACTTGTCTAGCCTATAAGATTATACCTTGAATGGTATTTTTTCTCACACTTGTAATGCCCATGACATGCTTTACATGGGGGTTTTGTTCCAAGGTTCACCACTTGTCCAAGCTAATTCTATTGAAACATAGAGAGAAACAAAGGTCCACCACTTTTCCAAGCTAGGCTCCATTGAAACATGGACCTTAATACCAAATTATTCCTAGTAGCATGAGTGATATTTGGTACATGGGGGGTTTGCATTAAAGGTCCACCACTTGTCCAACCTAATTTTTCTAGTAGGTTTGGTCGCAAGATTCACCACTTGTCCACTCTATGTCATTATATTAATAATAATTGGGTGTTAAGGTCCACCACTTTTCCAACCTATAAGGTTATATATTGAATGGTATTTTTTCTCACCACTTGTAATGTCCATGATATGTTTTACATGGGGATTTTGTTCCAAGGTCCACCACTTGTACAAGCTAAATCTGTTCAAACATAGAGAGAAACAAACGTCCACCACTTGTCCAAGCTAGGCTCCATTGAAACATGGAGAGAATGATGCTCCACCATTTATCCAAGATAGACTCCATTGAAACATGGAGAGAAGTAAGCTCCACCATGTCTCAAAGATGCTAGAGTCGATTGAAATACCCAAAACCCCTGATACTTTGTACATGGGGAGTTTACATTCAAGGTCCAGCACTTGTCCAACCTATTATCCCTAGTAGCATGAGTGGTTTGGTCTCAGGATTCACCACTTGTCCACTTTATATCATTATATTAAGAAAAATTGGGTTTCCATATCTAAATGGATCTTTGCTTGGATAAGTGGTAGACCTTGAGACCTAAATACCCATTCTACACTAGAGCATTGGTTAAGCCTTATGCACTTCAAGCATACCTTTGACAACAAGTAGTAGTTATTAGTTGACTTAAGTCTAGTTGAACTCCATGGTATTGAGACTAAGAGAGAGTGTAGCATAAAAAAGAGTCAGGATTTTAATTTCACTTTCTTTCTATTAATGAGTAGATCATAGATGGATTTTGGTATCTAATAAAACCTTAGGGTAGACAATGTAAAACTCATGTCTATTGTTGTGTTTGCATTAAGTGTTCTTGTTCTTTAATTTCAGAACCATTACAGAAAAATGTATTGGCTATATGATGGCATAAATTGAAGAAAACTATTGAATTACCCATCCAACCTCCTCCAAGACCTTGTCCAAGGAATGAATCACCTCCTTATCACCTACCACTTGCTTTCAAGGACATCAAAAGAGTACTTATCTTGGATCTAGAGGGGTTACTTCTCAAGACAATTGAAATGAAACATGGAGATTCTATGCCATCTTGGGCGCAACACATGCGACTTGTGGAGGATAAAGATGAAGTTTATCATGTGGTGCGACCAGACGCACAAAGTTTTTTGGATTTTTGTGCTGAATACTTTGAGCTATGGATATGGAGTTGCTATAACTTAACAAGGGTGCAACGCATCACACAAAAATGTTTTCCTGAGCAGTATACCAAGTTCAAGGTGTTTATGAGTAACAAAAATTGCCAATATCCAAATATCATGTTAGGATCTACAAGGGTTTATCACAAAAATTTGAGTGATATTTGGAAGGTATTTGAGGATTTGGATGCAAACAATACCTTAATTTTTGATGACATTCCATATAGGGTGATGTGGAACATGCCAGGGACATATCTTATATTTCCAAAGATGTGGAGGCAAACTTCCGAGCAACTTCAAAACTTCTTGCAGAGAACCATAATTCCATGGTTGGTAGGATGGTTGTATGCAAGAGATAAGAGAGTCTATACATACAACACAATTGTAAATCAGTATAGTGATTCTGAGACAAATTCTGTCCTTGGTGTGTATTTGTCAACACGAAAGCATTGAATAAATATGGCCATAATATGCTTTTTTTATTCTAGTGTGTATCTTTCAACATTTGTATAATTTGATATAGTCTTTTTTATAAAAAAACAAAGGTGTCAATTTTATGAACACTTGAATGGAGTGCACCCTACTCTAAGGGGAATTCAATGTACTATTGGAGTGCATCCTATTGTAAGGGGACTCTGATGTATTGCTAGAGTGCACCCAAATTTTTGGGGACTCATTTTTTATTTCATTGGGGCCTATGTTGGGTCATATAGTAAAAGAAATTCATTTTTTGTCAATTCATATCGAGGTTGCATTTATTTGTAACTATGAGAGAATTGATGTTTGACGTCAAAATAAAACTTGTAAGTATGGATCAGAGAATTCATGGACTTTAAATATGTGAGAGGGATCTTTTTCTTGGGCACAAATGTTTGCTTCAAGAATTTTGTCATTACATACTTTATGTGAAAGAGTTTTAGAACCTAAAAGTCTTTGAAAACAAAACTATGGAATCTAAGTGCATGTATTCTTGAATGGCTTGAAAGTTGATGTATACATGCATGTCGCCTTGATGAAGATTTAGATCTAACAAGATGCAAAGCTAGAATTCTTGGACGTTACCTTTGTCAATTTGGTAATAACATATTTAACTTTCTTTTATTATGGGTGGAAAATATATTATTATGTGCATTTGGAACCTAATTGCTTGACCTTCAAACCAAGATTCCTATGTTATTTTTTCATATACTTTTTTGTAATGAATTAAGATTGTGGATACAAGGTCCACCACTTGTTCAAGCTAGATCTAATAAAGTATATATACTGAGTCTTCAAACTAGTAAACCAAGGGAAGAGAGAAGCAGGGTCCATCACTTGTCCAAGGTTATCTCTAGACAACATAGAGTAAAGTTAGGTCTACTAATTGTCCGATATAGTCATGGAGAAATGATAGAAGGTTGATCCACTTGTCCAACCTATCATCTCTAGTAAAATGGGTGGTTTGGCCTTAAGATTCACCATGTAACCAACCTATACTTCATTGTATTATGAAGAGTAGAAAAGCAAAGCTCCACCACTTGTCTAAGGTAGTTCCAAAATCAACATGGAGAGAAGCAAGCTTCACCATTTGTCCAAGATAGGTTCCATTAAAACATGGAAAACCTCATATATGTTGTACATGGAAGCTTTTTTGCAAGATCCACCACTTGTCCAAGCTAGGATCCATTAAAACGTGGATAGAAACAAGGCTCCACAACTCGTCCAACCTTTATAGCTGCAAAAAGTACCGGTAGTCTAAACCAGGCATGGGAAAATAATAGAAGGTCCACCACTTATCCAATATATTATCTCTAATAGCATGGGAGGTTTGGTCTCAAGATTTAGGAATTGGCTAACCTGTATTTCATTGTATTATGATGAATTTGGTTTTAAATTCAACTACTTATCCAAGCTGTAAGTTTATATCTTGAATGGTATTCCTTCCGATCACTTAGAAAACCAATGATATGTTGTACATGGGGGGGTTTCTTACAAGGTCCACCACTTGTCCAAGCTAGTTTCATTGAAACATGGATGAAGACAAGCTCCACCATTTGTTAAATCTAGACTCCATTGAAATCTAGAAAATCCATTCTATGTTGTACATGGGGTTTTTGTTTTAAGGTCCAACACTTGTCCAAGCTAAGATCCATTGAAACATGGAGTAGAGAAACACTCCACCACTTGTCCAAGCTAGGAAACATTGATAGTAGTTGGCTTGGTTTGAAGATCCACCACGTGTCTAAGCTAACTCTATTGAAACATAGAGAGAAGCAAAGGTCCACCAACTGTTCAAGTTAGGCTCCATTGAAACATGGATAGAAGCAAGCTCCACCATTTCTCCAAGATAGGCTCCATTGAAACATGGAGAGAATCAAAGGTCCACCATTTCTCCAAGCCAAGCTCCATTTGTCCAACCTGTAAGGTTATATCTTAAATGATAATATTTCTAATCACTTGGAATACCCATGATATGTTTTACATGGGGGTTTTGTTCCAAGATCACCACTTGTCCAAGCTAACTCTATTGAAACATAGAGAGAAGCAAAGGTCCACCACTTGTCCAAGCTAGTCTCCATTGAAACAAGGAGAGAAGCAAGCTCCATCATTTCTCCAAGATAGGCTAGCATGGATAAGTGCACCTTGAAACCAACCTTCCTATGAGGCAATAGAGTATATGCTACATATTTTATGTATGCCCCATGCCTCAAATTAAGAAGTTATAGATTAGAAGTGGACCTTGCTTGAATGTCACATGCAATAAATTAAGGAAAAATAGCCAAGTGGATTGTATTCCTCAATGGATCCTTGCTTTCACAAGTTGTGAACCTTGAGTCACTTTTACATTAACTTGGACAAGTGGCGGACCTAGAAACCAAGCTCTTCATGTTGAGATAAGTTGTAGGTAGGACAGTAGAACATAGACAACGATAATGGATGCAATATACTCATCTCCTAATAATCCAATTGATTGAAACTATGGTATTTTAGTTGTTTTCATTGTGTATTGTATGTGCATAAAGTGGAATGAGACCTTAAGAAAACTCAAATTTTTGACAAAATCTCTATATTTTGTACATGATATATTGAAAGTTGTCCAACCTGGGAATTGGGATTTTCCCACTTTACCTAATATGGTCTTACATCTTCAATTTGTCAAGTTTGATGCATTATGCACATTGCTATTGCAAGAGTCACTTTCCAAAAAAGTAGAACTAGGGAGCGTGCAGTTGAATAGGCTTTTATTGCTTCTCAAAGAAAGGGTGGTAACAGCAATGCGGCCACTTCTTAAGGTTCTGCTGCTATGAGTGGAAAAACTTCTGTTCCTAATGCTTTTACTGGCAGCAACTCGTCTAGAAATTCTGGTGATAAGGGAAAAAAGAAGATGCGTTGCCATTATTGTAAAGCTAATGATCACTTGATAAAGTCGTGTCCTAAGTTGAAGTCCAACGAGGCTAAGAAGAAAGAGGGTGGTTCCACTGCAAATGCTGGTTCCACTATAAATGCAGCCATTGTTGAGTCTTCTATGAAAGGAGACTGTGTTGCTGATGTTGATGCAGAATGGGCTTTTAGCACAGAGTGCACTTACAATCCTGCTGTCCATGATGCATGCTTGTCAGCTACTGCAGATTCACATGTGTGGTATTTTGACAGTGGTGCTACAAAGCATATTACCTCACATCGTGAATTGTTTACCTCTCTCAAGTCTGTCCCTCATGGGAATTCAGTCACTTTTGCCAACAATGCCTCATCCGGTTCACGGAGCTGGAAAGGTTGTGCTTACTACAACAAATGATAGTTCCTTCACACTTGTTGACGCAATTTATGTACCTGGGTTCAAGAAGAATCTCTTATCTGTATGCGCACTTGCTAGACTTAGACTTGTAGTCAAATTTGTGGATGACAGATGTACAATTCATGATCTTAGTTTTGGTGATGAAATTGTTGCATTTGGCCTTTTGTGCCGTGGGCTGTATAATCTCACTTTGTATGACAAGTGTGGGAAAAAAAAATCAAATGCTTTTGCATATTCAAAGGCTATTTCAGATGCAAAACTCTGGCATGCACGTTTTGGTCATATGAATTTTGTCAGTTTGCTACGTTTGTAGAAATCTGATATGGTTGCTTCTTTGCGGCATATTGAATCACCTGTCAAACATGTTTGTGAAGGCTGTATTTTGGGTAAGATGCAGCTTTCTAAGTTTCCAAAGGATGGTTCAGTTCGGGCCACATGCAGGTTGTAGCTTGTGCATAGTGATGTTTGTGGGCCCATGCAAACTCCGTCCTTGGGCAATTACCTGTACTTCGTGACTTTCATTGATGATTACTCCAGGCATGCATGGGTATTTCTGCTTAAAGAAAAGCCCGAAGTTTTTATGTGCTTCAAACAATTTCTGGCTATGGCTGAAAATGTCTCAAAATGTACTATGGGCACCCTCCGTTCTGATCGAGGGGGGGAGTATATGTCTCATGAATTTAATGCATTTGTGGCTAGTCGTGGGATAAAACACCAATATACAATGTCTTATACACCTCATCAAAATGGTGTTGCTGAGAGGAAAAACAGGTCACCAACGGAAATGGCACGATGTATGGTCAAAAGTCAAGCTTTGCCGCATTCTTTTTGGCTTGAGGCCATTATGTGTGCCACTTATGTACTTAACAGGTATCCTACGAAAGCTTTGCAATCTATTACTCCATATGAAGCATGAAATGATAGAAAGCCTTCTATTGAGCACATGCGTTGAGGGCGAGCTTTTTGAAATGGGGCCTCTAAACCCAAACCACTGGGCCTACCCTCACAAAATGTTCGTAAAGAGCTACGCACACTACTTGGGGCACCACCTTCTTTTGGGAGTGGAGAAGGAAACCAATAAAAATAAGACTTGCACTCACCCACTCAAGCAACACATTTTGAGAACCCCTTACTCTATGTACACTTTGGACACTTGACACCATCAACGATTATGCAACCCAACGATTATGCAACCCAATATCGTGCATCAAATGTAAATATGCGATTTGTGGAATAGCATTCACCTTCTCCCCATAAGAATACCCATGATACATCCAAACTCCTCCTCTCTCAAGCACTCATCAAAAAAAAAAATCATGCGCACAAGACTTGCCTCTCAAACACACAAGAGAATTACCTACATCGAACTAACACACTTTGCATAGAGAGCTCATCTCCATCTATGCAATGCCGTGACAAATAAAATCACCATGAGAGGTAGCCAATGCATATGTAATGAATCAAAAGAGAGTTGGAGTGAGAAATTTCTTTAGACTAATTGAAATAAGTGTGGAGAAACCAACCAATGATTAATTGAGAGTAGAACACTTACTTGATTTCTCGCACACCTTTTAAGGGGAAGATAGACGTTGGCTAACCATCGTGAATTGCGAAACTTGATTGTTTAAAAATGATTTAATGATCATTAACGTAACCATGATAGAGATCATGATGTATTTACAAGTTATTGAGGTGCTACAAATGATTTATTGGGTTGATGGAGTAAGAGATTGTAGAATAGAAAGAGTGGAGGATAGAGTTGGACTTCCTCCAAACAGAAGGGTTAGGAGGGAGGATGTGAAAGAGGGAGAGTTGGGGGTTTCTCTACTATTGATCAAGAACAACATGAAGTTGAAAATATAGGTGTGTGTCCTTGAGTCTCTCCAAGGGGGGCTATTTATAGTTGTGCAGGAGTGGGATTATGATACACTTAATTAGGGTGAGTGATTAGCCCTAATTAAGTGTCCTTTGACCACGCATGGAAGATTGTACATAAAAGGGACTATTTATTCACCAAAAATATCATTTTAGACCCTGAAGGATCCATAGGGGTGCATGATGTAGGTGGGCCCCACCATGAGGCCCTACGGGTGGATTCTGCGGGGTATCTCACTTGTCTGTCTTGGCATTTAGAAAGCATCTTTAGGTTGGTCCCATCACATGCAAGTGACCTTGAACACTCATTGCTCTTCTAGAAGATGATTAGGGGAAAAATAAGATATCACCCTCTTGATTTACTTGATTTACAGTTCCCTTTTGCTGCGAATTTGACAGATTTACACTATTTTGACCATAACTTTTTACCTGTTTGATATGAATTTAGACTATTCTTCACGCCCATGCACCAAGAAATTCGGTTTGGAAGGTCCACACTAGGCTAGGGAACTTTTGCGTCCAAGTCTTCTTGTATGGGCCCTTTGCTTGTATGCATCCAAGGGGAATCATGCTTTTTCAAAAGGGTATGATTCTTAAACAAATAGAGGAGGGCCCAATATTATTTTATTGTGAAAAGAATATACAATTTGAGTCTTTTTGAAAGGAGAAAAACTATATGTATATTCTGGTGAGATATTGGGCCACCTATGTGGGGGGCATAGAAGACTTGTAGAGATGGACCATAATCTTTGGTAAAGACAAGTGGAGAGTTGATTTTCCATGGTAGTTTATCTATATGGGATGGAAGATGGATATATTATTTTTCTACTACTAATTTACAAGAGGTAAGAAAGTTTGGGGGTAGATAGTTGGTTATTGTATGCTTAATTTTATTTACAAAGAAAAAAAGAAAAGGGTGGTAATATAAATATATAACTAAGGTGACATTTTTGGGAAGAGTACAATGTATGTGTCGCCACAAAGGTTAGACGAAGAGGGGGAATTTACTCTAGATAACTTAATAGCGTAGAAAAAGATATACACATATGAGGAAGAGGACATTGAGTAGGCTGAAAAATGTCGCAAAAAGATGGATACTATTTTAGGCCACTCATATTAGCCCTCCCCCAAGCCAAGAGATATTCATATCTTTAGGAGGACGGTGTTGCTTCTTTCTCTTCTTCTTTTTTTTTATTTTCCTCTTTTTTTTTTTAAAATAAATAGGAGGAGCGACATGCACTCTTTTACTCCATTAGACCTGCTTTTCATTACCTCAATCCCATAAATCGGAGATGGGAGGGTTTCCTTGGGTATGTTCGAATTCCGAGGCTGGTTCTTCTTTGCACATCAAAGCTTTAAAAATAGGTGGAGCATTTGCCAAGCCGATGGGAGCCATGCCAATTTGAATCTTAGACGATGTAGGTAGATGACTGCCTATCAACGGATTGATACGTTGAAAGTAGGGCTTTAATCTCCATCCATTGACTCTGGTCTTGTGGAGTTTTCCTGATAAATCTTCTAATCTGTAACTACCATTCCCAAACTTTGTTTTTATCATGAAAGGTCCCTCCCATCTTTGCAAAAACTTTTTTTCAAGTCGAGTATCAAGTCGAGTATCAAGTCGGTTATCATAGCGAAGAACCAACATACCTTCCTTCAATCCTTTCCTCTTGAGCTTCTTGTTTATTTTGTCCCTTTGGCTTGTCGCTTTGGTGATGTAGTGATCAATGGACACTTCTCTATCTAGCTCAAGTCGTTGGAGATCTAAGATCCTTTCATGTGAACCTCTTTTGGTTTTTTTGCCACTCTTGCAAGAACGCGCAAGCTTGAGAGATCTACCTCAATGGGGAGAAGTGCCTCCTGACCATAAACTAGATGAAAAGGGGTGAATTGGGTAGAGACCTTGAAAGATGTCCTTTACGCCCAAAGAGCAGCCGTCAAATGGCAATCCCAATCATTAGGCCAGTCCACAACCTGGTTAGAAATGATCTTACATATCATTCCATTCACTTTTTCCACCAATCCATTGCATTGAGGATAGTAGGGTGTGGAATGCAGGTGTTTCACTTTTAACCTCCTCAAGAGATCATTCAGAAGGTCAGCCCTAAAACCCGGGCCTCGGTCTGATAAGATTTCTAGGGGTGTTCCAAACCTACTACAAATATGATCAAAAATAAACTTTGATACCTCTTCAGCTGTGATTCGGGTTGTACTTGTTGCTTCCGCCCATCGTGTCATGTAGTCAACACCCATGATAATGAAAACCTTCCCTGTAGAAGTACGAGGTAGGGGACCTATTGCATCCACACCCCACTTTTCAAAAGGGCCATAAGATATTATTGGGACTCGAGGCTCATATGTTACTCGTCTATCCCCAGTAATTTGGCATTGCTTACATGCCTTACACCAATATTGGACATCACGATGTAAGCTCGGCCAAATAAACCCTACTTGTAAAATCTTCCTACTTGTAATATCTTGAGAAAAGTGACCCCCACAGACATCATCATGACATGAAAGAATAATTTTCTCTATCTCTTGCACACCTCGTACTCTCCTCAAGACAAAATCTTTCCCTTTGTGATATAAATCATCCCCGATCAACTGGTAAGGTGTGGCCTTCTTAACTAGTCTATGTCTTTGCACCTTGTCTAAGTGTTTGGGACACTCACCTGCTTGTAGAAAGAAAATAATGTCTTTTAGCTCCTCTTGACCTTGATATTTGGATTCATATAGTTTCACACCTCCTACCGCCATTTGAAGCTTTTCATTTGCGAGTAAGTCTGCTTCCTTGTTATGAGTTCTCACAATGTCTTGTACCTGTGTTGCTTTAAAACCCTTCATCAAAGCTCTTACACTACTAAGCCACTCAAACAATGTACGATTCTTGCACCTCCAAGTCCCTTGTATTTGCCTGACCACTAGCAAAGAATCACCTTTTATAATAAGTCTTTGTATGCCTAATTCTTTGCATTCTTCTAGCCCAAGGGTTAGAGCAGCATACTCAGCCTCATTGTTAGAGTGAACATTGGGTAGAGCGATACCTTTTCTAAACATTATCTCCTTTTGTGGGTTCAAAATGATGATCCCCCCTGTTGCTTTGTCTTGTTGGCGTTGATAAGCTCCGTCAAAGCATAAAGTATGGGCATTATCAATCTCCTTCACTTTGAACTGTTTTGAGCCTTCCTCTCTTTCTAGTCGTGATCCTTCCCTTTCTCTCACTTTGTAGGTGAGAATGTCTGCAAGTCCTACTCTTGTGCTATCTTCTACACGAAAAGCGTATTCAAATTCTTGGAGTTCAAGCACCCACTTTGCTATTCTAGACAAGAGGCTCATGTGTTGTACTACATATGGTAGATTCTGCTCTAAGGTGAGAAAAACAAATGGCACAGGAAGAAGATACGATTGAAACTTCCTTACTGCAAACAAGATTGCAAAGACCACTTTCTCCATTTCACTGTATCCCTTCTCGGCCGGAGTCATCACCTTGCTTGCAAAATAGATCGGCCTCATGTATGATGTTTTAGGATCGTTTTTCATCAAAACAACCCCAATTGCTTCAAAACCTACACTTGGAGTGACATAGTAGGTCTCCTTTGGATCTGGTGGCATTGGGATTGGGAGAGAGCTAAGAATGCCCTTCACTTCCTCAAAACATTTTGCATGTTCCCTCCCCCATTCAAATGTAGATTGGTTTGCCAACCTATGCAAAGGGGCGATGGCTTCTGCTAGGAGACGGATGAAGCAAGACATGTACCTCACTTTGTGGTTGAAGGTCATTAGCTCCTTAGTTGTTGTTGGTGGAGATAATGACAAAAGGGCCTCTACTTTAGAGGGATCCACTTGAATTCCTTGTGAAGAAACCACATGGCCTAGCAAAACCATCTGAGATTTACCGATATGAAACTTCTCTGGGTTGAGTTGTCCCCCAAATTGATGGAGCCTTTTAAGCCCCTCTTCAACCTTTTGGCAGTGAAGTGATCTACAACTATAAATACAGAAATCATCCATAAAGACTCTTATAGATTTTCCAAAGAATGGCTGAAATAAAAATATTATGAATCTCATGAAGGTGCTAGGAGCATTGGTGAGCCCAAAAGGCATTACTCTGAATGCGAAACATCCCCAAGGTGTGATGTAGGTGGTTTTTCGTTGGTCCTCTTCTACTATTCTAATTTGAAAATATCCTGAATAACCATCACACACAGTGTAGCATTCGTGACCTGCTACTTCATTCAAAATTTCATCTTGGAAAGGGAGAGGGAAGTGGTCCCTCTTTGTCGCAGAGTTGAGGGGTTTGTAATCCACGCAGACCCTCCACTTACCATTCTTCTTGGGAGTGACTACAATAGGTGATACCCATTCGGAGTTGGATACTGGATAGATGAAGCCAGACTTCAAGAGTCGATTCACTTCTTGTAGGAGAGCCTTTTGTTGCATAGATCCTAGTCGCCTTAACACTAGGTTGGTAATGGGACACTTTTATGTCCTGTTAAGTGACCATTTTCCTTGAACTATGTCAAGAGTTTCCAAAAGGATTTTGAAGTGCTATCTGTCTAGAAAGTTGTCTCATGAGCTGAAAAAAACTCGACATTTTTTTGGAATATCAATTCCATCTTTAACCTTGTCCTTGCACAACATTTCACAACCTAAACTGTGTGAAAAAACGGGTCCTGTTTTTGGCTTTTTTCAACTTTTTGCAACTATACCACTCTAGAATTCATGTTTTTGAGGTCTATAATGCTAGAGAACTTTCTTTAGTAGTCCTCAACATGTCCTAATGCTTCTAGGGATAAATAAATGTTAAAGTTGTAAGTTATGACCAAATTACAAAAATTGTCAAATCCTCTTTTTTAGCCAATTTTAGCTCTTCTATGATTTTTTTGGTGGCTTTCATGATACCCAAATGCAGTTTTGATTTTCTATGTTTGGGGCACTTCATACCCTATTTTGCATAGTAGACAACGATGGTTGATTTTTTCAATTATAGAAGAAAACGAAACATTCTAGTAGATCAAGTATAGCTTTTTCAATATTGTTAGTTTCTTGTGACAACGACATGCATTTTGTAGGTAGTAACCATATCTAGTCATAAGGATCAAATTTGGCTAGATATTGAATAGTTTCTATGGGATTCTACAACTCATAATGTTGAACCCAGGTTTTTCATGTTTGCTGTATTTAGCACTTCATCTTTGTCCCCAAGATTCCCCTTGGTAAGAGATGTATTATTCTTTTGACATGCTCCATGGCTCCTTATGAACCTAAAGGACAATAGGGAACTAAGAAAACATGCATATATTATTTGTATTGAGCGTGGCTATAAAACTTTGATGATAGGTTTGCAGAATGGTAAAAATTCAACTTTTTTGTATCTATTTCTTTTCGCAAAACAACAAATAGTGAGTGAGAAGAAATCATATGTTCTGATCACCAACCCATTGAGGTTAACTAGGGAATTTATCTCAAGTCCTACAAAAATCCCTAATCTTATTTTTATGCAACAAAACGTAAGAAATGACTGTTTTGATGAAAATGTACTGATCCATCAACTTTGGAGGCTTGGTGTGACCAAAAGATGAGAAATTTTACAAGTTTCTTATTTTTTCTGTTAGGAAATAAGACGTAGCTAAATAGATAATTGAGTAGATTACTTAATGGAGAGAGACAGATTTATATACACGAGATTATAAAGTAGAGAGAGAGAGAGAGAGAGTACACACGATATACGTGGTTCACCCAATGTGGGCTACGTCCACGGGAAAGCAGCCACTCAATGGATTTAGTACTTCAAAACAAGAAGTAGTTTACAAAGGGATTATACCCTTAATGGAGCTCCCGCCTTGCTTCACTCTCACCACCTCACACTCACCTTGTTGCATCAACTTCACACTATGAAATGTGTGTAGAAATGGCCTCCTTTTATAGGCCAAAAGGGCTGCCCTCTCTAATGAGAGACAGCCATCTGTAGCCGCCCTTGTGCGAATAAGTCCAAATCGGACCCTCCAATCCGCCCATGTGTGGCCGCCCTTGAGAAGACAAGTCCGCTTTTGAATTCGGCCACCGGCCATTGAATTTGGCCACCGGCCACCGGCCATTGACTTCCGACCACAGGCCACCGGCCATTGACTTCCGACCACCGGCCATCGGCCATTGACTACCGGCCACCGGCCAACTAACCGGTTGTTTTCCGACCACTTTCCGGCTGCCGTCCGGCCATAATATTCCGGCAAAAAGGAATATTCCGGCAAAAAAATAAGTCTCGGGGGCCTCCACCCCCGAGGCCTTTAAAGTTGCCCCTGATTCTTGTCCGTGAAAATTTTGGTTTCCAGTGAGCGATTTTCCTTCACGCACGATGGCTTCTCCTCATAATGGGGGTCTTACAAATGTGCGCTTTTACCACAAAAAATTACAAGGGTAAATCAGGCTCCATACTTAACATTTTCTATGTGTAGGAAGCCTTGAACTATAACCTCATGAAAGGATTTTACAAAACAAGTGGATCTACTATGGTTTTGGAGGTTTTTTTCAAAACCTTGAAAGGACACTTTTATGTCCTGTTAGGTTACCAACCTAGTGTTAACTTTTGAGCCACGGGTTTGGTCCCTAGTTTCAATTCAATTCGATGCTCTATTACATCTACACTTCCCCATTTTTGATCTGCATTCATAGCAATGAGCCAAGGCCTCCCTAGGATGATGGGATAGCCCTCCCCCTTAGCTCGCATGACATACATATCCACTCGTGCATCTATGTTACATACAGAGACTTTTACATTTTCAATGATCCCCAAACACTTCACACTTGAGTTGCTGGCTAGCCTAGCTTGAAAATTAGAGGACTTTGTAATTTCAAGTCCTAACGTATTCATTGATTTTTCCGTGATCACACACAAAGACCATATTAGGTAAAGTGGGAAAATCCCAATTCCCAGGTTGGACAACTTTCAATATATCATGTATAAAATATAGAGATTTTGTCAAAAATTTGAGTTTTCTTAAGGTCTCATTCCACTTTATGCACATACAATACACAATGAAAAAAACTAAAATATCATGGTTTCAATCAATTGGATTATTAGGAGAGGAGTATATTGCATCCATTATCGTTGTCTATGTTCTACTGTCCTACCTACAACTTATCTCAACATGGAGAGCTTGGTTTCTAGGTCCACCACTTGTCCAAGTTAATGTAAAAGTGACTCAAGGTTCACAACTTGTGAAAGCAAAGATCCATTGAGGAATACAATCCACTTGGCTATTTTTCCTTAATTTATTTCATGTGACATTTAAGCAAGGTCCACTTCTAATCTATAACTTCTTAATTTGAAGCATGGGGCATACATAAAATATGTAGCATATGCTCTATTGCCTCATAGGAAGGTTGGTTTCAAGGTGCACTTATCCATGCTAGCCTATCTTGGAGAAATGATGGAGCTTGCTTCTCTCCTTGTTTCAATGGAGACTAGCTTGGACAAGTGGTGGACCTTTGCTTCTCTCTATGTTTCAATAGAGTTAGCTTGGACAAGTGGTGATCTTGGAACAAAAACCCCATGTAAAACATATCATGGGTATTCCAAGTGATTAGAAAGATTACCATTTAAGATATAACCTTATAGGTTGGACAACTAGATCTTGGCTTGGAGAAATGGTGGACCTTTGATTCTCTCCATCTTTCAATGGAGTCTATCTTGGAGAAATGGTGGAGCTTGCTTCTGTCCATGTTTCAATGGAGCCTAGCTTGAATAGTTGGTGGACCTTTGCTTCTCTCTATGTTTCAATAGAGTTAGCTTAGACACGTGGTGGATCTTCAAAATAAACCAACTACTATCAATGTTGCCTAGCTTGGACAAGTGGTGGAGTGTTTCTCTACTCCATGTTTCAATGGATCTTAGCTTGGACAAGTGTTGGACCTTAAAACAAAAACCCCATGTACAACATAGAATGGATTTTCTGGATTTCAATGGAGTCTAGATTTAACAAATGGTGGAGCTTGTCTTCATCCATGTTTCAATGAAACTAGCTTGGACAAGTGGTGGACCTTGTAACAAACCCTCCCATGTACAACATATCATTGATTTTCTAAGTGATGGGAAGGAATACCATTCAAGATATAAACTTATAGCTTGGATAAGTAGTTGACTTTAAAACCAAATTCATCATAATACAATGAAATACAGGTCAGCCAATTCCTAAATCTTGAGACCAAACCTCCCATGCTATTAGAGATAATATATTGGATAAGTGGTGGACCTTCTATTATTTTCCCATGCCTAGTTTAGACAACCGGTACACTTCGCAGCCATAAAGGTTGGACGAGTTGTGGAGCCTTGTTTCTATCCATGTTTTAATGGATCCTAGCTTGGACAAGTGGTGGACCTTGGAAAAAAGCTTCCATGTACAACATATATGAGGTTTTCCATGTTTTAATGGAACCTATCTTGGACAAATGGTGAAGCTTTCTTCTCTCCATGTTGATTTTGGAACTACCTTAGACAAGTGGTGGAGCTTTTCTTTTCTACTCTTCATAATACAATGAAGTATATGTTGGTTACATGGTGAATCTTAAGGCCAAACCTCCCATTTTACTAGAGATGATAGGTTGGACAAGTGGATCAACCTTCTATCATTTCTCCATGACTATATTGGACAATTAGTAGACATAACATCTCTCTATGTTGTCTAGAGATGAGCTAGGACAAGTGATGGACCCTGCTTCTCTCTTCCCTTGGTTTACTAGTTTGAAGACTCAGTATATATACTTTCTTAGATCTAGCTTGAACAAGTGGTGGACCTTGCATCCACAATCTTAATTCAGTACAAAAAAGTATATGAAAAAATAACATAGGAATCTTGGTTTGAAGGTCAAGCAATTAGGTTCCAAATGCACATAATAATATATTTTCCACCCATATTAAAAGAAAGTTAAATATGTTATTACCAAATTGACAAAGGTAACGTCCAAGAATTATATCTTTCCATCTTGTCAGATCTAAATCTTCATCAAGGCGACATGCATGTATACATCAACTTTCAAGCCATTCAAGAATACATGCACTTAGATTCCATAGTTTTGTTTTCAAAGTCTTTTAGGTTCTAAAACTCTTTCACATAAAGTATGTAATGACAAAATTCTTGAAGCAAACATTTGTGCCCAAGAAAAAGATCCCTCTCACATATTTAAAGTCCATGAATTCTCTGATCCACACTTACAAGTTTTATTTTGACATCAAACATCAATTCTTTCATAGTTCCAAATAAATGCAACCTCGATATGAATTGACAAAAAATGAATTTCTTTTACTCTATGACCCAACATAGGCCCCAATCAAATAAAAAATGAGTCCCCAAAAATTTGGGTGCACTCTAGCAATACATCAGAGTCCCCTTACAATAGGATGCACTCCAATAGTACATTGAAGTCCCCTTAGAGTAGGGTGCACTCCATTCAAGTGTTCATAAAATTGACACACCTTTTAAAAAAAAAAAAAGACTATATCAAATTATACAAATGTTGAAAGATACACACTAGAATAAAAAAAGCATCTTATAGCCATATTTATTCAATGCTTTCGTGTTGACAAATACACACCAAGGACAGAATTTGTCTCAGAATCACTATACTGATTTACAATTGTGTTGTATGTATAGACTCTCTTATCTCTTGCATACAACCATCCTACCAACCATGGAATTATGGTTCTCTGCAAGAAGTTTTGAAGTTGCTCGGAAGTTTGCCTCCACATCTTTGGAAATATAAGATATGTCCCTGGCATGTTCCACATCACCCTATATGGAGTGTCATCAAAAATTAAGGTATTGTTTGCATCCAAATCCTCAAATATCTTCCAAATATCACTCAGATTTTTGTGATAAACCCTTGTAAATCCTAACATGATATTTGGATTTTGGCAATTTTTGTTACTCATAAACACCTTGAACTTGGTATACTGCTCAGGAAAACACTTTTGTGTGATGCGTTGCACCCTTGTTAAGTTATAGCAACTCCATATCCATAGCTCAAAGTATTCAGCACAAAAATCCAAAAAACTTTGTGCGTCTGGTCGCACCACATGATAAACTTCATCTTTGTCCTCCACAAGTCGCATGTGTTGAGCCCAAGATGGCATAGAATCTCCATGTTTCATTTCAACTGTCTTGAGAAGTAACCCCTCTAGATCCAAGATAAGTACTCTTTTGATGTCCTTGAAAGCAAGTGGTAGGTGATAAGGAGGTGATTCATTCCTTGGACAAGGTCTTGGAGGAGGTTGGATGGGTAATTCAATAGTTTTCTTCAATTTATGCCAGCATATAGCCAATCCATTTTTCTGTAATGGTTCTGAAATTACAGAACAAGAACACTTAATGCAAACACAACAATAGACATGAGTTTTACATTGTCTACCCTAAGGTTTTATTAGATACCAAAATCCATCTATGATCTACTCATTAATAGAAAGAAAGTCAAATTAAAATCCTGACTCTTTTTTATGCTACACTCTCTCTTAGTCTCAATACCATGGAGTTCAACTAGACTTAAGTCAACTAATAACTACTACTTGTTGTTAAAGGTATTCTTGAAGTGTATAAGGCTTAACCAATGCTCTAGTGTAGAATGGGTATTTAGGTCTCAAGGTCTACCACTTATCCAAGCAAAGATCCATTTAGATATGGAAACCCAATTTTTCTTAATATAATGATATAGAGTGGACAAGTGGTGAATCCTGAGACCAAGCCACTCATGCTACTAGGGATAATAGGTTGGACAAGTGGTGGACCTTGAATGTAAACCCCCCATGATACAAAGTATCAGGGGTTTTGGGTATTTCAATGGACTCTAGCATCTTGGAAACATGGTGGAGCTTACTTCTCTCCATGTTTCAATGGAGTCTATCTTGGATAAATGGTGGAGCATCATTCTCTCCATGTTTCAATGGAGCCTACCTTGGACAAGTGGTGCACGTTTGTTTCTCTCTATGTTTGAACAGATTTAGCTTGGACAAGTGGTGGACCTTGGAACAAAATCCCCATGTAAAACATATCATGGACATTACAAGTGGTGAGAAAAAATACCATTCAATATATAACCTTATAGGTTGGAAAAGTGGTGGACCTTAACACCCAATTATTATTAATATAATGACATAGAGTGGACAAGTGGTGAATCTTGCGACCAAACCTACTAGGAAAAGTACGTTGGACAAGTGGTGGACCTTGAATGCAAACCCCCCATGTACAAAATATTACTCATGCTACTAGGAATAATTTGGTATTAAGGTCCATGTTTCAATGGAGCCTAGCTTGGAAAAGTGGTGGACCTTTGTTTCTCTCTATGTTTCAATAGAATTTGCTTGGACAAGTGGTGAACCTTGGAACAAAACCCCCATGTAAAGCATGTCATGGGCATTACAAGTGGTGAGAAAAAATACCATTCAAGGTATAACCTTATAGGCTGGACAAGTGGTGGACCTTAGCACCCAATTCCTCTTATTATAATGACATATAGTGGAAAAGTGGTGAATTGTGAGACCAAACCTACTAGGGATAATAGGTTGGAGAAATGGTTGACCTTGAATGTAGATCACCCATGTACAAAATATCATGGGTTTTGCGTATTTCAATGGAGCCTAGCATCTTGGAGACATGGTGGAACTTACTTCTCTCCATGTTTTAATGGAGCCTATCTAGGAGAAATGGTGGAGGTTCCTTCTCTCCATGTTTCAATGGAGCCTAGCTTGGACAAGTCGTGGACCTTTGTTTCTCTCTATGTTTGAATATGGTTAGCTTGGACAAGTGGTGGATCTTGGAATGAAACTCCCATGTAAAACATATCATGGGCATTTCAAGTGGCGAGAAAGGATACCATTTAAGATATAACCTTATAGGTTGGACAAGTGGTGGACCTTAACACAATAGAATGACATAGAGTGTACAAGTGGTGAATCTTGAAACCAAACCACTCATGCTACTAGGGATAATAGGTTAAACAAGTGGTGGGCCTTGAAATAAAACCCCCTAGAGTGTTTCAATGGAGCCTAGCTTGGAAACATGGTAAAGCTTGCTTCTCTCCATGTTTCAATGCAGCCTATCTTGGATAAATGGTGCAGCATCATTCTCTCCATGTTTCAATGGAGCCTAGCTTGGACAAGTGGTGGACCTTTGTTTCTCTCTATGTTTGAATAGAGTTATCTTGGAAAAGTGGTGGACCTTGGAACAAAAACCCCATGTAAAACATATCATGGGCATTACAAGTGGTGAGAAAAAATACCATTCAATATATAACCTTATAGGTTGGACAAGTGGTGGACCTTAACACCCAATTACTCTTAATATAATGACATAGAGTGGATAAGTGGTGAAATTGGGACCAAACCTACTAGGGAAATAGGTTGGACAAGTGGTGGACCTTGAATGTAAACGCCCCATGTACAAAATATCACTCATGCTACTAGAAATAATTTGGTATTAAGGTCCATGTTTCAATGCAGCCTAGCTTGGAAAAGTGGTGGACCTTTGTTTCTCTCTATGTTTCAATAGATTTATCTTGGACAAGTGGTGTACCTTGGAACAAAACCCCCATGTAAATCATGTCATGGGCATTACAAGTGGTGAGAAAAAATACCATTCAAGCTATAACATTATAGGTTGGACAAGTGGTGGACCTTAACACCTAATTCCTCTTAATATAATGACATAGAGTGGACAAGTGGTGAATCATGAGACCAAACCTACTAGGGATAATAGGTTGGACAAGTGTTGAACCTTGAATGTAAACCCCCCATGTACAAAAAATTATGGGTATTGGGTATTTCAATGGAGCCTAGCAACTTGGAGGCATGGTGGAGCTTATTTCTCTCCATGTTTCAATGGAGCCTATCTAGGAGAAACAGTGGAGGTTCCTTCTCTCCATGTTTCAATGAGCCTAGCTTGGACAAGTGGTGGACCTTGGAATGAAACCCCCATGTAAAACATATCATGGGCATTTCAAGTGGTGAGAAAGGATACTATTTAAAATATAACCTTATAGGCTGGACAAGTGGTGGACTTTAACACATATTTCTTCTTCATATAATGACATAGAGTGTACAAGTGGTGAATCTTGAGACCAAACCACTCTTGCTACTAGGGATAATAGGTTGGACAAGTGGTGGACCTTGAATGTAAACCCCTCATGTACAAAATTATGGGTTTAGGGTATTTCAATGGAGCCTAGCTTGGAGACATGGTGGAGATTACTTCTCTCAATGTTTCAATGGAACCTATCTTGGAGAAATGGTGGATCATCCTTCTCTCCATGTTTGAATGGAGCCTATCTTGGACAAGTGGTGGACCTTTGCTTCTCTCTATGTTTTAATGGAGTTAGCTTGGACAAGTGGTGGGTCTTGGAACAAAACCCCTTTGTAAAACATAGCATGGACATTACAAGTGATGAGGAAAAATATCATTCAAGATATAACCTTATAGGTTGGAAAAGTGGTGATGGACCTTGACAAGTGGTGAAGGATACCATTTAAGATATACCCTTATAGGTTGGACAAGTGGTGGACCTTAACACCCAGTTATTCTTAATATAATGACATAGAGTGGATAAGTGGTGAATCTTAAGACCAAATCACTCATGCTACTAGGTATAATACGTTAGAGAAGTGGTAGACCTTGAATGTAAACACCCCATGTACAAAATATCATGGTTTTAGGGTGTTTCAATGGAGCCTAGAATCTCGGAGACATGGTAGATCTTGATTCTTTCCATGTTTGAATGGCACCTATCTTGGAAAAATGATGGAGGTTACTTCTCTCCATACTTCAACGGAGCCTAGCTTTGACAAGTGGTGAACCTTTGCTTCTCTCTATGTTTGAATAGAGTTAGCTTGGACAAGTGGTGGACCTTTGCTTCTCTCTATGTTTGAATAGAGTTAGCTTGGACAAGTGGTGGACCTTGGAATGAAACCCCCGTGTAAAACATATCATGGGCATTTCAAGTGGTGAGAAAGGATACCATTTAAGATATAACCTTATAGGTTGGACAAGTGGTGGACCTTAATACATAGTTCTTCTTAATATAATGACATAGAGTGTACAAGTGGTGTATCTTGAGACCAAACCACTCGTGCTACTAGGGATCCTAGCTTGGACAAGTGGTGGACCTTGCAAAAAAGTCCCCCTATACAACATAGATGAGTTTTTTCATGTTTTAATGGAAGAGAGATTCGACAAATGGTGGAGCTTGCTTATCTCCATGTGGATTTTAGAACTAGCTTGGACAAGTGGTGGAGCTTTTCTTTTTTACTCTTCATAATACAATGATGTATAGGTTGGTTACATGGTGAATCTTAAGGCCAAACCTCCCATCTTACTAGAGATGATAGGTTGGACAAGTGGTCAACCTTCTATCATTTCTCCATGCCTATAATTAGACAATTAGTAGAACTAGCATCTTTCTATGTTGTCTAGAGCTGAGCTTGGACAAAAAGTGGACCTTGCTACTCTCTTCCCTTGGATTATTAGTTTGAAGACTCATTACATATACTTGCTTAGATCTATATAATTACTCATTAGTTAGGTTACAAGTGGGTATGTAATTTGTTAGCCTCAAGGGACTTTGAATATTGAATAGTAAGAAAGTCAAGTGCTGGTTTGAAGATCTTTTGCTTATCTAAACTAGACTCTAACTCAATAATAAGTTTCATAAGTTCCACGAATTGTCCTATCTAGGCTCCAAAAGAGTCTTAATTGGTTTGTGCTAGATTCTAACTTCCTTGATGGGGTAGAATCCTAGAAAAATGAGGCACTATAAGTTTTACCTTAGCTCAAATGGATTTTTCACTTAAACTCGACTGCAATTTGGCTATCTAGTCTTTGTCTCGATGGAGTTTAACACTAGATACATAGTAGTGATATTTAAGCTTCATGTCTCTTCACTTGATCGAGATATGAGACCATACTTTCAAGGTCACCACTTGTCTTACCTAAAGACCAATGTGAGACATGGGAGCAAGAAAGCCATCCGATATTGTTTTAAGGACTATTACATAGGCAATCAATAACTTAATTAAAGCAAAAAGACTTGGATCTTTCACAATTAATAACTTAAGTAAAGCCAAAAAGACTTGGATCTTTGACAGTTTTTTTCAAACTAAAAAAGCACAATCTCATGCTAACAAAACTATAAATCACAATTGAAAGGTTTGAACAAGAAAAAGATCAACAATCTTAATAAGAAGGATACTTTTCATTTCATTTGATGATTACAAACTAAAATAAAGTCTCTCAAGAAATTGATAAACAAAAAATGTAGGTGACTGCTTCATTATTTTGAGCAAAAATATCAAAATCTCTATTGATTGAGCTCCATCTAGTAGTATCCTTTGTAAGATCCTGCAAGAAGGAATAAAAAGAAAGATTTGTTAGATACCATGCACATGAGTGTTCAAGCATGTGTATCAAGAATATATGACATGTCACTAGTACCTTAGGGTTGCTTTCTATCCAGCCTTAGAAGATTGTTCTCAGCTTTCACCTTATTTATATAAGCCTTTGCTGTGGTTGCCTTCAAAACTCCTTTTGTGTTACAACCCAATTGCCTAGCTAAAGTGGTCAATTGTGACGCCTTCATGCTTTCAATGGGTGTACGCTCCTTTGCCAAGATCTCTTGTATTTGGGCTCTTCTCATTTCATTGCGGTGGCTTGTGTCACTTGCATCTTCAATGATAGTTTCATCTCTGTCACCTTTTGCAGGTGGTATTCTTCTTGTAAAGAACACCTTAGCTGACCAAACATCATTTTTTTGCTTCCAATACTCCATGATTTGTTTGTATTCACTATCATTTGTCACTATAGGTTGTCCATAACGATTAGAAGCAATTAAATCACGCACATCCCTTCTCTCATCAAGCTGAATCAAGTATGGCAGTAGCTCCTCCAAGAGCATATTGTCAACCATCTTCTCAGCATCAAATTGTGGTGGAAAAATGCAATTGTTTGCTGGTGAAATACATCCCTTGTAAGGAGAGTCATCAATAAGCACTGTTCTTTGTGGATCACATTCAAACCCCATGGCAATTTTGGCTAGAGGCTTGAACATTGCCTCAACGTTTGGATTGTCGGGTCTAAACAATTTTTGAGTTTGAGCGGTGTAGCAAACATCTTGCGACCAAATTGCAAAGAAAGGCAATGTATCCTCAGCTAAGTTGTTTAGTGCTGCAAGGATTTGATACACATTATTCCTAGTAGCTGTCGACCAAATTGCAACATTAAACCTTTGTAAAATAGTCTTCAAGAATTGGATGCAACCTGGCCTGAGTATAATATATCTTTTTGAATCCATTTGCACTGAGTTGTGGTGTGAGGATGGTTGAGGGGAACGTTTCAACAATAGACCATTTAAATCCAATATAATTGTAAGCATGGATTTCTCAACATCTACGCTACATGACGTAGTACCAATTGGCAATAGCTCGTGAGTGGACTTTTCAGTCTCTTTTGATGTATGTTGCATTTTTGAAGCATCGATTTCTTGGTTCTCATTATTGGAAGCTTGCTCAAGTTGCACAACACTAGACTCTAGTATAGAAATATCATCCATCTTGGGCACTTTAGAAACCATAGAATCTATGGATTCTATAGTTGTTGACTGAACCATAGGAGCATTATCCATCCCAGTTTGTGAATCTAAGAAAACACACACACAAATGGTATCTCAAAACCACTAGAATTTTATTCACCATATTTATATGTAGAACTCCTAGTAAGAAATTTATTTAAGGTAAAGTCGTTGTTAGAATCCTTGCAACCATTTTCAGCATTCGTACACCAAACACCACTTGTCTAAAATACAATCTACTAACTCAACATTTTCCATCCTACACTTTATTAAAGATGAGTACTTAAAGTGAAAACTAAAAGCCACCCTTGTTGAGGAAACATGGATACAAGGTCCACCAAATGTCCAACCTAGACTACAAGAAAATAATTAGAGATTTGGCTTAGATTTGGATTCAAAGGCCACCACTTATTCAAGTAAGATAACTCCACTTGTTTAAGACAGTAATGTTTGAAGCCCCACCACTTGTCCAACCTAGACATTGATTAAATTTTGGTAAGATTTATCACAAATCTAGAGTAGAATCAAGATTCTATGGCCAAGGTAGTCAAATATGTTAGACAACACACAAAGCATAAGAGCACTCTAGATTCTCGTTGAGCATAAACTAAACAATAATCAAATGTTATATTCACTTGAGATTTCATCCATGAAAAATGAAAATGATGCATGTACTTGAGATTTCCATCCATGTACAATACTTTACAATGTCAAGTAAAGTTATAGTCAGCAAACAACTCTTCTCCTGCTTCAACTTGACAAATAGTCTCAATGCATACATGGCCATATTCTTCTGACTTGATGTGTGAAGAGGTGCATTTATGCCAAGGTGGCAAATTTGGATCAAATGTATAGCGTACGTTGGGACAGACATTTGTACTGTGAGAACTATTTATATAGCCCGACACGTTTCCTTCTTCTACACAACCAATAATGTATGATTGATCTTCCTCTTCTTCTATGTTTGGATCCTCTAGAAGAGAATATTTATAAGCTCTTGGAAATATTTTGCATATCTTTTTCCAGTCTTGAAATCTATACTTATGCCCTCCATAGTTTAGAATAGTCAAACCACTTTCCAGGGTAGTATGCACAAATAGCCCATAACCAGCTCCTTCAATACATGAAAGTCGCACTTCAAAATCCACACCGTTAATATGGAAAATTACATCTTTGGGAATAGGAAAAGTTGGTGTCCCAAAAGGATCTTCATGCCAATCATAGTGTGAAATACATCTAGTTTTTATATCACTTAACTCCTTTGTGTCTGCAAAAAGAAGAAAATATTATGCATAAAATAATGACAATATCAAAGAAAGATATCATTATTTTATAGTCCAATAGGTCCATTGTATGGAAGACTTAGAGTGCCTCTTACATGGTGCCTCCAAGGTTTCCAAAAAATAAAATCATTGGAAAAAAAAGGCCACTGTGTCTCCAATCTATTGCCCATTTGAAGCATAGAGAGAACCAAGGTCCACCACTTGTCCAAGCTAGACATGGAGCATTGACACAAGATCCAACACTTATCCAAGAACCCTATAGTATATGTGGTAACATGGGATGCATTGATGCAACAAAAGTAGTCTAGCCTCCTCATCCATCTCTTTTTTCTTGTAGCCTAGAGGGATTAGTTTCAAGGTCTATCACTAGTCAAAAACTACACATAGAACATTGATACAAGGTTCCACCACATGTGAAACCTATCATCTCTAGTAGCATGGATGGTTTGATATCAAGGTTCATCGCGTGTCCTACCTATACTCTATTGTAGCATATAGATTCTGGTTTGGTGGTACTACACTTGTCCAAACTTGGCTTGTTGTTGATATCTGGAGGTAATCAAGGGTCCTCCACTTGTCCAAGTTAGGCATATAAAACAATTGCAAGGTCCACCATGTGTACAACATATGATTGATTATAGCATGCATGGTCTTATTTCATGGGCAACCATCTTCTCTCCAACATGTGTCCAACCTCGGCTCCATTGAAGCATGGAGAGAAGCAAGGTCCACCACTTATCAAAGCTATTATTTTCTCCCAGTGCTTTCAAAACCCATAATACGTTGTACATGGGGGGGGGGGATTCTTGTTTCAAGGTCCACCACTTGGCTAAGATTGGATCCATTGAAACATAAAGAGAAGCAAGCTCTACCATTTGTCCAAGCTAGGAGCCATTGAAACATGAAAACCCCATAATATGTTGTATACGGGGGGTGTTTTTCAAGGTCTACCACTTGTCTAAGCTATGGTCCATTGGAACATGGAGAGAAGCAAAGCTCCACCACTTTTCTAAGCTAGGATCCATTGAAACATGGAGAGAAGCAAGCTCCATTGTTTGTCTAAGCTAGGCTCCATTGGAACATGGAGAAAACAAGCTCCACCACTTGCCTATTATTGCATAGAGATTCTGGTTTGAAGGTCCACCACTTGTCCAACCTTGCCTTCATGTATGGAGATAATCAAGAGTGCAATGCTTCTCTAAGCTAGGGACATAAAAGAGTTTCAAGGTCCACTACATATACGATCTATGATGGGTTGTAGCATGGGAGGTTTCATTTTAAGGTTGACCACTTCTCCAGCTCCGCTTGTCCAACCTCAGATCCATTGAAGAATGGAGAATAAAGGTGTACCAACTCTCCAAAATAGGCAAGACAATCTCTATAAAACCCATGAATTGTTAATATATGCTATGCTGTGGAGTTTTGTTTGAAGTTCCACTCCTTATCCAAGCTACAATCCATTGAAGCATGGAACTAAGTAAGATATATCTCTAGTCCAAGATAGGATCCATTGAAACATAGAGAGAATCAAGGTCCACCACTTGTCCAAGCTATGCATGGGTAATTGATATAAGGACCACTACGTTTTCACCTATACTATGCTCTATCATGGATGGTTTCATATCCCACCAATTTTCCAACCTATTTAGTAGGTTGTATTATGGGGGTTTGGTTTCAAGGTACTTCACTTGTCTAAGGTGGGTTCCATTGAACCATGGAGAGAAACTATGTCTACCACTTGTCCGAAATATGCTCCTTTAAAACATAAAAACAAGGTCCACCACTTGTCCAAGCTAAAGTTTCTCTCCATTGAAGCATGGAGAGAAACAAGGTCTACCACCTGTCCAAAATATGCTCCATTGAAACATAAAAGCAAGGTCCACCACTTGTCCAAGCTAATATAACAAATGGGTGTTGGTTACAAGGTGTACCACACTTGTCTAAACTAGTCTTCATGCAAGGTCTACCACATGTCCAAGCTATATGAGCTTGTTTTGAAGGTCTACCACACCTCTTGAAATTAGGATCCATGTAAGGTCCACCTTTTGTCAAGCTATGCATTTAATGAGTACTAAAACTAAGTAAATTGCAGTACTTAAATACCTTTCCAAGCTCATTAAGATTTTGGTCTCTAAGGCCGGCCACCACCACATGTCTAATCTATGCTCTAATTGATTACTTATGCTAGTTCTCAAAGTCCAAACATAAGCTCCCTTCTAGCAAGGTTAGTTTAAATTTAGGCTCCAGCACCTGTCTAAGCTAGGTTCAATTTATGAAGCATCACCATTTAACCATGCTACGATCTAATGTATCATATCAAGGGGGTATTGATAAAAGGTCCAAAACTTATTGAGTTCAAGCTCTTAAGTAATTAAGTCTTTGTGAGTATTAAATGTTATAGTTTTAGTCTACAGATCCACCATTCAAAAACTCAAGTAATTTACTATTTACATTCAAACCTTGAATGCTTGAGATAAAAAATACAAACTCAATCAATACTATATAAAGCAAAATCTAACATTAAGAGTATCAAATCAGTAACAAGAAACACTAACATGCACAAGAAACTCAAAACATACGTGTCTCCATTTCCAAAAAGTCCTCCATTGACAGAGGATGGTGTTGTTGTTGTTCTTCTTCTCTTTGTGGAGAGCACTCCTCTGTAACAGGCACAATGTCGCCTGATTGCGAAGTGGATTGTTGAAGTCCAGCCCATTTTTCTATATCTTCATGAGACTTAACAAAGTCTAGCAGCATGGTCTCCACGCTTTTTGCCTCCTCCACACTATCAATTAAGCAGATAACTTCTTTTTTCTGTTGTATTCCTTCTTGTGCAACCAAGGAGCCATCACCAAAAACATCAACAAGCTTGCGGTCTTCAAAACAATATGTACGAATGTAGTGCTTGACCAAAGCTCTTTTTTTGGCCTCCAAATATTGCAAATCTGACATATCGTTATCTGCTACTTGAAGAAGAGAACAATCAATTGGCATGGGATGTTCCTCTGATCTTCTTCTCAGGTCTTCAAATGCATTGCCTTGTCCCAAGAAGGCAATAACTGTTAGGAATTGAATTGCTCCTTTGCAAGGAGCTGATGGAAAGTGATGCAATGCACCACAACAATGGTAGCTCAGATTATCTCCCATGGCGTGAAAGGCACATTGCAATTTTGTGAAGTTAGTGAAATCCACAAATGCAAGAAAGACAAATCCAGGATCTGTTGACCCTCCAGCAATAGCCAAGATCCCATCCAAAGCATTGTTAAATGTCTCCTCACTCCACTTCAAATTGCCTCCAACGTTTTTTGTCATATCTAAAACACATAAGCCAATAGGCACTTTATTATTGAAGTGGCGCATCAAGTAGAGATTGCCTTCCATTTGTAGGCTCACCACATAGATTGACCATGGCAAATCTCTAGGCTCAGTTTTCTCCTTTTGAAGGTGAATTGCCCATTGCATGTATTTTATTGCTCCATCTGGAAAAGCCATTTTCTTTGTTCCACGCGTCAAACTAGATCTGATCCATTCCTCGCATAGCATTAAAATTGTTTTATAAACAACATCATTGATGTTATACATTTTGACCACCTCCTCCCAGTCTTTACATGGTGAAGACTCATTCAAATTGTTGAAGCCTTCAAGAAGTGCATCTTGAATCAATTTGTCTTGCTTCAACTGCTTGATTCGATCATACATGTCAGTTGCATCACCATCCTTTGCACTCTTTGACAGTAAAATCTTCTCATCTCTAATCTCTTCTTGAATAGTCTTTACCTCTGATTCCTCAAGGCCACAAAGGTATCTAAATACAGTTGTTGGGGGTTTCTTATTCTCCTCTTCTAGATTTTCAATGATTTCTATCCAGCAATCATAAACTAAATCAGAGTACGTGACCATGTGTGCCTGTTTAGCAATCCAACTTGCTGCTGCACTCATTCTTGCCAATCGAAGAAAAGCCTAAAAAGAAATAGAGAAATAATTAAACTATTGAGCAAGATTTGTTAATTAAACACTATCAAAAAGACAAAGAAAATAACTTACATCCCATCCGGCACGAGATGCATGTCCCTCTGCAATTCCACTTGCTGCCTTTGGTGGTCGTCCTGAGAAGATCCATTGACTCCGTAAATGTCTCAATATTTGGCTGTAAGGTTGCTTGACATACAATGCCTGAGCCTCCTCATTTGCAATGGCAGATATAGCAGTTGCAACAAATGGAGGAGCATTCACAACAATGCGAGCCTTTCTAAATTTATACACGCTAATCAGTCTTTCAAAGATCTCTTTGTTGTTTTGTTCATTGTGAAGCAAAACTTTTGCAGCATAGATTGAATGCTGCCCATCAAGAATCCAATAATGATAATCTTTAATTTTTTGCTCCTCTACCTCTTCTACTGCCAAAGGAGTCCCCTTCTTTGATTTTGCATTTCGAACAGGCATCAAATATGCACATGCTGCAGGCTTGGTCGTACTCCGTGAAAATCCAAATAACACACTTTCAGCGTGTTTTTTATCCATAATACGTGCATTATAGTGATCAGGAGCAAGCCAACAATTTTGAATAGGGATATCAAATTCCCTATATTGGAAAGGAAAATAATTTATGTACTTATTCATTCCACCTGTATCTTTTTCTTGTCCTTTCATGGCCTCAGCTTCTAAAACATCTGGATCCACAATTCTCATCTTTGACATTGAACCCTCTGTTGATGAGGATGCCAAAGATGCCTTGTCTACATCCAAAATGGAACTAGTTCGCTTAGCTTCTACTTTCTGCACTTTTGCTTGCTTCTTTGTGGATGGTGGTCGTGAAGCTTTCACCTTTTTTCGTTGTAGTGTGGCAATGATGGAGCTTTGAAGTTGATCTGCTGTGATATTTGGATTTGATTCTGCAAACTTCCATCCTCGAGAAAACATTGTCTCTTCTTTGTTTCTAGACATGCGCTCCAATGCATATGCTCCTGGAGATAGTTGAAATTCTAGATTCATTGGAACTAGAATGTCAATGCATTCCACCTCTGGATGACTATCAACTACAGAGACAGATGCTTCCACAACTTGTCCAACATCTTCAAACAAGCTGTCATTCTCCTTTTTGGCAATAAATAGATGCACCTTATGAAATTGTGCACCCTCTATACCATGTATGTCCAAATACCATTTCCTAAGATCATTGCAAGTATAGTCAACTGAGACAGCAACCCTTGCAACCTGTTTTTTTGGAGCCATCTTTCCTGAAACAAAAAAAACCAAATGTTATTTTAACATATACTTTTTTGTAATGGATTAAGTTTGTGTGAATACAAGTTCCACCACTTGTTCAAGCTAGATCTAAGCAAGTATACATAGTGATCATTTAAGCTAGTAAACTAAGGGAAGGGAGAAGTAAGGTCCACCACTTGTCCAAGCTCAGCTCTAGACAACATGGAGAGATTCGAGGTCTACTAATTGTCTAATATAGGCTAACTATATTGAAACATAGAGAGAAGCAAAGGTCCACCACTTGTCCAATCTAGGGTCCATTGAAACATGGAGAGAAGGATGCTCCACCATTTGTCCAAAATAGGCTCCATTGAAACATGAAGAGAAGCAAGATGCACCATGTCTTTGAGATGCTAGGCTCCATTGAAATACCTTAAACCCATGATATTTTGTATATGTGGGGTTTAAATTCAAGGTCCACCACTTGTCCAACCTATTATCCCTAGTAGCATGAGTGGTTTGGTCTCAAGATTCACCACTTTTCCACTCTATGTCATTATATTAAGAAGATCTGGGTGTTAAGGTCCACCACTTGTCCAACCTATAAGGCTATATCTTAAATGGTATTATTTACCACCACTTGGAATGCACATGATGGGTTTTACATAGGGGTATGGTTCCAAGGTCCACCACTTGTCCAAGCTAACTCTATTGAAACATAGAGAGAATCAAAGGTCCACCACTTGTCCAAGCTAGGCTCCATTGAAACATGGAGAGAAGGATGCTCCACCATTTGTCCAAGCCAGGTTTGATTGAAACATGAAGAGAAGCAAGCTGCACCATGTCTCCAAAATGCTAGGCTCCATTGAAATATCTTAAACCCATGATATTTCGTACATGGGGGGTTTACATTCAAGGTCCACCACTTGTCCAACCTATTATCACTAGTAGCATGAGTGGTTTGATGTCAAGATTCACCACTTTTCCACTCTATGTCATTATATTAAGAAGATCTGGGTGTTAAGGTCCACCACTTGTCCAACCTATAAGGCTATATCTTAAAGGGTATTCTTTCTCACCACTTGGAATGACCATGATAGGTTTTACATGGGGGTTTGGTTCCAAGTTCCACCACTTGTCCAAGCTAACTCTATTGAAACATAGAGAGAAGCAAAGGTCCACCACTTGTCTAAGCTAGGGTCCATTGAAACATGGAGAGAAGGATGCTCCACCATTTTTCCAAGATAGGCTCCATTGAAACATGAAGAGAAGCAAGCTGCACCATGTCTCCAAGATGCTAAGATCCATTGAAATACCTTAAACCCACGATATTTTGTACATGGGGAGTTTACATTCAAGGTCCACCACTTGTCCAACCTATTATCTCTAGTAGCATGAGTGGTTTGGTCTCAAGATTCACCACTTTTCCACTCTATGTCATTACGTTAAGAAGATCTGGGTGTTAAGGTCGACCACTTGTCCAACCTATAAGGGTATATCTTAAAGGGTATTCTTTCTCACCACTTGAAATGTCCATGATATGTTTTACATGGGGGTTTGGCTCCAAGGTCCACCACTTGTCCAAGCTAACTCTATTGAAACATAGAGAGAAACAAAGGTCCACCACTTGTCCAAGCTAGGCTCCATTGAAACATGGAGAGAAGGATCCTCTACCATTTGTCGAAGCTAACTCTATTGAAACATGGGGGGTTTACATTCAAGGTCCACCACTTGTCCAACCTATTAACGCTAGTAGCATGAGTGGTTTGGTCTCAAGATTCACCACTTTTTCACTCTATGTCATTATATTAAGAATATTTGGGTGTTAAGGTCCACCACTTGTCCAACCTATAAGGCTATATCTTAAGGGTTATTCTTTCTCACCACTTGGAGTGACCAGCATAGGTTTTACATGGGGGTTTTGTTTCAAGGTCCACCACTTGTCCAAGCTAACTCTATTGAAACATAGAGAGAATCAAAGGTCCACCACTTGTCCAAGCTAGGGTCCATTGAAACATGGAGAGAAGGATGCTCCACCATTTGTCCAAGATACGCTCCATTGAAACATGAAGAGAAGCAAGCTACACCATGTCTCCAAGATGCTAGGCTCCATTGAAATACCTCAAACCCATGATATTTTGAACATGGGGGGTTTACATTCAAGGTCCACCACTTGTCCAACCTATTATCTCTAGTAGCATGAGTGGTTTGGTCTCAAGATTCACCATTTTTCCATCTATGTCATTCTATTAAGAATATCTGGGTGCTAAGGTCCACCACTTGTCCAACCTATAAGGCTATATATTAAACTTTATTCTTTCTCACCACTTGGAGTTACCAAGATAGGTTTTACATGGGAGTTTGGTTCCAAGGCCCACCACTTGTCCAAGCTAACTCTATTGAAACATAGAGAGAAGCAAAGGTCCACCACTTGTCCAAGCTAGGCTCCATTGAAACATGGAGAGAAGGATGCTCCACCATTTGTCCAAGATAGGCTCCATTGAAACATGAAGGGAAGCAATCTGCACCATGTCTCCAAGATGCTAGGCTCCATTGAAATACCTTAAACCCATGATATTTCGTACATGGGGGGTTTACATTCAAGGTCCACCACTTGTCCAACCTATTATTCTTAGTAGCATGAGTGGTTTGGTCTCAAGATTTACCACTTTTCCACTCTATGTTGTTATATTATGAAGATCTAGGTTTTAAGGTCGACCACTTGTCCAACCTATAAGGCTAGATCTTAAAGGGTATTATTTCTCACCACTTGGAATGACCATGATATGTTTTACATGGGGGTTTGGTTTCAAGGTCCACCACTTGTCCAAGCTAACTCTATGGAAACATAGAGAGAAGCAAAGGTCCACCACTTGTCCAAGCTAGGCTCCACTGAGACATTTAGAGAAGGATGATCCCCCATTGGTGGAAGATAGGCTTCATTGAAACATGAAAAGAAGCAAGTTGCACCATGTCTCCAAGATTCTAGGATCCATTGAAATACCTTAAACCCACGATATTGTTTACATGTGGGGTTTAACGTCAAGGCCAGTCACTTTTCCAAGCTATTATCCCTAGTAGCATGAGTGGTTTGGTCTCAAGATTCACCACTTTTCCACTCTATGTCATTATATAAAGAAGATCTACGTGTTAAGGTCGACCACTTGTCCAACCTATAAGGGTATATCTTAAAGGGTATTCTTTCTCACCACTTGAAATGTCCATGATATGTTTTACATAGGAGTTTGGTTCCAAGGTCCACCCCTTATCCAAGCTAACTTTATTCTTCTCATAGAGAGAAGCAAAAGGTCCACCACTTGTCCAAGCTAGGCTCCATTGAAACATGGAGAGAAGGATGCTCCACCATTTGTCGAAGCTAACTCTATTGAAACATGGAAGTTTTACATTCAAGGTCCACCGGTTGTCCAACCTATTAACGCTAGTAGCATGAGGGGTTTCGTCTCAAGATTCACCACTTTTTCACTCTGTGTCATTATATTAAGAATATTTGGGTATTAAGGTCCACCACTTGTCCAACCTATAAGACTATATCTTAATGGTTATTCTTTCTGACCACTTGGAGTGACCATGAAAGGTTTTACATAGGGATTTGGTTCCAAGGTCCACCACTTGTCCAAGCTAACTCTATTGAAACATAGAGAGAAGCAAAGGTCCACCACTTGTCTAAGCTAGGGTCCATTGAAACATGGAGAGAAGGATGCTCCACCATTTGTCAAAGATAGGCTCCATTGCAACATGACGAGAAGCAAGCTGCACCATGTCTCCAAGATGCTAGGCTCCATCGAAATACATTAAACCCACGATATTTCGTAGATGAGGGGTTTACATTCAAGGTCCACCACTTGTCCAAGCTATTATTGCTAGTAGCCTGAGTGGTTTGGTCTCAAGATTCACCACTTTTATTAAGAATATGTGGGTGTTAAGGTCCACCACTTGTCTCACCTATAAGGCTACATCTTAAAGGTTATTCTTTCTTACTACTTGGAGTGACCATGATAGGTTTTACATGGGGGTTTGGTTCCAAGGTCCACCACTTGTCCAAGCTAACTCTATTGAAACATAGAGAGAAGCAAAGGTCCACCCCTTGTCTAAGCTAGGGTCCATTGAAACATGGAGAGAAGGATGCTCCACCATTTGTCCAAGGTAGGCTCCATTGAAACATGAGGAGAAGCAAGGTGCACCATGTCTCCAAGATGCTAGGCTCCATCGAAAAACATTAAACCCACGATATGTCGTAGATGAGGGGTTTACATTCAAGGTCCACCACTTGTCCAAGCTATTATTGCTAGTAGCCTGAGTGGTTTGGTCTCAAGATTCACCACTTTTCCACTCTATGTCGTTATATTAAGAATATGCGCGTGTTAAGGTCCACCACTTGTCCAACCTATAAGGCTACATCTTAAAGGTTATTCTTTATTACCACTTGGAGTGACCATGATAGGTTTTACATGGGGGTTTGCTTCCAAGGTCCACCACTTCTCCAAGCTAACTCTATTGAAACATAGAGAGAAACAAAGGTCCACCACTTGTCCAAGCTAGGGTCCATTGAAACATGGAGAGAAGGATGCTCCACCATTTGTCCAAGATAGGCTCCATTGAAACATGACGAGAAGCAAGCTGCACCATGTCTCCAAGATGCTAGGCTCCATCGAAATACATTAAACCCACGATATTTCGTAGATGAGGGGTTTACATTCAAGGTCCACCACTTGTCCAAGATATTATAGCTAGTAGCCTGAGTGGTTTGTTCTCAAGATTCACCACTTTTCCACTCTATGTCATTATATTAAGAATATGCGCGTGTTAAGGTCCACCACCTGTCCAACCTATAAGGCTACATCTTAAAGGTTATTCTTTATTACCACTTGGAGTGACCATGATAGGTTTTACATGGGGCTTTGCTTCCAAGGTCCACCACTTGTCCAAGCTAACTCTATTGAAACATAGAGAGAAACAAAGGTCCACCACTTGTCCAAGCTAGGGTCCATTGAAACATGGAGAGAAGGATGCTCCACCATTTGTCGAAGCTAACTCTATTGAAACATGGGGGTTTTACGTTCAAGGTCCACCACTTGTCCAAGCTATTAGTGCTAGTAGCATGAGTGGTTTTGTCTCAAGATTCACCACTTTTTCACTCTATGTCATTATATTAAGAATATTAGGGTGTTAAGGTCCACCACTTGTCCAACCTATAAGGCTATATCTTAAAGGTTATTCTTTCTCACCACTTGGAGTGACCATGATAGGTTTTAAATGGGGTTTGTTCCAAGGTCCACCACTTGTCCAAGCTAACTCTATTGAATAATAGAGAGAAGTAAAGGTCCACCACTTGTCCAAGCTAGGGTCCATTGAAACATGGAGAGAAGGATGCTCCACCATTTGTCCAAGATAGGCTCCATTGAAACATGAAGAGAAGCAAGATGCACGATGTCTCCAAGATGCTAGGCTCCATCGAAATACCTTAAACCCACGATATTTCGTAGATGGGGGGTTTACTTTCAAGGTCCACCACTTGTCCAAGCTATTATCGCTAGTAGCATGGTTTGGTCTCAAGATTCACCAGTTTTCACTCTATGTCATTATATGAAGAATATCTGGGTGTTAAGGTCCACCACTTGTCCAACCTATAAGGCTATATTCTAAATGATATTTTTTTTGACCACTTGGAATTGCATGATATGTTTTACATGGGGTTTTGTTCCAAGGTCCACCACTTGTCCAAGCTAGATCTATTACATATATATTATACATACAATATTCAACTAGATTCCCTACCTATCATGTCCAGTAGCATGGATGCTCTAGCTTGAAGGTCCACCACTTGTCCAACCTATACTCTCTTTGTAAGGGAGATCTCGCTATAAATTCAAAACCTTCCCGCCTAAATTTAAAATATCCCTCCCAAATCTTAAATATCCCGCCTAAATTTTAAACTATCCCGCCCAAATTTTAAAATTCAAACTTTTTTATAAAAATTTAAATTTTACTACTTAAATTTAAAATATTCCACGCAAAATTGATTTTAAATTCAAGTTTACCACAAAAAGATATCATTATACCACCTAAATTCAAATATGCAAACCTCAAATCATTATATTGTACATAAATTCAAACAAATTCAAATTAACAAGCCTAAACTGATATTAGTTTGCATAGATATGAATTTATCACACCTAAATTATGTCACCATGTTAGAGAGAGTGGTTAGAGAATTTGAACAAGGTCCACCACTTGTCCAACCTAGATACCAAGAAGGATTGAGTGTACAAGGTATTGTTTGGAGGTCCTTATAGTCCATTGGTCTCAAGGTCCACCACTTGTGGTAAGGGTCACCAAAAAGTGTATATATTCATCCAAAGAAATACACGTATTTTTGGTCTACATGTCCTAGTTTAAACCATTTATGTCCATTAGGTGTATCACTAAACAACACTACTATTTTTGAGAAACAGAAGTTACAATCATATCTACAAATGGATTAGAGGAAAATCAGCTCAGCATACATCCAGAACTCGCTACAAGAATCGACTTTAACAGATCACGCAAGTAAGTCTTCCATTCAATTTTACTAGTATTACAATGTGTTAGTTATTTGTGATATTTATGTATGTATATATACTATGTGTGCATATCGTAATTAAGTGTAATTGTGTATCTGCATTATGTATGAGTATTACAATGAAATAACACAAATATACATACATACACATAGATAACACAGACGCACACATACATGAGCATGTATTTTCAAGAGAGAGATAGCAAGATACAGAGATAGATAGATAGATAGAGAGAGAGAGAGAGATAAATACCTGTTTTTTAGAGAGAGGAGAGAGAAAGATAACAGATTTCACTGTGTTTATGTATGTGGAAGAGAGGAAGACGATGTATGGGAATATGTGCACGTATTTTCAAGAGAGAGACAACAAGATAACAGATTTCATTGTGGTTATGTATGTGGAAGTGAGGAAGACGATGTGTGGGAATATGTGCATGTATTTTCAAGAGAGAGACAGCAAGATAACAGATTTCACTGTGGTTATGTATGTGGAAGAGAGGAAGACGATGTGTGGGAATATGTGTATGTGTGCGGGGATACTTTTAAACTATGTATCTCTGTCTTTTGACGAGAGAGTGTGTGTGCAAGAAGAGTTACAGAGAACCATCTTCTCTATATGGAGAAAGACAGAGAGTGAGAGAGAGAGAAATACCTGTTTTTTCTCTATTCGTGAGGTGTGCAATGTCTCCTGAGAAGACTGCCCGATCCTGCTCTTCTGGAAAGCGTTGTGTACGCTGCTGTTTCTTTATCTTGTGCGCGAACTTTCAATCCTGTGCACTCCACCTGTGTGTTGTGTACGATGCCGAGCTTGCTCCTCTACGCGCGCGTATACTCCAACTGTGTGCGATCCGTGTGCGCTTTCTGTGTGTTTTCTGCTCGCCTGCTTTCTCTGTGTGCGTTTCTCGTGCGCTCTCTGTGTGCCTAATCTTGATAGGGTTTATTAGAATGCCACGTATGCTACAAGTCCATGTTTTATCATAGGATTAAAAAAAACAAAAGCAATATAAAAAATTAACCAATTCACACAGCCAAAATTAAAGAAATCATGGTTGAAAATATGAAAAACATGTGTAACTCTATACTAGGAATTCACTTTTAAAAAAAAAAATCTTTGGGCGCTGCCCCTCGACCCCGCCTTGGCCAAAATTAAAGAAATCATGGTTGAAATCATGCGCTTCCTTGTCACCCCATTGTGGCATTGCCCTAAGACCCCGCATCTGGAGTGCTAAATGGGAACATTCTTCATTAGTGAAATTTTGAACATAAATTATATTAGCATATACTTAAATATAATACAAATATTAACATATTAGCTATACTACTAATTTACTATAGCAGTTCTAGATTATGTCCCATACTATATTTAAGGTGCCAAAGGTTTGGCCTTATGGTCCTAGATTTAGCCAAGTGGTCAACACATATAGGACCAAGTGCACACTGTGCCACAAAACTTGGCCACCACTTCACTTGCCAAAGTTTAGGCCACATGGTCAATCCTAACTTTCCAATGTTCTTATTATGTCACCTTTTGCCTCGTGGAAAACCTAGGCTTGTTTTCACATACTCAGGCACTTCAAGCCACAATAAATTGTCATTACTCTTCGACAACCCTTTTGTTCAAGTCTTTGAAAAAACATTGTTTAAGGCCACCCTAAACCATTTTCATTTAGGGGTGTCTAAAACTAGCTTTTTGGCAATTCGAGAAGAAAATGGTCAAAGTTTTATACTTAGTTTTAACCACTTGACCAATTCAAATATTGGAAAGCAAGGTCTTGTAATACTTTTCTTTGGAAATCACACATTAAAACTAGGTCCCTCACTTGTCCAAGCTATGCTCTAATACAATAAAGGGCTTTTGGTTTCAAGATGCACCACTTTCCCAACCTTGATTCCATTAAAGAAGCTAGCTCTACTTAGACATTTAATAGCAAGGTCTTGCAGCAGTTCAGATTGAACATTTTCCATGGCAGCTAGGTCCACCACTTATCTAAGCTATGCTCTAATAGAGTAAGGGGGTTTTGGTTTCAAGATCCACCACTTGTCCAAACTTGATTTGGGAAGCAAGGTCCTATAATAGTTTGCTTTGGACATTCACCATTACAACTAAGTCCACCACTTCTCCAAGCTATGTTCTAATACACTAAGGAGGTTTTGGTTTCAAGGAGAACCACTTGTACGACTCTGTTTTTGGAAGTAAGGTCTTTACATAGTTCACCTTGGACCTTGGACATTGGATACTACAACTAAGCCCACCACTTGTCCAAGATATCCTCTATATATAGCCAAAGGGTTTGGGTTTCAAGATTCACCACTTTTCCAACCTTTCTTCCATTAAAGAAAGGAGGGGCTTTATAACTAGGTCCACCACTTGTCCAAGCTATGCTCTGATATAGAAAGGGGATTTTGGTTTCAAGGTCCACCACGTGTTCAACCTTGCAAGACTCAAGGGATACTTGGACATTGGAAAGCATAGTCCTATAGTAGTTGATAGGTGGCAGTGGGTATTACAACTAGGTCCAACCTATGCTCTCATATAGCAAAGAGGCTTTGCTTTCAAGGTCCACCACTTGTCCAACCTTGCTTCCATTAAAGAAATGAGGGGCTACGTAAACATTGGCAAGCAAGGTAGCAAGGTCCTAAGGTGTTTCACCTTGGATATTGGGCATTATAACTAGGTCCACCACTTGTCCAAGCTATGCTCTGATAAAGAAAGGGGATTTTCGTTTCAAGGTCCACCATGTGTTCAACCTTTCTAATATAGAAAGGGGATTTTCGTTTCAAGGTCCACCACGTGTTCAACCTTGAAAGACTCAAGGGATACTTGGACATTGGAAAGCATAGTCCTATAGTAGTTGATAGGTGGCAGTGGGTATTAAAACTAGGTCCAACCTATGCTCTTATATAGCAAAGAGGCTTTGGTTTCAAGGTCCACCACTTGTCCAACCTTACTTCCATTAAAGAAATGAGGGGCTACGTAAACATTGGCAAGCAAGGTAGCAAAGTACTAAGGTATTTCACCTTGGATATTGGGCATTATAACTAGGTCCACCACTTGTCCAAGCTATGCTCTGATATAGAAAGGGGATTTTTGTTTCAAGGTCCACCACGTGTTCAACCTTGAAAGACTCAAGGGATACTTGGACATTGGAAAGCATAGTCCTATAGTAGTTGATAGGTGGCAGTGGGTATTACAACTAGGTCCACCACTTGTCCAACCTATGCTCTCATATAGCAAAGAGGCTTTGGTTTCAAGGTCCACCACTTGTCCAACCTTGCTTCCATTAATATAGCAAAGAGGCTTTGGTTTCAAGGTCCACCACTTGTCCAACCTTGCTTCCATTAATATAGCAAGGAGGATTTGGTCTCAAGGTTCACCACTTGTCCAACCTATGCAAACCTTTTTCATGTTGTAGCATGATTTTTGGTTTGAAGAGTATTTTTCTATAACTATGGATTTAACAATGTAATCTTTTTACTTACAGGATGGACTTCGAATCTGGGGAGAAAGTACATATGATACTTGACAATGAAATCGTTGGTATTGGTTGTGTGTGTAGAACAGATCCAGATTCCACTTGTGGTGGTACAAAGATAGGGCTGGGAAATGTCTCCATACTAGTGGAGGAATGCTTGAAGGATGTTGTCCTGCCTTTTCCTACAATGGATACTTCATCTCTCCAAGGCTCATTATGGAGTGCTGTTCGATGGTCAAAGCTTCTTTTGCAATCTTCTGTATTAAATGGGAACTTAATTGATCCACACGAAAGCTACAATGGTGATGAAGAACATGATCATTCTGATCCTCTAGTTACAGATGCAATACCTATGACAAGCCCATAATTTGAAGCAATGATTCGAGAGTCTTGGAGAAATCAGAGGGTCCTTTTAAAAGATGACACAATGATGCAAACCATGAATGAAGGGACCATCTTATATGTATTTCCACATGATTATGTCAACTTTCAGGAACTTGGTCCTGATTGTGTGGGTGTGGGTATTGAAAGAGAAAATGCAAGCATTGATGATGTGGTTGAAGTGGGTAGCATCACTTTGCTAAAGTGGCCCATCAAGCAGACAACAATGTTGAATGGGAGCCCATTACAACGCTTTGTTCCTGTTGATGGCATGCATGCTACATATGAGGATGTATCCAACGATGGCAATGTTGGAAAAAAACTTGATGGGAGTAATGTTGTCCAATTGTCAAGGAAGAGACGATACACTTTCATGAACAGGACTCAAAAATCAAAAGCAGCACCAGCTTCGACTTTTTACCTTTCAAACAAATCAATTCAAAGGGTATCATGCATTGATTGTTGTGCACAAAAATGCTGCCAATTTGCAGATCGTGATATGGTGACAAGGTTACGACAACAATTTTGGGGAGAGTCTCAAAAATCACGCACTAATTATGTTTATGATGTTCTTTCTATATGTTATCAGAAAGATGAGAAGTCACGATACCAATTCAGGCTAAATGGCTCTATTGTTTGTTGTAGAGCATGGTATGAGCTACATGGAATACCAAAGACATCATTTTATCGATACAAGGAGAACTTTGAAAATGGTGTGCGCCAATATGTACATGGGAACACATGTACATTGAGAAGGGGACTTCAACATACTAGTTTAGCAAGAGCACTACTAAATGAGTTTGTGGAAAACAACTCTGAGAAGATGCCACATAGAAGTAGAACACTGCTAGATGGCTCAAGAGAGACTCAATTGGTGATTCCATCAACATACAAACAAGTGGATATTTTATGTGAAATCAACACGACACTTGACCAAATGGGCTATGAGAAGAAGCTATCCCAATCTTCTTTTGGTAGAATTTGGAACAAAGAGTACCCACATGTCACTTTAACAAAGACGAGTGAGTTCTCTAAGTGCAATATTTGTAGCTCAATCAAGGCAAGGTTAGAAGCTAAACCTTCTCTTGAAGAGAGAGCTCTTCTCTTGAGGGAGAGAGAAGTTCACATGGCACAACAAAAGAGTTGCAGAAGCCTATATTATGCATGGCACACGTATTCAGAAACTCAACCACAAAAATATGTATGCATAATCCATGATAAGATGGATCAAAAGAAGACTGCCATTCCTAGATTACGCATTGTTCCCAAGGGTGTGGATTCAGGATATAATCTGCAGGTGGCATTGATTGGCATGATCACTCATGGACATGGAGAAGGTCATTATGGACACTTTGTCTTGAATGGTTTGTGGCCAGCTGATCCAAATCTTACAATTGGCTCAATTGCTAATTGTTTACATAACCTCGAGAGGATAGATAAGCATCCTCTTGGTGATCTAGTAACAAATGGACTTCCAAGGAGCAATATTTCACTACTACATGCTTTGAACTCAAGGGATGCTTTGGACTACCATAACTTGAGTGATGGAAAAGAGCCCATTGTGCAGTCGTCAGAAATTGCAGAAGAGGAATTGGGGTCAACATTTCGCAGATTGCCAAAGAACTTGTTGCTACAATTGGATAATTGTGCAGGGGAAAACAAAAATCGATACTTATTTGCCTATTTGTCAATGCTTGTTGCAAGGGGTGTTTTCAAAACCATCCAGCTGGGATTTTTAATGGTTGGGCATACACATGAGGACATAGACGCCATGTTTAGTAGGTTTTCAGAGAAGTTGAGAGTTACACAAACCTATACTTTGCCACATTTGATGGATACATTACGAAACAGCTCATCTTCATCTCCAGCTCCATTTTTTCTCACAAAGATCCCCGATTTCAAGAAATATTGTGATGGCTATCTTTGTGATGGACAAGATATACTTGTTGGACATTCCAAACCGCTTCAGTTCAGGTTCTTTATGCAGGATGAGACACCAATGATGCAATATAAGGCACATGTAGGTGTATCAAGTTGGAGTGGAAGTATTCGCCTTTGGAAAACAGACACAGAAGGCAAGCCAATGTTACCACATGGAGATCCACCTCTAGTACAAATGGCGGAGTATGTCAAGGCCCACGAAGAAGTCATTTTGGGGCTAAAGAACTATATAAAATTTTGGAAAAATTTAGGGAATGGTTCAAGTATTCCGCGATATTATAGACCCGTGATAGATTATTGGAGTAAGGTAATTGAAGAGATTGGAAAAGCAATCATATCAGAGGGAGTCTTGTATGAAATGTTTTGGCCAAAAACTCAAGAATATTCTCACCTACAAAGCACTACAATGAATTTGCAACAAGGAGCAGAAAGATTCCTAGGCCTTGAAGAGTTGAACGATCATTTTTGTGGGCCTCAACGAGATAGGCCAAGGGAAGATTTTGACCCTATGTCTGATGTGCACCAAGGTGACTTTCTTATGCTTGTTCCGAGTGACACAGAAATCTATCCAGTGTGGCTTGCAATGGCTTTATCTGACATTGATAATGAGCCTACATCACCAAACTACAGAAAACTCTTGATTCAATATTGGGCACCTTGCGCGAGAAAAAGTGGGATGACAGATACTCAAGCTTACAGTAATTGTTGGAAGGGTTATTGGGCTGTCAACTATAAGGACCCACAAGTGTGGGAAACTATAGATGCAATTGTTTGGTCCTGGAGACCCAACAAAGAAGGACCATTTTCCAGAATAAAGATTCCAGAAAGACATGCTCTAAAAGCCAAAGAAGGCCTCACTCGTGCACATCAGCCACACTTGGATCAAAGTTCAGATATGGTGTCAAATGTGGAGTAGAATTATGTGGAGCTTCTATTGTGACTATACTAGTCAATTTGTAAACAAAATCTTTTTTGTATCTTCCTTTGCTTTATGTAATTTATAGTTATTATTCAAATCCATGTGTTGTACATCCTCTTGACTTTTGGTGTTTATCAACACCACAATCCTATGAGATTTTCACTTTATTTACTAGCCACACACCTCAATTTTTCCCACTTTAAGTGGAAAATTTCCAAATTACATGAATTCGGTCGATTTGGAGATTCCCATAATGTGAGATTTTTACCAAAATACCTAATATGGTCTTCACATTTGAGCTCCACCATCAACATATACATTAGACACCTTTTTACCCCTTATGTAAGCATCCACAATGGGTTCCACATTCTTGTACTTACCAACTTTGGCCATTGCCTTTGAGTGGCATAAAATGGTAACCATCTTTTTGCAACATTTGTCAGCCTACTCAACGTCCTCTTCCTCATATGTGTATATATTTTTCTACGCTATTAAGTTATCTAGAGTAAATTCCCCCTCTTCGTTTAACCTTTGTGGCGACACATACATTATACTCTTCCCAAAAATGTCACCTTAGTCATATATTTAGATTACCACCCTTTTCTTTTTTTCTTTGTAAATAGAATAAGCATACAATAACCAACTATATACCCACAAACTTTCTTACCTCTTGTGAATTAGTAGTAGAAAAATAATATATCCATCTTCCACCCCATATAGATAAATTCCCATGGAAATCAACTCTCCACTTGTCTTTACCAAAGATTATGGTCCCTCTCTACAAGTCTTCTATGCCCCCTACATAGGTGGCCCAATATCTCTTAAGAATATACATATAGTTTCTCTCCTTTCAAAAAGACTCCAATTGTATATTCTTTTCACAAGAAAATAATATTGGGCCCTCCTCTATTTGTTTAAGCATCATAGCCTTTTGAAAAAGCATGATTCCCCTTGGATGCATACAAGCAAAGGGCCCATACAAGAAGACTTGGAAGCAAAAGGTTCCCTAGCCTAGTGTGGACTTTCCAAACCGAATTCCTTGGTGCATGGGCGTGAAGAATAGTCCAAATTCATATCAAACATGTTGAGAAGGTCAATTTTGCCTTTTGAAACATGTCATTCTGAGCTACAGGTAAAACGTTATGGTCAAAATAGTGTAAATCTGTCAGATTCGCAGCAAAAGGGAACTGTAAATCAAGTAAATCAAGAGGGTGAGATCTTATTTTTCCCCTACTCATCTTCTAGAAGAGCAATGAGTGTTCAACGTCACTTGCATGTGATGGGACCAACCTAAAGATGCTTTCTAAATGCCAAGACAGACAAGTTGAGATACCCCGCAGGAGCCACCCGTAGGGCCTCATGGTGGGGCCCACCTACATTATGCACCCCTATGGAGCCTTTACGGTCTAAAATGATATTTTTGGTGAATAAATAGTCCCTTTTATGTCCAATATTCAATGAGTGGTCAAAGGACACTTAATTAGGTCTAATCACTTACTCTAATTAAGTGTAGCATAATCCCCCTCCTACACAACTATAAATAGCCCCCATTGGAGAGACTCAAGGGCACACACCTATATTTTCAACTTCATGTTGTTTCTTGATCAATAGTAGAGAAAACCCCAACTCTCCCTCTTTCACATCCTCCCTCCTAACCGTCCTCTTTGGAGGAAGTGCAACTCTATTCTCCACTCTTTCCATTCTACAATCTCTTACTCCATCAACCCAATAAATCATTTGTAGCACCTCAATAACTTGTAAATACATCATGATCTCTCTCATGGTTATGTTAATGATCATGAAATCATCTTCAAAACTTTCAAGTGTCGCAATTCGTGATGGTTAGCCAGCGTCTGTCCTCCCCTTAAAAGGTGTGAGAGAAATCAAGTAAGTGTTCTATTCTCAATTTACCATTGGTTTGTTTCTCCACACTTATTCAATTGGTCTAAAGAAATTTCTCACTCCAACTCTCTTTTGCTTCATTACATATGCATGTGGCTACCTCTCATGGTGATTTTATTTGTGTCACGGCATTGCATAGATGGAGATGAGCTCTCTATGCAAAGTGTGTTAGTTTGATGTAAGTGATTCTCTTGTGTGTTTGAGAGGCAAGTCTTGTGCGCATGATTTTTTTGATGAGTGCTTGAGAGAGGAAGAGTTTGGATGTATTATGGGTATTCTTATGGGGAGAAGGTGAAGGCTATTCCACAAATTGCATATTTCATTTTGATGCACGGCATTGGGTTGCATAATCGTTGATGGTGTTCAAGTGTCCAAAGTGTATATAGAGTAAGGGGGTTTTCAAAGTGTGTTTCTTGAGTGGGTGAGTGCAAGTGTTATTTTGATTGGTTTCCTTATCCACTCCCAAAAGAAGGTGGTGCCCCAAGTAGTGTGCGTACCTCTTTACGAACATTTTGTGAGGGTAGGCCCATTGGTTTGGGTTTAGAGGCCCCATTTCAAAAAGCTCGCCCTCACCTTCTTACTTTGGCTGATAGGTGTAGAAGTTGAGGCCATGAAATGTTTGGCTTTTGGGTTTGTAAATCCTCCAGGATGTTGTAGGGCTCTAGCTCCTTTCCCAATGAGAAGTTGTTGATACCAATTTCCCTTCGCCTTGATCTTTTCTTCCTGCTACTTTTAGCTTCTTCCATCTTTGACTTCTTCTTCTCATGTCTTCATCCTTATCATGTGCTCTTGTGCGTTTTTCTGTCGGCATAACATCAAAGTTTAGAGTATGCTCATCTATTACCTCTTCTAGCTTGATGATGTTGAATCCTCTTTCTTCCTCTTCATGTGGGACGGGAGGTATATTTGCTGGTGGTGGTGGTGGACGAAGGATTTCTGGGCCTTGAGCTAGTTCCTGCTGCACAGTGAGAGGAGATGGTCTGGGGGGAATATATGTCTTTCGGAAGTCACCTTGGATGTGGACAATTGTACATGCCATTGCCCATTTCATTGCAATTCCAACATCGCAACTATTGAGCTTGTCTTCGTTGATTGCGATTCCCTTCTCTTGGTTGTCGTTGTTGAGGTAGGCCCTGTACTAGATTCAGAGTGAGGTTCTCAAGCTGTTGAGTTAGCCTTTGTAAAACCTCTTGTTGAGAGTTATCTCCTATTTGTGAAGATTGTGCAAGAGGGGCCCTAATTGGTGCTTCCATGGTTTGTGAAGACTCCCTCTCACTCACTTCATTCAAACCCCTTGCTCTATGTGCTTGGAAGTGTAGTTTTCTAAACTTGATGATAGCTACCTCACGTGCTTCTTCGAAGGTGGATGGGAATTTTAGCTCTACTTTAACCTTTAAAAGTGGATACAAGCCAACCATGAATCTCTCTTTTTTTAGAAAGTTAGGTGCATCACCATGATTTTCTAATGTAGCCTCCCACCAAACCCATAGATTGACAAAGGTTTCTTCATAAGAGGGATAGTCTTCAAGTGGTACCTGCTTTATGTCCAATAAGACATTTCCATAGTCCTTCAAAAGTATCACCTTGCCCGAACTTGGAGAGAAAGCTTGCTCGCAGTCTCTCCCAGTTGGACTTGATTTGAGGTTGCAAGGTCTCATACCATGCTTTAGCTTCTGCTTTTAGAACCAACAGGAAGGCTCGTAGCTTTACTTCCTCTTCATATCTCCCGGATATGAGATGTGCCATCTCCAAGTTGTCAAGAAAATCTTGCGCATCTTCCCCACTTCTTGCATAAAACGTGGGAAAAGAACTTGACATTTTGTTTAGACTTTTTTTTTTTCCAGGAAACTTTTCTCTTACGGGCCGCACAAGATTGTTGACACTATAAATCTAATTACATTAAAATGAAGATGTACACATCCATTGTTAATTCGTACTTTATCATAGGTAGAATAAGTGGATTAATTGAAGCATTGATCTCATTGAGGCGAGTGGATCCAAATATCCTCCTTATGATAGATTGAAACCTAAACTTAGTTGCAATGATTATGTGAATGGATTTCCGAGCAATAGGCCTAAAAGGTTCATTGTTTTGATCGTGATTCATGTGCTACTCCTCGTTGTTGGTTTGAAGACCTCGTTCCTTCATATGGCCCTTGAGCACCCCTTCACCACTCCTTGTTCCTTCCTTTAAAACAAAATGAACACGTGAACACCAAAAGAAGTTTCATAATTGATGATTGGAAGTATAATTGGATTGGGTGATGCCAGTATTTCTCTAAGTCTTTCTGCACCAAACATAATGCGTTGTTTGAAAAAGACTTTTCTATCTATGTGAACATTTACTCTAATGTGTTGTGCAAAATGAAATGGATAGATGGGAACTCCATTATTCATCACTAAAAATTTGAAGGTAACTTGGAAATATGTTCCTCAGTGGGGGCACCACTTTATGAGGGCGAGCTTTTTGAAATGGGGCCTCTAAACCCAAACCAATGGGCCTACCCTCACAAAATGTTTGTAAAGAGGTACGCACACTACTTGGGGCACCACCTTCTTTTGGGAGTGGAGAAGAAAAGCAATAAAAATAATACTTGCACTCACCCACTCAAGCAACACACTTTGAGAACCCCTTACTCTATGTACACTTTGGACACTTGACACCATCAACGATTATGCAACCCAATACCGTGCATCAAATGTAAATATGCGATTTGTGGAATAGCATTCACCTTCTCCCCATAAGAATACCCATGATACATCCAAACTCCTCCTCTCTCAAGCACTCATTAAAAAAAAAATCATGCGCACAAGACTTGCCTCTCACACACACAAGAGAATTACCTACATCGAACTAACACACTTTGCATAGAAAGCTCATCTCCATCTATGCAATGCCGTGACAAATAAAATCACCATGAGAGGTAGCCAATGCATATGTAATGAATCAAAAGAGAGTTGGAGTGAGAAATTTCTTTAGAATAATTGAAATAAGTGGGGAGAAACGAACCAATGATACATTGAGAGTAGAACACTTACTTGATTTCTCGCACACCTTTTAAGGGGAAGACAGACGTTGGCTAACCTTCGTGAATTGCGACACTTGATTGTTTGAAAATGATTTAATGATCATTAACATAACCATGAGAGAGATCATGTTGTATTTACAAGTTATTGAGGTGCTACAAATGATTTATTGGGTTGATGGAGTAAGAGATTGCAGAATAGCAAGAGTGGAGGATAGAGTTGCACTTCCTCCAAAGAGGAGGGTTAGGAGGGAGGATGTGAAAGAGGGAGAGTTGGGGGTTTCTCTACTATTGATCAAGAACAACATGAAGTTGAAAATATAGGTGTGTGTCCTTGAGTCTCTCCAAGGGGGGCTATTTATAGTTGTGCAGGAGTGGGATTATGCTACACTTAATTAGGGTGAGTGATTAGCCCTAATTAAGTGTCCTTTGACCACTCATTGAATATTGGACATAAGAGGGACTATTTATTCACCAAAAATATTATTTTAGACCGTGAAGGCTCCAGAGGGGTGCATAATGTAGGTGGGCCCCACCATGAGGCCCTACGGGTGGCTCCTGCAGGGTATCTCACTTGTCTGTCTTGGCATTTAGAAACCATCTTTAGGTTGGTCCCATCACATGCAAGTGACCTTGAACACTCATTTCTCTTCGAGAAGATGATTAGGGGAAAAATAAGATCTCACCCTCTTGATTTTCTTGATTTACAGTTTGCTTTTGCTCCGAATTTGACAGATTTACATTATTTTGACCATAACGTTTTACCTGTAGCTCGGAATGACATGCTTCAAAAGGAAAATTTGACCTTCTCAACATGTTTGATATGAATTTGGACTATTCTTCATGCCCATGCACCAAGGAATTCGGTTTGGAAGGTCCACACTAGACTAGGGTTTCCGTCATGTCCAGTCGGTTTAGATTAGAAGTGATCTGGCACTTTTGTGAGTCTATTAGTAGACAGTGCATGCCCAGTCACTCAGTGTAGATGCATATCCTCTGGTTGCACACTGCATAAGCATAAGCATTTCCATCAGATTCCATCAGAGTCAATTTGGGTAATTTTCAAGTGACTTTATCCTATTTTTCCCTATTTTTAACATTTTTCACTTATTTATTAAGTCAATTTTGTTGGGAACTCAGTAGGGCAAATTGGGTAAGTTAATATAGAAGCAAACCCAAGTTGGCACATTAGGGCAGATGAACAAGGAGCACAACAAGCTTCCCAAGGAACAGGTGTTCCTTCCCTCTCTCAGCAAGACCCTCCCCAAGCCACCTTGGCGAGGCCACTCCACCATCAAGCCAGTGTTTTCTCATCGCTAGCCTCTCTCCCTCCCTTGGCACTTTCCCAGCTTCAGCCCATCGCCATCCAAGTACATCTTGCCTGGCGTTTTTATCCCCTATCGGCAGCAGCCTCAGCGTTTTACTAACGCTAGCAAGTGTTGCAGATTCCCATTGATTTCAGCCATAAAAACCCACCCACGCACCCTCATCCCTATAGCAAGGCAGCGTTTTCAGCCCTCGACATCAACCCAAAAACGCAGCATGACCATTGCCAGAACCTCAGCATTTTGTCATTAGTAGGAGCCTCTACAAATCAGAGAATTTTAGCCATCGAAACAACAGTAAAACAGGGATTTTTAGCCATACGAAAACAGCCCCAGATCTTTCAGATCCGCAACATTTTCCCCCTTTGTGGACAGCAGATAGAAGAGGATCAAATTCATCCCTAAAGTCATCATCGTCGCCGTCGACATAGCCCCCATTTGCATCATCATTGTACACCTTTGTGCAATCATAGTTAGACCACTCTCACCGACGAGAGTGGGGCCTTCGGAGGAGGCCCCACTCTCGTCGGTTTTACAACCTCTCGGGTGTCGTATCTCTTTTCTCTCCTTCTCTCAGTCTCATTCACTTGCATGCACAATATCCACTCACTTTGTTCGTGATCATAGCACTCTCCATAAGACGGAAGGCTCTCTCCTTCCCTAAGAACTAAAAGGAACCTTGAGCAAATAAAGATCACTAATCTTGAGAAATACAACATTCATTCCGTTGCACCTTACACTTTGTGCAAAGAAGAAGTATTTGTACAAGTCCGTCAGATACACGCTAAGCTTTGCAATAGTGGGTTTATTTCAAAAAGACATACATACAGGGAGACATTGGACAGTGTGTATGCCAAAATGTGGTGCCTTCACAAAAGCAAGGGAAGTTTTTGATGAGCTTTCTGTCCGGGATGTCATCGCTTCGAGCGCGTTGATTACAACATATGCTCAACAAGGACAAAGTCAGGAAGCTCTATGCTGTTCTCATTAGACCCGATGTTAAGACCTTTCTCCACATGCAATCACCTATGCTTGCACCTTGAAGGCATGTGGCCTTACATCATAGATGAGAGGATTCACTATCAAGGTGCTAGTTGTGGGCTGGTGGAAAAACATGTGCTTGCTATGCTTGGCAATGCTTGGGTCAATATGTATGCCAAATGTGGTGCTTGCTATGCTTGGAAATGCTTGGGTCAATATGTATGCCAAATGTGGTGCCTTCACAAGAGCACAAGAAGGTTGTCTCCTTTAGCGCTTTGATTCCAGAAGATCCTCAACAAGGACACGGTCAGGAAGCTTTCATCAGGTGCAAAGTGAAGGATATTCTCCATAGGCAACCACCTATGCTTGCACATTGAAGGCCTGTGTCGTTTACGCAAGTCATCATCATGGATGAGAGGATTCACAATCAGGATTCTAGGTGTAGGCTGTTGGAGAAACATGCCATGCTTGCCCGTGCTTTGGTCGATATGTATGTCAAATGTGACGCCCTAACAAAAGCACAAGGAGGTCTTTATGACCTCTCTATCCTGGATGTCATCTTCTAATGCCTTGATCGCAAAGAACCGGGTTAGGAAGCTTTGCACTATCAGATGCCAAGTGAAGGCCTCTCTTCAGATGCAATCAAATATGCTTGCACATTGAAAGCACGTGGCCTTACACAAAGCATTGTCATGGATGAGAGCATTCCTAATCAGATTGCTAGTCGTGGGATGTTGGAGAAACATGTTGTGCTTGCTAGTGCTTTGGTAAATCTATATGCCAAATGTAGTGTCCTCACAAAAGCACGAAGATCTCTTCATGACCTTTCTATCCGGGATGTCATATCCAAGAGCATGCTGATCGGAAAGGACAGGGTAATGAAGCTTTTCACTATTTTCATTGGATCTGAAGTGAAGGCTTCTCTCCAAATGCTTCTCACCATCAAGATTAGGGTTATGTTAGGATCAAGGTCAGGGTTAGGGTTAGGGTTAGGGTTAGCGTTTCCCATATTAGGGTTTCAGCCCTAAGATTAGGGTTAGGGTTTCAATCAACCGGTTAGGGTTCCCATTGGCATGTCATCTGCCACATCATCAATTGGTGAAACTTGCACCTTGAAGGCCCATGGCCTAACACAAGATTTTGACATGGCAAACAAAATTCATGATCACATTGGTAGTCATGGGTTGTTGAGATACATGTTGTGCTTGGTCATGCTTTGTTCAACATGTATGCCAAATGTGTCACCCTAATGAAAGCGCATGAGATTTCTATCTGGGATGTTGTCTTTTGGCACACGTTGATTGCAGGATATGCTTAATAAGGACAGGGTCAGGAAGCTCTCTGCTTGAGCTGGCTCTCTACAGCCCCCTGGATTTGTAATGTCCACTACACAAGTCACGTATGGACAGGAAAAGCATGATGAGGAATCCTTTAAGAACCACTGTGAAAGCAACCCTATTGGAAATGGAAAAATGTAGCTGGGTAGACCATGCTTTGAGAAGACCATGTCTATGCTCCTCCTCTACCCTGGAGGATCCTCTTGCAGAGTCCTACTATTTGTGAAGGGTGGGTGTGGATAGTTACTAACCATATGCTATAGAGAATCTCAACTACAATGGAAGGTTCCACATTGAGAAATTGTATGCAACATACATTCCATAGACATAAAAGGGTGATATAAAAGAAGGTTTTGAAGACCAGATTATTTGATGAGAATCTCCATCTTGAGCACACGCTATTGTAATTATTTCTAGCAAGCCTTGTATGTTTCCTATCACACTGAGAATATGCCATGAACATCCAGTCACCATTATTCCCCTCCAAAAAGCTGAGGTCGACTCAAAAGCAGCATCAGCAAACTAGCAAACCCTCTGGGTGAAAAAACCATGTTGAAGGAATGTTCTAGTCACAAGTAAGCTAAGATCTCACCATACCTTATATGAGGGACAATGTAACCATAGACACTGGCATAAGGTCTCTAAAGTCTGTGTGTAACATCCTGTACGTGTAGGCTGCCCATGATCCTACCAGGAGACCATCATACGCAACCATCGATACAAATGATGATATGCATCTATTGATCAATGCATAGAACTCAAATGCACGATCGAAAGCAAGGAAGGTAGGTGTGTGTGTGCACACGTGCACACGTGCATGTTTGTGTAAACAACAAAATCCATAAAAAGAATTCATGTACCTTGCTCAATTCAGGAGAGGACCTTGAGTGTACAATGCGGAGCAATCTTAATGACGAAACAACTGGATGAGAATAAGACAAATCAATGCCAAAACACCCAGATCAGAATATTACGGTGCAACTTGACGATAGGGCACTTACGCTTGTTCAATACTAAGTATTGTCTCTGGCCTGCTGATGATGTATCTGCAAGGACTCTGATTCGCACTGTTCGGGAAAAGTGTTTCTCGGATTACATTCGTGAATCGTTCCGCTTTGAAATTCAAAAATGCCGCTTGAGAGCAAGAGGAAACCAGCCTAGAGTTTGACAAAAAAACATGAAAAAAGAGCTCCAATTTTGAAATTTTCCATTTAGAAACAAGGTGCAGAGTTCAAGATGGCCTCAAGAAAGCAACATTTTTTGTTGTGATAGCAAACAAAAGTGGGGCTAAAGGGAAACCCTGCCTAATAGACCTCATCATCAAAGTAATTACATCAGTCAACTCCCCTTTCACATAAATTTTGGCAAAGGCATTTCCAAACAGAACATGAACAAACCTGATGGAAGTTTCCAATGGGGTAACTTCCTCCTCTGTCATAGAAGTAGGTTTGTAAACTGATCTCAGATGGGAAAGTTTTTGGGCTATTGGGGATCCCAATGGGGTTCAAGGTAACCATGGAGCAAAGGTGGGAGTGGGTTATGGACAAATTCAAAAGGAAAGTGTTTATGTGGCTTGCATTTCAACCCTCTCTGGCTTCTAGGACCTTTGCATTGAATCATTTTTTGCTTTGTTCTCTGATCTATTTCCTGTCATGTTGGAAACCCACATGTACCCAACTCAAGCAGGTATTGTCTCTAGCTAGAAGGTTTCTTTGGAAAGGGTCAGAGGACTCTACTAAAATTCCCAAAGTTGCTTGGAAGACTTGTTGCTTACATAAATCAATGGGTGGCTTAAGCATACTGGATATATACAGCATGGCAGTCAAAATGGCAGGCAATTGGATTGTTAGAGCCATAGAGAGTGGAGATTTTAGGGCCTATTTGATAAAAAGACACATTCCTAAAATTTGTGTGCAGGACTAAAAAAGCTTGGAGAAATCTCTCTCGTTGGAATGTGATCTCCGCTGGTTGGAAATTCAAAGCAATAGGCTCCCATCTTGTTACTAGAATGTGGGATGCTTGGTTCAGAATCATAGAGGGTTTGCACTCACCCCACTCCTTTTTGTCTGATTGTTCTATGCTTACCTAGGATTCTAGCTTTTAAGACATGTTATAGGACTATGAAGGTAAGTTGTTTTAAAAAACAACTATCTTTTGGCGGGAGAAACTTATAGGACCAATTAGGTTTAGGATTGTTCACAAGGTATGTATGTCTTCATTTGACAACTGTGAAAACTTGACCCCACAAGCTGTCTTCCATTTTTTATGAGCAAGCTTAACTACTTACCCTAAGCTTAGATACCAAGCTTAAAAGCTTTTAGCAGGGGCTTAAGCCATTGGTACCCTATACCATGGCTGCACTGTCATTGGCACATGACAAGAAGCTAGTTGGAGTTGGGTTGTGTTCACAGACTCCGTGGCAAGTGATACGGATGGTGGTCTAGTGAACACCGTGGCCAGGTTACCACCACCATAGTTTGGAGATAGACTTAGTTGGACTAGATATTTATAAGACGTTGGTGGCTCTTTAAGGGGTACATATGAGTAGTTGTTCTGGGTCATTATCATCATCTACTTTGTGTGGTCAGTAGTAGAGTAATTTCTTGAGTTATACACAACACGTCTGCACCATCTCGGTGTAAAGAATGAGGATGCAAGAGAGCTACACAAGACAAGCACAAAGCACACAGAGATGGAAAGCTTCTTCTTCTTCTTCACAGAAAAGAGAGTACAAAATGACTAAGTGCTAAAGCTGAAAAAGTAGCACATATGTACATGCGGTCACTAAGTGTGAACTCACTAGAAGCGTACTAGGCTGGCACTATAAGTGTAGTCCAGCTGTAGAATCACTGGCAGAGATCCTCCGTGTCGGTCACCTAACGCGCCAGTGAGTAAATGCCGTAAGCAGCCAAGACCCGTAGTGGATGCCAGCTCAAGGTGTAGAGCTCGACATCTCAACACTCCCCCTCGAGCTCTGCATGTCGCAGAGTCCAAGCATAGTCCGGAAACGTCGAAGCTTCTCAGCTCCGAGGGCCTTGGTAAAGATATCCGCTATCTGCTCCTCTGTGCTGACGTAGACCAAGTCGATGTCGCCCGCCAACACTCGCTCTCGAACGTAGTGGTAATGGATCTCTATGTGTTTGGTCCTGGCATGGAACACTGGGTTCCTAGCCAATTGCATGCTACTGAGGTTGTCACAATGGATGAAAATCTGCTGGTCCACCTGCACTCCCAAGTCCTCAAGTAATGTGCGTAGCCAAGCTACCTCGCACGCCGCAACTGCTGCACCTCTGTACTCGGCCTCTGTGCTTGATAAAGCAACCGTAGGCTGCTTTTTGCTGCTCCAAGTAACAGCAGCACTCCCAAAAGAGAACATGAAGCCACTCGTAGATCTCCTATCAACAATGCTACCTGCCCAATCTGCATCTGTATACCCATACAATGCTAATGGTGCATCTGCTGCATAGAACAATGCGTAGTCAAGAGTCCCTTGCACATACCTAAGTGTGCGTCGTACTCCATCCAAATGTGGCTTCCTCGGAAGCTGCATGAACTGACTCTCCAAGCCTACTGTGTAGCTCAAGTCTGGCCTTGTGATAGTCAAGTAGATTAGACTACCCACAATCTTCCTGTACATGTTGACATCCTCAACAACATCACCCTTCTCTGCACTTAGCTTTGCATTCACATCCAAGGGAATAGAAATTTTCTTACAATCAGCCATACCATACTTTGACAACATGTCCAAAGCATACTGTCTGTGTGATAGCCATACACCCTCTGGAGTCCTGATCACCTCAATGCCAAGAAAGTAGCGCAACTCGCCCAAATCTTTCATTTCAAACTCCTGTTTGAGAAGACCCTTCACATGGTCAATCTCCATAGCATTGTCACCAACAATAATAAGGTCATCTACATATATGGTAATGACCACAATCCCCACATCACTCTCACGTACATAGAGTGAATGATCAGCATGAGCTCTCCTAAAACCAATACTGACAAGATACTTGGCAATCCTGTCATACCATGCTCTAGAGCCCTGCTTCAAACCATACAAAGCTTTGAGAAGTCTGCATACATAATCTGGGTAACCTGGATCGACATAACCAGGTGGCTGATCCATATACACTTCCTCTTGCAACTCACCACTCAAGAAGGCATTCTTTACATCCATTTGATGCATAATCCGGCCTCTAGATGCAGCCACTGCTATGACAGCTCTCACAGTCGTCATCTTTGCCACTGGAGCAAAGGTCTCCTCATAGTCTATGCCATACGTCTGTGCATAACCCTTTGCAACCAGCCTTGCCTTGTGATGCTCAATGTTACCATCAGCCTTATGCTTGGTTTTATACACCCATTTACAGCCAATAGCTTTCTTGCCACTTGGCAATGGCACCAACTCCCATGTGTCATTTGCTTCCAATGCAGCCATCTCTTCATTCATTGCATCATCCCAATGCACATTTCCAACTGCATCCTCAAAACATGTGGGCTCCACATCCTGTATCACCTTAGCCATGTAGGCTTGGTGATGCGCTAGATACCCATCATAAGTCAATTTCTGAACTAGATTTCTGACTCTATTAGATCTGCGCGGTCCTGGGTCACTCCTTTGCCCTCTAGCATCTTCTTGTACTTTCCTTACACCAGGTGTCCTGACAGCCAGAATTCCAAATTCCTCATCAAGACTTTGTTCAGAACCATCTGAATCCATTTCTACATGTGAAAAACCTGATGATGCATCAGCCATAAAGGGAGGTTCATCAACCTTTTCCTTTCCTTTTCGTGATACATTCCCTGTACCTATTGGTGGAGTAACCTGCGTACGTAGTCTACCATTCCATGGTTTCTCAACAGAGCCACGAGAAGAGGACTCTTGTGGTCCACTCAAAACCTGTGACTGTGGGCTCACATTTTGTACAACCACATCATCTTTTACATCAGCCCCAATAGTGCCATGTGCATTACTGTACCAGCTGCTCATCTCATCAAAGACTACATCTCTACTCACTCGTAATTCTCGTGTAGTAGGATTGTAGCACCTGTACCCCTTTTGTTCAAGGGAATATCCCACAAGAATACATTTCTCTACTTTAGGATCCAATTTCCTACGCAACTCATCTGGTACATGCACGTAAGCTAAGCAGCCAAACACTTTCAAGTGTGCCAAATCAGGCTTTGTACCTGTAAACTTTTCCTCAGGTGTTACATCATGCACCGCAGCTGTAGGTGTCCTGTTCATAATGTACACAGCTGTATTTACAGCTTCAGCCCAGAAATGATGAGGCATGTTCTTCTCATTCATCAATGCACGTGCAACCTCTGCAATGTGCCTGTTTTTCCTTTCTGCGACCCCATTCTGCTGTGGAGTATATCTGCATGTAAACTGCCTGTGTATACCATGCATTCGCAGAAAATCTGAAAAATCATTGGAGAAGTACTCTCCCCCTCCATCTGACCTCAATGTCTTGATTTGCATATCTGTCTCCTTCTCAATCATGACTTTGAAGTCTTGAAAGTGACCAAACACTTCACTTTTGTTACGCATGAAGTAGACCCATACTTTCCTTGTATGGTCATCAATGAAAGAGACATAATACCTGCAACCATGTATACTTGCAGTATCGGTTGGACCCCAAACATCTGTGTGCACCACCTCAAGTGGCCTTTTACATACATTGCACTCATGTGGAAATGAGCCCTTTGACTGTTTTCCAAACTGGCATGCTGTACACACTTTATGCATACCATCCACCTTGAATTTGGGCAAACCTTTTACAATCTGTTTTGATTGCATGCTGCGCAATCTCTGCTCATTGACATGGCCAATGCGTTTGTGCCAAATGTCAACATCAGCCACAACACCTGTGCCCTGTGCAAATAATGCAGCTTTTACCTCAGGCATGTCTACATTCAGCGTAAACATTCTTCCCACACATTTGCCCTCTGTGATCAGCTTACAGCCATTCTGGAAATCTTCTACATAACATCCATTTGGATTGAAGCGAACTTGCAAACCCTGCTCAACCATTTGTCCAACAGAAACAAGATTCTTTGTAATGTTTGGGACATGAAGTACATCTGCTAAGTACTTTGATTTCCCACTCTTCGTATTTAGAGGTATGTCCCCTACATGAGCAATGGGGTGAGCTGTGTCATCTCCTGTCTGCACATAGCCTGACACATCTGGTTTGCGCATATCTCTAAACCACTCTCCACGAGACGTCATGTGATTAGAGGCACCTGAATCCACATACCAAACATCATCTTGGGTGGAATTCTCTGCAGTCATTGTATTCATTACATGCTGCATAACAAACATGCGCTCGTTTTTGCTGTCATCTGCATCTCTGCTAGTAGATGCATAGTTGCCCTGTTCTCTCTTTCTACTTGCTTTTCCCTTTGGACAGTCACGTGACATGTGACCTCTTTCACCACAAGTCCAACATTCTCTACTATCTGGAGTATGTTGCTGCCTGCTTGATCCTGCACCACGACCTCTTTGACTCCCCCTGCCTTGAGACTGGTTTGCCCTGCCACCTGTATTGTTTTGATTTGATTGACCTTCCAGAAATTGGCCCCTGCAACCCCTTGGGCCTCGACCACGACCTCTACCTCTACCTCTGTTGGATTTAGAATAGAAGGCCTGTTCAGAATTATTTCTGCCATGAGAAGAAGATGTGTCAAGGTTCTTCTCCTCAAGAATAAGCATAGAAATCAAATCTTGGAACACGGGGATGTCGTCTCTTGTATTCATGGAAGACCTAAAATGTACATACTCATCTCCTAGACCATCCAAGCATGCACAGACAATGTCATCGTCTTCCACTGAGACTTTAATAGATCCAAGAGCCTCAATGATACTCTTGATCGTCAAGGCATAATCATTGATTGAGAGGTTGTTCCTCTTAACCTGATTTAGCTCCGACTTTAGTTGAAGCTTCCTGGCCTTGGTGTTCACCTCGAACACTCTGCCTAAGTTTCTCCATGCAATGGCGGGGGTTTCAGCATCCTGTAGATAGCCCATCATGCCATCTGTGATGCTCATAGACAGCCAGTACATCACTTTGCTCTGGCCTTATTGCCAGTCCCTCAAAGCTTTCCTTTGTTCTGCTGTAGCATTTGCCTCGGGAATCTCTGGTTCCTTTTCATTGTCTCCTTCTACATAGTCCCAATAACCTTTTCCTTTTAGGAAATTTGTTATTCTGAACTTCCATGCAGGGTAGTTATTTTTCTCAAGCTTCTCAGTAACAATCTGACCGAAACCGTCAGACATCTTGAAGCACTAAGACAAAATAGCTGCAATCTGCAAAAACCTGCAAATCTGCTGAACCTGCTATCGTGGTTCCTGTAACGCTTTCTACACTCAACGAGTGTCCACAATCAAGCGTTTCACAACCACTGTACTTGTACAGTAAATCTCTGTATACTGCACTTTGGAGACCTGTTCAGAAACTTGTTGTCTTAGCCTCTCTTGCCTGCACCAGGCTCTGATACCATGTAAAGAATGAGGATGCAAGAGAGCTACACAAGACAAGCACAAAGCACACAGAGATGGAAAGCTTCTTCTTCTTCTTCACAGAAAAGAGAGTACAAAATGACTAAGTGCTAAAGCTGAAAAAGTAGCACATATGTACATGCGGTCACTAAGTGTGAACTCACTAGAAGCGTACTAGGCTGGCACTATAAGTGTAGTCCAGCTGTAGAATCACTGGCAGAGATCCTCCGTGTCGGTCACCTAACGCGCCAGTGAGTAAATGCCGTAAGCGGCCAAGACCCGTAGTGGATGCCAGCTCAAGGTGTAGAGCTCGACATCTCAACACTCGGCACATATGAGCCTTGACACTCCATTGTACCCATGAGTTCTTGTCTGGAGCTGAGTGTGCTCCCATGCCAGAGTCTGTACTAGTTTCTTTGAGTTAGTCGAGTCCCATATGGTCACGCTCTACTGTTGATTGATGCTTTGTTATTCCTTGTTTCTTGTGTTTTCTTTTTGTTGAAGTGAGATGCCACGCACATCGCATTGAGGAACACCCACTGTAGAGAGCATGACACGTTATCTCAGCTATAGGTGCTCTCATTTTTGGCAGCCCGGTGGGACCTGAAACCACAATCCCTTGATAAAAGTCAAATGTCGTATCTCCCCAAGATTCTCTTTCTCAAAGAATACATTCGTCTCATTATGTTTCTATGATCTTTGTAAGGACGATACATGAATATATTTTAGGTATGATGAAAAATCAAGCACTGAAAAGGAGGCATGAATTGATACTACATACCCATGGTTGCCTTATCTTTGTCGTATTTTATGTGAAGATACTTCTAAAAGATATCCTTTTCACATGTTTTAAGTTTGTATGCACCGTTATTGCTGCACATGGATTTGTAATTTCATATACTCAAAATTGCAGAGAGGAGTTTCATTGAATTTCTCAATACACCTCTTTTTCGCTAAAGGTAGAACTCGTGCCTCAATACACATTACTCAACATTAAGAATCACTTTCTAAGCTTGATAAAAAGCTCCTCCAAGACTTTTTCACCTTTTTTTGGTGAGTTGAGATCTACCACTTTCATGGTGGAGCGTGTTTAGCCTCTAGCCGTCTTTGTGCATCCATGCAATGCATGTAACAAAGAAATTTTCATTTAACCTTTCTTTGGCTAGAGTTCCATAGATAAGAAAAACCTTGAGTATAGGTAGTCTATAATGGTTTCTGTGACGTGACACGGGAGAGCGAAATACATTGATAATGAACAAAGAATATACAGAGTACGCAGAGTAAAGAGATGGAAATAAAGAGTCTGTATGGATCCAAAGTAATCATTACAAGAAGAGCATAGCTCGTTTCATAACCTCCCGACCACCCCCGAGCTATCTCAATCACACTCTCACTCTCACTCTCAATCTCAATGTTGTGCACAATCTCAATCTCAATCACACTCTCAATCACAATCACACTCTCAATCTCAATCTCTTGATGGAAATAACGATCATATCGAAATCGCAACACGATCACAATCCCAATATCATGACACCCTGCATCGTCTACAAAATAGCCAAAAGAACATACTCGTGCAACCAAATCACATGGTAATCAAATTCAAAACATCATTTTGTACCATCATAAAAGAGTATAATCACTTCTTGAGTGGATCAAACAAAAGAGATATTACCTGTGTATATATGTTTGTAAGCTAACATGTTTGCTGCTTGTAGGTTATCCAGTTGCTGCTGGCAATTTGTTTTTGTCATAATTTGGTCAAACAAACTAAGAACATAGAATTCCAGGTACTCAAAACTAACACAACTTTTAGGTCGCGACTCTCAAAAATCCTATTTTTGGGTCTCCACTACTTTTTCAACTTATTTTAAGCCTACCTATGCATTTTAAGCTAAAACACATAAATATAAAATATTGATATTAATAAAAACCTCAATATTAACTACGTTTTTATTATACTGTTCATAAACAGACTACTTGTTGTTCATTAATCTTTATAAAAATATGTCTTTGGTGTATTATTTAAAAAGAAGAGAGTATATTTTCTCTCTTAATATCTTAAACTCATTCATATAAGATCTATCTAATACAATTTTTCAAATCGTGCTAAACGAAAGATATGACGTACTACATTCTTTTCGACTTTAAGAAATTCAAAATTTAGTCCTATTATAGTTTCTTACTATGACCCATGACAAATTGTACCCATGTCATTGTTATGTTAGATTAATTGGCCCTTGAGTCATCTCGTCAACTAACTATGGGATGAGACTCAAGATGTTGGTATGCATAGATGTTAGCCTAATTTCAACTCCATGGCTTCACAACGGATAGATTACCACTCTTTTTGAATTCTTTGGTTGCACCATCGCTCACATTGACTCACTGGGAGATCAATAGGATAGTTAGACAAGATATTACACAGATTGATATGTAAATGACATGGCTTAGTCCCCCTCAAGAGTTGAGAAAGAAAGTGGCCTTTTACAGAGAGCATTTTCTTAATACTATTGAGGATGGATCTTACAATTGAGATACATGGACTCAAATCTCTTGCATGGGCTTCAATGTGTGATTGGCAAGCTTGGCCCGCAAATAGAGATAGGAGATACACTTTGATATCCTCGGGACAGTGGATATGCCAGCTATGGATTGTTAGAGCTAGAGACAGAGGAGTTGTCATAAAATCTAATATCTAACCAACCCAAATGATTTTCTTATATTAAACTGATTATTTAATGTGGGAGAATAAATGAGAACAAGGGTTAGAATATAGACATGTGCTCACATATTTATCTCAACACGGGGGCAATGGTAAAGGGGTCCAAATGAGAGATGGTATGTCAAAGAGCAAGGCAAACCAATGGAGCTTAAAAGACTTAGGGTTAGATTCATTAAAGACCTCCAAAGGTTAGTGTACAAGTCCTTTGACCTTAGGTAAGCTAGGGCTGAGCTCGAGGTGGGAACCCGGCCCAAGGTTAAGCTGCTTGAGGTGCTTGTCGTGCTTGATGACTAAGGTGCTTGAGGTGCTTGATGTGCTTGACAACTAGGGATCTTGAGTTGCTTGTGGGAATATTTTCCAAGATTGAGGTACTGTATCATGCTTGCTGACTAAGGTGCTTGGGGATAAGGTGTGCAAAAGTCAACAACTATCCCTACAAGGAGGGGGCGAGCCCTACAAGAGGGGGGTAGAGAGAGAACACACACACCCTCACACAAGATAAGCTTGGTTCAAAGAAAGTATATAGGACACTTGTCAAGTTATCAAATATGGAGACAATTTCATCGTCTCTTGAGAGAGGGCTTCAGGCATCTGTTTACGTTGATCAGAGATGCCTTGGGCTTTTCTTGCTTAAGTTACACAGATAGAGGTAAGCTTTATTATAGAGGATGACGTGCTCTAGTCAAGGCTCCATCCAGAGGTCTGACAAATTTCTTCCAAAACAACATCCCTCACCAAGGCCACACGACACATCACTCCAACACATGGGACTTTGTTAGAGAGAGCTCCCCCTCGCACATCGTGTCGACATTTTATCTCCACCCGATGCATCCATGCCATTGTTGAGAGGCATATATCAATCTCTACGATACTCTTTATAGAGGAGGAGATTGATGCCATGATGCATAGGCTCATGAGAGAGTTCATGTGATAATACCCACAATACACCTTCTACCAACTGCTCACATTTTTTGCACTTGTTACACTATTTATTGTATTGTATAGTTGACGACGCATATGATGATGGTGTAATTTTTTGGTCTCATATATCTTCTAGGCCTTTTGTAGCTGTTAATAAACATTTCAATATTCTCTCTCTCTCTCTCTTCTTCTTCTTCTCTCTCTCTCATAATAGATTCACATATAGACTTATATGTGGGATAGTTTGCAACAGCCTACATCTCTCTCTCTCTCTCTCTCTCTCTCTCTCTCTCTCTCTCTCTCTCTCTCTCTCTCTCTCTCTCTCTCTCTCTCTCTCTCTCTCCTCTCTCTCCCTCTCTCTCTCTCTCTCTCTCTCTCTCTCTCTCTCTCTCTCTCTCTCTCTCTCTCTCTCTCTCTCTCTCTCTCTCTCTCTCTCTCTCTCTCTCTCTCTCTCTCTCTCTCTCTCTCTCTCTCTCTCTCTCTCTCATGAGTCATTTCGAACTTCGATTTGAATACCCGCGCGGGGCCTAATTCGTTTTTGAGGGAGGCATGCGCAAAAGTAGACAGCTAAAAAGAGAGAGAGAGAGAGAGAGAGAGAGAGAGAGAGAGAGAGAGAGAGAGAGAGAGAGAGAGAGAGAGAGAGAGAGAGAGAGAGAGAGAGAGAGAGAGAGAGAGAGAGTTCTCTAAGTGTGCGCTAGAGCGAGAGAGAGGAGTGCTCCAAGGTCAGGGAGAGTCCTGCTACGCAGAATTCAACCACCAAATGCTGGAAGCATGTACCTGGCAGTCCATCTTCAAAATATGCTCTCTTCCATCAACAGGTAATTATGCTTTAGTGCATTTCAATATGCTTTGTTTTACCAATTTCTAGTGAAGAATTGTCTAGAAAGTTAGCACACACCTGCTTTGGAAGTACTTTGTTTGTATTATGTCTAATTAGCATATACCTTCTCTGGAAGTAATTTGTTTGTATTATGTCAAGTTTTGTCACGTCTCTTCATAGAAAGATTGTTGTAAAACGACCAAGATCATTAAAGATGCTCTATATTCACAAGCATGTAGATGAAAGGGGTTTTCCATTGTACCCCTCCATCACAATAGTATGGTGCCTTATTACAAAGATAAGCTTAGATGCAGCCTTACATGCACATTTATGCATGCGCAAGCTTCTCAATCAAGTCCTTACTTGCAAGAATGAATCGTGTGAAAAACTTTCAAGGGGCAATGGTGCATATGTTGCATTTATGTGAACCAAGTGTTTGAACTTTGGTTTCTTTATCTAGCATTGACATCATGGGTGGACTTCACAATAGATGTGCATTGGTAGCCACTTTCAAGGGGCAATGGTGCATATGTTGCATTTATGTGAACCAAGTGTTTGAACTTTGGTTTCTTTATCTAGCATTGACATCATGGGTGGACTTCACAATAGATGTGCATTGGTAGCCACCAAGGAGGAGCACGCAAGCTCCTGTCTAAGGCTACATGTTCTTGTATGAAAGATGTGATAAGCACACCAATGAATCTCCTAGTGTTAATTAGGTAATCCCCCTCCCATCAGACTGTGAATAGGATGAATAAGATCTCACTACAAATTTGATTGGATCTCTCCTATGTTTTTTATTCGAGAGGTAATCCCACTCCTTTGGAAGAGTGACTAAGTTCTCACTGGAGATCAGCTATGTCTTCTTGATAAGAGGAAACCTAACCTCTTAGCATGCTTTCTTACAATTGGTGAACATCTTGATTGTTCCTAAACACTCCCATTAAAGTTGACTAGCAAACTCTACCAACCCGTGGTGCAAGATCATCCAATGTGAGTAAGTAATCTTTGGTGCATGTCAAGATTCCCATATCTCATCGCCCTAGAGATGATCTCATACTCTAGAAGGCTTTGGCAATCCTCAGAGTATCTTGGATGAAAGGGGTCGGAGGAAATCAACCATAGGAGAAAAAAAGGATATCCCTTCCTTTGAATGTATCTTCAAACATCTTAGCATCTGATCTCAAAGCCCATTACAATTCCACATTGTTAGCTTCATGGAGGTTCTAGAGGTCTCTTGGCGTCATTTAGAGTGCCGCTATAGAATGAAAACCTTCCCTCCAGAATGACAACGTTCCTTCTCTTACACACTCAAATTTCTCTTATTCACATTGTTGTTTTAGTGGTCGATTGAATAGGCAGTGGTATCTCCCTCTGCCTATGAAGTGCTCCTTTCACTCAATTTCTAGGTTGCATAGCTAAAAATCCTCTCCTCCCATGTCCTTGCATTGTTGCTACTTTGGGGATAGGCGATGAATGGGATCAATCTCAATCCATGTCCTTAGAATGTATAGGTGCATTAGGTTGCATTGCCTCCTGAAACTACATGCACACAAGCTTGCTTAAATGAGGGTCTATTGCATCCATATCTTTCTCGGTATTGGTTGTGCGTTTGGAGTCTACGCATCAATAGATGTATGTCTCATATCACGTGGAGGGTTGCACATTCTTGCCTTCTTGTACAAGATGCTTTTCTTCTTCGATGTTTCCCAAGAGAGGTGCTCAAGCTTAGGCACACCACTCATGTCTAGATTTGTGTATTGCCTTGCCATGCCCTCAAGGATCCTCTATTCCCACTTTACAAAGCGGGAAGTGACTACCTTAGCATGTCATGTGAAAACCTTCGAAAGCCGGTGGGACATTTTTTTGGGCACAAGAAGAGGACTGCTTGCCTAAATTCGTTGAGGAATCATCCATTGAATCCCCTGCTTCGTTGTAACCCTCAAATTTCCGTGCCTCGTTGATTTCCTTGCTTCATCGGAACCTTAGATGCATTATCATCTGATTTCCTTGCTTCTCCGAAATCTCTAATGAACTTGCATTTGGTTCCCTAGGTTCGTCAAAACCCTCGGATGCACTATCATTTGATTCCCTTTCTTCTCTAGAATCCTCTGATGAACTTTTATCCGATTCCCTTGATTCATTCTCGTCAGTGGAAGACTCTTGCTCTGCTGAGGCGGACACTAACCTGTTCTTAGGATAAGTCAATGAGCCGGCATGCATCGCAAAACCTTGCTTGGCATGTCCCATAAGTCTCTCAAACTTTTGTTGCAGACAATACTGTTGAATCTCTTTTGGCTAACCACAACAAAACCACTCAATCTAGTCCTTCAAAATGATCCTCCGAAATGAGGTTACTGGCAAAAAGGTATCCCAAAACCTCTGGCAGAAGTCATCCAACGTGTCTTTCTTAGTCATTTATGATGCCAAGTTGTGATGACATCTTCGTATTCTTATGATATCCAAGTTGACGTGAAAATTTTCTTGAATTTTACCCATGTTGTAGGGGCTTCTTTCCGTAACGACAGAGTAGACCACCATGTGTGTGCATTTCCTTACAAGATGTTGACCTTTGCACTTTGAAGCGTTCCGAGAACTGACCTCCCAAGAAGGCGACATCAAATTGCTATATAAACTCAAGGGCTCAATGGGCATCCTGGTGGCTTGAAAACGTGTCAAATCTGACGGCCTGATTCCCTACCTTGAAATTCTTTGTCTTCTTGCTCATTTGTTCACTATGCCAGAATATCAAGAGTTCCGATCTGGACAAAAAGGAGAATCCAACTCCTCAACAAAAAGAGCAAACTGATTGTTCCTTGGAAATTTTTGAGCTAACTTGAGTTGTTTTGTAGGTATGCTATAATTGCGGACGATTACTTTCTTTCAAGCAGGGAGATGTCACAAATTGTTGACGTTGATGGAGCAAAAGACGCCGTGCGCACACTCACACACCCAGACAACTCAACACAACACAAGGAATTTACTTGAATTCCTCACCTCACTCACTACCACTCAAAATCTCCCTAAAAACTCTACCCACAAGCTCAATTCAAACTCCAAACGCCTCGACCTACAAGCCCTTGCCTGCCCACAGACACTACAACGTGAGTCGAGGTGATCAACACTTGAAATCACGCTTGATGGTGACCAAAATAAATAAGAAAAACCATAAAAAAACCAAAAACTCCATCCACAAAATTCCACTCTCAAACCATTGCAAAAGCTTCACCAAACTCCACTCTGTTGGACTCTTTGGAGTAGCACCAACCCTAATGGCACCGATACAGGGTCACATAGTCTTGCAGAAAGCCGCACCTTCTTCACTCAATTATTTGCACACACACATCCATGGAAACCTAAGAACTCCCATAGAATCTCCCAAGTGAAAAATTGAAGAGAGAAAGCTCTCATTCACTCCTCCACACACTCGAAAACAGGACGCGAACGCAACGGGACTGCATTAGACCACCAGTAGGAACCCTGCTCCCTCCCACACACAGAGAGGTGAAAGTGTTGATATTTCTCTTCAAAAGTTCTCCCTCGTCCTGGACCATCACGGCACCGTGAGTGATGTGGCAATTTTAAGCCATTTCACACCTTTTTTGACCATTTTTTGACCTTTTTGGCCCAGTTTTGCCAATTTTGATCCCCGGCGGGCGTTTTTCACGGAAAAAACCCCTAACGGCTTCAAAATTCACCAAATTTCTCACGCTTGATCCTCGATAACCATAGCACTTTTCCAGATCCCCAAATTCTATTTTGACCACTTCTAGGGCGGTGCACGCATCGCCGCAGATCAGGCACCGTAAATAGACAGTTACTGCATGTCCCAAACTTCTTGAGCGGGATGAGAGTACCCACACTTGTCACTTGCATTATTTACATTCTAGAAAGCTCAAACACATTATCTAGAGCCAAAATAAGCCACCTAGAACCATATCAAAGGCCTCGATACCCTATACGGGCATGTACGTATGCTCGACTGTCGACACGCGAACCTGACTATTCACAATGTGTACACGTTGCATCTTTTTTTGAACTTGAAACCACTTTGCAAAGCTCCCAAATGCATGTATTTACATCTTTTTGAGCATATGACCATGCATATAAATGCTACTTTGTACATGCCAAAAGTGATTTATCAACGTGTCAAGCCACTGAAGAACGGAGCCGACTTGCAGATCCGAGTTGAGGGGTCTAAGCCCTAGAAGCAACAGAAGAAGTTGAAGGTCTCACACCAACTTACAGATCCTCCTTGAGTGGGTCTATTTTTAAAGAATTTTCCACCAACTTATGGGACCTCGTTCGATGGGGCCCAAGTGACCTAAAGAGAATAAATAAAGCAAGACCCGCTTCACACACAGATAGAGGTGCGTAAAAGATGATGATGTGGCAATTATACGAGCGCCCATGATTTGTGCTTACAGTGCCACATGGAAACCTGTACGAAATTCCCTGATTTTACACTGGCCTGTTGATGTGGCAGCCTATACGGATTTCCGTGATTTACGTTGGGCAGTTTTTAGCGTCAACTTTTGGGCCATTTTCTTTTGAGTTTGAAGCTTTTGATATGCTTTTCAAGGCCAACGGCCTTTAAATAAGTGCAAAGGGGTCAGTCTGGCATGCTTCAATACAAAGGTGCAAAGGGTGGAGTACGAACATTGTACTGAGTTCAAGTTATATAAAGAAACACCGAAAGGGGCGGCACGGTTTGGGGCCAATAATCTCTAGGGTGGTGAAATTCCGCCACTCCGTGTTGCATGTGCTCTCTCTCTCTCTCTCTCTCTCTCTCTCTCTCTCTCTCTCTCTCTCTCTCTCTCTCTCTCTCTCTGTCTCTCTCTCTCTCTCTCTCTCTCTCTCTCTCTCTCTCTCTCTCTCTCTCTCTCTCTCTCTCTCTCTCTCTCTCTCTCTCTCTCTCTCTCTCTCTCTCTCTCTCTCTCTCTTTTGAAGGGACATAGAGGAACGTGCGCACGCAGGGCTGGGTTTGCGACCTCCAAACTCCTCTGTTGCACGAAAACGTGCTCCCTTGATGTTCGCGCACGTGCTACCCTCATGCTCCTACTCGTGCTGCCTCGGTCGGCTCCAACTCGCGCTGCCCTCAGACCTGCACGCGCTGTTGTTGAGTCCTACGCGTAGCAAGTCCCAGTAGCCCTACGCGTAGCAAGTCCCCCCCTTCATCTACGCGTAGGAAGTCAAAGCTCTTACGTTCAAGTTTAGAGAGATTTTAAAGCCTTAAGTTAATTTTTTTTTTAAAGTTTGCGAGTTCCTCACCCTAGTACCCTAGTACCCTACCCCACAGTTGTGGCTCGGGTTTAAGCCTTAAGGTAATTTTTAAAAAAAAGTTTGCCCTACTCTCAGTTCCTCACCCTCGTACCCTATTACCCTACCCCAAAGTTGTGGCTCAGGTTCGATGGATCCGCCTACTGAAGAGGAAGGGCCGGGTGTAGATAGCTACACCACCCCAAAAAAAACAATAGCTACATTTAAACGGAGAAACAGAGATATTGTACTATCACCAGGATCCTTACGAGTGGGGAAAACCTCCAGGATACATGATGAACTAATGATGGATAAGGTCCAGGTGATGCTCAAATCAGAGCTAAACTATATGAGAGATGATATCAAGAAGGAAATGCACGCGAGCGCTGAGAGCTATAGGAACTCCATGTATGTAGACATGATGAGAGAACTAAGGAGAGAGATCTGGGGGATACAGAATGAGGAGATTAAGATCTTGAAAACAGAATTACGAAAATCAAGGCCAAAGTAAATGTAACAGAATGCGTTATGCAAAAGAAACTCGATGAGGCAGTAGCAAGTTTTGAAGCATGGAGAACAAATATGGAAAATCACATGGGGGAAAAAGATGCAATAATCGATGAGCTAAAAGGAGAACTTGCGGCTTGCAAATCTCCAACTAAGGAGAAGGGAGAAGATCAACCTTCGGTGCTGAAGGAGCTCGAGGACATGAAGGATCAGATGAAAGCTCTACTTGAAGGAGATGAACAGAAATCGAAAACGACATCTTCATGGACGGAACGTCTTTGTAAGACACAAGAAAAGGTTGATGAAGCAGAGAAATAGATTGAGGATGCGAAGAAAGGGAAGGCCCAGATGCTTGATACCACACCTACCTCCACCATTATTAATATGACCATTGAGGAAGAGCAGAAAAGGAAGAATCGGGCTCTGCATGTGCGGGTCACAGGAGTCAAATACAAAGAGAATGTAGATGAAGAAGTGAGGGAATTGCTACAACACATGGGCATCACTGAGCCTACTCACACAAGTGCATGGAGAGTGGGCAAGAAAGGAATCGATGAGAAGGGAAATGTAAAGGATAGGGCACTTATTCTCCGCTTCCCGAATATAGAAATAAGGAAAGAATTTCTAAAGAAGAGGCCAACTCTTAAGAAAACCGGTATTGTCCTGGGAGATGACCTTACATTGGCACAAGTGGCACACATGCAAGAGTTGATGCCAGAGATCAGGGCAGCAAGAGAAAAGGGGAAAATCTCCTTTTATAGAGGAGGGAAAGTAGTGGTTCTGGAAAAGCGCTCATCATGACGGTGCGAGATCTATGGGGCCACGCTCCGGATAGCGGCGTGGACTTGTAATGGATCATATAGGCTAGATGTAGGTGCCTTTGAAGACAGCTTTATGGATAGAGACATAGTTTTCTACTCAGAGACACACCAGATACCGGGACAGCTTATGCCACATGTGAAGGGGTATTTATGGGAAACAGCTGGTCGACCAGACAAGAGATCTCTACGAGGTAGCCGAGGTTCAGGAGGAGTAGCAGTCTTATTTAAAGAGGAGCTGAAACCACTACTACAGATTATCAGGAAAGATGAACAAGCAAGGTATATGTGGGTGAGAATGAGAGCCGAGACAGTTAGATTTCTATACATCGCTATATGCTACTTCCATCCAAGTACATCAGTCTACTTCTCACCTAAAGGACAGTCCCCTTTCTCCATATTGAATAATGACATATGGGAGTTCTCTAGAGATGGAGACATCGTTCTCTTAGGAGACTTTAATGCCAGAATGGCCAATTCTCAAGAAGTATTCTATGATAGTTCTGAGGAAATGCTCAGAGAAGCGGATTTATCATAGGAAGGGCTTACTAGAAACTCACAGGATAAAGAACACACTGAATATGGGAGACATCTTATGGAGATGGAAAATACACATGGTTTGGCCATACTTAATGGTCTAGAGAATTTCCCTTTATTTGGGGGACTCACATGCTTCCCGCATAGGCATGGGGCCAGTACAGCGGATTATGTCATGACTTCACCAAGCTTTATTTCTAGTATCGAGGACTTAATGGTGGGACCCAGACCGGTTGGGATTGTAGTGGATCATGCTCTCTTGACCTTATCAATCTCCTTCCAATACAATGCCTCTCAAGTACAAAGGAAGAAGACACACACAAGATATAATTTCACGCCAGAGACTGATTCAGTCTATGTGGAAAAGATCTATAATAGGATGTGGGCAGCCGAGCTAGTATATAATGTAGAGGAGATTACTTCTCAGCTAACAGAGATACTACATGGAGCAGCACAAGAGGCATACCCACATACTCAGCGTGATTAGAAGAGAGGATCTGGGAACATGCCTCAAAACAGTTGGTATGACGAGGAATGCAGAGAGACGAGAACCCAGGTCCAGAAAGAGCTTACACTTGAGATCATCACATATAAGCAGTCTCGGATTGCTCTTCGGCGTATAGTACATCGCAAGAAAACGGAATTTTAAGACAAACTAGAGAAGGATTTATATCAGCTCTTCTTGAGTCAGGACTCACATGAGGCCTGGCGTTTATTTCACGAGCACTCATCGCCTCCGACAATTAATTCTCCTGAGATTTGGGGTCAATATGTAACATCATTATATATGGTATCTGGACAGCCTCCATTACCAAATCGGCTAGAGCCATGCCTTGCTACTAGTACTTCCTTTACTACGGAAATGGTGGAAAAAGCCATTGACAAGATGAAGACAAGAAGAGCATATGATCATGAGGGTTTAATAGCAGAACATCTGATCCATGCAAGGGATCTACTTTCAGAAGTCCTTGCTCGTTTGTTTAATCGGGTCGTGTGTGAAGGATTACCTGAATCTTGGAAATTATCTACTATCATACCTATTTTCAAGTCAGGGATCCTATGATACCCGGGAACTACCGTACCATTATGGTGGGTCACACACTGACCCGACTGTACGCATCCATTCTGGAACAAAAAATTGAGTAGATGGGCAGAGAATGAGGGCATAAGGGCAACAGGACAAGCTGGATTCAGGAGGGGTTATTCCACTTTAGATCATATTCTTATGCTCAGAGCCATTATTGAGGAAGGAAGAGCAAGCGGGAAAAGATGTATTGTTGCTTTTTGGATTTTCGGAAAGCTTTTGATACAGTACCATGGGCCAGATTGATGCGCAGAATGCAAGAGTTAGGGGTCCCGAAAGAGATTATCTGGGGGATCACGGCCTTTTACGGGTCAGTATCTGGTTATGTACGTACTCCATAAGGGGATTCCGACATTGTTCATTCCACCGTTGGATTAAAGCAGGGATGCCCACTATCCCCTACTTTATTTGGTATGTATATAGATGAGGTATCAGATTACATTGATAGAGAGGGTGACAGAGGTGCTCAACTTGTAGGGTCATGGATCCCTTTGTTGTTGTATGCATATGATATTGTATTGATAGCAGAATCACTAGATGGAATGCAGAGGCAGTTAGATGCATTACATAAATTCGCGGAGGACAGCGGACTGTCGGTAAATTTGGGTAAAACCAAAGTTATAGTGTTTAACACCACACCGTAGTGGGTTAGGAGATCGGCACCTACATTTGCGTATGGCTAGGATGTTGAGCTTCTGTTGAGCTTATATGTGAAGCTACTCAATATATGGCTTCTCTATATATTGAGTAGCTTCACATATAAGCTCAACATAGGATACAGTAGAGTACATAGATGCATACACATACCTTGGTGTGGTATTTACAGGACCGAAGTTTACTCTTAAGAAAGCAGCGGATGCTAGATTGTCCAAAGCCTTTGCGGCCTTGGGAGGGTTGGAGAGGATGTGTTCACAAGTGCAGTTTCAGGAACCACGAACAAAACTTTGGCTCTTTGATACTGTGGTGGCTTCGGCTATTCTTTATGGGGTCCAGATTTGGGGACCATCTGTGGATCAGGATAATTGGAAGTCAATGGAGAGACCTTTGGTATCCATGATTTTCCAAATGATTAGAGCCAAGGCCTCCGTACCACATGCGATTACCCGAGTGGAACTAGCTGCCCCTGCGATAGAAATTGAAGATCTTACTAGATCAGTTTCCTTTATTCATGGTTTGTGGGATACAAATAATTGTCAATATACTAGATTGGCCCTCGAATCCTCTCAACAATTAGCAATGAAAGGAGATACATCATGCTGGTATGCGCAATTGTCCTCGTGGTTTCAAAGACACGGGTTCAGTATGGAAAGATTACCCCCCTTCCAATAATCTCTTGAGGCTCCATCACTAGCAATCACACGAACGGAGATTAATAAAATCATCCGCCAGGATCTTATATAGTTGGACACTAAGAGGACATGGGTAGACCCTACACAAGAATTGGGCATGAAGATGGCCGACTACAAAGAAAACTTCCTACAGCTATCTGAATATGGTTTTGTGATTCGCCCAAGCTACATGGATACCCACCTGTCTCATGGTTTGAGATGTGCTATTGGTCAGATTCGTATATCCTCACACCAGATGGAAATTGAATTTGGAAGATTTAGGGGAATCCCACCTGAGAGAAGAATTTGCAAGTTATGCGGAATGGAGCCGAAAACAAAATTACACTACGTATGACATTGCACCGTATACTATGATATACGTGGGTGTTTCCATTGCCTATTTAAAGAAGGGTTTGGACCTTTAGATAGAGTCATGCAATACCAGGATCAAAGATGCTTAGTCCTGTACCTACTAGAACTACATCGGCACAGGGATAATCTAATGAGAAGACAAAGAGCACTACAGCTTAAGAAGCAGATCACAGATTTATTCGGATCGAGAGAAGCAGGAATGGAAGGAGAAGCAAGAGGCCAGCAGCGAGCACAAAGGAGTACCCACATTCATACCAACGGCACCCTCATTGATAGGGCGATTGAGCTTAGGAAATCGAGACGACCACGAGCGAGATGCAGAAGTAGACTTCACTGGAGGAGACTACAACAAAGGATTACAAGCATTCTAGCTAGACACCCAGAATGCTCCTAAGAAGTTTATCTAATACTTTGTATTTGGTTTTTTGCATTTATTTTCACACTTTCACACTTTTCACACTTAGTACTTTAGTACTAAGGTACCCAGACATTGTAACAAATACACCACTTTTGTATCAGTTTGGTCTCATAGGTCACTCTGGCCTTTTGAAGACGTTAATATAACATTTCAGTTCATTTCATTTCTCTCTCTCTCTCTCTCTCTCTCTCTCTCTCTCTCTCTCTCTCTCTCTCTCTCTCTCTCTCTCTCTCTCTCTCTCTCTCTCTCTCTCTCTCTCTCTCTCTCTCTCTCTCTCTCTCTCTCTCTCTCTCTGTGTGTGTGTGTGTGTGTGTGTGTGTGTGTGTGTGTGTGTGTGTGTGTGTGTGTGTGTGTGTGTGTGTGTGTGTGTGTGTCTCTTTCAGTTCAGTTGTTATTGAAGTGCTAAAAGTCTATTCAATCTGTTCTTTTCGTGGTGCTCGTCTTGTGATAATACCCCTTATGGCATGTAGTTCAGCCCTTGAGGGCGCAGTAGTTGGAGACCGGCTTCTCGCAACTCGGGCATTTTTTCGAGCAGGCAGCCTAACGTTTTTCCAAGCAGCCCAAGAGGTTTTGCGTGGTAGCCCCCTGGTGGGGTCCAACATGGAGTGACGGGCACCTTGTTGTGGCAATCCTTTGCTAGGAGAGATGGGCAACACATCTTCCCCTTTGAGTCATTCCCTTAGGGCAGCCCATCCACGCTAGACCATAGCAGAAGCATGTCCCCACGTGGCACAAGTGCAGGGATTTTGTTAAATGTCGGCTTGGTTGACCTCCTGGCGAAGGTAACCTCGTCGGTTACCAGTTGAGTGCAATAGGCTGGGAGCTTTTGACTAAAAAGTCAACACACGGGTTGCACACGCTCTGCTCAAACTCTCAACCTCACAATGGGAGGCGCTAGACATACCGCTGCGTTGCATGCGTGCACATGCAAGGGAGGGAGGGTGTGTTGATGATATTTTGAAGCTGTGCGCTACGCCCCCAAAAGTGCCTCGACCGCCTGTGCAGGTCACGGTAACTTACACACAGCCAAGCTAGCCGAAATTTATCTAGAGCCCAAGTGCAGTGCGCATGTGACAAGTTATTTACTCTTCTCGTTAGTATTGGTGTCATGTTATGTATTGGATATTGATTGCACATTTATGATTTTAGTTGTAGGTATGTTCTCTTCACCACAAGTGGAAAGGACAATTTTGATGAAGATTTTAAGGAAGCAAGTTACAATAGTGGGAATATATGTGCCCGTTGAGTTTGTATGTAGTTTGGTATATTGTATTTGATTGTACCTATAGGTTTGATCTAGGTAGATGCAGAGAGATGGCAGACATTTGGTTTGATCTCAGGGAGTTTTCTTGAGTAGCTAGGTCCTTTTTTGGGACCCTGATAGCTTCTTTGGCAAGCATAATTCTTCGGTGACAACCTTTCATATCTTCCTATTCTTAGTAGTCCAAGTTTACCGATGTTGTAATTCTCTTTGAGTCTCGAGTTCTTTGAGATTCAAGTTTTGTTATTCAATTATAGAGGAAGAAATTTTACTCTAGGATGTCTCAGATTTCTTTCTCGTGATACTTATTCTCTCTTCCTAGGATTGAGCAGGAAGGGGGCTTCCTATATATCTTGGGGGGAGTTCTCGCTTTAGCTCTGGATCTTCCAGTGACAATGTTTTCTCTGTTCCGACGTGGAGTTGAGTCAATTGTTACCTCAGAGCGTATGTTTGAGGATACTCATGTTTTAGAGGGGGCTTATTATCTTCAGTCGACTTTCAGTGCTCCATTCAACGCAGTAACATGCACGGTGTCTTCCAGTCCTTGGTTTCCTTCACAGTGTAGTTAGTTTCTTGGCGGATGTTTTTCTTTAATCACTTCGGTGATTTCTTCGTCTTTAGGATTTGTGGTGTGACGGTTGCTCTTCTTAGTGCAGTTGACCAATATTTCCTATGCCTTGTCTGCTAGATTGATCCTTAGAGACTATCATTGAGGGCACACCTATTTCCCTTATCCTTAGACTGGCATGTTGCTTCATATAGGTGGATAGTGGTCTTGATCATATTATGAAACTCAAAGCCATTATTGAGAAGGGAGATCACATGGGAGACGGCTCTATTGATGCTTTGTGGATTTCCGCAAATCCTTCAACATAGTGCCCAAAGCTAGATTGATGTGCAGACTATAGTGAGGGTTACCACGACATCCGATTAGAGGATCAAGACTTTTTCTAGCACGACATGGAGACGTCCAATATGACTATTTACAAAGGAGGACATTGACAATGCTCTTTAGTGACCGATGCAATACATTCTCGGACAACGCATGATGCCGGATTAGTGGTTATATGTGCAGCAGCAGTGCATGTGTCTGAGGTGTTTGCTGACAAGTGGTGTAGATCTCTTGTGTTCTCATTTCAGCCCGTGTCTTGTCAGCATTCTTGCATATTCCGCTTCCACTTTTGACAAGATCATGTTCTCAAATCACCCCAATGGTGTAGATCTCTCATGTTCTCGGCTCAGCCTAGTGGTGTAGATCTCTCATGTTCTCAGTTCAGCCCGTGTTTGGTCATCATTCCCGCATCTTGCACTGCCACTTCTGACAAGATAATTGGCATAAAGCAGCAAGGGTATCCGAAGGCTTGATAACTATGCACCTCTATCTCCCTCTCTATCAATATAGTAATAAACCTCATCAATTTACATACCAAAGAGAGTAGGAGAAAGTGGACATCCTGTTTCACTCCAGTGGTGGAATTAATAGTTTCTGATAGGCCCTCTGGTGTATGTACTCTACTTGTGATTGTCTCATAGAGCTAAGATACCCCATGTGATCTCACTTGGAACACCCAAATCATACAATCTATGTATCAATCTCGCTCTAGGCATGTAAGGTGCATCGGAAGTGAATGTTGAACTTTGCTCAACATGAGTGCTCCAAACTATGCTCAAGGGTGCCTTTTACTTACGGAAGGGAGAGCCTTCCGTTCCTTTAGTGAGAGAGTGCAAATGATCACAAACAAAGTGAATGACACTGTGAATGAAGGTGTTGAGACAGAGAGAGAGAGAGAGAGAAGTATACGACACCAGAATGTTGTCAAACCCTCCTCCAAGGGCCCCCCTCTCTATGGCGAGAGAGGTCTATGCTTTTGATTGCACAAATCTGGTACAACGGTCTAGATGCAATGGACTTGCCATCGATGTCGGATGACAATGATGACGACGACGAGACGGGCTGAAATCTGAAAACTCTAGGGGCTGAAATCTGCAAATCTGTTGAATTCTGTCAGTGTTGGGGAGGACGAGCGATGGCGACGATGCGTTGAAAACACAGATGCTGAAATTTGCGAACAGCGGGCTGAAAATGAAAACGTTGGCTGATCTGACTGTGCGGCGAGGATCTGTTGCGGGTAGGTGAGATCTGCGAGGTTCCGGGCTGCTATTTCGGAGTCTAAGTGTTGAAAACAGAAAACGTTGATGGTAGGGCTGATTTTGTTGTCGGGAATCTACAAAACGCTGATGTTGATCTGCAAGTTGCAAAAACGCCAGGCTAATCTGGGGATCTGCAGAAATGCTAGGTACTCTGCTACAGAAACGCCAAGGATGATCTGTTGTAGAAAAACACCGGTTGGTCTTGATGGTTGAAAAACGCTAAGGAATTTTGCGGTCTTGCTGAGAAGGTGCACTGCAAGTGTAGGAACTTTTGCTGTCTCTTTTGCCAGAAAGTGCTAGCGCTAGGTTTCTTTTATAGAGATTAGAAAATTTTCCCTACCCAGTTTCCCAACAAAGTCACTTATTAATAATAAGTGAAAAATGGATAAAATAAGAAAATTGGGTTATGTGCACTGTTAAATGCTCATGATGGATACTGACTGTAATGCTAATGATCATGTTGTGTGCAACCAGAGGATATGAAACTACTCTAAGTGCTTGGACATGCACGGCATGGACATAGGTTCACAAAGGTGCCAGAACACCTCCTAAGCTGACCTGAATCCTAGACCTGAAGTAGCTTGTCCACATGCACATAGGGTTAGATGCGCACATGACAAGGCACCTTATCAAATGCTTTGCAAAAGTCGACAAAGCAATAGTAGGTTTGCCATCCATGCGCTTGACCCTCCTCAATGATAGCTCAAAGAGTAAATATGTGATCAAGACTAGAAAATCGTCTTCTAATCCAACTTGCCCATGTGCTCTTACACCCTCTCTCTCCGCCTAGCCATTAAGCTCATGCTCAAGCACAAAAGCATAGAGATTTTCCAATGTGTGGTCTATCATGATGGTATGATAATAAGCAAGGAGACCATAGGATCTCCAACCTTGAATATCAACACAATAATGTTGGTACTCGAGCTATCAGGGAAGCCTTCACAAACAACTCTATTAAACATGTGTGCCAACAAGCGCACCAATGTACCCTATGCATGTCACAAATGCTCTGGCCACTAGTCCAACATGGTCATGTGATCTGTCTCTGTAGGGCAATCTAGACTCTACTCAAATTTTGGGGGGGGGGGGGGGGGGGGGGGGGGGGGGGGGGGAGAGAGAGAGAGAGAGAGATTTTTTACGTCTATAGGAGGCCAAAATCGGCCTATGAGACAAATTAGATGTACATGGGTGTATGCCCTCCATCTATTGGAAAAGGACAAATGATACAAAATGAGCTGAAAAAAACCACTCGTAGTGGAGTAAGAGGGTAATGTGTATGTGAGTACATGAGAGGGAGATGGAGCTCTATCGCTATGGGGATATATGCATCATATACAAGAGTCTCTAGCACACTGCCTATGGACTTGTCCGGCCTTGCATGCAGTATGAAGAGTAGTGGCATGTCACGTTCGCACTTCACTGGCACTACTTGGACATGCTTCTATTATAGTCTAGCATGAGTTTAGCTTAGGACTGAGCCTAGCACTTTGTGAGACTCAAGCAGGACGTGCATGTCGAGGCCGGTCATAGTTGCATACCCTCTCTTTCACATGACTATCATTTCAGTATGCATGCACCTCTCATGTGGGAACCACCCATGGCATAGCATTAGTTAATAAATGATTTTCAGCCCAGTTTTTATGGGATCGTGGGGCTTCAACTGAGACTACTCGACCCAGATGTGGGGAGGCTATATAAGAGACCAACGCTTGCAGTAGAAGACCCAAAGAGACCAACTAAGACTGCTCGACCCAGATGTGGGGAGGCTATATAAGAGACCAACGCTTGCAAAGAGTCGTAGTCTCTCATAGTACCACCGCAGTCCAGCTTGTGATTCCTACATTCTCCCCAAATCAGCAACAGCCAGCGTTTCCCAGATTCAGTCCCTTTAGCATTGCTAGGAGCAGGAGAAGAGGTACCAGTAGAAGCACGTGCAGCCCAACGTTTGCAGGCCAACAGACCAGTGTTTTCAGCCCATCTTCTCAGTAGCGTTTTTCAACCAAGTAGAACTTATGTTTTCAGCCCAAGGAAGCCAACATTTTGCCGCCAGAATAGCCAGCAATCTGAGCCCTTGGTTGCTAGAAGATTTCAGTCCCTAGCCTGGTCATGGTTGCATATGCAAGCCATTGGTAGAGCTAGCAGATTCAACATTCATCCATAGCCGTGTCGCCGTCGCAGTCGTCGTCAACACAATACTCCATAGTACTCGCAAGACCTCGGAACCCCGTCGTCGACATAGATCCATCAATACCTAGTCGTTGACATCATGTCGTTGTCATAGAACCAACAGTACCTATCGTCGTCATCATCGTCGTCGACATAGAACCTTGAAGTACCTCAGTACCCATCAATACCCAGTAGTACCCAACATCAGTAGCATCAGTACCAATACCCATCATTAGTAGCATCAATACCCATTAGCATCAATACCTCAGCATTTAGCATCATTGTATAAGCATTGTGCAAGAATAAAGAAAGGACTTGCTATGCTAACAAAGAAAGGGGGCCCTTGAGGGTTTGGGACCCGAGATATCGTGTCGTCTCTTCTCTCTCTCTCTCTCTCTCTTGTCTCTCTCTTTCTTTCAGTTCAATTCTTTCAAGTGAAGTAAAGTGTCCCTTGTGTTTGTGTGAAGTACTAGATCAAAGTTAAATCCTTAAACACTTCCGTTTCACATGACATTGGTTTCAGAGATTTGTGTGTGCTTCAGCTTCGCGAACTCAAGGGAAGAACCAAGAACCTCAAGAACTCAAGAACCCGAGAACCTAAGCAGAACCAAGAACCCAAAGAATCTCTACCAGTTTGTTTTCTTGAAGGAATCTTCGAGTCCTGACCATGGACGTATTAGCTCCCATCTTCATTGTCATGTCTTTGAAGGAAGATCATCATCGGATACAAGAAAATCCAGATCTTGAGTACCAAGATCTACTTGCCTCGTATGTGGATATAGAAGGAGTTGGAGACAGGATCTCTAAACCTCTTTTGCATTTGCATTTGCATTCACATGTAGTGTGCATCCACTTCCATCGACAAGAAACCTTTGGAATTACCGTCGAGCATCCTTACCTTTCAGCTTCACCCGCAATGTTATCATGACAGGACTATTCGAGTAGTCATACTTGCTTGCAAGCAAAGTCAATTTGAAGGTTGGTATTCTGCTACAATAGTAAGGCTACCTGGTAACGTGTGGTAAGTGTTTACATTGCACCAGATCTACATCCATAGTATTCACCCATTTGGAGGAATTATTTCATTGGTTGTACATCCACATGCATCAAAAGCAGTCAGCATCAGAAGAACAAAAAAGTATCTCTAGATAGAAGTTCGGCAGTTGTGCCTCACCTTAAACAGGGGGGGATGTCATGTGCACACTTCACCTGCGCTACGTGGACATGCTTTTGTTATAGTCTTGCATGAGTCTAGCTTAGGACTGAGCCTCCCATTTTGTGAGCCTCTAGAGGATGTGCATGTCCATGCCGGTCATAGTTGTATACCCTCTCTTGCATAGGATTGTCAGTTCAGTATGCATGCACCTCTCTCGTGGGAACTACCCCTAGCATAGCATTAGTTAATAAATAATTTTCAGCCCATTTTGTATGGGATCGTGGGGCTTCAATTGAGACTGCTCAACACAGATGTGGGGAGGCTATATAAGAGACCAGCCCTTGTAGTAGAAGACTTAGAGGAGCAGAGAGTCAGAGACCAGCCCTTGTAGTAGACAACCTAGAGGAGCAGAGAGTCAGAGCGTCTCATAGTACCACATCTGTCCGACGTTTTTGCACTTATTGCATAAACATTTCTCAGCCATAGCCTTGCGGTTTCCGCATTCTCCCTGAATCAGCAACAACCAATGTTTCCCAGATTCAGCCCCTTTAGCATTGCCAGGAGCATGAGAAGAGGTACCAGCAGAAGCACCTGCAGCCCAACGTTTGCAGGCTAGCAGGCCAACGTTTTCAGCCCGTCTTCTCAACAGTGTTTTTCAGCCAAAGTAGAGCCTGCTTTCTCAGCCCAAGGAAGCCAGCATTTTGCAACTAGAACAGCCATTGATCTTAGCCCTTGGTTGCCAGTAGATTTCAGCCCCTAGCCTCATCATAGTTGCAGATGCAAGCCATTGGCAAAGCTAGCAGATTCAGCATTCAGCCATAGCCTCGTCGTTGTCGCCGTCATCGACACAATACCCCATAGTACCCTTAGGACCTCATCGTCGACATCATTGTCGTCGACATAGATCCATCAGTACTTCGTTGTCGACATCATCGTCGTTAACATAGAACCAGCAGTACCGGTCGTCGTCATCATCGTCGTCGACATAGAACCTCGCAGTAGCTCAGTACCCATCAGTACCCAACATCAGTATCCATTAGCGTCAGCACCTTAGCATTTAGCATCATTGTATGAGCATCATTATCGTCGACATAGAACCTCGCAGTACCTCAATACCCATCAGTACCTAGTAGTACCCAACATCAGTAGCATCAATACCCATTAGCATCAGCACCTTAGCATTTAGCATCATTGTATGAGCATTGTGCAAGAATAAATAAAGTACTTGCTCTGGCAACAGCGCAAGGGGGCCCTTGAGGGTTTGGGACCCGACATACCGTGTGGTCTCTTCTCTCTCTGTCTCTTGTGTCTCTCTCTTTCTTTCAGTTCAGCTCTTTCAGGTGAAGTAAAGTGTCCCTTGTATTTGTGCGGGGTACTAGATCCGAGCTAAATCCTTAAACACTTCCATTGCACATGACATGGCACTAATCCTTAGTAGATATGGTATCCAGTTTGGATTCATGACTTGGGGCTCAATCATATGGTTATGCTTGCAGCTACTGGCTATTATAGAGGTACTCTAGACATGTTTCCTACTTTAGCAGGACAGGGTGATGCGCAACACAGAGATGAGTTGTTCTCAGTAATGGTTTGTAGTGTGTTGTGGAACATCTGGAAGGCATGTTGCCTTTATGTTCTCAACGACTCTCCATCTACCACTCAAGAGACCCTAGCGATGATTTGGATTGACTTGATACACACTCTTAGATTACAATGAGGCATCTAGCTCTTCTTCTAGACTAGGCTAGGAAAGACGCCATACCTTTATCAGGAGGTGGGCCAGATCATCCACGTTTTTCAAATTCTTAGGTGGGAATACTCTCCGCCAAGATGGTTCATCCTCGACTCATCCCACTATCTACCTTGATTGGTGCAGACATAGAGTCCATTTTTTCTGACAGCTTGTATACTCCTTGAGGAGGCCAGCTTTGACACTCATGGAGATTCTATACTCAATATACAGGATGGTCTACCACGAGAGAGAGAGAGAGAGAGAGAGAGAGAGAGAGAGAATCAATGTTTGTGGAAGGCTGAACTCAGCCTCGTGCATAGCAACTAGAGCCATCATCCCTTACCGGGTTGTACCCAGTTTGCCAAAGAGAAAGTCATCCGAAGCTAAGCGGCGAAAGGTCGCCTACCGATTTGCATGACGCATGTGAGTGCTACCAATCCACTTCGACAATCCGGAAGAAGAAGTGGTAAGAAGATTCCCATGTCCTAGAGAAGAGTGGTTTGGCTACTGCTCTCGCTGTTTTGGAAAGAGAGTGGAGGATCTTCCTCCTCTCCCTATACAACTTATCCTGAAGAAGCTCTCTACCATGGGAGAAGCCCAGTGGGCTGGGGAGGAGTTGCAACTGAATGGAGTAGAATTCATGCAACACGCCGACTACGGAAATTACCTGCAATTGCTGCTAGCCAAGAGGCTGGGAGTGGTCAGACGCATCGCCATCACCCTGTACGTGCTGAGCAACGAAGGAAAGGTAGAGCCCGTGAAAGGCGACGACCTCTTGTGGATGTGCCGACTCATCAACATGGGCACGGTAAGAGTATAAATAAGTATTTTATCCTCTGTGCATGATGGAAAACGGGCCAACGGCATTCCCGTTCAGATTCTTGCAGCATATGCATGTGAATATCTATGTAGATAGGAAAGTCTTCTACCAACAGAAGATCGTACACCTATTCGGTGCGGCGGTACTAGGAGAAATCCTCAATTCCCCGAACCCTATCATTCTCCCCATATTAGATTACCATCATTCCTTTAAGGTTTCTATCTTTATCTTGTTTTAACCTATCCACCCACCCCTGTAAAAAGCTGCTATGAGCCGCTACTGTTAATGTAATGTTAAAAAAAAAAGAAAAAAAGAAAAAGAGGTTTGTAATTTCCTGAGTCACTACCATGGCAAGTGTTTCTTTCCCCACGTTCAGTGGAAAGAAGGGAGAGGATCTCACCACCGACTTTTTGGATGATTTCGACATTGCTTGTATCCTCTCCAACAAAGATGACGATGCTACACGACTTAGAATTTTTCCTCTACTGATGAAAGTAGAGGCCAAGTCCTGGTATAATGCATTGCCCCAGGCCACCAAGAATGCATGGGATGTGTTAATGGTTGCTTTTGTAAAGAGGAAACAAGCTCGGCCCAACCAACCCCAGTGACTGCAACAGCCAATCATAGAGTCCAACCGCAGGAGGCATCAGAAGAGAAAGACCTGCTGAGTCGTATCACCACCCAACTAGAGAGTTTATCTGTGCATCTGGTGCAGCAAGGGCATGAACCTGGCAGGAACCCAGAACAAGGAAGAGGACAAGGAAGGCAGAACCCAGAGTACCACTGTGCCAACTACGGGGAAGATGGTCATGAAATGTACTACTGCCCACACCCGAGGAGGCAGAATTTCAATAGAGGGGGGAGACAGAATCAGATCTCTCCACCAAGAGCAAGACCACCGCCACTCAGGCAACCAATCCCACCTGTTCAAATCACACCACCAGCGGTGCAACCACAACTGGCCACACCAATTCGACGCCAGTCACCAATGCAGCCACCACCACAATCACCACTTACAATCATCCTACGCCCACCACCAATTGGTACCCGCACACCAAGTATCATTGGTCTTGCAGAAGAGGTCAAGATGAGTGTAACAGAAGAAGGATCAAGTAAGAAGACTATTCAAAGAACTGAAGCAGTGGAACAAGAGGTTAAAGAATCAAAAGATGCTACCCAGGTGGGGGAGGTAAGTCAAGAAAATTGTGTTACAAATGTGAGTACATCTTTAACCTTGAATGAAATAGGCACCAAAGTGATGAATCGACAACATTGGGCAGTAAGGGTAAGAAGGTGTAAAGTGTTGATTAGGCCTCGTCAGAGTAAGAGGAATGCAAAGGTCATGAAAGATACAAGAGAAGAGGAAGACCAGCATGCTAGCAAGGCTTTGCAGAAGGTGGACAACATATCAAGCAAAGGGGAGGGCTTTGAAAACGGAATCCTGTGCACCATCATGGACCAAGGACAGTGTAGCAAGCTAAAGGAATCTTGCATCAAAGCAGTTTCACTTAAGGACCATAACGAAGAGGTAAGTATGACTGAAGGTTTGGAGTTGGATATTGCTCCAGAGGCTTGGTAGCCGAGTAAAACTTTATTGTGTAGTGTTATAGACTTGGAGATGGGTAATGCCTCTAGTCTACTGAAGGGTGTTATAAACTTGGAGATGGGTAATGCCTCCAGTTTATGTGAGGATGTTCATAGTAAGTTTGATGATCAATATGCTGCCAACCTTTTAAGGATGTTCCAAACTCCTCCACAACACAGCATTGTGTTTGCATGGGATGCATTAGACCTATGGCTATGGCTAGCTGCTCTAACATATAGAGAGAAGATCAGTATGGAGATAAGAGCAAAGGAGCCATGGATAGACAAAAGCCTAATAGAATGCAAGAAGGAAGACCTCATTCGCAATTTGGTACAATTTTTTACAAATAGTGCATCCTCTCTTTGGAGAAAGGTAAGTGGATTACGCTTGAATTTAAGCCGCAAGGTAGGTGGCTTGCTATTAGCATCAGTAAAGGAAGCTGACATGTTTGAGCACACCCAAAAGAAGCATGATATGCTTGCAGTTTTTTCTAGTCATGGTAGTAAGCAGGACTCTGAAGACAACTTGAGCTCACCACACCAACAAGGCGGCCATATATGGTGGATTCTTGGTACACTCTTCGGAATCATAATATCCGGTTCTATCTTTGCAGGAGCCAAGATGCTCATTTCCCCTCTCGCTACTGGTGGTTACAAATTTGGTCCAATTTCGCATGCAAATTTTATTGTTCGGACACTGCAGACAATGATCCTATTTTTCACTTGGGATCTAGGAGGACACTGGCACAAAGTTCTGGAAGCCATGGGCTTCCCCTTTAATCAACCGACACTATTCCAAGAAACAAGCTATCACCCGGACCTGTTACAGATCAACGAATATCCTAGAAATCTCACCAATGGCGAAATGGAATGGATAGTTCAGAAGGCAACTCGATATCGGATCCTACAGCTAAGCGGAAGAAGAAACAGATGAGCTAGAGGCATGAATGCCTCTAGCCAAAAGGGGAGGGCTATTGATGGGGGCTTTTCACAAGCCAAGCTCCCATACCCCTCTTCTCTCGTCCCCACCCCATGAAAACCCCCTCTTAGGGAGGGAGTGATAAAAACCATTGGAAAAAGTAAGAAAAAAATAAAGTATGACTATGTAAATATATGAGAAAGGTAAAATTGGCCACCTCATGCCTGCGGGGCAGCCCATCCCCACCTTGCCTCCTTTTTCTTCACTATTGCCCCGCCGTGTGTCCCTTTTCCTCTCCTCCACTCAAAAGGTCAACCCCCTCTCTCTTCCCCTTGTCCTTTCTCCTTTCTCTCTCCCCTCAAGCTACCCCACCTCTCACCAATAATGCATTATAACTCACCAATAATGCACCAACTCACATGCAACTTACCTTATCTTCCAAAATAGTATACCCCACCCCCTCTTTCTCTCTCCTATCATATCCCATGACCCAAATACCCCCCTCTCTCTCTAAAGGGCGCCATGTCTCTTGTCTTGTAGCTAAATAACCTCCCCCACAGTCACACACACTCAGTTTCACTAAAAAAGGTGCCCACAGACCCATCCCCACCCAGCGGTTACCTGATTTTTCTTGTGTTCACACACATCTGCACACAGATTCACCTCTGAACACACTCCCCTCTCTCCCCTCTTGTAATTACTTTATTCTCCATGTCACCTCTCACTTGTTTTCATCAACCCATCTCTCTCTCTTAGTCTCTCTCTCTCACATGAGACTGTTGTTTTGGCACATATACACACAGTCAGAAAAGTGGGGCCCACAGTCACATGGCCTATGTAGATAATGATTTCTTCATTTCTAAATTCTAGAATTTATCCCCCCTCCTCCCCTATATAAAGAGGGGTCACCATCACACTAAAGACACAAACCATCACCAAAGAGTACACTATGCATTGTGTATGCCTAGTGCACACACACACACCCACACCATCACCATCACCGCAATCACCATGCTCGTCTTGAGCATGACCTCTACACCCTTGGGCTATGGAAGATGAAGGGAAACTAAATGAAGGATGATGGCCATGTTAAGGATGGAGCCTGATTTACCCTTGTAATTTGTTGTGGTAAAAGCGCACATTTGTAAGGCCCCCATTATGAGGAGAAGCCATCGTGCGTGAAGGAAAATCACTCACCGGAAACCAAAAATTTCACGGACAAGAATCAGGGGCAACTTTAAAGGCCGCCCCCGAGACTTTTTTTTTTTCGCCGGAATATTATGGCCGGACGGCAGCCGGAAAGTGGTCGGAAAACAACCAGTCGGTTGGCCGGTGGCCGGTAGTCAATGGCCGATGGCCGGTGGTCGGAAGTCAATGGCCGGTGGCCGGTGGCCAAATTCAATGGCCGGTGGCCGAATTCAAAAGCGGCCTTGTCTTCTCAAGGGCGGCCACACATGGGCGGATTGGAGGGTCCGATTTGGACTTATTCGCACAAGGGCGGCTACACATGGCTGTCTCTCATAAGAGAGGGCAGCCCTTTTGGCCTATAAAAGGAGGCCATTTCTACACACATTTCATAGTGTGAAGTTGATGCAACAAGGTGAGTGTGAGGTGGTGAGAGTGAAGCAAGGCGGGAGCTCCATTAAGGGTATAATCCCTTTGTAAACTACTTCTTGTTTTGAAATACCAAAGCCATTGAGTGGCTGCTTTCCCGTGGACGTAGCCCACATTGGGTGAACCACGTATATCGTGTGTACTCTCTCTCTCTCTCTCTCTCTCTCTCTCTCTCTACACTATAATCTCGTGTATATAAATTTGTCTCTCTCCATTAAGTAATCTACTCAATTATCTATTTAGCTACGTCTTATTTCCTAACAACTGGTATCAGAGCAAGGTTTGCTCGTAGCTAAATTATCTCAAGGAAAGGATTCCTTGAATTGAGTGGGAGTTATGGCGGAGGAGGGGAAGCTCAAGATTGAGAAGTTCAACGGCAAAAACTACCAACATTGGAAGATGCAGATTGAAGACTATCTCTACCAGAAGGACCTCTATTTGCCACTAGGCGGTCTTGCGAAGAAGCCCGCAACAATGGCAGATGAAGCATGGATTGTCCTTGATCGAAAGGCACTGGGAACAATCCGGTTAAGCTTGGCGTCAACGGTGGCCTTCAATGTTTCGGAGATGAAGACCACGGAGGACTTGATGAAGTCACTTGACGACTTCTACGAGAAACCATCGGCATCCAATAAGGTATTTCTTATGAAGCGCTTGTTCAATCTAAAGATGGCAGAGAATGGTTCAGTTGCAGAACACCTAAATGACTTTAACACAAACATAAGTCAACTTCGATCAGTGAAAATCAATTTCGATGACGAAGTGCGAGCTCTCCTTATACTATCATCTCTACCGGATAGTTGGGACAGCCTTGTGATGGCTGTAAGTAATTCTATCTCTGGCACAAATACTCTTAAGTTTGATGATGTTGTGGGTGTTCTTCTAAGCGAGGAAATGCGAAGGAGAAGCACAGGAGAATCATCAAGTGCTGCACTATCAGTGGAAACAAGAGGAAGGCCTAAGGAGAGGTTCAAAAACCAAAAGGGTCGTGATCGCTCAAGACGGAGCAAATCACGAACAAAGTCAGTTCTTGAATGTTGGAACTGCGACAAGAAGGGCCACGTCAAGAAGGATTGCTGGTCCAAGAAGAAGAAGGAGACAGAGTCTCAAGACAACAAGCCAACATCGGAGGCCAATGTGGCAGGTAAAGTAGAGCAAGATGCTCTAATTCTCTCATTAGACAATGTGTCTAATTCTTGGATAGTAGATTCCGGGGCTTCATTCCATGCGACACCACACAAGCAACATTTCCAAGACTACACCAAAGGTAATTTTGGGTATGTATACTTGGGAGATGATGAAGCTTGTGAGATTGTCGGCAAAGGTACAGTTTCTATCAAAACTGCTAACGGAAATGAATGGAAGCTGAAAGATGTTAGGCATGTTCCTTCTCTTCGCAAAAATTTGATCTCTACAGGACAATTGGACGATGAAGGTCACAACATTGCATTCGGAAACAAACGGTGGAAGATCTCAAAGGGATCTTTGGTGGTTGCCAAGGGTGAAAAAGTCAGTACACTTTACTTGTGTGCTGTTAGCACGCAACCTTCAGCTTGTGCAGCAACTACAGAAGTTGACAGTGCGGTGTGGCACTACCGACTTGGGCATATGAGTGCCAAAGGAATGCAAATCCTTCAAACAAAGAAGCTTCTACCAGGTTTGAAAGAAGTGGACTTAGAGTTCTGTGAAGATTGTGTTTATGGTAAACAAAAGAGGGTAAAATTTCAAAAATCAGGAAATGAAAGAAAAAATAAAAAACTTGAGTTGGTTCATTCTGATGTTTGGGGTCCTGCAAGTACACCATCACTTGGTGGCTCATTGTACTATGTAACATTCATAGACGATGCGACTAGAAAAACATGGGTTTATGTCATGAAGAATAAATCCGATGTATTTTCCATATTTCAAAGGTGGAAAGCCTTTGTGGAGAATGAAACAGGTACCAAGGTTAAATGCCTCAGATCCGACAATGGAGGTGAATATTGCAGCCAAGCTTTTGAAAGCTTTTGTGCTAGAAATGGAATTCGGAGGCAAAGGACAACCCCAAGGACACCTCAACAAAATGGGATTTCGGAAAGGATGAACAGGACAATTATGGAACGAGCACGAAGCATGCGGCTACATGCAGGCCTACCGCTTGAACTTTGGGCGGAAGCTGTAAGTACGTCTGTGTACTTAATCAATCGGTCACCCTCAACGGCATTGGATGGGGGAGTTCCAGAAGAGGCATGGACAGGTAAACCGGTGAATTATGCATTTCTCAAAGTGTTTGGGTGTGAGGCTTTCATGCACATAGATAGAAGCCTAAGATCAAAGTTAGATGCAAAGTCCAAAAAGTGTTTCTTCATTGGCTATGGAGAAGGAGACTTTGGGTATCGCCTATGGAATCCTGAAGATGGTAAAATCTTAAGGAGTAGGGATGTAATTTTTAATGAACAAAATATGTACAAAGATTACTTGGAAAGAAAACAAACAAAAGAAACAGGTGATGAGTACATGGAGCTTGAGGACGGTGAAGACTCAAGGACTGCAAACGGTGACAATGTGCAACAACATCAACCAAATGAGGAGCCTCAACCTATTCCCCGAAGATCTACAAGAGCAAGTAGACCTCCAGAAAGGTTTGTTCCTTCCTTCAACCATCTCTTGATCTCAGATTCTGGAGAGCCGGAATCATATGAAGAAGCTATGCAACATGAATCCAAAGAAGAATGGACGAAGAGCATGCAAGTGGAGATGGACTCACTACATCAGAACCAAACATGGGAGTTGGTTGAGTTGCCTAAAGGTAAGCGGGCACTTCAAAACAAATGGGTGTACAAGATAAAGGAAGAAGAAGGTGGGAAGAAAAGGTACAAATCTAGGCTTGTGGTAAAAGGTTTTTCTCAAAAGAAAGGTATTGACTTCAATGAAATATTTTTTCCTGTTGTAAAAATGAACTCAATTAGGCTTGTCTTAAGCCTTGTGGCTGCTCATGATCTAAATCTCGAGCAAATGGATGTAAATACGGCATTCCCTCACGGTGACTTAGAGGAGGAAATCTACATGCTTCAACCAAAGGGGTATGAAGTAAAAGGTAAGGAGAAAATGGTTTGCAGATTAAAGAAGAGCTTGTATGGTTTAAAGCAAGCATCAAGACAATGGTACTTGAAGTTTGATCGATGGATGTTGGATCATGGATTCACAAGATGCAACTCGGATCACTGCGTCTACACGAAGAATTTGGGAGATGGGAAATTCATCATCCTAATGTTGTATGTTGATGACATGTTGATTGCAAGTGCTAACATGCAGGACATCAAAGACCTAAAAGAGGAGCTGTCCAAATCTTTTTCAATGAAAGATTTAGGTGCTGCAAAGAGGATACTTGGTATGAAAATATCAAGGGACAGGACGAAGAAGACAATAAAGCTATCTCAAGAAGATTACATCAAGAAGGTACTAGAAAGGTTTGCAATGCAAAATGCAAAACCAGTTTCTACACCTTTGGCTGGTCATTTTAAACTAACGAAGGATATGTGTCCAAAGACACAAGAGGAGATAGCCTATATGTCTAAAGTTCCATATGCTGCAGCGGTAGGTTCTCTAATGTATGCTATGGTCTGGACAAGGCCAGACATTGCACATGCAGTGGGAGTTGTGAGTAGGTTCATGGACAACCCAGGTAAAGAGCATTGGCAAGCTGTGAAGTGGATACTTAGGTATCTAAAAGGGACAACAACAAATGCTTTGTATTTTGGAGGAACTGATATTTTTCTAGAAGGGTATGCTGATGCAGATATGGCAGGTGACAAAGATACTCGAAGGAGCACTACTGGCTATGTGTTCACGGTTGGAGGCACAGCAGTAAGCTGGGCTTCAAAGCTGCAGAAAGTGGTTTCACTTTCTACCACGGAAGCAGAGTATGTAGCAATGACGGAGGCAAGCAAAGAAATTCTGTGGCTTCACATATTCTTAGAAGAGCTTGGATTCAAACAAGACAATTGTGTCTTGTACAGTGATAGCCAAAGCGCTATCCATCTAGCGAAGAACTCAGCCTTTCATTCAAGGACAAAGCACATTGAGGTGAGATATCACTTCATACGCACTCTTTTGGAAGAGGGACAACTAAAACTAGGAAAGGTGCATACAAGTGAAAATCCTGCAGACATGTTTACAAAGGTGGTCAACAAGGAGAAGTTGAGCTTTTGCTCATCTTCAATCGGCATTCAAGGATAAGAAGCCAGAATGAAAAGCAGTCACAGGTTTGGTTTGGAGATCAGTCTCCAAGTGGGAGCATGTTAAGTATGGAGCCTGATTTACCCTTTTAATTTGCTGTGGTAAAAGCGCACATTTGTAAGGCCCCCATTATGAGGAGAAGCCATCGTGCGTGAAGGAAAATCACTCACCGGAAACCAAAAATTTCACGGACAAGAATCAGGGGCAACTTTAAAGGCCTCGGGGGCGGAGGCCCCCGAGACTTTTTTTTTTCGCCGGAATATTATGGCCGGACGGCAGCCGGAAAGTGGTCGGAAAACAACCAGTCGGTTGGCCGGTGGCCGGTAGTCAATGGCCGATGGCCGGTGGTCGGAAGTCAATGGCCGGTGGCCGGTGGTCGGAAGTCAATGGCCGGTGGCCGGTGGCCAAATTCAATGGCCGGTGGCCGAATTCAAAAGCGGCCTTGTCTTCTCAAGGGCGGCCACACATGGGCGGATTGGAGGGTCCGATTTGGACTTATTCGCACAAGGGCGGCTACACATGGCTGTCTCTCATAAGAGAGGGCAGCCCTTTTGGCCTATAAAAGGAGGCCATTTCTACACACATTTCATAGTGTGAAGTTGATGCAACAAGGTGAGTGTGAGGTGGTGAGAGTGAAGCAAGGCGGGAGCTCCATTAAGGGTATAATCCCTTTGTAAACTACTTCTTGTTTTGAAGTACCAAAGCCATTGAGTGGCTGCTTTCCCGTGGACGTAGCCCACATTGGGTGAACCACGTATATCGTGTGTACTCTCTCTCTCTCTCTCTCTCTCTCTCTCTCTCTCTCTCTACACTATAATCTCGTGTATATAAATTTGTCTCTCTCCATTAAGTAATCTACTCAATTATCTATTTAGCTACGTCTTATTTCCTAACAGGCCATAACCCTCGTGCGAGTCTTTGCCATCAACTCCCACCTGTCCACCATGTGCTCTATCAAGCTCTCCCTTCTCATTCCCCTACCCTATGCTCCCCATTTCATCGCCTTATTCTCTAAATAAAGCTTGAGGTTTTGTGAGTATGTTTTCTTGCAATGTTTTGCCCATGTGAGGTGTGCGGAATCGCCACCTAGTCTTGTGTTTGGAGTGAGCTTGTGTATGTGTGAAGGGTGTGCGGATTCACCATCCTTTTGTGGTGCCTAAGTACTAAGCCGCTATACCCCCTCCCTCACTCTCTCTCTCTCTCTCTCTCTCTCTCTCTCTCTCTCTCTCTCTCTCTCTCTCTCGATCTCATTCCCTTTCCTCTTCATCATCACTCCCAAGCATCCATCTCTCTTGGATGAAAACTTTGTTATGGTGGTGTGTTGTTTGCGTCCTAGCCGCTAAAGCTAGGTGGTGCCCCCTGTTCGCTTTACCGTGACAGGCTCGAGGCGCGCCATTCGGTCCCCGGTGTTTTAGAGGCCGTCGGGGGTTCGGGGTTCGCTTTGCTCCCGTCACCATATCATATGAGACCATTATCCATTCTCTTCAGCTTGTTGAAATCACCTCTCCTTTTGTTTCTTCGTTGCTGCAATTCCCTTTGACATCACCTGTCACCAGCGTTTTGTAGAGTAGAAGATGGTTATGTTGCTCGGAATGCTAGCATTGAGGATTGCGGATCTTTGTTCCCTTGCTTTTTTTTTTTTTTGACAAGTACTATTTTCTAATGGTTTGTCTTGTTAGTATACATGCTATCTTCTAGCTCTATCTCAGAAACTTTAAGCTAACTCCTCTTATTTGAAATCTTATGAGTGCTCAATAGAGCTTAGGATGGATATGCTACACAAGATACTCTTCAACACATTTGCCACATGTTCAATGCACAAATTCTTTTTCTTTAGGGATATGGAATCTAGTTGTAAGGTCTTTCTAATTGTCAAAAATTGGAATACAAGTTGCTAAGGAAATCACCAAGCTCTTGTGATCTCGCATTCAAATTCTACAAAGGATCATTATACGTTAAGGAACACATTCAAAAGTATTGCTTAATTTTCAAAGGAGTTTTTCTTATTCAATATTGGTTAGAAAGCTATTATAGTGTCCTTTTTGGTCGATGTTTCTTCAAACATTCGTAGATTGTATATTTCCATATTGTAGGCTGTAGCGTACTCATGTCTTGTTGATACCCTCACTATCTTTTGGCTCATAGAATTGTGGCAACTCAAGCTTTGACACAAAATCATATGGATGAGTTGAAGTATCTGATCTTTTTTGTAGTGTAGCTCCATAAGGTATAAACCTGAATATCTTTGGCTTGATATTCCATCATCCTTCTCAATGGGTCTAACCCCTCTCAAACATGTAGTGCAATCTCCTTCTAATCTTGTAGTAAACTAGGTATCTTGGGTTTGAATGATTACGGTAGTGTTGCATCTTGGTTGGTAAAGGGTGAGTGGATCAATCCATGTCCTCTGAATATATTAGTATTGTAATTCACTTCTCATAACTCTGGTTGTGAGAACCATCAGAACATGGATGCATACCGTGTCTACTGCATGTCTTGCTTTGCCTTCACTCTCGATGCCATCCAAACTTTGTATGTGATGCATCATGATCTATCTCGCTCACTTTGTGGATGAAAATGGTGGTTTGAACCAGGGCCTCAACAACCATAGGGTAATCCCTGTGTATGATGCAACCACTTTACTACATCACTCTGTGCATCTTTCTTGTGTATGCTCCCTTACTTGCAAGTTGCACAGATGTATGGAAGACCATAACCTTTGTTTTACGAAGGTTAACTGTGAGCCTCTTCTCTTTGCGGAACTCTTCCAATGGAGTCATATGGCACTGTAGTCCCTCTTTTGACTTTGCGATAAGCCCAATTTCATTAACCCAAATAGGGAAACCCTACTTCCATCCCCACAATGTTGTTCAATTCCTTAGACATACCACCTAAACCCCCCCTCTAGCAACGACATGCTCATATAGTGTCACGTTTGTCTAGATCATGTTTTTAAGATGTCTGTAGTCTCTATAGTAGTTTGGTGCGAGATACCATGTCAAATGCTTGGGGGTTACACACACACACACACACACACACACACACACACACACACGAAACAAGCCCTTTACAAGAAAGGGATCACCCCCCCATGATTATTTTTAAGTCAAGCGCTTTAAAAAAAATAAGATGGTATCCTTACACGTTTCGACGGAACCTCTACTTTCATAGGAGACAAGATGATGTGTGAAGGTTTCAATCTAGAAGTCTAATACGTGGATCGGCTAGAAGGTGACGATGTTATATTGAGCTTACAAGTAGAATCTTTGCTCTTATCTTTTGTATAGGTATCAAAAAGGGACTCATCTACTTGAATCACACAATGTCATGAATTTTTAGTTGTTTATGTGATTTATCTTGTTTTCTTGTTGATAACAAACGGCTTTGACACGCAAGCTTTTGGCTTCGCTGATTTTTGTTAGAATGAAGTTTATGTAGTCACTCACCTTTTACCTGAGTGATATTTCTTGCTTTGACAAAGTTTTTCAAGGCATTTGTATTAATTTGAGATTTTGTACTAATTAGTTTATGTTGTGATTAATGTGTAGGTTTCATGCTGGAGGATCCCTCTTATTTTTGCACACGAGTTTTGCATTTTTTGTTGTTTGGGGATAGGTGTGAATATTCATGAGGACAAGTCCATCTTGAGAAAGTAAACTAGTTGTGCCAAGGCGATCTTGCTTATTGTGTATTTGGGAACTAGCACTTCTGTAACTCTTGTAATTTGTCCCTTACTTATGATGTATATGTGTTACAAGGAAGGTTTAGTTCAACATGCTAGTTTCTTAGTCATTTAGAGATTGGTGTATTGCAATTTTTTTGATCTCATTAACTATATTTGTTGGGATCTTCTTTATTGATGGTTTTTTGCTCTCTGGTGTATTAATTTTTCTCTATGTATCGAGATAACCATATAGGTGTATAATTTAACTATTGTCGTTGAAAATAAGAAGATAAGGATATTTAGTATTCATGTTTTCAAGTTTCAACTTTTCCATGTATAAATTTTTTTTTTGAATACTTTTTTCCTTAAATGTAACTTATACTACATATTGGTATCGTCTTATATCTTGTGGTTTATTTTTAAAAAAAAGGTCATACTTCATAACATGACTGCCCACTATTTGAATGATAGGAGAGGTTTAAAACCATGCTATTTAAAAGTGATCCATTATATTTTTGTTGAACATTCTTGGTTTTTGCTTATGAAATGGTATTAATAAGTGGATTGGGTTATACATCTATGTGGACGTATAAAAGGTTAGTTACTTAAGTAAAGTGTAGTTTTCTTCAATAGACTTCTTTTTTAAATACTATATATGTCGAGCAAAAGTCTATGACGAGATTTCTTTTTCAAAACACATGAAATTTAATACCAAAAAATACTTAACTAACATGCTTCCTTGGATTCAAAAGGTCTTAACTCTTTGAAGTGACAATGAATTTAAAATGAAAGGTCTTAAAAAGCGAAAAAAAATTAACTAATCATAGATTATGCTATAAATATGTTTAGTTTATTGTTGAGAAAATAGTACTAACATGATTTGATGAGTTTTGTTATCTTTGATCATGCACATGGAACACATATTGTAGGACCTCTTGTTGCATTGTAAGAAAGTTTCTATATAAATGAATGTAAATTAAATATATGCATGTGCATGTACTCTTGCAGAACACATGTGTGCATGTACATGTGCATTAATATATTTTTCTCAATTAACAAGATATTAAATACATTCAATTTTGGGAATGTATAATTAAACTAAGAATATCCATATTTGCATCTTGATAAAGATTAAGTTATGAAAGTTTTGCAATGTTGTGAAATTCACTTTGCAAGCATAGAAACTCCAATTTTACATGTTGTAAACTTAGCATTGAAAGTGAACATTTTTATGTTGGAAATTTTCACGTATAGAAAGTGAACATTACAATGCCATTACAACGGTTAGAATGACATTTCTTAAAGTGCACATTTTTAGCTTAGAAAATATTTTCTATGATTGTAAAGTGGAATATCTTATCATGGAACTATTTTAACGTTTCTTGGTTGTAAAGTTTAAAGAGAATATTGTAACTTGAGCAAACTATAAAGTGATCTTTTGAATGTGATAAATATTATCAAGATTTTTTTCATCGTGAGAACATGTCTAAAACTCCCGGTGGTGGTACTTAAAGGGAGTAAACGAAGCCTGAGCTCGCGCACTCATTGTGAGCATTTTCCTAGGGCAAACCACGTCAGGCTGACCATGCCATTAAGCAATTGAGGGGCGGTGCTGCCAGAAAAAGCGCCATGGGAAGGGGATTAGAGAGATCTTGAAGCCAGGCAAGGAGGCTCAGAGAAGCGGGGTAGAGAGAGCGCTAGTATATTGCGAGCCGGGGCGGCAGAGAGGTTGAGAGGGGCCGAGACAAGGCTTTCAAAGCCACCAACGCAGAGGAAGAGGAGAAGGGTGACTCCATGCTCCAAGGGTGGAAAGCGATCAGCAGGGCCAAGAGAAAGCTTTAAAAACCAAGCTCATGAGCTGCAGGAGCCTGCAAAAACCAAAGAGAGAGAGAGAGAGCTAGCTTGTCGATGCTCACACCCTGCTGCAGAGGAGTGGGAGGTCCATCTTGTATGGGAGAGAGGGCGACGGTGGCTAGCATCATGCATGGGTTGCGCTAGCATTGGGTTAAGCTTCACATGGGAGTAACCGTCAAGAAAAATTTGCATGGCAAAGTAAAGAAGGGGCATCATCAAAGGATAGGGAGAGCAAGGACTGCAGGGGGTCCAGGAAAACATGGGCGGACAAAGGCAAGGCGGTGGCCTTGGCAAGCAAGTGAGCAAGGCCATGAGTCGTAAGAAGGGGTGTTAGCATCAAGAAAGGGAGGCTCTAAAGAAAGGTCACTGGGTAAGGAGTTTGCAATGGTCGATAGGGTGTGGTCGTAGAGAGCTGCATAGAAAGTTTGTCAGCTACAAGCTACACAAAGAGGGATGCCATATGAGGCAAAGCGTGAGAGGAGGATTGGCACAAACGAGAAGGACCCAAGCAATTGGGGTGTATGCTTTGGGAGCATCAACAAAAGAGCCTTCTATATGTAGTACATATAACATAGAATGTTCTTCTCTTACTTTGTGTGTATAAAAGTGGAGGAGCTCACTGCAGTTTGTTGGAAGGATTCTGTACAAAATTGGTCAATGTGAGGCTGGTACGTAAGAGAAGGTGTGTCTCCATCTAGGTTTAATTTCACGAGTCTGTGTTGCTCAGATTGTCCTGCATAGCAAAAGTCTGTAGTCATCAACAATGGCTTTCAATACATCTCTTCAATAATCAAAGTAGCGGATCCCGAAAGCGCACATGTTCTTCACAACGGAAATAAGGCAAAGAAGGGGGGGGAGAGAGAGGCTTTTAGGCTTTTGGGTAGAGTGGACATAGTGGTCTGGGAGGTTTTATCTAGATCCCCATCATCTTTTGATGATCCTGCTAGGGCACGGGGTTTTTTAGCATTGTGAAGCTCCCAGATCAGTCTTGAAGGGCAATTCCCAAGATACTTTCAATTGTACTGAATCCTTAAAACTACCAAGTGGATGCAAATGGTGCACTCCAGTGGTTTAGCCGAGCACCAGAGCAGAGGATTCGACCTTGGATATGGCTCGTGGAGCTAGAGATGGAGGAGTTGCAAATTGACGATAATGATTCTATGGAAAATTATGCATGGCAGGGGCTTTGTGGAGTTGCATGGAGGCTCTACTACAACCTTTCAGCAACAGAGCAAAGAAGTTGGTGCCAGATAAAGCTAACCCTACTTATAGCCTTTTATGAAGATCAAAAGAGGTTCATGGGATCGACCACCGGTGGATATATGAGTGAATCTATGGACGATGGTAGTGTGACAGAAGCTCGAATAGTGTTGAAGATTTTGGGATCTCGAGCAGGTTTATGGATTCAGTATTCGATGGAGTACATACTATAGGAGAGCAAGACAGTGAAGTGGACGTTCTATATCCAAATGGTGTACCCAGCTCAGTGGAAGCTTTCTAGGAGGTATCAAAATCCGGTTTTCCATAGGAAGATGGTGGGCAGACTTGTCATGAGTGGCATACAAAGGTGCATCTGGTGTCAGAGTCGGAGTGTGGCCTTGAAGAGGCATCTTCGGTAGCAGACTCTGTGGGAACTAATGGAGATGCAACCTTGGAGTGTGTGTAATCCTGTGTCGAGTATGAGAAAGTATTACCTTTTCATTGTTCTGATTCCGACTTGGTGTTTGAGAAGGTATGGGATAAATTCATGTCTTGCTTAGCGGATGATGTGTTGGTTGAGCCAGTGCAATTAGAGAAAGAGATATTGGCTCAGCATGCAGTAGAAGCTCTGCGAGAGCAAGGGGTTGGGCAATTGCCCGTTGTGACCGGGATGGAAACACACACAATGTCTCTATAATCACCCTACACACACTCTTGGGATAATACACACACACACACACACTATGGGGCACCACTCGGCTTACACAATCCACCTGGCCGAGACTGGGAGCACACCGATGGAGTAAGAGGAGAGAGACTATCCATTTGCCCACTCAACACAGAGACACACACCCACACAAATCAGCTCAAAGGAGGAATATTTTTGATGCCTAGATATAATTCAGCTTGGGCCGACACCAATGGGGAAAATATCTCACACCATATGGATAAAATATGTCAGATACAATCACAAATTTAAGATGATCAGGCTTCATGACTTTGTGCGTGAGTTGCTTCGTCTTCAGCGATCACGACCCTTTTGGTTTTTGAACCTCTCCTTAGGCCTTCCTCTTGTTTCTACTGACAATGCAGCACTTGATGATTCTTCTGTGCTTCTCCTTCGTATTTCCTCGCTTAGGAGAACACCCACAATATCATCAAACTTAAGAATATTTGTGCCAGAAATAGAATTACTTATAGCCATCACAAGGCTGTCCCAACTATCCGGTAGAGATGATAGTATAAGGAGATCTCGCACTTCGTCATCGAAATTGATTTTCACCGATCGAAGTTGACTTATGTTTGTGTTAAAGTCATTTAGGTGTTCTGCAACTAAACCATTCTCTGCCATCTTTAGATTGAACAAGCTCTTTATAAGAAATGCCTTATTGGATGCCGATGGTTTCTCGTAGAAGTCGTCAAGCGACTTCATCAAGTCCTCCGTGGTCTTCATCTCTGAAACATTGAAGGCCACCGTTGACGCCAAGCTTAACCGGATTGTTCCCAGTGCCTTTCAATCAAGGACAATCCCTGCTTCATCTGCCATTGTTGCGGGCTTCTTTGCAAGACCGCCGAGTGGCAGATAGAGGTCCTTCTGGTAGAGATAGTCTTCAATCTGCATCTTCCAATGTTAATAGTTTTTGCCATTGAACTTCTCAATCTTGAGCTTCCCTTCCTCCGCCATAACTCCCACTCAATTCAAGGAATCCTTTCCTTGAGATAATTTAGCTACGAGCAAACCTTGCTCTGATACCAGTTGTTAGGAAATAAGACGTAGCTAAATAGATATTTGAGTAGATTACTTAATGGAGAGAGACAAATTTCACACACAAAAAATTATAGAGTAGAGAGAGAGAGAGTACACACGATATACGTGGTTCATCCAATGTGGGCTACGTCCACGGGAAAGCACCCACTCAATGGCTTTAGTACTTCAAAACAAGAAGTAGTTTACAAAGGGATTATACCCTTAATGGAGCTCCCGCCTTGCTTCACTCGCACCACCTCACACTCACCTTGTTGCATCAACTTCACACACTGAAATGTTTGTAGAAATGGCCTCCTTTTATAGGCCAAAAGGGCTGCCCTCTCTCATGAGAGGCAGCCATGTGTAGCCACCCTTGTGTAGATAAGTCCAAATCGGACCCTTCAATCCGCCCATGTGTGGCCGTCCTTGAGAAGACAAGTCCGCTTTTGAATTCGGCCACCGGCCATTGAATTCGGCCATCGGCACCGTCCATTGACTTCCAACCACCGGCCACCGACCATTGACTACCGGCCACCGGCCAACCGACGGTTGTTTTCCGACCACTTTCCAGCCGCCATCCGGCCATAATATTCCGGCGAGGGGAAAAAAAAGTTGCCCTTGATTTTTGGCCGTGAAAATTTTGGTTTCCGGCGAGTGATTTTCCTTCACGCACAATGGCTTCTCCTCATAATGGGGGCCTTACAAATGTGCGCTTTTATCACAAAAAATTACAAGGATAAATCAGGCTCCATACTTAACACTAACTTGGCTAGATATTGAGTAGTTTTTATGGGTTTCTAGAGGTCATAATGCTAAACCCAATTTTTTCATGTTTGTTGTATTTAGCACTTTATCATTGCCCCCAAGGTTCCAATTGTAAGAGATCCATTATCCTTTTGGCATGCTCCATGGCTCCTATTGAATTCAAAGGCCCAAAGGAAACTAAGAAAACATGTATATAGTATCTGTATTGAGTGTGACTATAGAAACTTTGATGATAGGTCCGCTGAATGGCAAAAATGCAACTTTTTTGTACCTTTTTTTTTAACCAAAAAAAAATTAGTGAGGTAAAAGCAACCATATGTTTTGGTTACCAACCCATTGAAGTTAACGGGGCATTTTATCTCATGTCCTACAAAAATCCCCAGTCTTATTTATATGCAATCAACCGTAAGAAATTGTTGTTTTGGGAAAAATGCACTGGTCCATCAACTTTGGAGGCTTGTAGTGACCAAGGGATGAGAAAAATTACAAGTTTCTCATTTTTTCCATATGTAGTAGTTATTGAACTATAAGCTCATGAAAGGATTTTTCAAAATGAGTGGATCTACTATGGTTTTGGAATTTTTTCCCAAAACCCTGAAAGGACACTTTTATGTCCTGTTCGGTTACCATTCTAGTGTTAAATTCATGAAACATATACTCCCACCCTCGATCGGAACAGAGGGTGTCCATAGTACATTTGGAGACATTTTCAGCCATAGCCAGAAATTGTTTGAAGCACATAAAAACTTCAGACTTCGCTTTAAGCGGAAATACCCATGCATGCTTGGAATAATCATGAATGAAAGTCACAAAGTACAGGTAATTGCACAAGGACGGAGTTTGCATGGGCCCACAAATATCACTATGCACAAGCTGCAACCTGCATGTGGCCCTAACTGAACCATCCTTTGGAAACTTAGAACGCTGCATTTTACCCAGAATACAACCTTCACAAACATGTTTGACAGGTGCTTCAAGAGGCGGCAAAGAAGCAACCATATCAGATTTCTACAAACGCATCAAACTAGAAAAATTCAGATGACCAAAACGTCCATGCCAAAGCTTTGCATCTGAAATAGCTCTTGAATCTACAACAGCATTTGCAAAATTTTGTCCACACTTGTCATACAAAGTGAGCTTATACAGCCCACGGCACAAAAGCCCAGATGCAACAATTTCATCACCAAAACTGAGATCATGAGCTGTACATCTGTCATCCACAAATTTGACTACAAGTCCAAGTCTAGCAAGTGCGCATACAAACAAGAGATTCTTCTTGATCCCAGGTACATAAAGTGCATCAACAAGTGTGAAGGAACTGCTATTTGCAGCAGTAAGAACAATCTTTCCAACTCCCTGAACCGGATAAGAGGCATTGTTGGCACAAGTGACATAATTCCCATGAGGGACAGACTTGAGAGAGGTAAACAATTCACAATGTGAGGTAATGTGCTTTGTAGCACCACTGTTGAAATACCACACATGTGAACCTGCAGCAAGTGACAAGCATGCATCATGGACATCAGGATTGTTAGTGCACTTTGTGCTAAAATCCCATTCTGCATCAACATCAGCATGACAGTCTCCTTTCACAGAAGACTCAACAATGGCTGCATTTGTAGTGGAACCAGAATTTGCCATGGAACCACTCTCTTTCTTCTTAGCCTCTTTGTCCTTCAACTTAGGACATGACTTGATCAAGTGATCATTAGCTTTACAATAATGGCAATGTGTTTTCTTTTTGCCCTTATCACCAGAATTGCCAGACGAAGTGCTGCCAACAGAAGCATTAGGAATAGAAGTTTTGCCACTCGCAGTAGAACCATAAGAAGTGGCTGCATTACTGTTACCACCCTTTCTCTGAGAAGCAATAAAAGCGTATTCAACTGCACGCTGTCTAATCCTGTTTTTTCTAGAAAGTGACTCTTACAACAGCAATGTGCATAATACATCAAACTTGACAACTTCTGGATTTCCTTGGGTCATAAGTCTCCAACTAGCAAAAGTCTGGTAAGAATCTGGTAAGGCATCAAGAACAGTCTGCGCAAGGGAATTGTCTGAAATGACTTCTCTTGCAGAAATAAGTTGCTCATTGATATCCTTGACACTAGCAAGGAAAGTGTCCATATCATCTTCCTCATGCATAATCTTCAACTCCAGCTCTTTACGTAGCAAAGCAATTTTAGCCTCATTGCGGCTTGAATAAAGACCTGCTAGAATATCCCAAGCCTGTTTTGCAGATTTTGCTAAATGGATGTGAGGAACAATAGTGCGCTTCACAGACAACGCAATCAATGCATGAGCCTGCGCATCCTTTACATCCCAACGAGCTTGTTCTGTCGTAGGCAAAACAACTCTAACAGCAGCAAGACCTGCAACATCCTCAACATCGCCTACATCCTAAGAACCAGAACGTACATCAAGGCCCTGCACAATGTTCTAGATGCCCTTTGACACAAGAACATGTTGCATCATATAAGCCCACATAGGGTAGTTGTCCCCATCCAACCTGTCCTCAGCAGCAAACATCTTGAACACATCCGTGTTGTTGTTGTCAGCCATGGTAAATGTTGTACTTGATGTGAAAACTGCACGAAAATAGGAGAAACGGAGCGGGAACAGCACATGCTATATAACACAAACCGTAAAAGACTATAAGGCACCTGTTATGCAAAAAACGGCACTGACAGAAATTTTGCAAAAAATGATGAAATAGCTGGTGCAGTACTGCCTGTAGTGGAAACGGAGGCTGAAATGAGCCCAAATCGAAAATCTGAGCAGACTGAGGTCTTTGAGCTTTCCCGAAGTATTTGTTGACCTGCGAACGCTCACCAAAGCTCACTGAAATCGGAGAAAGTGAGCAAGCGTGTATTGGAGAAGCTCACGACTAAGCCTTGGGACGACGCAACGTGCTCTGATACCAATTGTTTGAATTAGGGTTGCAGAGAAGCCCACACAGCTTGGAGAAGACGAAGTAAGCTCAAGGCACACAATAGAGAGTGTATAAATTAGTGTGCAATGGAAAGATAGATAGCCCTAGAGTGATGGGTGTATATACAATGCACGGGGGAAAAAAACTCCTAAAGAGGGAAAAAATGCCCCGGCGGTCCTAGTGTGTTCACAAACATCACTACCACATGTATATGGTAACAGGGGTCTCATCCTTAAGAGAAACACACCAACGAGTCCACAAATATGTAAAAACTTGTATACAGGCATCAACACCTTCACAAGAACCTTGCTTAAGAGCATTGAGCTCATTCCATACTACATTTGTATCTTCAAAAACTTGGAAATTCTCTAAAAAAACTTCTATAAACTTGTCAAGACTCAAACCATAAGAAGAATCCACTGCTTCTTTAGCTTCCAAATCCATGAACCAAACACGGGCCTCATTTTTCAAAAGAAATCCAAATAGTCTCAAATCTTCTCTTCATGACACATATTGTTGCTTATGCATGCCATCTCTACTTGCTCCAAAAAGTCTTCCACATCTTCATCACTTCTTCCATGAAATTCCGGATAAGAGAAAGCCATGACTACCCAAGTTTCAATGCTTTGAGGACTCCTTCTAACACAGGTGCAAGAACCTAAAACATTTTACTAACTCAATCCCCAGAAACTTCAATAGAGCTCAAGCTTTTAGAAAACGATGAACACATGCACATCAAATGATTTTTCATAGTTAATCATCGGAATAAGAACATGCAAGGAGATTCAAGTATCTAGACAACCTCTAGTCATTCAATAGCAACTTCAAAGTTAGTAACAAGAGCAAGAACGGTCTAAAGGGCCAATTGCTGTTGTTAGATGTGGATGGAGATGAGGCAGCGTCACCGCCGGAAGTTAACTCTCACATCTTTAGTGATGAGAATGCCAACTCTTGCCGAGTTATGTGAAAAATTATGTGTGAAATCAGTTTTAAGGTTCTTATAATCCCTGTTAGTTTAGTTCTTTGTTTTTAATATAACATAATTTACGTTAGATTTAGATTTATGTTATATTAGATTAGACTTAGGTTTATTTAGGTTTACCCACACACACACACACACACACACAAGAAGAAGAGAGTTTTAACGTCGTAGGAAACTATCCCAAAAGACGTTAAAGATTAGGTTAGATGTAGACTTACGTTAAATTAGATTTAGGTTTATTTTTAGTTAGATTTACGTTTATTTAGATTTAAGCTTATTTACGTTAGATCGAGTCCACGCAAGAATTACTTACGGTTTAGGGTTTAGAGTTAGACGAACAGTGAAAAGATCTACTGTGAAAAGATGTTAAGATGCTGTGAAGTGCTACAGCTAGAGAAGAGGCAAAGGGGTTTTGTCCACTACATGTAGTATCATGTAGACGTGGGTCTGTAGATTTCTTGTACCCACAAATATAGGTATTGACCAATAAAGACGAGATTATAACCCGGTGGTTCTGATCTCCGTGCACCTCTAGACTGAGGTGTGCGGGGATTGGACATGACTAGAGAATGCGAGGTAAAGAGAGAGAGAGAGAGAGAGAGAGAGAGAGAGATAAGACGAAGAATGCCAATAGAATATTAAATTTGTTGTCCAGGTTATAAGATTTTTATCCTCATTATGAGTAGTGACGAGGATGTGGGACCGTCCAACCGAAACACCTATCTCTCAACGAGGGTCTTATGTCCTTGTAATCAATGCAAGCATGTTGTGCGACGGACAAGACGTGTTTCTTTGCAACACATTCGCGAATTTGGCGAGTTCGATCCATCTATTATAGATCGAGTTGTTGCCAATTATAACTCTTCGGACTCTTACGCTAGCCAACAAGCAGCAATCTTGCAACCCAATAGACGTGTTCGCAGGCGCTTTTGTCAAGGAGCATATGTGAGGCCACAAGATGTAGCCTCTGACAGCTCGGGGGATGATCATGCAGAGAACATTCCCAACGAGGCAATGTTTGAGCCCGAGATTGATGAAATGATCGAGACGATCATGGATTCAAAAAGGCTTATCTATGATGATATGAAAAGTGAAGCCGATACGCCATTGTATAATGGAGCACGTATGTTTAGATTGAAATCACTCCTGGTTCTTCTCAACATGCAGGCAAAGTTTGGATGGAGTGACACTAGCGTCACAGCACTTTTCAGGTGATCTATTACAATTAGTTTATTGTAATAAAACTCTAAATGTATAATGATCTGATAGATTTTTACACGACTGTATCGTATTTTTATGTTGTGTAGATTGCTTAAAGAGCACATACTACCAGCTGACAATGTGATGCCAGATTCCCGAGATGAAGCAAGAAAGATTTTGCGAAACTTGAGGATGGATTACAATTCTATCCACGCTTGTCCTAATGACTGCATTCTTTTCAGAGGGGAATACATAGACATGGAGAAGTGTCCGAAATGTGATTCCGAAAGATATCGAGTAGATCTCCACGGGACAAAAATTCCACAAAAGGTTTTGCGACATTTTCTTCTGCTTCCTCGCATCAAGCATTTCTTCGAATGTAAGTCCATGGCCGCCCTAGCATCATGGCATGAGGAGAATAAATCTTTGGATGGTGTGCTACGAATTCCTGCAAATTGCGCACCCTAGAAACATATAGATGGAACATGGTCAGATTTTGCCAGGGAAGCTCGAAATTTGCGCTTAGGCCTGGCTATGGATGGCGTAAATCCATTTGGTCAAAGATCAACATCTTACAGTGTATGGCCCGTTGTTATCGTCAACTACAACATTCCCCCGTGGTTGACTACGAAGAAGGGGCACCTATGGCTAAGATTGATTGTGCCAGGGCGATATAAAGTGGGGAATATGGATGTGTATCTTCGTCCACTATTGGAAGAGCTACAACAATTGTGGATTGGCATAGAGGTGGTGGATATGAACCGACACATAGGACGACGGAATGCTTTGATCAGAGGCATTCTAATGTGGACCATGCATGACTATCCCGGGCTAACAGAATGTTCAGGTGATCTATTGACACTCCTCACTCAGACACTGTAAATCTTGTTTTTTCCCATAGTCGATCTATTATCATGTGTATACATGCAGGACTTCAAACAAGTGGATACAGAGCATGTGTCACATGTGGACCTAGACTAAATGCACGTAGGGCGCCCTCACTAAAGAAGCAAATCTATGAAGGTCATCAAGCGTATCTTCCAGAGAATCATGTGTTACGCGACGGCTTTTTGGGAAGAGAGCCACCAAGGATGTCTGCACAAGCATGGTTAGAGCAGAAGGAGATGTGCGATGACGGATTGCCTCCAGGGATGAAGAGACTATCTCTATGGTACGAGTTACCATACTGGCCCCGACTCATGATCAATCACTTGCTCGATCCAATGCACATATTCAAGAATGTGGGTAATCTACTATGGGACCATCTGACCGGCAAGAAAGATACTTTGGGAGCTAGAGTTGACCTTAGAAATGTGGATCGTATGGAGCAATATTGGTCGCAAACAGCGTCTGATGGATCGATAAAACTCCCTAAAGCACCATGGATTTTCACAGGAGCCCAAGAACGCAAAGTAAAAGAGACCATTCGATCTTTGCGGACCCCCACTGGCGTAATGCACTCGCTCTGAACGTGTTTTACTAAAGAAGGAAAGCTTACCGGTTTGAAGTCACACTATTGGCATAAAATGTGTCAGGTACGTTCATAGTGGACTTTAATATCATTGCATAAAATGTGGACTTTAATATCATTGCTGCACATACTTTACAGTTTATTTTACCGGTTGCCATTGAGGGATGTTTGTCTCTCGACATCCGTAACACAATCTACAAACTTGCAAAGCTGGTGCAATGGATCTCACAAAAGGAGATCAACGTAGACTCCATTCCATTCGCCAAAATAAATGCTGCGGAGCTTGTGTGCATGTTTGAGAAACATTTTCCTACTACCATGCTAACCATTCATGTGCATCTTCTTGTTCACATAGTTGATGAGGTGGAAATAGCTGACACAGTTCATTCCAGATGGATGTTCTTCTTAGAACGTTTCATGAAAACGCTTAAGGGATATGTGCGTCAAAAGGCACGTCCGGAGGGTAGCATGGCAGAAGGTTGGTTGGTATCAGAGTCCCTAGTGTACATTGGAGAGTGGCTAGACGGATTTGATTAAGCCCGGGACACGCTATGGAGAACCATAGATGATGAGCGCATATCTGGGATTTTCATGTGCAATCTCGGTGTTGAGAAGAAGATGACGGAAGATCTAGAGGCTAAAATCAACCGATTTTGCATGCTTCACAATCCAGTGATGCAAAAGTGGATTTCACAATATGAGGATGCAAAGCAAGAGCGACAAAGGGCACGAATCGAGTGGAGACGAGGAAGACGACCATCGATGCACTATCCAGCGGTTCTGGAGAGCCTACCAACCTTCATGAGCTTAAGATGGTTGCACAACCAATTGAAAAGCGCACAACAATGCGGTGACGAAGTGACTGAGGAAGAGTGGGAGTACTCTCGGGGTTGCGCGACCAAGGTAAGTTTGCAATGTACGACTAGCTAGTGACTTTATTTCTAAACGTTTGAACGGCCACTCATAATCTTTGTTCATTGTAGTATAAGTCATACACAGCAGCATGGTGTAAAGGTCGACATTTTAGGGTGGAACGAATCGACAAAAAGCGTTTTACTCAAGATTGTGGAATCATGGCAAAATTTGAACAGTCTAGTCGACGACGTTCCTCTGATGCAGATCCTGTGGTGGCGGAACTCACTTACTTCGGCACGCTGCAAGAGATTTCGAGGATCGATTACAGAGGATTTTTTGTCGACTTGTTCGACGTGCAATGGTTCAAGATAATCATGGAGGGTCGCAACGCTACTGTGCGTAGAGGAGAGTCTGGTTTTCTTGAGGTGGATTCTACTAAGAAATGGACTGACCTAAGAGACACTTTCGTACTACCCGAGCATTGTGAACAAGTAAGTATGTAAATAGTTAACATCCCCCTTTTACAAGTTATGTGCTTGAAAGCTCTCATGTAAGTTATGTGGCTCTGGCAGGTAATATTTCATCCTACAAAGTCTACATCAAACTGGTGGTACGTCATAGAGGTAGCCCCTCGTAGTGCAAGGACGAGGAATAACTCAGGATCTCCATACAGCTTTGCTATGATCGTGGTTCGGACCTCAGAAGACATGAAGTCCACTAGTTTGGCAACATTCATTGGCATTTTGCAGGGTGTAGGTCCTTGACTAGGAACTGGTGAGGATGGAATCTCATATTCCTCAATGGGATCAGGTATTCCTTCGTTAAACATCCTTTCCAACAAGAAAGGTGTATGCTCACTTCCTGATGCCCCGTCCTCACTCCCTTCTTGGATGATACTAGATATGGCTAACGGTCTATGGTTCATGTCGGGTGGATGAACTTGCGTGGGAAACACTGTGTCATGAATTTTGACATGCATGGGTTCTGGTTCTAGTTTCCTTTGAGTCTCCTCCACTAAACCTCTTAGATGTTTCACCTGCTCAATCTCGTCTACTGGGTTTTGGATACGTCCCAATCTTCTTTTTACGATTCTTCCCTTTTTGCCCCTGCGGTTTATCTTGGGGGTCTTGGATTGGATTTGGAAACACTTGTGGTGTTTTCAGAGGCTCTTTATGGTTTTCTCTTATTTGGTTTTCATTTGGTTCCATGTTACGGTTTTCTTTGTTGGTCTTTCCCTTTGTGGTATTGGTTCTAGTCTCCATTGTCTCGATTGAATCTGAATCATCCTCGAGGTCATTCATATACACGGGGTCATCTCCTGTTCCTATGTTTGTTTTGGAACTTTGCTTTGAATTTCCCGTATTCTGCGACCTCTTCCTTCGCGTCTTCTTTTTCTTTGCTTGGATAACTGACGCGGTATCTCTCTCTTCGAGGATATGGCCTGGCCCTTGAAGCATGGACCGTGTAATCGCATAAGCGGGTGCGACGGGTGGTATTGGCGATGTCACACTAGCAATTTCGACCAAATTTAGGGGTGTGATTTTAGGCGCATTTGGGTTATAGGGGCATTGGGAAATCAAGTGATCTATGCCACAACGATTACATGTGAGTATTGGCATTGCAGACGTGCTCCCTTGATTCATTTGCATCTGTGCAGCATTCTTTTGCAGCCTAATAGGGCACTCCGCTGCCCGATGTGGTCCACCACACTCGTAGCATTGAAGAGGTGGCCTCTTAGCCTGGGTGTTGATATTTTGACCTCTGGATGTGAGAGCAGCAGCTTGATAAACCGGCTTGACTTGCCCCCAACAATCTTCCATGTAGTATATAGGACACTCTTCCAATGTATCAAGTCCGTAGGCAATACTAGTGTCTATTTCCTCCTCACAGCCATCTGCATAAGCATTTGATGGCTCGCAACCCACTTGGTTCATAGGGGCGACTCTTGGATGCAGGGGCTGCGGTCCTAGCACAGGAGGTGGTAGCGGTGTAGCTTGTACAACATTTTGAGGTCTAGGGACCATGTGTTGCGGTAGTTGCTCAACAGGTGGAGCAGGCATCAATACAGGAGCTCGAGGTGCATCCGTCCAGGCTACAGGTGGTCTATTTGCCATAATGTGTTTGATCATTAAACAATCCTTAGCTTGGTGACCATACCTACCACATGCGTTGCAATTTCCATTAAATTTTACTCTAAACATAGGGCACTCACTAGTGCTATGTGGACCTAAGCAAATGGAACACCATTGTTGCTCCCTTCTTGGATACATGTGACTATTTTGAGGAGGTCGATTATCCTTAAGAGACTCTTGGATTGCCTTGGTGAGGTCTATCAAGAATGTCTCAAATACCTTTGGCTCATTGGCAATGGGCTTTGCAGTCATGGGTTCATACTCAATGGCTTGTGAGCTAGTGGATCTCGTGTCAGTAGACACCCTCATGCCTGCTATCATCAAGTTGTCCTCTAATTGGATTGCATTAGCAGTGACATCTTCCCAGGTTGTGATACCTCTAATCACTAGTCCATTATAGATTCCTTCATTCCTCAACCCTTGAATGAATCGATCAAGCAGTTGGTTATTGTTGAAGCGCTCATTTATAGGGCAGCGAGAGTTTAAGTGCTTTAGACGACTAATGAAGTCCCTTACTGACTCTCCTTCCTTACATTCGGCCTTCTGTAGCTTAGATGCTACACCCCAAAGCACACCTTCTCGTATGTACTCCTTTAGAAACAACCTTCGAAGGGTAGGGTAGATTGTTTTCTCGTCCACCCTTAGGGTCCTATACCAATCTCCAGCCTTCCCACTTAATGTCAAGCTTAAGGCATTGCACTTATGTAGTTCGTTGCGTTCCCCTAAGGAATCACATACTTGTTCAAACACTTCAATGTGTTTCCTAGCATCTTCGTCCCCATTGAATTTTTGCATGAGTTTGGCAATTTGTACTGCCTTACTTCTAGGCTCTCTATCAGATGCATGACGCATATTTTCCGCGATAGATCGACCTATGGTTTGAGCAAACGCTGCCAAGTCACCTATGTGAGGAGGCAGGGCCGGTGGAGGTACTCTTGGAATCATATGTGGGAGAGGGACGTGTACCGGTCTTGGCATATGTGTGGATGATGGAGGATATGGAACATAACCGGGCATAGGTCCACTCGGATAAGGGCTAGGGAGCGGCACTCGAGGAGCATAAACAAGTGGTACAATTGGAGGTGTGGGGGCCATGTGTGCATAAGGGGCTAGAGGCACATACGGTTGAGGCCCCATATTAGGTACTACGACACTAGGTAGTGGCACTGCGCTAACCGTAGATGTCATCGGTACATTCTCTGTCAGGCTTATCCCTGGAGTGAGCACTGGGTTTTCCTTAATAGAGGGTTGATCCAAGTTAGGGAAGCTAAAGTTGTCGCTCGGAGGCTCAAATTGCATAGAGACCCCAGGTGAAATGACGTAAGATGGGTCCATGGGGCTCATTAGAGGAGTCTCCATTTGTGATAGAGTAGGCTGTTGAGCCTTGCTCGTATCCAGAAATCTCATGGGGCCAGTTGAGAGTATATTTACCCCTTGGTTTTGCCTTTCTGATTGAATAATGCCATGGATAACATTACAGATCATTTTCTGTTGATCTTCGATGCTTGTGGCACTAGAGGTGGATTGTACAATCTCTATCCATCCTACATGGTAGGCGTGGCCAGAGTGTAGATCCGTCAACACCTCAGTGTGGAGGTCGTATGTCCAATGATCATTAATGAACAATCCTTCTAGAGTCGACGTGTTAACGGTTTCTTGTGAGGTAGAAGCAATGTTGCTCCCCGTGGTTTTACTTGTCACCAACGGTACTCTAGAGGGAACTTCTGAAGGAGGCAGCTCAACAGAGCCTTCTTGGTAAGAAGTTGGCAGGATATCCACATGGACACTCTTTGGGGGTGTGGGGTCCACGTGCGATGTGAAAGGAGAGTCCACTTCCCCACCCCCTTCGTGTGCTTCATTTGCATCAGGTTCCGAGCGAGTAGCTCTACCTAATGTTTCCATGAAACGGCTAAACATACTAGTACTAGGCTGTGGAGCTTCGGGAGGTGCATGGCCTTCTCTCTCAGTGTTTTGGGTAGGGTATGCTTCCATGATTTCTGAGTCGGAGGAGGAATCACTAGCGGCTATTTTAGGGTCTTGGGTGGTGCTACCTTGTGTCCCCGCTAAGGGTCTAGATCCTATCGTGGATGGGTAATGGGTGTCCGTATGAACAGAGACACCCTCAATATGCTCGTGTTCTAGCACCCGCCCAGAGCGTAAGTGCTGATACCCTAAGGTGTCAAAAAGCTGCTCTAGGAGGCCTTGTGACTAGTTTTTAGCGTGTTTTTTTTTGCTATATTTTTTAGAGCGTGTCGTGGAATGGGCCGTGTGATAGCTCGAAACGAGCGTATCGCTAGGAGGGACGGGCTGTGCTTTACAGCCCACCGTTTGGTTCTATTTTGCTCCAGAAAATCCCAAAACAGTCTTTTCCTAGCTGGGGAACTAGGCTCCAAATAGCAAGTCTAAAGGTGCAAGTGGGAAGAGAAGGGAGGAGAGTGGAGGACTTGTCCCACATGCTCTCATTCCCTCTTGAGGAGGTAGGGTATATATATAAGAGTGAGTCTAGTATATATCATAAGACTGAGGACTGAGGCTTGGGCTTGGGCTTGGGCTTGGGCAAATTATCCCGATCCCGATCTAACTTTTATACAACCCAACCCGTTCGTTCTTATAACTCACGTTTTTTATTTTCGAAAATCTAACCTCCCCCTCGCTCACGTTTTTATTTTTCGGTTTTCTTTTTTTTTTCAAAAAAAAAAGAAATTTTTTTCAGATTTTTTTTTTCATTTTTTTTTTGAGACATTATTTGGTACGCGTTTTGGTGCGCGTTGACCTCACTTAACTATTTACTGTCCCACCTACCTACTGAGCGGCTAATCAGTGGTTCACCTAATTACTAACCTACTTAATTAACTAACTGTGCGCCTAACTGTGCACAAACCAAAAAGCACAGAAAACATAGAAAATGCAGAAATTGAAACTTGACAGAACTGTGCAGTGAAAACACAGAAAATGCAAAAAAAAAGCAAGAAATGCTAACTGTGTGTAAACAGAAAAACAGAATTTTGCTAATTGTCTAACTAATACTAAATGTACGCAGCAGAAAACACAGAAAATGCAAACTGTGCGCAACAGAAAAACAGAATTAACAACTTGCAGAAAAAATACGCCTTCCTCTCCCTCTTCTTTCCTACTGCAAACCACTCATACAAGAAGCACAAAGTGCCTCTTGGGCTTAGTGCAGGGCTATTCCCCGGTAGCGGCGCCAAAAATGTGCGCTCCTTGCCGCACTGTCGAAGCAAGGGACTTGCCGATACACCGTGTACGAGCCGCAGACGGCTCCAAGCACACAACTAGTTTAACTAGTAAGCTCAAAGAGGGCAATGGTGTGTCACTCACCGCCTTATGCTCCTGCCGTAGAGGATTCCTCGCCGCGAAGAAGAGGGAGACGCCGCTACGCTGCGCTCAACCGCCTCGCCGCCGTCGTGCCGCCGCAACGCTCGATCGCACACACACTCTCACTCTCTCTCTCTCTCTCTCTCTCTCTCTCTCTCACACACACACACACACACACACACACACACACACACACACACACACACACACACACACACACGCACACACACACAAAGAGATGGTGAAGGAGAAGGTGGAGATGGAGCAAGAGCAGCTTCTATTGCACAATGAGAGAATGACTCAATTTTAGGTTTAATTGGCTTTTATGTGAGCTCACCCCATTCACACTTGGGCGCCCATGCTTAGCCAACTAACCCTAGCATGTTCGTGTTAGAGTGCGCCTCTCATCGGCGATCACTCTACCTTTCCCTATTGGACCGAGAAGCCCGGTGCCTGACTCTACTTAAATAAATAATACGGTTACAGTGTCCGTCGTAGGCGATAGGGTGTCCGTGAGCCACGAGGGTTAACACACCATCTTCGAAGGTGTGTGAGGTCTTGGGTCTGAGAACGGGGATAATTCAAGTTGTGTTTGATTAAGTGTTTTGCTTGGTGCATGAAGCTTCCATCTTCATTGCACTAGCTAATCTTGAAGGAACACAAAGAATTGTATTGTACAATGTCTCTCTTGATGGGAGAAACCATAATACAAAGCCTTTTGGAGGGGGGACCGGCTCATGCAAATCCGGTCCTCAACTGTTGTCAATAGCTTAATTTCTCTCTCTTTTGAAAGTATTGTCGATGCTATCTAACTAGGTGTTATGCTTTTTGTTGCTCTCTCCACCCAAGCACTCTTGTAATTCTCATTAGGAATCTATTCTAATGAAATGCCCTCTATGTTCATGCTAATTTCCGCTACACATAAGATTTTAGGCCATTAAATGTTACACTATCTCCCTAAAATGTTTGTGCCATGATTAAATGTGTCTGTGTATGTAACTACTTTTTGTAGTGTTTCCTATTTTGAAGATTTGTAGTCACAACATGGTTACGTTAAAAGTTGAAATTGCTTGGTTGAAACTGATCATTTTGTCAAATGCAAACTTGCAGGTAAAGTTAGTTGAGCGCTTGGTGGAATCATCTTTCGCAGATCGTGTGTTTTTTTGTAATTCTGGTACAGAAGCAAATGAGGCTGCTATAAAGTTTGCTCGGAAATATCAGAGAGTTAAAGTGAATGAGAATGGGGAATCACAGTGGTTCAAGTTTGAAAAAGAGCATTCCACTACAGAGTTTGTAGCCTTCACAAATAGTTTCCATGGGCGGACTATTGGGGCCCTTGCACTCACCAGTAAATAAAAATATCCTGCTCCCTTTGAGCCTATCATGCCAGGGGTGCAATTTGTAGAATTTGGCAATTTGGAGGCAGCACAATCTTCCATTAAACGGGGTAAAATGGCAGCGGTCTTTGTGGAACCGATGCAAGGAGAGGGTGGAATTTTTCCAGCAATGATGGCTTTCCTCAAGGGCCTGCGGAAGTGTTGTGATGAAACTGGAGCGCTACTTGTTTTTGATGAGGTACGATATCTATGTTTAGGCTTTTACTTTGCGTTTTCCTGCTGGATGTTGTAGCCAGAAGCCGCTTTTATAACACTTTTTTGAACTAGGCTATTGGTGGATCTTAGTTTTGTTTTAGTAGCATCAGTTTGTGGCAGATGGTAGCATCAGTTTGTTTTAGTAGCATCAGTTAATTTGTAGGCTTTGTAAGCGTGTTGATACTCCTAGTATGGACATATGAGGAAGCTTTAATGCCTCCATGGTCGGGAGACCAGTGGTGGCCAGCATGATCTTTGAAACAAGAATTCTTGTTCCGATTGGCCCTCACCACACTCTCCCAGTGTCTCTCGTGTTGCACTTGACAACTAGAAGTAGGTCTAAGGGCTATTCTGGGTGTAAGTTTGGTTGGTTTTGGCTGAATCCTAGGACATTTACATATATTTTGTAAAATTTTTCTTTCTTTAAGTGCTGGCCATATCTTTAATGAACATTAGAGTTTGCTTCTTGTCCTCTTTTCTTACCAATTTTAAAACATTTGTCTTGTTCTTGCTTCTTGCAAAGTTTGACAATGCAGTGCAGGCTGTTGATGATACAACAGATGTTTATGTTGTTCCATGTCGCATCTCCCTGCCCACTCAGAGGAGAGCTTGGGCTAATGCACAAGATGAAAATGTTGTGAGATTCAGAATGGATATGCCCGGGATTGCAAAAGAGAATGTGAAGGTGTATGTGGATGATGGGAAGCTACCAATCAGTGTTGTGTTATGTGCCTCGTGCCATGCTCATGGATCTGGAGCTAGGTACTATGGATAGTGTTCGAACAACAGCCCCTATGGGCAGATCTTCCACGCTGATAACTTCCTCTTGGGACAGTCTGGAGCTGGCAACAACTGGGCCCAAGGGTCACTACACCAAAGTCGCGGAGCTCATTGATTATGTCCTTGACGTTGTCTGTAAAGAGGCTGAAAACTATGGCTGCCTTCAAGGTGAGTGCCTTTAAGATCTCATTCTATCGTTCTTTATTCTATTTTATTCTATGGAATGATGTTTTGTCATGCCTTCTTTTTCATTTCTCCGATGGTACAGTTCCATTTATGTCTGGTATAATGATTTTGTTGTCAGTTTTATTTATATTTGACGATGTAGCTAGCTTGTGCAGTCATCTTGTTTGAAAATAATTTTTAGATCCTTCCTCAGTGAAGGTTTGAAAACAATGTTTAGATCTGTCCTCAGTGAAGGTTGTCAGATTTCTTTAAGTGAAATTTTCACCGCTGCTGTTCTAACTTCTCTAGCTTCCTAGTATCCCCCCTCACTTGGTAGACATTGGCTTTAGATCTACGCTCACCACTCCTAACCAGTGCTAGATTCCAAATTTGTTTCAAGCTAGCAAGGGTTTGCCACAAACTCTTTCTTCAATTAATGTTGATCTGTAAACTGTATATTGTTTCTATGCTTGAGATGTTTGTCTATACACTATGATGCAAGCTTTTGTAGTGGCAGAAGCTTCAATGTCTTCAGCATTGTGTTATTAATCCTACCGAACTGGTTGATGGTATCTTGTATACCTGGAACGACGGTTTTTTCTTTCTACTATAGCTACATCTCATAAAAAAGCTAGCTTTTCTCTACTGATCAATTAAATCTGTGACTGCCTGCTTTGAAGCCTTTGTTTTGTAGTTGTTTTGTAGTTTTGAGCTCTATCTCCCGAAGCAATTTCGAGTTCTCAACGGCTTCCTTGGGCCTCATCTTATTAAGCTTCCTCTTTTTAGACTTCTTTGGCAAGGATGATGACGATGCAAGGAGGAGTTTGTGTTGAAGCTCACGATGGGAGGCCAGCACCTTGCAAGTGAAGCAATTGCCAAACGCAGAGTGAGTTCTCAGTTCACTTTAGTCGTGGACTCATTTTTCCCTTCTCAATGCCCTTAGGCTTAAGCTATGGCGGCTGATTCTTGACCTGCTAATCAGTGACATTTAGTCCTGACGTCTCGACCTACTAGAGCTTACGTCCAAGTCCCGACTTCTTCCACTATATCCGCCAATGTTGTTGACTCCATGAGCCTCTCGTTACCTATTCGATGCATTAAATCGGCTTTTAGATCATAGTTTGAAGCATCTATCGGTAGTTACACTAAATCTTGTCACATTTCGTCAAATTTTTTCAAGGCAAGCTCAAAATCTAGCGTAGATTTTGCAAGTTAGACTCACAATTTGGGGTGGTAGTGTTGTATAACTCAATAAAGAATGTACTTAATCTCAAACTAGATGTGTGACATCATAGCATTAAAGATTTTAAGATCGTTAATTTCTTTGACATGTAGTTACAAATTCTATAGTCTCAATTTTCCACATGGTCATATGGCTTCACCGGGTGTGTTACCTTTGAGCTATAGTTTCTTGTCAAGACACGTCTAGCACACCTTGGGTCTATGTGTCACACATACACAATGTTTTTATTTTGTATATAATTACAAATATAGACACGTCTAGCATACCTTGGGTTTATGTGTCACACATACACAATGTCTTTATTTTGTATATAATTAAAAATATAGTCTCAATTTGTTACATGGTCATATAGCTTGACTGGGCGTGCCATCTTAAGCTATCGATTTTTACCTTCAGTTCTTCTAGCTATCCATATGGCTTGACCAGGTCTCTTAACTATCCATTCTTACCAAATGTGTACTTGTGCTTCTTTTTACGATAAAAAGCGTTAAATATTTTAAGGTCGTTAGTTTCTTTTACATGTAGTTACAAATTCTATAGTCTCAATTTTCCACATGGTCATATGACTTGATCGGGTGTGTCATCTTGAGCTATGGTTTCTTGCCAAGAGACGTCTAGCATACCTTGGGTCTATGTGTCATATCACCACTTTGAAGTTAGATTACTTTGACTCTATTGAAAATGTGTTTGATTTTAACGTGTAAGATAATCCTTAAATCCCAAGTGGGAGCCCAAGATGAGGTGGACAGTTTTTTTGGAAAAAGAAATTATGTGATGAAAATCCCATCTGGGAGCTCAAGAAAAGGGCTTACTGATTTTTTTTGAGAAAGAGGTCTCCGTACAAAGAAGACTCTCGCGAAATTTTTAAGATTTATATTTTATATATAAATTCAAAATTAAATACAGATGGTGCTTTTTTAAAAGTGGATTTTGCTTAAGCATAGACGTGCATTCACATCACATATAATTGTTTTTGTTTAAAAAGATTAACCTTTTAATGGGTTGTTTTGTAATGTGTTTTAATTTGATGAGTGAATTTTTTCATGGTTGTTTAAGATTATGCATTATTTGTTATTTAGAGAACAATCCATTTCATATGTGTGTCTTAAATCCCATGTGGGAAGCCTACTAAGTAGGTGGCTAGTATCTTATATTTTGAAATTGAGATTTGTATCAGTTTACAAGACAAATGCTATTTGTTTTTTGACAAATTACATTGAAATGATTGGTTTATTTTAATTTAGTATTCAATATATTTATTGCTTTTCATGTTTTTTTCTCCTAGCATCTATTGCAAATGAAAACACACTACAATGTACATTTCTATTCATTTGCAGTTCAACATGTATTTTTGCAAAAGCATGTGCTTCTAAAATTTTTATGTTACTAGTAGTGGGTCATTACATTCTGTATGAAATCCGTATGAGGGGGGATGGCTCATTGCGAGAACGCCTGTATCTTGTCCGTATGTAGGGGGGTAGGTTAACAAGTAAGATACCGTACATAGGGGGGTTTCTCTAATTTTGATGCACGTAGGTGACATCCCCCCATTACTAATAGTGAATCCCCTGGGATTGTGTGTATAAGTTTATAATTGTGTGGATGGAGAGAGAGAGAGAGAGAGAGAGAGAGAGAGAGAGAGAGAGAGAGAGAGAGAGAGAGAGAGAGAGTATTGATATTTTGCAATTGTATTTTATGTAGCAATGAAAGCATCACAAGCATTGCATTGTGGGATAACCGAAAAGTAGTAGATTTTGTGGAGGAGTTTTGTGTCACAAGCGAGTACTCCCAAGTGGTGTCATCAAGTGGCATCAACGGCAAAACACTCTTATATATGACATTCGAAGGTTGGATAGAGCTTGGAATAACAAGATTTTTGCATCGCCACATGCTTTTAGGATGGAGCAAGCATATCCTCAATGATAATCCTAGTTCACACACACATGCTCCAAGTATTAGGAGAGATCCTCGAAGGATTATTCATCATCCAATCGAAAATGAAGATCATGATCACCTACAAATGTTTCATGAGATGAAGTATCTTCACGCCGATGCTGTACGAGTGACACGCAAACAGGTTTTCTATCCATCTACCGTCAAACATGAACATTCTCTTGTAGGAAAAGCTTTCCTTAAAAAATATTGGGACAAATAACATTTTTCTTACAATGAAAGCATGAGAAAAATTGGAGGTTGGTTCAAAGAAGGTTTTGGGGATTTAGAGAAGCGTGCATTCACACAAATTAACTTGCAAAAAGATCCATTGATTTCAACTAATTTGATGGAATTCATCAAGGGAAAGATGCATGAGTTGAAAACTCTAGTGTTTGCAAAAGATGTAAAGCTTGATTGGAGTGTCAAATATGTGTATGAGAAGGTCTTAGAATGGAGGCATGCGCAAAGAAACCCAAAAAAATGTTTGTGCTTGGGAAATGTAGAGAAAATTCCTCCTTTGCTTAGCCCACTTACTATAGACCCAAGGAGACAACGGTTCTATCCCTGTCAAGATAGCTCCATGAAAGCACTCGAGGGCACCTCCATGCTCCAATTTATGAAGAGTGCTCTCACTTTGAAGATCCTCCCAAGGTATGTAAGTACATGAGTTGCTTTTAATTTTTTTCTTAAACATCTTTAATGTGAGCTCAATGTGTGTGTGTGTGTGTGTGTGTGTGTGTGTGTTTGTGAGTGTGTTTCCACAATGTTTCTTAGTTTGTGAGCTAATTTTTGATTATTTTCCTTCCATGCTATGTTGACAAAATACCTTCACAAGCTCCTCAAACATTGTGCACCGTCATGCCACACAATCTTGTGGTCAAAGGCATCCCTTTGAAGAGACTTATATGCATGATGTAAAAGATTAAAGATTATTTACAAAAAAACATTGTATTTTTATTTGGTAACTTGACACTTTGATGCATACTTTGCTTGTTTAGCCAAAGCACACCACCTATGGTGATCCCATGAGCATATCCTCTTATGCTAATCACGTAGATGAAGATGGAGGAGACCCTTTTACGAAAACTTTTGTGGAAGATTGTTATATCCCTGAGCCATTGAATGGGAGTGCTAGTACAATGGTAAGATATACATTATATGTTTTTTAACTAGATATGACTTTTTATTGTCCACTTTAAGTTTTGCACATGTCATATTTATCTCATGGTTATGCTCTCTTGGTACAAATCATAAGGATTGTAGCACCATATCTAGCGGAGGGGCTAGTTATTACCATAATGATAGCACTACAAACATGGTAAGAGTAATTAATTACATGCTGATTTATAGTTGTTAGATTACCATATTTGAGGTTCTTACTTTGTTCATTTTTACTTCTAGCTAAAAGCATGCTTTGGTGGTACAAAAAGGACTATCCTTGACAGCACCCTTGACAAATCTTTGAGTTAGAATTTCTATATGTCACATGAAAAACTACCTATCATACTATATATCAATGGATAGATCTTCAAAAGAAGAATCTAAAACCACAAGGTCCAAAAAGTTTTGACCTAAACTACAAAATTTTTACCAGTCCCCACTTTTTCATTGGTAGAAGTAAAGTAGGTCCTTTTTTTGTACCACCAAAGCACGCTTTCACCCTTCTTCTAAAATAGAATGAAGGAAGCCAAAGTTTTTGCATAGATATTGATTGTGATGACATGCAAGTGAAGGAGCACATGGTTATGCTTGAGACACAAGGATCAAAACAAGAGGTGGCCACAATTGAATCATTACAACCTCAATTATGATACTCACTCCTTGTTTAAGCATGCCACTAACTTCTAGCTTGTTTTTGTTATGTTATAGGCAAAGACTCATGGCGACCATGTGAATGAAACATTGTTATGCAAGTATGATGTGATTCCACACAAACATGAAAAGTTTATGGGGCTAGGAGGATCAAATCCATTGGCGGTTAGTCACTCAAAGTGTATGTTACTTTCAAACTTATTTTTTTAAAGATGAATTTTATGACATGATCTTATCAATACTTTTTAGGAAAAGGAGATTCTCACTAAGTTCTATAGGATCCCATTATACAATGGAAATATCCTTGAGGTGGAAGAAGCCACAATTGATGAGGTGAAGATTCCTAGTGAAGTGGTGAAAAGAAACAACAAACTTGCTAATTCTAAAGTGGAAGAGGCCACCATTACAAAGGGGGAAAAGCCAAGTGAATTGGTAAGTGGAGAACTCTTGTATAGATGACTTGAATAAATAAATATAAAAGCTTTGACACATCACCTAGTAAGTTCTCTAAACTCATACTGTGTTCATGGAAAATGTGCAGCATGAAGACCTAGATGCAACTACTTCCACCCATGTTTTTGTGGATTATGAGGAGGAAAATGTGTTGGAGTTAAATAACTCAAACCCAAGGGTATGTAAAGGCTTTTCCTACTTAAGTACCATTCCTTTTTTAATGCTTTTAGAATTGACATTTTGTGTGCTGCAGCTTTGTGAAAATCCTAATGAAAGGGATAAGGAGATAAAATTTGCAAGTATCAACAAGATGATGGTATGTCTTTAGATTTGAGACCGTGTGCCTATGTGTTCTCACAAAAAACAATGTGGTTTATGCTTGATATGCAAATGAAAAATATTAGGATTCCTAAAGACAAAAATATCAAGTCAATGAAATCTTTCTAAAAGGTCTTTGCACCTGAAAAAAGGAAAGGGTATCGTATTGATTGCATGTTACACTATCTTAAAGTTATGTAATATGGCTTAAATAAGGTACATACTAAAAAATCTTGCATTTTCTTTTAGGCCTTTAATGGCTTAATACATCAAAATGCCTCAAAGAAGAGGCAGGTAATTCCGTGCACTCTTTACACAGTTTGTAAAACTATGAAGTAGTTTCCTTTCTTATTTGTGAAGTTGCCACTTACTCCATTGTTTGTTAATTTTTTGTAGGCCTTTGATAACCTAACCAACAACTTGTTAACTAGTCCTAAGACATATGTGGTGTGGTTTTCACCTTAAATCTTACATTGGTTAAAGAGTAATGCTTATTGTAGGTCACTATCTAACAACTACTAAATGTGTGTCTATTTTTACACAATTTTGGCAGAAAGTACCTACATCAAGGTCCTCTAGGCCTATAAAGACTCCAGCAAGATTCATAGTGAGGGCGAGCTTTTTGAAATGGGGCCTCTAAACCCAAACCAATGGGCCTACCCTCACAAAATGTTCGTAAAGAGGTACACACACTACTTGGGGCACCACCTTCTTTTGGGAGTGGAGAAGGAAACCAATCAAAATAACACTTGCACACACCCACTCAAGCAACTCACTTTGAAAAGCCCCTTACTCTATATACACTTTGGACACTTGAACATCTTGGGTGTTGGCGTTGAATACAATTCCCAGTACCTCCAAAGAAGACTCCTCTTCATTGGTTGATGCACTGGTTGATGCTTCCTCATCACTTAAGTAAGGACTCTCCTCCTCGCTCTCTTCATCTGCCGTGGTTTCATAGTTGATATCTAGTTGCTTTCCTTCTCCCCAATCATACACCACCGGTTGACCCTTCTTAAGAATCAAACGACCACTTCCCCATTTTTGATCTGCATTCACAACAATGAGCCAATGCCTCCCTAGGATGATGGGATAGCCCTCCCCCTTAGCTGTCATGACATACATATCCACTCGTGCATCTATGTTACATACAGAGACTTTTACATTTTCAATGATCCCCAAACACTTCACACTTGAGTTGTTGGCTAGCCTAGCTTGACAATAGAGGACTTTGTAATTTCAAGCCCTAACCTGTTCATTGATTTTTCCATGATCACACATATTTGAGCTCCACCATCAACATATACATTAGAAACCTTTTTACCCCTTATGTAAGCATCCACAATGGGTTCCACATCTTTTTGTAGCTTTGAGGCCACAACCTTAATGGAAAGATTTGCTTTCTTTTTTGGAATTCTTGTACTTACCAACTTTGGCCATTGCCTTCTTAATTACTTTGGCTGATAGGTGTAGAAGTTAAGGCCATGAAATGTTTGGCTTTTGGGTTTGTAAATCCTCTAGGATGTTGTAGGGCTCTAGCTCCTTTCCCAATGGGAAGTCGTTAATACCAATTTCCCTTCGCCTTGATCTTTTCTTCCTACTACTTTCAGCTTCTTCCATCTTTGACTTCTTCTTCTTGTCCCTTCTGGCTAAATTTGTTCCTTCACTTCTCATGTCTTCATCCTTATCATGTGCTCTTGTGCGTTTTTCTGCCGGCATAACATCAAAGTTTAGAGTATGCTCATCTATTACCTCTTTTAGCTTGATGATGTTGACTCCTCTTTCTTCCTCCTCATGTGGGACGGGAGGTATATTTGCTGGTGGCGATGGTCGACGAAGGATTTGTGGGCCTTGAGCTAGTTCTTGCTACACAGTGAGAGGAGGCAGTCTGGGGGGATATATGTCTCCCGGAAGTCGCCTTGGATGTGGACAATTGTACATGCCATGGCCCATTTCATTGCAATTCCAACATCGCAACTCTTGAGCTTGTCTTCGTTGATTGCAATTCCCTTCTCTTGGTTGTCGTTGTTGAGGTAGGCCCTGTACTAGATTCAGAGTGAGGTTCTCAAGCTATTGAGTTAGCCTTTGTAAAACCTATTGTTGAGAGTTATCTCCTATTTGTGAAGATTGTGCAAGAGGGGCCCTAATTGGTGCTTCCATGGTTTGTGAAGACTCCCTCTCACTCACTTCATTCAAACCCCGTGCTCTATGTGCTTGGAAGTGTAGTTTTCTAAACTTGATGATGGCTACCTCATGTGCTTCTTCGAAGGTGGATGGGAATTTTAGCTCTACTTTACCCTTTAAAAGTGGATACAAGCCAACCATGAATCTCTCTTTTTTTAGAAAGTTAGGTGAACCACCATGATTTTCTAATGTAGCCTCCCACCTACCCCATAGATTGACAAAGGTTGCTTCATAAGATGGATAGTCTTCAAGTGATACCTGGTTATGTCCAATAAGACATTTCCATAGTCCTTCAGAAGTATCACCTTGCCCGAACTTGGAGAGGAAGCTTGCTCGCAGTCTCTCCCAGTTGGACTTGATTTGGTGTTGCAAGGTCTCATACCATGCTTTAGCTTCTGCTTTTAGAACCAACGGGAAGGCTCGTAGCTTTACTTCCTCTTCATCTCTCCCGGATATGAGATGTGCCATCTCCAAGTTGTCAAGAAACTCTTGCGCATCTTCCCCACTTCTTGCATAGAACGTGGGAAAAGAACTTGACATTTTGTGTAGACTTTTTGATTTTTTTTTTAAAAAAAGAAACTTTTCTCTTACGGGCCGCACAAGATTGTTGACACTATAAATCTAATTACATTAAAATGAAGATGTACACATCCATTGTTAATTCGTACTTTATCATAGGTAGAATAAATGGATTAATTGAAGCATTGATTTCATTGAGGCAAGTGGATCCAAATATCCTCCTTATGATAGATTGAAACCTAAACTTAGTTGCAATGATTATATGAACGGATTGCCGAACAATAGGCATAAAAGTTTCATTGTTTTGATCCTGATTCATGTGCTACTCCTCGTTGTTGGTTTGAAGACCTCGTTCCTTCATATGGCCCTTGAGCACCCCATCACCACTCCTTGTTCCTACCTTTAAAACAAAATGAAAATGTGAACATCAAGAGAAGTTTCATACTTGATGATTGGAAGTATAATTGGATTGGGTGATGCCAGTATTTCTCTAAGTCTTTCTGCACCAAACATAAAAACAATGCGTTGCTGGAAAAAGACTTTTCTATCTATGTGAACATTTACTCTAATGTGTTGTGCAAAATGAAATGGATAGATGAGAACTCCATTGTTCATCACTAAAAAATTTGAAGGTAACCTGGAAATATGTTCCTCAATGGGGGCACCACTTTATGAGGGCAAACCTTTTGAAATGGGGCCTCTAAACCCAAACCAATGGGCCTACCCTCACAAAATGTTCGTAAAGAGGTACGCACACTACTTGGGGCACCACCTTCTTTTGGGAGTGGAGAAGGAAACCAATCAAAATAACACTTGCACTCACCCACTCAAGCAACACACTTTGAAAACCCCCTTACTCTATATACACTTTGGACACTTGAACACCATCAACGATTATGCAACCCAATGCCGTGCATCAAATGAAATATGAAATTTGTGGAATAGCATTCACCTTCTCCCCATAAGAATACCCATAATACATCCAAACTCCTCCTCTCTCAAGCACTCATCACAAAAATCATGCGCACAAGACTTGCCTCTCAAACACACAAGACAATCACTTACATCAAACTAACACACTTTGCATAGAGAGCTCATCTCCATCTATGCAATGCCGTGACACAAATACAATCACCATGAGAGGTAGCCACATGCATATGTAATGAAGAAAAAGAGAGTTGGAGTGAGAAATTTCTTTAGATCAATTGAATAAGTGTGGAGAAACAAACCAATGGTAAATTGAGAATAGAACACTTACTTGATTTCTCGCACACCTTTTAAGGGGAGGACAGACGCTGCCTAACCATCACGAATTGCGACACTTCAAAGTGTTGAAGATGATTTAATGATCATTAGCATAACCATGAGAGAGATCATGATGTATTTACAAGTTATTGAGGTGCTACAAATGATTTATTGGGTTGATGGAGTAAGAGATTGTAGAATAGAAAGAATGGAGGATAGAGTTGCACGTCCTCCAAAGAGGAGGGCTAGGAGGGAGGATGTGAAAGAGGGAGAGTTGGGGTTTTCTCTACTATTGATCAAGAAACAACATGAAGTTGAAAATATAGGTGTGTGTCCTTGAGTCTCTCCAAGGGGGGCTATTTATAGTTGTGTAGGAGTGGGATTATGCTACACTTAATTAGGGTGAGTGATTTGCCCTAATTAAGTGTCCTTTGACCACTCATTGAATATTGGACATAAAAGGGACTATTTATTCACCGAAAATATCATTTTAGACCGTGAAGGCTCCATAGGGGTGCATAATGTAGGTGGGCCCTACCATGAGGCCCTACGGGTGGCTCCTACGGGGTATCTCAACTTGTCTGTCTTGGCATTTAGAAAGCATCTTTAGGTTGGTCCCATCACATGCAAGTGACCTTGAACACTCATTGCTCTTCTAGAAGATGAGTAGGGGAAAAATAAGATCTCACCCTCTTGATTTACTTGATTTACAGTTCCCTTTTGCTGCGAATCTGACAGATTTACACTATTTTGACCATAACTTTTTACCTGTAGCTCGGAATGACATGCTTCAAAAGGCAAATTTGACCTTCTCAACATGTTTGATGTGGATTAGGACTATTATTCACACCCATGCACCAAGGAACTCGGTTTGGAAGGTCCACACTAGGCTAGGGAACCTTTTGCTTCCAAGTCTTCTTGTATGGGCCCTTTGCTTGTATGCATCCAAGGGGAATCATGCTTTTTCAAAAGGGTATGATGCTTAAAAAAATAGAGGAGGGCCCAATATTATTTTCTTGTGAAAAGAATATACAATTTGAGTCCTTTTGAAAGGAGAAAAACTATATGTATATTCTTAAGAGATATTGGGCCACCTATATAGGGGGCATAGAAGACTTGTAGAGATGGACCATAATCTTTGGTAAAGACAAGTGGAAAGTTGATTTTCCATGGTAATTTATCTATATGGGATGATAGATGGATATATTATTTTTCTACTACTAATTCACAAGAGGTAAGAAAGTTTGGGGGTAGATAGTTAGTTATTGTATGCTTACTTTTATTTACAAAGAAAAAAAGAAAAGGGTGGTAATATAAATATATGACTAAGGTGACATTTTTGGGAAGAGTACAATGTATGTGTCGCCACAAAGGTTAAACGAAGAGGGGGAATTTACTCTAGATAACTTAATAGCGTAGAAAAATATATACACATATGAGGAAGAGAACGTTGAGTAGGCTGAAAAATGTTGCAAAAATATGGTTACCATTTTATGCCACTCATATTAGCCCTCCCCCAAACCTAGAGATATGCATATCTTTAGGAGGACGGTGTTGTTTCTTTTTCTTCTTTTTTTGTCATTTTTCCTTTTCCACCTTTTTTTTAATAGGAGGAGTGTCATGCACTCTTTTATTCCATTAGACCTACTTTTCATTACCTCAATCCCATAAATCGGAGATGGGAGGGTTGCCTTGGGTATGTTCAGATTCCAAGGTTGGTTCTGCTTTGCACATCAAAGCTTTAAAAATAGGTGGACCATTTGCCAAGCCGAAGGGAGCCATGCCAATTTGGAGCTTAGACCATGTAGGCACATGACTTCCTATCAACGGATTGATACGTTGAAAGTAGGGCTTTAATCTCCATCCATTGACTCTGGTCTTGTGGAGTTTTCCTGATAAATCTTCTAATCTGTAACTACCATTCCCAAACTTTGTTTTTATCATGAAATGTCCCTCCCATCTTTGCAAAAACTTTTTGTCAAGTCGAGTATCAAGTCGGTTATCATAGCGAAGAACCAACATACCTTCCTTCAATCCTTTCCCCTTGAGCTTCTTGTTGATTTTGTCCCTTTGGCTTGTCGCTTTGGTGATGTAGTGATCAATGGACTCTTCTCTATCTAGCTCAAGTCGTTGGAGATCTAAGATCCTTTCATGTAGAACCTCTTTTGGTTTTTTTGCCACTCTTGCAAGGACGCACAAGCTTGAGAGCTCTACCTCAATGGGGAGAAGTGCCTCCTGTCCATAAACTAGATGAAAAGGGGTGAATTGGGTAGATACCTTGAAAGATGTCCTATACGCCCAAAGAGCAGCCTTCAAATGGCGATCCCAATCATTAGGCCGGTCCACAACCTGCTTAGAAATGATCTTACGTATCATTCCATTCACTTTTTCCACCAATCCATTGCATTGAGGATAGTAGGGTGTGGAATGCAGGTGTTTCACTTTTAACCTCCTCAAGAGATCATTTAGAAGGTCGGCCCTAAAACCCGGGCCTCGATTTGATAAGATTTCTAAGGGTGTTCCAAACCTACTACAAATATGGTCAAAAATAAACTTTGATACCTCTTCAGTTGTGATTTGGGTTGTGCTTGTTGCTTCCGCCCATTATGTCATGTAGTCAACACCCATGATGATGAAAACCTTGCCTGTAGAAGTACGAGGTAGGGGACCTATTGCATCCACACCCCACTTTTCAAAAGGGCCATAAGATATAATTGGGACTCGAGGCTCATATGTTAGTCGTCTATCCCCAGCAATTTGGCATGGCTTACATGCCTTACACCAGTATTGGACATCACGATGTAAGCTCGGCCAAATAAACCCTGCTTGTAAAATCTTCCTACTTGTAATATCTTGAGAAAAGTGACCACCACAGACATCATCATGACATGAAAGAAGAATTTTCTCTATCTCTTGTACACCTGGTACTCTCTTTAAGACCAAATCTTTCCCTTTGTGATATAAATCATCCCCGATCAACTGGTAAGGTGTGGCCTTCTTAACTAGTCTATGTCTTTGCACCTTGTCTAAGTGTTTGGGACACTCACCTGCTTGTAGAAAGAAGATAATGTCTTTGAAGTCCTCTTGACCTTGATATTTGGGTTCATATAGTTTCACACTTCCTACCGCCATTTGAGTCTTTTCATTTGCGAGTAAGTCTGCTTCCTTGTTATGAGTTCTCACACTGTGTTGTACCTGTGTTGCTTTAAAACCCTTCATCAAAGCTCTTACACTACTAAGCCACTCAAACAATGTACGATTCTTGCACCTCCAAGTCCCTTGGATTTGCCTGACCACTAGCAAAGAATCACCTTTTATAATAAGTCTTTGTATGCCTAATTCTTTGCATTCTTCTAACCCAAGGGTTGGAGCAGCATACTCAGCCTCATTGTTAGAGTGAACATTGGGTAGAGTGATACCTTTTCTAACCATTACCTCCTTTTGTGGGTTTAAAATGATGATCCCCCCTGCTGCTTTGTCTTGTTGGCGTTGATAAGCTCCGTCAAAGCATAAAGTATGGGCATTATCAATATCCTTCACTTTGAACTGTTTTGAGCCTTCCTCTCTTTGTAGTCGTGATCCTTCCCTTTCTCTGACTTTGTAGGTGAGAATGTCTGCAAGTCCTGCTCTTGTGCTATCTTCTACAAGGAAAGTGTATTCAAATTCTTGGAGTTCAAGCACCCACTCTGCTATTCTAGATGAGAGGCTCGTGTGTTGTACTACATATGGTAGATTGTGCTCTAAGGTGAGAAAAAAAAATGGCACAGGGAGAAGATACGATCGAAACTTCCTTACCGCAAACAAGATTGCAAAGACCACTTTCTCCATTTCAGTGTATCCCTTCTCGGCTGGAGTCATCACCTTGCTTGCAAAATAGATCGGCCTCATGTATGATGTTTTAGGATCTTTTTGCATCAAAACAACACCAATTGCTTCCAAACCTACACTTGGAGTGACATAGTAGGTCTCCTTTGGATCTGGTGGCATTAGGATTGGGAGAGAGCTAAGAATGCCCTTCACTTCCTCAAAACAATTTGCATGTTCCCTCCCCCATTCAAATGTATATTGGCTTGCCAACCTATGCAAAGGGGCGATGGCTTTTGCTAGGAGATGGATGAAGCGAGACATGTACCTCACTTTGTGGTTGAAGGTCATTAGATCCTTAGTTGTTGTTGGTGGAGATAATGACAAAAGGGCCTCTACTTTAGAGGGATCCACTTGAATTCCTTGTGAAGAAACCACATGGCCTAGCAAAAACCCCTGAGATTCACCGATATGACACTTCTCTGGGTTGAGTTGTCCCCCAAATTGATGGAGCCTCTTAAGCCCCTCTTCAACCTTTTGGTAGTGAAGTGATCTACAACTATAAATACATAAATCATCCATAAAGACTCTTATAGATTTTCCAAAGAATGGCTGAAATACAAATATTGTGAATCTCATGAAGGTGCTAGAAGCATTGGTGAGCCCAAAAGGCATTACTCTGAATGCGAAACATCCCCAAGGTGTGATGAATATGGTTTTTGGTTGGTCCTCTTCTGCTATTCTAATTTGAAAATATCCTGAATACCCATCACACACCATGTAGCATTCGTGACCTGCTACTTCGTTCAAAATTTCATCTTGGAAAGGGAGAGGGAAGTGGTCCCTCTTTGTCGCAGCGTTGAGGGGTTTGTAATCCACGCAGACCCTCCACTTACCATTCTTCTTGGGAGTGACTACAATAGGTGATACCCATTCGGATACTGGATAGATGAAGCCAGCCTTCAAGAGTCGATTCACTTCTTGTAGGAGAGCCTTTTGTTGCACAGATCCTAGTCGCCTTAACTTTTGAGCCACGGGTTTGGTCCCTAGTTTCAATTCAATCCGATGCTCTATTACATCTACACCTCTTATTTGTGAGTAATAAGTGATAAACAAATTGGGATACCTCCTTAACATATTGATGTAGGACCTCTTCTCCTCACAAGTAAGATCTTTTGCAAGCATCTTCTCAAATCCTTCTTCAAGGTGGTGGCATCTTTCATCCCCTCGTGTGTGACTGTCTCTTGGCTTTTCTTCTACAGAAACATCTTGGGTGTTGGCGTTGAATACAATTCCCATTACCTCCAAAGAAGACTCCTCTTCACTGGTTGATGCACTGGTTGATGCTTCCTCATCACTTAAGTAAGGACTCTCCTCCTCGCTCTCTTCATCTGCCGTGGTTTCATAGTTGATATCTAGTTGCTTTCCTTCTCCCCAATCATACACCACCGGTTGACCCTTCTTAAGAATCAAACGACCACTTCCCCATTTTTGATCTGCATTCACAACAATGAGCCAATGCCTCCCTAGGATGATGGGATAGCCCTCCCCCTTAGCTGGCATGACATACATATCCACTCGTGCATCTATGTTACATACAGAGACTTTTACATTTTCAATGATCCCCAAACACTTCACACTTGAGTTGTTGGCTAGCCTAGCTTGACAATAGAGGACTTTGTAATTTCAAGCCCTAACCTGTTCATTGATTTTTCCATGATCACACATATTTGAGCTCCACCATCAACATATACATAAAACACCTTTTTACCCCTTATGTAAGCATCCACAATGGGTTCCACATCCTTTTGTAGCTTTGAGGCCACAACCTTAATGGAAAGATTTGCTTTCTTTTTTGGAATTCTTGTACTTACCAACTTTGGCCATTGCCTTCTTAATTACTTTGGCTGATAGGTGTAGAAGTTAAGTCCATGAAATGTTTGGCTTTTGGGTTTGTAAATCCTCCAGGATGTTGTAGGGCTCTAGCTCCTTTCCCAATGGGAAGTCGTTGATACCAATTTCCCTTCGCCTTGATCTTTTCTTCCTACTACTTTCAGCTTCTTCCATCTTTGACTTCTTCTTCTTGTCCCTTCTGGCTAAATTTGTTCCTTCACTTCTCATGTCTTCATCCTTATCATGTGCTCTTGTGCGTTTTTCTGCCGGCATAACATCAAAGTTTAGAGTATGCTCATCTATTACCTCTTTTAGCTTGATGATGTTGACTCCTCTTTCTTCCTCCTCATGTGGGACGGGAGGTATATTTGCTGGTGGCGATGGTCGACGAAGGATTTGTGGGCCTTGAGCTAGTTCTTGCTACACAGTGAGAGGAGGAAATCTGGGGGGATATATGTCTCCCGGAAGTCGCCTTGGATGTGGACAATTGTACATGCCATGGCCCATTTCATTGCAATTCCAACATCGCAACTCTTGAGCTTGTCTTCGTTGATTGCGATTCCCTTCTCTTGGTTGTCGTTGTTGAGGTAGGCCCTGTACTAGATTCAGAGTGAGGTTCTCAAGCTGTTGAGTTAGCCTTTGTAAAACCTCTTGTTGAGAGTTATCTCCTATTTGTGAAGATTGTGCAAGAGGGCCCCTAATTGGTGCTTCCATGGTTTGTGAAGACTCCCTCTCACTCACTTCATTCAAACCCCGTGCTCTATGTGCTTGGAAGTGTAGTTTTCTAAACTTGATGATGGCTACCTCATGTGCTTCTTCGAAGGTGGATGGGAATTTTAGCTCTACTTTACCCTTTAAAAGTGGATACAAGCCAACCATGAATCTCTCTTTTTTTAGAAAGTTAGGTGCACCACCATGATTTTCTAATGTAGCCTCCCACCTACCCCATAGATTGACAAAGGTTGCTTCATAAGATGGATAGTCTTCAAGTGATACCTGGTTATGTCCAATAAGACATTTCCATAGTCCTTCAGAAGTATCACCTTGCCCGAACTTGGAGAGGAAGCTTGCTCGCAGTCTCTCCCAGTTGGACTTGATTTGGGGTTGCAAGGTCTCATACCATGATTTAGCTTCTGCTTTTAGAACCAACGGGAAGGCTCGTAGCTTTACTTCCTCTTCATCTCTCCCGGATATGAGATGTGCCATCTCCAAGTTGTCAAGAAACTCTTGCGTATCTTCCCCACTTCTTGCATAGAACGTGGGAAAAGAACTTGACATTTTGTGTAGACTTTTTGAATTTTTTTTAAAAAAAAAGAAACTTTTCTCTTACGGGCCGCACAAGATTGTTGACACTATAAATCTAATTACATTAAAATGAAGATGTACACATCCATTGTTAATTCGTACTTTATCATAGGTAGAATAAATGGATTAATTGAAGCATTGATTTCATTGAGGCAAGTGGATCCAAATATCCTCCTTATGATAGATTGAAACCTAAACTTAGTTGCAATGATTATATGAACGGATTGCCGAACAATAGGCATAAAAGTTTCATTGTTTTGATCCTGATTCATGTGCTACTCCTCGTTGTTGGTTTGAAGACCTCGTTCCTTCATATGGCCCTTGAGCACCCCATCACCACTCCTTGTTCCTACCTTTAAAACAAAATGAAAATGTGAACATCAAAAGAAGTTTCATACTTGATGATTGGAAGTATAATTGGATTGGGTGATGCCAGTATTTCTCTAAGTCTTTCTGCACCAAACATAAAAACAATGCGTTGCTGGAAAAAGACTTTTCTATCTATGTGAACATTTACTCTAATGTGTTGTGCAAAATGAAATGGATAGATGAGAACTCCATTGTTCATCACTAAAAAATTTGAAGGTAACCTGGAAATATGTTCCTCAATGGGGGCACCACTTTATGAGGGCAAGCTTTTTGAAATGGGGCCTCTAAACCCAAACCAATGGGCCTACCCTCACAAAATGTTCGTAAAGAGGTACGCACACTACTTGGGGCACCACCTTCTTTTGGGAGTGGAGAAGGAAACCAATCAAAATAACACTTGCACTCACCCACTCAAGCAACACACTTTGAAAACCCCCTTACTCTATATACACTTTGGACACTTGAACACCATCAACGATTATGCAACCCAATGCCGTGCATCAAATGAAATATGAAATTTGTGGAATAGCATTCACCTTCTCCCCATAAGAATACCCATAATACATCCAAACTCCTCCTCTCTCAAGCACTCATCACAAAAATCATGCGCACAAGACTTGCCTCTCAAACACACAAGACAATCACTTACATCAAACTAACACACTTTGCATAGAGAGCTCATCTCCATCTATGCAATGCCGTGACACAAATAAAATCACCATGAGAGGTAGCCACATGCATATGTAATGAAGAAAAAGAGAGTTGGAGTGAGAAATTTCTTTAGACCAATTGAATAAGTGTGGAGAAACAAACCAATGGTAAATTGAGAATAGAACACTTACTTGATTTCTCGCACACCTTTTAAGGGGAGGACAGACGCTGCCTAACCATCACGAATTGCGACACTTCAAAGTGTTGAAGATGATTTAATGATCATTAACATAACCATGAGAGAGATCATGATGTATTTACAAGTTATTGAGGTGCTACAAATGATTTATTGGGTTGATGGAGTAAGAGATTGTAGAATAGAAAGAATGGAGGATAGAGTTGCACTTCCTCCAAAGAGGAGGGCTAGGAGGGAGGATGTGAAAGAGGGAGAGTTGGGGTTTTCTCTACTATTGATCAAGAAACAACATGAAGTTGAAAATATAGGTGTGTGTCCTTGAGTCTCTCCAAGGGGGGCTATTTATAGTTGTGTAGGAGTGGGATTATGCTACACTTAATTAGGGTGAGTGATTTGCCCTAATTACGTGTCCTTTGACCACTCATTGAATATTGGACATAAAAGGGATTATTTATTCACCAAAAATATCATTTTAGACCGTGAAGGCTCCATAGGGGTGCATAATGTAGGTGGGCCCTACCATGAGGCCCTACGGGTGGCTCCTACGGGGTATCTCAACTTGTCTGTCTTGGCATTTAGAAAGCATCTTTAGGTTGGTCCCATCACATGCAAGTGACCTTGAACACTCATTGCTCTTCTAGAAGATGAGTAGGGGAAAAATAAGATCTCACCCTCTTGATTTACTTGATTTACAGTTCCCATTTGCTGCGAATCTGACAGATTTACACTATTTTGACCATAACTTTTTACCTGTAGCTCGGAATGACATGCTTCAAAAGGAAAATTTGACCTTCTCAACATGTTTGATATGAATTAGGACTATTCTTCACACCCATGCACCAAGGAATTCGGTTTGGAAGGTCCACACTAGGCTAGGGAACCTTTTGCTTCCAAGTCTTCTTGTATGGGCCCTTTGCTTGTATGCATCCAAGGGGAATCATGCTTTTTCAAAAGGGTATGATGCTTAAACAAATAGAGAAGGGCCCAATATTATTTTCTTGTGAAAAGAATATACAATTTGAGTCCTTTTGAAAGGAGAAAAACTATATGTATATTCTTAAGAGATATTGGGCCACCTATATAGGGGGCATAGAAGACTTGTAGAGATGGACCATAATCTTTGGTAAAGACAAGTGGAGAGTTGATTTTCCATGGTAATTTATCAATATGGGATGGAAGATGGATATATTATTTTTCTACTACTAATTCACAAGAGGCAAGAAAGTTTGGGGGTAGATAGTTGGTTATTGTATGCTTACTTTTATTTACAAAGCAAAAAAGAAAAGGGTGGTAATATAAATATATGACTAAGGTGACATTTTTGGGAAGAGTACAATGTATGTGTCGCCACAAAGGTTAAACGAAGAGGGGGAATTTACTCTAGATAACTTAATAGCTTAGAAAAATATATACACATATGAGGAAGAGGATGTTGAGTAGGCTGAAAAATGTTGCAAAAAGATGGTTACCATTTTATGCCACTCAATAAATACGTTATTAGAGAATGTAAGCATTTATCAAGCAATATTATCATTATTGATATGTTGCTTTGTCTTGTTCATAGAATTCTTGAATCTTTTATGCTAATAGGATCAAAGCCGCACAAGTTTGCTTAACAAGAAGAGTAAGATGGATACTTGCACTTTGAGCAAGGTATAAATATAGGTTTTTAAGGTTCCATGAGTTGTTTGAAAAATCTTGACTTTGTTTTCTCCTCTTTTATAAACTACTTTATTATTTATGGTTCCTTGCAACAACAAAGGAAATGAAAATGAAGAATTGATACGCATTGCAATGAAGGCAATGGATCAACATGATGTAGATGAGATGTTCGGGAAGTTGTGGAAAGCCATCAAAGAGGCACGTACATCTAACAAGTCTTTCTTCAAAGAGTGCTTCGTGACTATGGATCAATCACTTCTTTTGCAATACTATGTGTTGAGCTTATATGTGAAGCTACACAATATATGGATTCTCTATATATGGCACGCAGGTCCCCTCTATATATACATCATCTCATGTGTGTATTCTACACACTTTGGGGTTCTATTTCTGTGCTCTCTCTTTCTCCCTCATCATGGTATCAGAGCAGTACGTTTTTGTTTTCGATTTTTCTCTTGATCGAAAACAATTCTGCAGAAACTATTTGTAGAAAAGACCGAAATCGATGTGGTCTACAACTTTGTAATAGGAAGTTTTTTTAAATTCTTCACCGATTTTGAGTTATCGTTCGCGGACTACGTACATGCCTGAAAAGAAACTTTCGCTTTTTGTTTTTTATTTTTCTGTTAATTGAAAACGATTTTGCAAACACTACCCGCGTGAGGGATCGGAATCAATGTGGTCTACAACTTTGCAGAAGAAACTAGCCGCTGCAGGCATCGGAATCGATGAGAAACTATTCGCTTGAGCCATCAGAATTGATGTGGTCTATAACTTTGCGGAAGAAAGTTTCTCTAAATTCTGCACCGATTTTGGGTTATCGTTCGCGGACTGTAAATATGTTTGAAAAGCAAAATTTTACTTTTTGCTTTTGATTTTTCTCATAATTGAAAACTTCTCAATTATATTTTTTCTTCATCAATCATATATTTGCTACTGACGTAACTTTGTTGCAGAAGCCAATTACAGTCGAGCAGTTGATGATCGTCCAAATTCTATCGAGCTACTGTTGGTACATGATCTTTTGTTATATGATATACTCGTTTATTGATTCTCGTATAATTATTCTTTTAGAGATATAGTTTCTTCATTTTATTGATAATTTCTCGTTGATACTGATGGGGGCTTTTCACAAGCCAAGCTCCCATACCCCTCTTCTCTCGTCCCCACCCCATGAAAACCCCCTCTTAGGGAGGGAGTGATAAAAGGCATTGGAAAAAGTAAGAAAAAAATAAAGTATGATTATGTAAATATATGAAAAAGGTAAAATAGGCTACCTCATGCCTGCGGGGCAGCCCATCCCCACCTTGCCTTCTTTTTCTTCACTGTTGCCCCGCCGTGTGTCCCTTTTCCTCTCCTCCACTCAAAAGGTCAACCCCCTCTCTCTTCCCCTTGTCCTTTCTTCTTTCTCTCTCCCTTGAAGCTACCCCACCCCCTGTTCTTACCAATAATGCACCCTAACTCACATGCCACCTCTCCTATCTTCCAAAACAGTATACCCCACCCCCCTTTTTCTCTCTCCTACACTCTCCCATGATCCAAATACCCCCCCCTCTCTCTAAAATTTGAAATATCTCTTGTCTTGTAGACAGATGGCCTCCCCCACACTCACACACACTCAGTTTCACTGAAAAAAGTGCCCACAGACCCATCCCCACCCAGTGGTTACCTGATTTTCTTGTGTTCACACACATCTGCACACAGATTCACCTCTGAACACACTCCCCTCTCTCCCCTCTTGTAGTTACTTTATTCTCCATGCCACCTCTCTTTTTTCCATTCACCCATCTCTCTCTCTTAGTCTCTCTCATGAGACTGCTGTTCTGGCACATATACACACAGCCAGACAAGTGGGGCCCACAGTCACATGGCCTATGTAGATAATGAGTTCTTCATTTCTAAATTCTAGAATTTCTCCCCCCTCCTCCCCTATATAAAGAGGGGTCACCATCACACTAAACACACACAGAACATCACCAAAGAACACACTATGCACTGTGTGTGCCTAGTGCACACACACACACACACACCATCACCATCACTGCAATCACCATGCTTGTCTTGAGCATGACCTCTACACCCTTGGCTATGGAAGATGAAGGGCAACTAAATGAAGGATGATGGCCATAATCCTCGTGCGAGTCTTCGCCATCAACTCCCACCTATCCGCCATGTGCTCTACCACTCTCTCCCTTCTCATTCCCCTATCCTATGCTCCCCATTTCATCGCCTAATTCTCTAAATAAAGCTTGAGGTTTTGTGAGTATGTTTTGTTGCAATGTTTTGCCCATGTGAGGTGTGCGGAATCGCCACCTAGTCTTGTGTTTTGGAGTGAGCTTGTGTATATGTGAAGTGTGTGCGGATTCGCCATCCTTTTGTGATGTCTAAGTACTAAGCGGCTATACCCCCTCCCTCACTCTCTCTCTCTCTCTCTCTCTCTCTCTCTCTCTCTCTCTCTCTCTCTCGATCTCATTCCCTTTCCTTTTCATCATTACTCCCAAGCATCCATCTCTCTTGGATGAAAACTTTGTTATGGTGGTGTGTTGTTTGCGTCCTAGCCGCTGAAGCTAGGTGGTGCCCCCTGTTTGCTTTACCATGACAGGCTCGAGGCGCGCCATACGGTCCCCGGTGTTTTAGAGGTCGTCGGGGGTTCGGGGTTCTCTTTGCTCCCGTCAATACCATAGTGGTTTTGATGGTACCATGATGATGTTTTGTTAGTACTTTGGTCATGGTGATTTTTGTTGATACCATGATGATATTTCATTGATACCATGGTTATTCTCGGGATGATGTTTCGTTGATACCATGGGTATTCTCGGTAATTCCATGATGATATTTCGTTAATTCCATGGTGATTTTTGTTGATACCATGATGTTGTTTCGTTGATACCATGGTTATTCTCGGTGATACCATGATGTTGTTTCGTTGATACCATGGTTATTCTCGGTGATACCATGATGTTGTTTCGTTGATACCATGGTTATTCTCCGTGATGCCATGATGTTGTTTCGTTGATACAATGATTATTTTTCGGTGATATCATGATGCTTTTCGTTGATACCATGATGATTTATTCATTTTTATTGATACAATGATGATGTTTTGTTAATACTTTGATGATATTCATTGATCACTACGTTGATAAATGTTGTTTTATGTAGTATATACATATATCATTTGCATCACGTAATCACGCATCTTGTACTTTTACGTTCATACTCTATGTACCATATGTTTTCGTGCGTATATATGTCGTCAAAAGAGTGGTGTCGCGAACCATCTCTTATGGCATTGTGAACGTAAATTATTTCACTAACGATACTAATAATTTTCATGACTATGTTTTTTTGAGTCTATGATCTATGTAGGATTCATCAAAGAATTGATTTTATGAAGACAAACTTGGTGACAATAAAAGATTTATGAAGATATGTTTGGTGATGTCATATTAATGACAACATGAAGATGTGTTTGGTGATACGATAGTGATGACAAGCTACATAGCAGATTCATGGAGACACTTCTGATTACGAGCTAATCGATAGCCTTTACACCTCTTTATTGAACCTTTGTATTCTTTATTGTATTTGATAGGATAGGAGTAATGTAACTCCTCATAAAACATTCATTGTAAAAGGAGTGATGTAGATCCTCATAAAATATTCATTGTAAAAGGAGTGATGTAGCTCCTCATGAAAATTTGTATATTCAATGATTTTTATAATATAACGGTGGGTGTATATAGAGCTGTTGGTTTTTCCCTTGATCCCCCAAGGGTTTTTTCATCCACAGTTAGGGACCCTTATTTGAGCGGGGGTGTTGAGCTTATATGTGAAGCTACTCAATATATGGCTTCTCTATATATGGCACCCAAGTCCCCTCTATATATACATCTTCTCATGTGTGTATTCTACACACTTTGGGGTTCTATTTATGTGATCTCTCTTTCTCTCTCAACACTATGTAGCTTGGGTCCCTCATAGTAGCTCTCTTAGTTGCCAATAAAGAAAATGAGACACTTTTTTTTTTATGGAATTTGACAAGTTGCTTCTTTTTCTATCCTTTGTAACTATGGTCCTACACATCTTTTCTTTAAATTTCAATTTCTTGAATTTCTACATGCCCTATATTTTAGCATGCTATCTCTTTCTAAATGTTTAAGGCCTAGAAATCCAATGATGGAGAATGTTTTGCATTATGGAGTTTGTTGGTAAAATTATATAGCCAAGTAAAATCATTTATCCAAGTTACCACTTTTTATGCAACAGTTATGGACAAGGTGAGTGTAAGCTTCTATCCATACATGATAGAAGTATATATATATATATATATATATATATATATATCTAGATAGAAGTATTTATCTAAGCTACTACTTTCTATGCAATTGTCATGGATAGGGTGAGTGTAAGCTTCTAACCATAACATGATCGTGGTAAAATTTAAAACAGTTGTAAAAAGTGCTTAGTTTTAAAGGACCACATGATTCTTCTAGTCTTTGCTTTCTTGGTCTATGTGCACATCATCACGGACTCATGACAAATAAGTTTGAGCAAACATGAACAAAATAAATATGATGTTTTTAATAATTTAGAGATTAATAATTGTCACATTCACATCTTCAATTAAGTAGAGCTAGATGTTTTTCTAGTTTAACCTTAACAAATTTGGCCACAACAACGATTGGGTGCTCATCAAACACACTTAATGAGTAGTGTTGTTTTTGACCTAGAAGGCCTTGGTGGGAGGGGTATAACTGCAATTGTAGGAGAATCTCTAGTCCCTTGTGAAGTTGTGATGACAATCTTGGAGGCAATTTTCTACCCTTGGATTGCAAGTAGATTGCATGCTTTGAAACTTATGCCTCATCAACCTTTTGAAAAATTCAAGAATAGAGTTCCCTAACTAGGGGAGGGTAAGAGGGAATATACAAAGCAAAGGGCTCTCTCTCTCTTTTGCAAAGGTCTCTATCTCTCTCTCTCTCTCTCAAATCATAAAGATGGGGCATTATATTATTTAGAGAGACTTTCTACAACCATAAGCGACATAGAGGCCATCGAAGTGGAAGAACACCAAAGTTGGGTTGTCCAACTATTCATGTGGTCCTTGTCAATCGTAATCTTGTTCCGATGGTAGCAACTCTAATTGGACTAATATTTTTAGATTTATTGATTACATAGTGTTGGGCCTCTTTCACAATGAAACTTTTTCATTAACAACTTATAGCCTTGCTATATGTATATACAACCATCTGTAATGTTGTTTAGCAATACTTGTAGCTGAACAAGTCATTGTAAGTATTCAACAATTTTTGGCCACTGAAATTGCTCTTGATACGTCGTGCTGAAAATGGTCTAGGAAACAGATTTGACCAGCACTTAAGGACTTTGTCGTGACATATATTTGAAATAGGGGGTCTCAGTGTAGTCCCAGAGACTCATATTCGCCACATGTGCAATATGTCTGAACTAAGGATGTATGAAAAAAGAACATCCTACAAGTACAAGATGTACTTGTGTGTGGAGGTAGCTCTAAACAGTCTACGACAAGAGTGAGAGGGACCCTCATTCATTGCTCCACACTGGCTAAACCGAACTCCTTGAGTTCCTAGACCATGCTGTATCCCTTGTAACAACATGTGACAAATCAAATCCTATAAGTGGATTCATAACAGCATAAGTCAAAAAGATAGATTGGACACTTGGCCCAAAATACTTTATGCCGACATGCCCTTGGCAAGGCTCTGTAACATTCAAGCGTACTTATACGTCTTGAAAAACCAAGCAAAGCATACTAAAAATGGAATAACACCAAATCAATAGATGCGTAGTTGGAGATTTGAACGTAATGTTCACTTACCCATATTCAAATGGAGAGGAGCACGTCCCCTATCTGAAAAAACAAACACCATTGCACTGAGAAACCTGGGTGTTACCTTTGCAATCCAAGCCCTTGGATTAGAATCTACGTAGTCAAACACCTTGGTAAGACCCGTTGTAGAACTGCGCAACTAGCAGGTAACTGTAACCAACCTAGTTAACTGTGTACAGAATGATGAGAATCAACTTAAAAAGTTGAATTTTTCCGCTACCCCATGGTAGATTACTGGCTTCTTTCCTTGAAAGTAGAACTGGGATAGAACAAACTATGATCCTCAATGCCTATGGGGAGATGTAGCAATCACCCGCCGGGTCTTACCCCAAAACAGTATGTCCATAGGCAATCTGTAGTGCTATAGAGGGAACCGGATATCGAGACTAGTGAAATGGCTAGCTCTTATGGACAGCCATGCTGTCTCAACCTATTGATGGGTCTTTACTCCGTGGTAGAGATCAACTGATGGGAGTTTAAGCTTATCTGAAACTCAACTCAAGCATCACACTTAAAACATGTAGTGCAAAATGATACTCTAAACATTCGTAATGACAGGACTCTTCCTTGTCAATTAACTTCAATGTGTACTCCTTTGGGTAGAGCTGTTAGATCTTGAGAACAATCATCCAAGGAATACCAACAATTGGGTCGTACCCTAGATTTAACAATGGCTCTTAGCCAGCATGTGTGGCTCATAGCCCTCATGGAAATTAGTGTTTAGCCGTCGAACCGATGAAGACTAATGTGGATGGAATCTTGCCCAATTTCTAGCTGATAGTTAGAGCATCTTGGCTCAGGAGGACTCACTAGTGAAACATGTAGCAAAAGCTTCTTAGAAAGTATGCAGTATTCTTCAAGAGAAATAAGAAGGAGAGCATGCTAGGCTGATGAACTTTCCTTAACACTAGAATGATAACAGAACACTTTTATGTCCTTGGACACTTTTGTGTCCTGTTAAGTGACCATTTTGCTTGAATTACTTGAAGAGTATGAAAATGAATTTCTAGGTGCTATATATCCACAAAGTTGCCTTTTGAGCTGAAAAAAACTTACCATTTTTTTTGGAGTATCGATCTCACCATTAACCTTACTCTTGCACAACATTTTTGAACCTAAACTGTGTGAAAAAACGGGTCCTGTTTTTGGCTTTTTTTTCAAATTTTGAAAACTATACCACTCTTAACTTCATGTTTGTGAGGTTTAGAAGGCTAAAGGTTAGGCCTTCATAGTTCTCAACATGTTTTGATGCTTGTAGAGAGAGCTAAGTGTTAAAATTGAAAGTTATGACCAATTTACAAGAATCGCATAATCCTGTTTTTTGGCCAAGATTAGCACTTTTATGATTTTTTGGTGGCTTTCTTGATATCCAAATTCAATTTTGATTGTGTAAGTGTAATGCATAACATAAAGCTAATCTTCCTTGAGTTTTGAGGGACCTAATATGCTATATAGCATAGTATATGATGATGGTTGAGTTTTTTTATTGATGAAGAATACAATACATTTTAGAGTATCAAGTATAACTTTCTCAATATTGCTAGTTTCTTAGGCCAATTGTGTGTATTTTGTAGGTAGTAAGCATATCTAATCATAGACTACAAACTTGGCTAGATATTGAGTAGTTTCTATTTGTTTCTAGAGGTCATAATGCTAAACCCATTTTTTTCATGTTTGCTGTATTTAGCACTTTATCATTGCCCCCAAGGTTCCAATTCTAAAAGATCCATTATCATTTTGACATGCTCCATGGCTCCTTTTGAATCCAGAGGCCCAAAGGGAACCAAGAAAACATGTATATAGTATCTGTCTAGCTACGGCTAAACTGACGTCCTCTAGTCAGACGTCTCATCGCATCCAAGCGGTGTATCTGTCGGACTTTGCAAAAAAAGACAATAAGGCAGCTTTCAGTAAGTATAAACATATAACGACATTTATAAAACAATACAAAAAATAGAAAAGAGTAAACCCTAATACTAACCATGCCGCCGCGAGAACTGAGAATGTCCATCAGGGCGTTTAAGCCCTTCCTGCCTGCGTACTCGCGCTCGTACGGTGTGGGATCACGTCCTGTCATCGACCACTGTCAAAACATACAAAGAATTCATTATGTTAGAATTAAAAAACTCATAAACCCTAAACTATCGAACATAAAGAGCAATGCGAAAACACTTACAAAATCGGCCTCAAATGATGCCCATCCACCGCTCCCCAAGTGGTGCGAGCTCCCTGCCTCTACTCGCGCTCTGGCTGCATCCTTTTGTTGCTTCCACTTGTCGGGATTCTCGCGCGCTGCTTTCTTCGCATTCTTCCAATCTTCTTTGGCCAGCCAATCTGGCCTATTCCACCCATGCTTGATTGCTTTTTGCACTTCGGAACGCTTGTGTTTGCAGTATTCGCGCATTCGAATCTTCATCAGGTCTTCATTGAAGCGTTGATCCCGTGTTGGAACGGGAAACTCATCATGAAGTATGCTGATGATTCTGTTTTTTAAATCACTTGGTACTTCACTCCATTTGTTTAGTATGTAGTGTCTAAACAGCTGAGAGCAAAGACCACGCATGCGCGACATCACCTTCTTGCCGTCATCATCCATAATGATGCCGCCGCTGAAGTCGACGGAGTAAGGCAAGCCCTCTGGCCGGTGACGCGTGAACCTGGGTGTCCCGGCAGGGGTCTCTAGTGGCGTGTCGATGGGGGTACGGACGTCAGGTGTCTCCACCGGCGTCTGGGCCCCGAAGCGAGGAGTGTCAAGTGGGGTGGCTCCTGGCGGAGTAGGTAGAGGTGTATAGCTGCTAGGAACAGTCAGCCGTGCAAAACCTGGCGTAGATGGCGATGATGTGGCTGGTGTGGGGGCGGGCAAAGAAGGGGAGGGTAAAGAGCCTTGTCGAACACGAGGCGGTGTGGAGGCATCGGTGGCGGAATCCCCACAACAACCTCCACCGCCACCACTAGAGCGCCGGTGTCTAGACGAGTGTGAAGCTCGTCTCGTCGACGCCGAAGCTTCGGAGCGCGCCGAATGCTCCGAAAGAGAGGGAGATGCGGATGGAGTAGGAACGCGCGATGATGCGCCAGAGCGATGACGCTCCACGTACCACTGTCTCTGCTGCGGTGACAAAGAAGAAAGAAACTCCTCATCATCCATACCTGCATTAAACACGCGAATATTTAAACTTAATATTGAATGAATAGAGTAGACAATGACGCAAAGACCATTAAATACAATGACGTAATGACGCATATAAATACAATGACGCAATGAATTGAGTGATAGAAGAGGCAAGTCGAAAACTCAGAATTTTCAATCAAAAGATGTGAGCGCGAGTAGAAAAGAGCGTTATACACCATGGAAGGTACTTAGAGAGCCAGAGCTTTTACAACACGGAGCAAAATTGTTCAAATACAATATTTGTGGCTTTAAGAGATCTCTCTCTCATCCTCGCATAACTCAGCATAACTTCCTATATCTATATAGAGCTCTCCGTTTAAACACATATCCTCTGTTTCATTTTGTAGCTCCTCTGCATGCACCCCATATAGAGTAGTAGCATCTTGATGCTCGTCTGGCACCACCGCAGCGGCTTCTGATTGAGCATCTTCTCTGATCTCCTCCATTGATGCCGTTGTGATTGGCACATGGTAGCCTTCATACGTCCTTGCACTACGAGGGGCTACCTCTATGACGTACCACCAGTTTGATGTAGACTTTGTAGGATGAAATATTACCTGCCAGAGCCACATAACTTACATGAGAGCTTTCAAGCACATAACTTGTAAAAGGGGGATGTTAACTATTTACATACTTACTTGTTCACAATGCTCGGGTAGTACGAAAGTGTCTCTTAGGTCAGTCCATTTCTTAGTAGAATCCACCTCAAGAAAACCAGACTCTCCTCTACGCACAGTAGCGTTGCGACCCTCCATGATTATCTTGAACCATTGCACGTCGAACAAGTCGACAAAAAATCCTCTGTAATCGATCCTCAAAATCTCTTGCAGCGTGCCGAAGTAAGTGAGTTCCGCCACCACAGGATCTGCATCAGAGGAACGTCGTCGACTAGACTGTTCAAATTTTGCCATGATTCCACAATCTTGAGTAAAACGCTTTTTGTCGATTCGTTCCACCCTAAAATGTCAACCTTTACACCATGCTGCTGTGTATGACTTATACTACAACGAACAAAGATTATGAGTGGCCGTTCAAACGTTTAGAAATAAAGTCACTAGCTAGTCGTACATTGCAAACTTACCTTGGTCGCGCAACCCCGAGAGTACTCCCACTCTTCCTCAGTCACTTCGTCACCGCATTGTTGTGCACTTTTCAATTGGTTGTGCAACCATCTTAAGCTCATGAAGGTTGGTAGGCTCTCCAGAACCGTCGGATAGTGCATCGGTGGTCGTCTTCCCTGTCTCCACTCGATTCGTGCCCTTTGTCGCTCTTGCTTTGCATCCTCATATTGTGAAATCCACTTTTGCATCACTGGATTGTGAAGCATGCAAAATCGGTTGATTTTAGCCTCTAGATCTTCTGTCATCTTCTTCTCAACACCGAGATTGCACATGACAATCCCAGATATGCGCTCATCATCGATGGTTCGCCATAGCGTGTCCCGGGCTTTATCAAATCCGTCTAGCCACTCTCCAATGTACACTAGGGACTCTGATACCAACCAACCTTCTACCATGCTACCCTCCGGACGTGCCTTTTGACGCACATATCCCTTAAGCGATTTCATGAAACGTTCTAAGAAGAACATCCATCTGGAATGAACTGTGCCAGCTATTTCCACCTCATCAACTATGTGAACAAGAAGATGCACCTGAATGGTTAGCATGGTAGTAGGAAAATGTTTCTCAAACATGCACACAAGCTCTGCAGCATTTAGTTTGGCGAATGGTATGGAGTCTACGTTGATCTCCTTTTGTGAGATCCATTGCACCAGCTTTGCAAGTTTGTAGATTGTGTTACGGATGTCGAGAGACAAACATCCCTCAATGGCAACCGGTAAAATAAACTGTAAAGTATGTGCAGCAATGATATTAAAGTCCACATTTTATGCAATGATATTAAAGTCCACTATGAACGTATCTGACACATTGTATGCCAATCGTGTGACTTCAAACCGGTAAGCTTTCCTTCTTTAGTAAAACACGTTCGGAGCGAGTGCATTACGCCAGTGGGGGTCCGCAAAGATCGAATGGTCTCTTTTACTTTGCGTTCTTGGGCTCCTGTGAAAATCCATGGTGCTTTAGGGAGTTTTATCGATCCATCAGACGCTGTTTGCGACCAATATTGCTCCATACGATCCACATTTCTAAGGTCAACTCTGGCTCCCAAAGTATCTTTCTTGCCGGTCAGATGGTCCCATAGTAGATTACCCACATTCTTGAATATGTGCATTGGATCGAGCAAGTGATTGATCATGAGTCGGGGCCAGTATGGTAACTCATACCATAGAGATAGTCTCTTCATCCCTGGAGGCAATCCGTCATCGCACATCTCCTTCTGCTCTAACCATGCTTGTGCAGACATCCTTGGTGGCTCTCTTCCCAAAAAGCCGTCGCGTAACACATGATTCTCTGGAAGATACGCTTGATGACCTTCGTAGATTTGCTTCTTCAGTGAGGGCGCCCTACGTGCATTCAGTCTAGGTCCACATGTGACACATGCTCTGTATCCGCTTGTTTGAAGCCCTGCATGTATACACATGATAATAGATCAACTATGGGAAAAAACAAGATTTATAGTGTCTGAGTGAGGAGTGTCAATAGATCACTTGAGCATTCTGTTAGCCCGGGATAGTCATGCATGGTCCACATTAGAATGCCTCTGATCAAAGCATTCCGTCATCCTGTGTGTCGGCTCATATCCACCACCTCTATGACAATCCACAATTGTTGTAGCTCTTCCAATAGTGGACGAAGATACACATCCATATTCTCCACTTTATATCGCCCTGGCACAATCAAGCTTAGCCATAGGTGCCCCTTCTTCGTAGTCAACCACGGGGGAATGTTGTAGTTGACGATGACAACGGGCCATACACTGTAAGATGTTGATCTTTGACCAAATGGATTTACGCCATCCATAGCCAGGCCTAAGCGCAAATTTCGAGCTTCCCTGGAAAAATCCGACCATGTTCCATCTATATGTTTCCAGGCTGCGCAATCTGCAGGAATTCGTAGCACACCATCCGAAGATTTATTCTCCTCATGCCATGATGCTAGGGCGGCCATGGACTTACATTCGAAGAAATGCTTGATGCGAGGAAGCAAAGGAAAATGTCGCAAAACCTTTTGTGGAATTTTTGTCCCGTGGAGATCTACTCGATATCTTTCAGAATCACATTTCGGACACTTCTCCATGTCTATGTATTCCCCTCTGAAAAGAATGCAGTCATTAGGACAAGCGTGGATAGAATTGTAATCCATCCCCAAGTTTCGCAAAATCTTTCTTGCTTCATCTCGGGAATCTGGCATCACATTGTCAGCTGGTAGTATGTGCTCTTTAAGCAATCTACACAACATAAAAATACGATACAGTCGTGTAAAAATCTATCAGATCATTATACATTTAGAGTTTTATTAAAGTAAACTAATTGTAATAGATCACCTGAAAAGCGCTGTGACGCTAGTGTCACTCCATCCAAACTTTGCCTGCATGTTGAGAAGAACCAGGAGTGCTTTCAATCTAGACATACATGCTCCATTATACAATGGCGTATCGGCTTCACTTTTCATATCATCATAGATAAGCCTTTCTGAATCCATGATCGTCTCGATCATTTCATCAATCTCGGGCTCAAACATTGCCTCGTTGGGAATGTGCTCTGCATGATCATCCCCCGAGCTGTCAGAGGCTACATCTTGTGGCCTCACATATGCTGCTTGACCAAAGCGCCTGCGAACACGTCTATTGGGTTGCAAGATTGCTGCTTGTTGGCCAGCGTCAAAGTCCGACGAGTTATAATTGGCAACAAATCGATCTATAATAGATGGATCGAACTCGCCAAATTCGCGAACGTGCTGCAAAGAAACACGTCTTGTCCGTCGCACAGCATGCTTGCATTGATTACAAGGACATAAGACCCTCGTTGAGAGATAGGTGTTTCAGTTGGACGGTCCCACATCCTCGTCACTACTCATAATGAGGATAAATATCTTATAACCCGGACAACAAATTTAATATTCTATTGGCATTCTTCGTCTTCTCTCTCTCTCTCTCTCTCTCTCTCTCTCTCTCTCTCTCTCTCTCTCTCTCTCTCTCTCTCTCTCTCTCTCTCTCTCTCTTTACCTCACATTCTCTAGTCATGTCCAATCCCCGCACACCTCGGTCTAGAGGTGCACGGAGATCAGAACCACCGGGTTATAATCTCGTCTTTATTGGTCAATACCTATATTTGTGGGTACAAGAAATCTACAGACCCACGTCTACATGATACTGCATGTAGTGGACAAAACCCCTTTGCCTCTTCTCTAGCTGTAGCACTTCACAACATCTTAACATCTTTTCACAGTAGATCTTTTCACTGTTCGTCTAACTCTAAACCCTAAACCGTAAGTAATTCTTGCATGGACTCGATCTAACGTAAATAAGCGTAAATCTAAATAAACGTAAATCTAACTAAAAATAAACCTAAATCTAATTTAACGTAAGTCTACATCTAACCTAATCTTTAACGTCTTTTGGGATAGTTTCCTATGACGTTAAAACTCTCTTCTTCTTGTGTGTGTGTGTGTGTGTGTGTGTGTGTGTGTGTGTGGGTAAACCTAAATAAACCTAAGTCTAATCTAATATAACATAAATCTAAATCTAACGTAAATTATGTTATATTAAAAACAAAGAACTAAACTAACAGGGATTATCAGAACCTTAAAACTGATTTAACACATAATTTTTCACATAACTCAGCAAGAGTTGGCATTCTCATCACTAAAGATGTGAGAGTTAACTTCCGGCGGTGACGCTGCCTCATCTCCATCCACATCTGACGACAGCAATTGGCCCTTTAGACCGTTCTTGCTCTTGTTACTAACTTTGAAGTTGTTGTTCAATGACTAGAGGTTGTCTAGATGGTCATTGTGTCGGGGATGTAGTGACTCTTGCCGCCCTGAAGATCCACCTTCTTCCCTATCTCCTGAAGACATTTCACCAGTACTTTTGGATCGACGGAGCCCACCATGAGTGAAGGCAGCAATACCCTATATTCCATTGAGAGCTTTCTTCACCCGCTTCATGCAGGCATCGCAGTCTATGGAGACCTAAATCTAATCTAATATAACGTAAATCTAAATCTAGCGTAAATAAACATAAATCTAATTAAAAATAAACCTAAATCTAATCTAATTTAACTTAAATAAACCTAAATCTAATTTAACGTAAGTCTACATCTAACCTAATCTTTAACGTCCTTTAGGATAGTTTCCTACGACGTTATAACTCTCTTCTTCTTGTGTGTGTGTGCGTGTGTGGATGTGTGTGCCAATAAAAAGAGATAAATGGTATAACCTTTCTATCACCCATGCCAAGTATGATAGATTGGTTATGCCATTTCCCTCTTGAATAATAGGTCTTGAGTTCAACTCCTCGTCGGCTAGATCTTTAGGTCTTTTCATTTTAATTAGTTTCCTACGACATTAAATTAGTTTCTCTCTCTTTCTCTCTGAATGTGTGTGCGTTTTTTTGTTTATGCATGTTTTCTCTCTCTTTTCCTCTCTCAATGTGTGCATTTTTTGTTTATGCATGTTCTCTCTCTCTTTTCCTCTCTCAATGTGTGCGTTTTTTGTTTATGTATGCTCTCTCTCTCTTTTCCTCTCTCAATGTGTGTGTGCATTCTTTGTTTATGTATGTGTGTGTGCGTTTTTGTTTATGTTTGTACTCTCTCTCTCTCTCTCTCTCTCTCTCTCTCTCTCTCTCTCTCAAAAACACTATGTGTGTGTGTGTGTGTGAGAGAGAGAGAGAGAGAGAGAGAGAGGGAGAGAGAAAGAGGGGAAGGGAACATGAGAGTGAGGAGAGGGAAGGAGCATACTTGGCTCTCCTTCCTTTCCTCGTGTGTGTGTGTGTGTGTGTGTGGAGAAGAAAGAGAGAGAGAGAGAGAGAGAGAGAGAGAGGGAGAGCGTTACCTGCTCCTTGCTTGAGGGCGCCGAAAAACTCAGATCTGAGATCTGAGTTTTTGGGCGCTCTCTGTTATTTTTTTAGCGTAGTCGGCGTCGCTATGAGCGTCGCAAATTTACTTGTAAATTTGCGACGCTCATAGCGACGCCGGGAAAATTTTTTTTGAGCGTCGCTGTGTGAGCGTCGCTAATATGAATAGCCTCTTGTAGTGACAGTAGAATTTTTTATAGCAAAATGCCACGCCAAATGCTTAGAAGGAGTGGGCGTCCACATCCTACGAGGTCATATATACTTCCTCCAACAAGAAAGCTCATGTGACAGATGAGGAACTAGTACAAACTCCTAACAACTATCATTATTAGAAGATTCCAAATTGTAGACGACACAAAATCTAAAGAAACAATCTTCTCTAAGGACTTTGGATGCTACATCAAAAGTTTAAGGTCTTGAATGGTGCTTGATCCCTTTGGTTAGACATTTTCTTTTCGTTACCACCTTGGAGCACAAATTTCCAAAGAGCCCACGATTGGATGAGTTCCATATAGTATAATAGACAATCCACACTTATCAACAAAGACATGGTTATGGTCAGCAAACTGAAGATCACCAATGAGCTCATAAAACAAGCTTTGAATTTTCCTACTAGAAGCCACAATATCCTCCACAAAAAAAAGGCTATTGACAATGATAAGGCATTCCTAAAGCAGCAGGGGCACAAAATCACTTACAAGGACCTCATCTATTGAGAGATAGATTTGTCCTTGTGACTGATCTCCCAACACCTGAAGCTCTAAAAACCACCATGATACACATAGCACATACTCATTGGGATAATAATGACGGCCATAGGGCTGTCCAAAAGAAGAGTAATAAAGTGTGATCTAGGAAACTACATTCTAGAGAGCCTGGTGAAAGAAAACCTTAAGGGTAGCAACTGCAACAAGATGTACATGAATGTGGGGCCAATACTTACAATAATAGCATACCCAGCCCTAGGAATGATCCATGAAATGCTTGAAGAAAAACCTCATCTCAACCTACTATACATAAGGAAAACCATGCAGTGCCAATGGTGGGGAGTTCATTGACCATGGCAACAAAGAGAAGAACAAGGGGCCAGAGCTCAAAGGCAAGAATACAAGATAGTTAAGCCACAGAGTATGAATTTGAGTTGGACAGGGAAATCAAAGGCAAAGAAGATGTAACCTCAGAGTACAAGTCCTCAAAACTAATTAGGAGGGGGGGGGGGGGGGGGGGGGGGGGGGCGGATAATTACACCCTTTCCTTGTTCAATTTGTTTAGGGTAAAATTCCAGTTCCCTTTTCCATGTGAAAATGTGAGAAAAAATAAAATTTAATAACCTCTTCTGCTGCAATCACGTGATAGTCACATAATTATTGTTCACCACCCCTCCCCCCACCCCCCACCCACCACTAGCCTCAAAAGAAGAGGAAAATGTGGAAGTGACTTTGATTTGGACAAGAATACAATCATCTAATCAGATCTCAAAATCACAAACACAACAATCTATGGAGGCGGCATAGAGGCTTTAAGGAGAGAGATTAGCCAAGATAGTGTCTAAAAGGAATAATGTGAAGGATATGCAGTGGGATGCACCTCCATTAGAAGACAATGACATAGAAATCAACAAAAAGAAAGAAGAATGAAGAAAGATTCCAAAAGGCTCAAGCAAATGTTAGATTAGCGAGGTCTCTATGCCAAAGAATCTAGAATGTGCTCAAGAGGTGTAACATTTAATGGCCTAATAACTTATGTGTAGCGGAAATTAGCATGAACATAGTGGGCATTTCATTAGAATAGATTCCTAATGAGAATTACAAGAGTGCTTGGGTGGAGAGAGCAACAAAAAGCATAACACCTAGTTAGATAGCATCGACAATACTTTCAAAAGAGAGAGAAATTAAGCTATTGACAACAGTTGAGGACCGGATTTGCATGGAGCCGGTCCCCCCTCTAAAAGGCTTTGTATTATGGTTTCTCCCATCAAGAGAGACATTGTACAATACAATTCTTTGTGTTCCTTCAAGACTAGCTAGTGCAATGAAGATGGAAGCTTCATACACCAAGCAAAACACTTAATCAAACACAACCTGAATTATCCCCGTTCTCAGACCCAAGACCTCACACACCTTCGAAGATGGTGAGAGCTAGCAGGGTATGAGAGTAGATTGAGAGGAAGAAGGAGTATCTTACGAGAAAGATGTACATCTCCTCACATAATCACTCATATTAGCATAGCTTAGCTTAGTAATTAGCTTGGTAGAGGAGATGAGCATGCATTGAAGCTTGGCTCTTGGTTGGATTTGCATCCACATGCCAAGAGAGTGTTGATGTAGGCTTCTATCTCACAAGCTTGGAGTAGGTGATGAGCTCTCCATTAAAGCTTGGGAGGAGATAGAGTATTCTTCCTTCACACATGGTCAAGTGTGAGTGTGTGTGTGTCAATGCCAAGCAAAAATCAGCCCCCTCTCTCTCTTGGGCGAGCCCTAGCTGCTAATTTGGTCTGGCTTTTGCCTCATTGGACCTCCCCAAGTCAAGCTAATAGGTATTAAGCAGCATAAGTGATAGCCTTCTGACATGTGTCCCCCTTTCCCCTTTTGTGAGAGATTTAGGTAATTAAATAATTAAACTAAACTCTCATTGGACCCCTTTGTCTCCTGGCCAATAGAAATCAGGCAAGCCATGGGGCTTCTGAATGCTCATTGGACCCTTTGGGAGACTGCCCAATAGTCTTCTAGGAGACTTAATTCTCATTGGTTTCTTTTATTAAATGTTTTTAAATTAATTAAACTACATTTACTCTAGCTTAATTCTCATTGGTCCACTTCAAGGGTCTTCCAATAGGAATTGGGCACACCTTGTGGGCATCTGGCCTAGGGAGCTGACATGTGTCCCTCATTCCCTTTGTGTAAAGGGAGCCTGTGTGTGTGTGTGTGTGTGTGTGGCTTTCTCTCTCATCCCCTACCTTTGGGGCTCGCCCCCTCCCATGTAGGGATGTGCAAAGACTTTTAGGGCACACACAAAGCATCCAATTTTCCCTAGGGTTGACCTTTGGACACAACCTTTGAATTTTGGAACCTTAGCATTTTGGAAGTCTTAATGCGCTGAACCTTAGGGTCTTTTTAGCCCATTGTTGCACATGGCTCTTTTGCAGATGGCCCCCCCTTTGGATCCCTATTTTCTCTCCTTTGGATCCCTACTGTGGCCGGTCTGCTAGCTTAACCAATATTCTAGCTTTTTCTCCCTTGGCACTTCCCCACATTAAATGATCAGTTTAATATGAGAAAATCATTTAGGAGAATTAGATATTGATTATTATGACAAGAGGAAAGATGACCAACAGGAGGAGAAAGATTCAAGAAGACAAAAGATTACATACTTAGAATCTCCAATGAACTTCTCTCAAAGCCAGGAGTCTATGCAAAGAGAATTTACCAAAGATACAACAATAGAGCTAAAGAGGATGAGGAGAAAGAGAAAGAGATATGACATGTTTCTCCAAATCCACTGTCCCCTCCTCTTGCAAGGAAGAATAAAGAGAAGACTGAAGATCAACCAGAAAACAAAGAGCCTAATATCGACAAAGAAGATCAAAGGAACCAACAACGAGATGAACAAAGGTAATCCGGGGAACAAAGAAAAGATGATCCATCAAAGAAGAACCAGGTTGTTGAAACTTCACAGCAAAGGGAGACACAAACAAGCAAAGATGTACAAACTCTCACACAAGAGCATGTACTACATAATTAAGAATTTTGGGAAAAATGCGTATTTTGGGACAACTTTTTGTGAACCATGTTCTTGAGTGGTAGTTTCATTATGCTAGGTTGGGATCATTTTCAACCATTGGTGTTAAATTTTCTAGGTTGCATTGTTGTCAATGGCTGGGTGTCTGATTCTACTAACTCAAAGAAGTTGCATTGTGCTAGGAATAAGAAGTACACAAAGAACTTAAAAAGTTTTGATATTTAGATGGCATCAAGAGTATGTAAGAAATGGGAAAAATTGAGCTTCGAAGTTGTAAAGTTAACATAAATATAGCTAACATAGCTTGCCTTGTTCTAGAAGTAATGGTAGAATTTGAAGTAACTTGGAGGGCCTTAGATGATTAGGTGTCGGGATTGCCATTTTTAATGTCACTTCTCTAAAGCTAGTTAGCTGTCTCGTAAAACTCAATTTTGGAACATGTTAGTTTGTGATAGATAAAGCATTGCTATTGTTTGTCGCACAATAAAAGAATAGGAGGTTTTTTTAAAAAAAATTGTATGTCCAAGGAGTAGTTATTCTACAAGAAAAAAATCTAAAACTTGAGTTATAGTCAAGTCAAAACGTTGAAACTTGAGTTAGCTAGAACACTCATTACAAGCTCAAACAACCTAAACCAAAAGCATGTTTCATGATAAATTGACAAGAGGTAGCAGACACTTGTACGTAGAAAATAAAATTTCTCAAAAAATTCTATGAACATCACTAGAAACTTATAATTGGCACTCTCACACCTTGAAATATAATTAATCAAATCAAAGTTGATGTGCTAAAAAACTCTCATAGTAGTTTTTGTGAAGATTATAGCATCATGTCATGTTTAATCTTGGTTTATTCTCAAGGAGCCATCCACCACTAAAATTTCATGCTAGAATTTGGTATTATATTACGAGATCGAACAACCTAGAATTCAAAAATTAAGCTTTGTGTTAAAATTTACAAGTCATGTAGGAACTCAGTGGATTCTTTGTCATTGTTTTTTGTATAGAGCAATACACCATAATATTTATCTTGGGATGCACATACCTAGTATTGTACAACTTGAAGACAAGGGCCAATAGTAACTCGAGGGATATGTGATGCATCCATTGCAAAACCTTATGATGTTGTGGTAGTTCACTGTGTGGGATGTTCACATAGTTTGAGATTCTTTTAAAACATCTTCTAAACATTTACTAGGAACTTTGAAATTCCCTTATAATACTAGAAACGAGAAGGATTAAAATGAACGTTTTTATCTAAAAACTTTCATAGCACTTCTCTTGTACACTATTTTGGTAAGGCTCAAACTAGAGATGAGGCTTCAAGAGCCACCCACAATTCAAAATTTCCATTAGGTACTTGAGTTTTAACTTAAACATCCAAAATAGAAAACTATAAAAGCAAAAAAATCAAAATTTAAAACAAGCAGAAACTTGAAAGAGAGTTTAGACATTCTCGATGTAAGAAACTCAGACTCATGAACTTGTGCATCAACATGGCGATCCTTTGTCCCAACAATACCAAGCTAGATATATGTGGTGTCGCCTTCACAAAAGCTCATGAGATTGTATGATGAAATATTATATAAACATACTTGTGATATATATTAGGGCCTGCCTTGATAATTCTTCTTTTATTGGATGGAATCACGTAAGATCCCACTTGACGTCTTTTGAAGAATGCAGGGTTGGTGGCATCTCCAAAATCCCTAGACTATGATTAGAGAGATTGACCCCATTACTCATTACTACGAATAGAGGTTTTTGAGCTAAGCCAATCCATTGCGTGAAGGCTCACGTGGAGAAAAATCCATAAGCAATCTTTATTAAAACAGAGAAGTTTCCCTACTTGGGTTGCATCCCTCTCTGACTGGCTCTTCCTCTCGCTTCCTCCTTCGCTCCACATGTCCAATGCATTCTGCTCCTCGTGTCGTCCTGTGCCTTTGCCTTTGCAACATCTTGAAAAGTTTGATGTCTTTACGCTACTTTCTGAATTGTGTAGGACAAACTAGCCTTGATAATTCTTTTACAACCACGTGCAACAAATTTTCAAAGGCAACAAGGCTCGAACTAAAGTTCGAGCCAAGGCTAGAAAAATACATTTTTCCTAACCAAAAAATTTAAGGGCAAACTTAAAGTTCTCCTCGTTTTTAGGTCAAAATTTGAAGTTTTTGCAGGTATTTATACTAAAACGTGTAAATTTTCTAGTTTCCTCAAAGGCAAGCCCAAAATCTAACGGGGATTTTTTGGTTTCAATTGGTTAAGATACATTGAACTCCTCGTGTTTTTTCTAACATTGGCAACTTTCAGCAAGCTTGAGGAACCACAGAAAACACACTAACGAATTTCGTCAAAGTTCACAGATACGGCCGTCAAATTTAAAATTGAACGTTAGTTTTGAATTTTGAAATTAACTTGTGACGTGAAGTGCTGTTGTGCTGCCGTGAGCTCTCCGTGAACTGTGCCGTTCTAAGATTAAACATGCGACGCGTTTTGTTCTCCATGCCCTCTCGCTGCTATGCTGCCGTGATCTCACAGTGAACTATGGCAAGAAACCAAACCGTGAGCTGGCAAGATACCAAACCTTGAGCTCGCCATGAACTCTGCCATGAACCTGTGATGACATGTCCTCTCACTACTGTGTTGTTGTGAGCTCACCATGAAGTGTGGCATGATACCAAACCACCTAGTGTTCTATGCATTGAGCCCCCCATCAGCTTCCGCATGAACTTAAGGTCGCTACCTTGAGGAGCCATTTCACCTCTGTCAAGAGCGTTCTTTTACCTGTGTCATGATCTTCGCCTCTTTTCCTCTTTCATGCGCCCTCCATGAGCTGGAGCATAGACTGAGCATCAACTTTCTCCATGAACTCTTCCATGAGTCTGTGATGATATGTCCTCCATGCCCTTTCACTACTGTGTTCCCGTGAGCTTTCCATGAAGGGTGGCATGATACCAAACCAGCTAGTGTGCTATGCCTTGAGCCCTCCATGGGCTTCGGCATGAACTTAAAGTCGCTACCTTGAGAAGCCATTTCACCTCTGTCAAGAGCGTTCTTTTACCTGTGTCATGATCTTCACCTTTTTTCCTCTTTCATGCGCCGTCCATGAGTTGCGGCGTAGACTGAGCATCATCTTTCTTTCATGAGCTGTGTAGCCAAGAACCCATGCTATTGTTGATGCCTACATCGAAGTATCTTGATATGCTGTAGTTGTTTTGTGAACCTTGCCTTTGCATCATGATGTGCTTATTACACATGATCAAAGAGCCTAGCAAAAGTTAGCCAAGAGCACTAAAGGCTTTGCTACCTACTACGACCGTCCACTATCAATCAATCGGTGTTGGTTCTTGCTTTATCAAGATTGCCTTCAGTTCTTGTTGTGGGTGGAAGTAGTTGAAGGACCAAGGTTTGCTGTTTCTCTTGATCATAAGTCATGGTTAGATGAAGGTGTTGAAAATCATGAACTAAGTTGTTGCTAAGTTTTATGTAAACATCTTGTTATAGAATCCCTTCATAATAGGGAGTCCTCATATCACCTCTCTCTCTCTCTCTCTCTCTCTCTCTCTCTCTCTCCATGTGTCTTAGCTCATGAGGCTCAAACTTGAGTTTGAGCCTCATGACTTGGAGACTCGATTTTCAAGCCTCCTAAGCTAGAGATTTTATCAAAATTCTTTCTAGCTAGAAACCATTTGCAAAAGTTTTTAGTGCATGAGGCGGTTTGAGACTAGGTCCAAGAGCTTCTTGAGACAAAGACACTTGCAATACTCTTTCTAGTTGAGCATTCAATTTATAGCACCCAAGGCTCGAACTTAAGTTCAAGTCTCATGACTCGGATGCGTAGCTTTGAAGCCTCATGAACACTCTAGTATGACTCGTTCTAGTTGAGCATTCAATCTCTAGCTTCGAGGCTCAAACTTAAGTTCGAGCCTCATGACTTGGACACTCAAATTTTCATTCCTGATGAGCACTCTAGTAGAGCTCTTTCTACTTAGAAACTATTTGGAAGAGCTTGTATCTCACACGGCTTGAATTGATTCTTTACCACATGTGTCTTAAGTTTACGTTCAGGAGCTTCTTGAAATAAATAGACTTGCAATACTCTCTATAGAACGCGAAGCTCAAACTTAAGTTCGAGCCTCATGACTTGGGTGCGTAGCTTTCAAGCCCCATGAGTACTCTAGTATGACTCGTTCTAGTTGAGCATTTAGTCTCTAGCTTCGGGGCTCGAACTTAAGTTCGAGTCTCATGACTTGGACACTCAATTTTCATTCCTCATGAGCACTTTAGTAGAGATCTTTCTACCTAGAAACTATCCGGAAGAGTTTGTATCTCACAAGGCTTGAATTGATTCTTTACCACATGTGGCTCAAGATTAAGGTTTGAAGCTTCTTGAACAAATACACTTGCAATACTCTTTCTAGTTGAGAATACAATCTATAGCTCTTCAGGCTCAAACTTAACTTCAATCCTCATGACTTGGATGCTTAGTTTTCAAGCCTCATGAGCACTCTAGTATGACTCCTTCTAGTTGAGCAATCAATCTCTAGCTCTGGGGCTAAAACTTAAGTTCGAGCTCCATGACTTGGATGTAGAGGAGGCAAGAGCCTGCGAGAGAAAAAGAATCTGAGAGAGAAAGACAAAGAGAAAGAAAGAGGTTGGTAAGCCAAAGATAAAGTTACGCAGGAGAGATGGCAAGAATTCACAGGCAAGAAAGAAGCCATTGATAGTTGAGCACAAGGAGTACAATTACATACAAGAATGCTAGGCAATTACAAGGCCACATGATGTTCATTGGAATGTGGATTGTTGTACCTACTAGTATGCTAATTAGGTGATGATGTGGATTATTATTTCCACCTGTCCTCGTAAGACACATAATCCATACAGATGCATGTGTAGGTTCATAGTACTGAGAGATGAAATCTTTGATTTGGTTTGTACAATCATATTCATGCAAACTTGAAGTTGGTTCATCTTCAAAAAACTTCAACGTGGATCATTGTTTTACTTTACAATGAATAAGTTCAATAGCTCTGATTGATGCTTTGGACGAGCTTTGAATGACTTGGCCAAATCCACTATATGAGTGATTCATGAGCTTGTAAACCACACATTCACCCTCACAAATGAGATGAAAGCATGAATCCAATTTTGGGTGAATCGATGTCAAGGATAAGGTGTATTGGCTGAAAGATGATTATAGAGGTTGGCCACCTGATATAGGTATGGTGAGATGGATAAGACTGGGGTGTTGATGGAGGGCTGAGGAAAATAGGCTTTTATAGGTTTTCAAGGAGTATTGTAAGAAGTTTTGGCATTGTGAGGAAGTAACTTGGAGGGAGCTACTCAAAAAATGAGGTTGAGTAATGATCAACTTGCCCATCAGGGTTAAAAGAAATGGAAGATAATGAGGATAGGCAAACATTTGGTGTTTGCAAGACACTTTGCAACACTCTGGCTACCACTGAAAGAGATAGGTCACTGAGAAGTGTCGGAGGAAAGGGACTCAACACAGTATCATTGACTTGAGCATCAGTGTGAAAGAGGGTTTCCCCAGGTAAAGGGTGGAACTGATGCTTAAAAGGAAAGGTTACAATCATGTAAGCATAAAGTAAATCCATCTTGGAAAATAGATTTGAGGACGTATTTGTTGAGCTTATATGTGAAGCTACTCAATATATGGCTTCTCTATATATGGCACCCAGGTCCCCTCTATATATACATCATCTCATGTGTGTATTCTACACACTTTGGGGTTCTACTTCTGTGTTCTCTCCTTCTCTCTCAACATGGTATCAGAGCAGTACGTTTTTGTTTTCGATTTTTCTCCTGATAAAAATCGATTTTGCAGAAACTACCCGGTAAAGGGATCGGAATCGATGTGGTCTACAACTTTGCAGAAGGAAGTTTTTTCAAATTCTGCACTGATTTTGAGTTATCGTTCACGGACTGCGTACATACCTGAAAAACAGCTTTCGCGTTTTGTTTTTGATTTTTGTGCTAATTGGAAACGATTTTGCAGAAACTACCCACTTGAGAGACCGGAATCGATGTGGTCTACAACTTTGCAAAAGGAAGTTTTTTCAAATTCTGCACCGATTTTGAGTTATCGTTCGCGGACTGCGTACATACCTGAAAAGAAACTTCCGCTTTTTATTTTTGATTTTTGTGCTAATTGGAAACGATTTTGCAGAAACTACCCACGCGAGAGACCGGAATCGATGTGGTCTACAACTTTGCAAAAGGAAGTTTTTTCAAATTCTGCACCGATTTTGAGTTATCGTTCGCGGACTGCGTACATACCTGAAAAGCAACTTCCGCTTTTTATTTTTGATTTTTGTGCTAATTGGAAACGATTTTGCAGAAACTACTCGTAGTAGAGACCGGAATCGATGTGGTCTACAACTTTGCAGAAGAAAGTGTTTTCAAATTCTGCACGGATTTTGAGTTATCGTTCGCGGACTGCGTATATACATGAAAAGCAACTTCCGCTTTTTATTTTTGATTTTTGTGCTAATTGGAAACGATTTTGCAGAAACTACTCGTAGAAGAGACCGGAATCGATGTGGTCTACAACTTTGCAGAAGAAAGTGTTTTCAAATTCTGCACGGATTTTGAGTTATCGTTCGCGGACTGCGTATATACATGAAAAGCAACTTTTGCTTTTTGTTTTTTGATTTTTCTGCTAATTGAAAACGATTTTGAAGAAACTACCCATGAAAGAGACCGGAATTGATGTGGTCTACAACTTTGCAGAAGGAAGTGTTTTCAAATTCTGCACTGATTTTGAGTTATCGTTCGCGGACTGCGTACATACCTGAAAAGCAATTTTTGTTTTTTGTTTTTGATTTTTCTGCTTATTGAAAACGATTTTGCAGAAACTACCCGCATAGGAGACCGGAATCGATGTGGTCTACAACTTTGCAGAAGAAAGTGTTTTTAAATTCTGCACCAATTTTGAGTTATCATTCGTGGACTGCGTACATACCTAAAAAGCAATTTTCGTTTTTTGTTTTTTATTTTTCTGCTTATTGAAAACGATTTTGCAGAAACTACCCGCGTGAGAGACCGGAATCGATGTGTTCTACAACTTTGCAGAAGAAACTATCCGCGATGGGGATTGGAATCGATGTGGTCTATAACTTTGCAGAAGAAAGTTTCTCTAAATTCTGCACCGATTTTGGGTTATCGTCTCGGACTGCGAATATGTTTGAAAATCAAAATTTTACTTTTTGCTTTTGATTTTTCTCATAATTGAAAACTTCTCAATTATATTTTTCTTCATCAATCATATATTTGTTACTGACGTAACTTTGTTGCAGAAGCCAGTTACACATCGTTCCGATTCAGTCGAGCCGTTGATGATCGTCCAAATTCTATCGAGCTACTGTTGGTACATGATCTTTTGTTATATGATATACTCGTTCATTGATTCTCGTATAATTATTCTTTTAGAGATATAGTTTACGTCGCTTTATTGATAATTTCTCATTGATACCATAGTGATTTTGATGGTACCATGATGATGTTTTGTTAATACTTTGGTCATGGTGATTTTCGTTGATACCATGATGATATGTCATTGATAGCATAGCATGGTTATTCTCGGTGGTGCCATGATGATATTTCGTTTATACCATGGTTATTCTCGGTGATTCCATGATGATATTTCGTTGATTCCATGGTGATTTTTGTTGATACCATGATGATGTTTTGTTGATACCATGGTTATTCTCGGTGATACCATGATGTTGTTTCGTTGATACCATGGTTATTCTCAGTGATGCCATGATGATGTTTCGTTGATACCATGGTTATTCTCGGTGATGCCATGATGTTGTTTCGTTGATACAATGATTATTCTCGGTGATATCATGATGCTTTTCGTTGATACCATGATCATTTATTCATTTTTATTGATATAATGATGATATTTTGTTAATACTTTGATGGTATTCATTGATCACTACATTGATAAATTTTGTTTTATGTAGTATATACACATATCATTTGTATCACGTAATCACACATTTTGTACTTTTACGTTTATACTTTATGTACCATATGTTGTCGTGTGTATATATGTCGTCAAAAGAGTGGCGTCACGAACCATCTCTTATGGCATTGTGAACGTAATTATTTCATTAACGATGCTAATAATTTTCATGACATATTTTTTTTGGAGTCTATGATCTATGTAGGATTGATCAAAGAATTGATTTTATGAAGACAAAATTGGTGACAATAAAAGATTTATGAAGATATGTTTGGTGATGCCATATTGATGACAACATGAAGACATGTTTGGTGATGCGATATTGATGACAAGCTACACAGCAGATTCACGGAGACACTTTTGATTACAAGCTAATCGATAGCTTTTACACCTCTTTATTGAACCTTTGTATTCATTATTGTATTTGATAGGATAGGAGTAATGTAACTCCTCATAAAACATTCAATGTAAAAGGAGTGATGTAGCTCCTCGTAAACATTTGTATATTCAATGATTTTTATAATATAACGGTGGGTATATATAGAGCTGTGGGTTTTTCCCTTGATCCCCCAAGGGTTTTTTCATCCACAGTTAGGGACCCTTATTTGAGCGGGGGTGTTGAGCTTATATGTGAAGCTACTCAATATATGGCTTCTCTATATATGGCACCTAGGTCCCCTCTATATATACATCATCTCATGTGTGTATTCTACACACTTTGGGGTTCTACTTCTGTGTTCTCTCCTTCTCTCTCAACAATATTCACACTAAATTCAAGGAGAGGCCATAGCTTGTATTTAGTCAAATTCTTTGAAGGCTGGATAACATCGCTTAATGCAGGAGGCTTGCGAGGTAGCTCACTGCTAAACAGATTCTTTAGTGTTGGGCAGGTTTTAGTGTGTGGGTTTTTTTAACAAAAGTGGCACGTGCGACCAACAATGAAAGAGGTGGTTTGATTACGTACAACCCATGGATTTCTCACATCTTTTGCAACTTTGTTGCATCTAATTGGGGTAAGACTAGATATAAAGACAAAAAGCATTGTGAACATTGTCAAATTGCTATACTAAATGTGGTGTAGAGCAATGCCATATAGTGGTACATTCCCCAGAGGCAACAAATGCAGCATTTCTTGTAGCAGTAGCCTCCACTATAACATCTTCACACAAAAAGGTGCTAGAGGGGATCAAGACTTTTTACTCAATGTGAAAGATTTGTTCGTACAAGAGCATGGTTGATGCTCTGAGAGTGTGAGACACTGAATGACTCAAATGGATGGTAGCCTTGCTAGCTATGTGGCCATGTGAAGATACATGCATGGTTTCACCCAGGGAAAGTTGATCATGAAGGGGTTTTTGAACATGGCTTGTAGCCTTATGGCTAGCACATGAAGGGGCTGCAATGTTTCCTACAACCAAGGCACATGTTAGTGGGGAGCGCTAGAAGTCGATGGTGTCTCGTTGTGTTGAGAAACAATATGTTTTGTAGCACATAGGTTTTCAAGGAAGTCTTCAATGATGGTAGCATCACCGTCACCCTCATCATCTTGAACAATGGCATCGGAAAGGAGTGAATGCCGATCTCCAAGGATGAAGGCATGGCAAGTTGTGACATTGGTGCAGTAGTGGCACAAGAAGGTAAATGTGGCATCATGACGTCCACATCAGCAACAAAAGCACAAACAGGCTTGACTACATTGAGAGCAGGACGTTCACAATCTTGGCATGCAGCTTGTAATTGGTTTACACCAATGAAGGCTTTGGTGGTGCAAACAATCAGGTCGAATACTATTGGGTTGGCGACACCTGCGAGGGACCGGTTTTGTGAAAATTTAACCAAATAGGTAATTTCACAGGTAGCACGGACAACGCTTGCAACAATCCATGATTGGTTACATTGAACCACAGGAGGTTGGCCTCAACGATGGTAGCGGAACCAACAATATCAATGGAAAGGGGTTGGGTAGACTTGAGGAGCTCCGCTTCATCATGGCATATAGGAAGGAGGAAACCATCAAGAGGTGCTCTCCAATGCTTGCAAGTAGCTAGGAACCCTAGCAAAGCTTGCAAGCCATGCTTGAGGTCACATGATGAGACTGCAAGAAGGGGATGCACTTGGAAACTAAGGCAAGGTCGGAGGAGCCGAGAAATGTTGGGGCTTGAAAGCACAAGGTGATTCTCGAAAGCAGGTCATTGTAGGGAATCACAAAGGTTCGTGAAAATATTTGTTGCCCAAAGTAGAAGAAGCATAGGAAGATGCATGATGGGGCTCTTCACAAAGGGTAGTTTCTATCAAGGGTATGTGTAGAGGCTACACATTGGGGCTTCTCAAAGGGGAGGGAGGATTTTCTTCTTTGCGACCATGATACCATGCAGAGGAGGTAGGAGCCTCAGAGACAGAAGGAATTTGAGAGATGGAGAGATAGAAAGAGAGAGGTTGTTAAGACACAGAAAAGGGTACGCAGAAGAGATTACAAGAATTGATGGGTTAAAAAGAAGTCGCTGATAATTGAGTACAAGGAAATAGCACTTTGGTTGTCACACCGCAAGGGTGTGCTAGAAAGAGGAGAGTGACCAATATCAACCAGCATTTGTTGAAGCCAGATTAGCTCACGAGCTGCAAGTGATGCCGCAACATATTCTGACTCAGTTGTAGAAACTGCAACACAGCATTGTTTCTTGCTGGTCCAAGAAACAAGACAACCATTTATAAAGAAGCAATTTCACTAGTAGATCGCATAGATAAATGTGAGCTTGCCTAGTCTGCATCTGTGTAACCCAAAAGAGAAAGAGATGGTATGGAATCCGATGTGAGTTGTGGACAATAAACCAAACCAAAATCTGTAGTGCCTTTCAAGTATTTCAATACACGCTTTGCTGTAGACCAATGCTTAAGAGAAGGACGTGCAAGATGTTGTCCAAGATAATTAGAAACAAACAGAATATCACGACGAGTATTCATGCCAACAAACTGAAGACATCCAATCAAGTTAGCATAAGGTTGATTTGTGACAAGTTGACCGCCATTGTTAGAAGTGTTCTTCGTAGAGCTCACAAGACAAGGTGTGTTGGCCGAATGTGCGGATTTCATACGAAATTTTTGAATAGTATCTGAAATAAACTTTGACTGTCGAAGGAATCAAATACCTTTTTTACGGTTTTGTTGGATCTAAATGCCAAGACACGAGTGAATCTCTCCAAGATCCACCATATCAAATGCAGAAGACAATAACTTTTTCACTTGCTGCAGAAATCTCAAATCATTGGAAACAAGGATGGTATCATCCACATAAAGAGCAAGAATCACAAAACTACTACCTTGGCGTTTTATGTATAAGTTGGGGTCTGAAGACCAAGAGATGAATCCTTTAGAGGTGAGAAAAAGATCGAATTTTGTATACTAGGCTCGCGAAGCTTGTTTGAGACCATATAGTGCCTTATGGAGTTGAGCAACAAGGTCTTGTTTACCTAGAATAACAAACCCTTCTAGTTGTTCCATATAAATTCCTCTTCCAAGTCACCATTAAGAAAATCACTTCGCACATCCATTCGATGACCTTCTAAATCAAATTGAACAGCAAATGCCAATAAAACTTGAACATTTGTAATGCGAACAACTGGTGAAAAGGTCTTTTGATAATCAACACCAGCTACTTGGGAGTAACCTTTTGCAACTAGACGTGGGCTATGTTGCATTATTCGTTATTCGGGAGACGTATAATACGCGAACAATGGGCGTATATTCGTTTATCTAAATTATACTGCCGTATTATACGGTGCCACATCACCATAAACGGCTAATCGTATAACTTCTTAATTTTCGATCAAAAATTATAACGATCAGTGTTTTCCATGTGAGTACTGTCACCAAACGATCAAAAAAAGTAATTTGTAAAAAAATAAAACAATTTGAATTTAATAAAAATTAAAATTCAATAGAATTTTAAGTTTTGTGATTCAAATATATGAATTTGTTTTGAAAAACTTTGTAAATAGTTAAAAGTTTGTATTTTGTGAAGAGTTTAATCTGTCACCTGATACAAACTGTAATTATAAGAATCACTTGTCAATGTGTTCAATTAATTGACACTTGAAAGTGACTAATAAAAAAAAGTAAGATATTATCGTTGTGTGTAGAGTGTACTCTCACATGAGATAATTAGTTTAAAAATATAATTATATAAAAATTAATTTGGTGTAATTTAAAGTTCGATTTTGATGTGTAGAGATTTTCTCTCACTTCAAAATGAATATAATGAAACAAAATTATATTTTTACGTTTTGTGTAGAGCTATTCACACTGCTATGCTCTCACTAGAGTAAAAAATTAGGAAAAACATATCCAAAAATATTGATATTCTCTTATCTTTATTTGAACTGCAAAATCTACCATACTATGTGAGAGCATACACATGCTCCCATTGTAGATAGATAATCGCTTAAAAATCTATGGTAAAGTGTAAGAACTTTTTGTTCGCACTTTAGATAGATACGATAATTATCAAGTATTGTAAGTGATTATCGTTTTGACATTTAAAAATGTCACTTATAGCTCTTGTATGTATAGCAATTTATAATGATAATCATTTTAATACTTGATTTAATTGTAATTATTGATTATCATAATGTGTTAAAGCTACGAGCTTGCACTTTAGATAAATCGATGCAATTTATATGTAATCCAATGGTATTGTTTTTTATTATTGTATTTTTGTTCAATCATTGTTTTTAATTATTTTAATTTCGTTCAATCATAGTTAGTTAAATTAATTTAATGTTTTAATTGATTTTGATTATGAAAATGATCATTGGCTTTGTTTTTACTAGCAAATTACTTTTGTGCATCATGGTGAAAGGACAAGAGTGGAGTTATGTGCATGAGTTGAAAGCTGGGAGAAATACATCTCGACTTAAATGTAAATCTTGTGGCCACATGAGTTCAGTGGTAATACAACCAGAATTAAAGAGCATTTATGTCCCTGATAATGTTGAAAAGTGCGGGGCACCACCAAAAGATATTCATGAAAAATTTTCCATGTATTCTCGCAAAGTAAAGTTGATTCTTGCAGCTAAACATAAAGGTGATGTTTCTAAAGATATTCATGCTAATACTGAACCATCTGTATGCAATGAGGCAATAGAAGAGGTGTGTACCACTCAAGTAAACGATCAACGTTCTAAATTGAACCCTCTTCATGGACATGCTTCTACATTAGGAGGAGTTCCTAGCACAAGCAAATCCGGCAGAGCGTCATCCAATGGACAGACAATGCCTGAAGCATTAGGTAAACAATGGTTGCTTGAGTTGCATTTAAAATGGACACAAGCATTTGTTGCGTGTGGCATATCATTCAATGCTATGCGCAATCCAATATTTCAAGATGCTTTGATGAGTACAGCCAAAAAAGGATTTGTGCTTCCTGACTATAACAAGATGCGAACTGAATATCTTGATAAAGTCAAACACAGTACTGAAGCCATTCTCAAACGCATAGTTCTAGAGTTTGTTCCAGCATATGGATGCACCATAGCATTGGATGGATGGACTAACTGTAAAAAAAAACCTTTAATCAATGTAATGCTTATTAACCCTAGAGGGGCTATGTTCGTAGAAGCAATTGACAGCTCATTGAAAGAGAAGACTATCACCTACCTAGCAGGGGTGTATGAGCGTGAAATTGCAAAGGCAGGTGGACCAAAGAATGTGACTGCTATTGTCACAGATAATGCGGCCAACTACAAAGGAGCAGGAAGAGCTATTCAAGTCAAGTATCCGGAGATTTCTTGGGTACCATGTGCAGCTCACACTTTAAATTTTCTTTTAAAAGATATTGATAAAATGGCATGTGTGAAGCAAACCTTATTGGATGCAAATCATGTGGTGAAATTCATTAGAGAGTATCAATTTTCGTATGCTCTTTTTCGAACCAAGTCACCAAATAAAGCTTTGCAAATATTTTGCGCGACAAGGTTTGCTACGGCATACTATGTTCTTACTGTTTTGCAAGAGTTGAAGCCTTCATTGATGGACACCTTAGCAGACAGAAGATGGGATGGATGGCTCAGCAAGTATCCAAGTTATCAGGAAGCAGCTGGTCGATGTGCAAATAGTAAACTCGCCAGTCTTTTGGCGTAATGTAGAAAGAATAGTAACTGTGTCAAAGACATTTGTAGATCTTTTGAGAGCAGTTGACACAGATTCTTTTATTTTTGGTCGGGTCTATTGGTATATGTCAGAGGCTATACGCAAGCTAAGAGAAAATGTCAGTTTTGGTGCAAAGGATAAAGCTACCATGATTACAATTGTTAACAAGCGTTGGGTGCACTTGCATACGCCATTGCATGGTGCGGCTTTTGTATTGGATCCTAAGTTTCAAATGCATCAGCAATATGCCAACAAAGAAGTTATGTACGACTTCAAAACAATGTGCTCCCAACTCTTAGGGCACGAAGATGGAAAAACAGCTTTTCATCAGCGAGTAGATTATGCCAACATAACTGGTATGTTTCAGGATCCGTGGCATATAGATTCCATTGGCAAAACAAGTGAACCTTTATGGTGGAGAGAAAGTGGAGTTGCAACACATTGCAGTTATAGTTTTATCAGTAGCTGCATCAAGTGGAAGTTGTGAGCGAAACTGGTCAGCATTCGACTTTGTGCACACTAAAAAGCGAAACAGACTTCATACTAAACGGGCTGCTGATTTGGTGTATGTTTTTTGTAATATGAGACTTATTTATAAGCCTCAAAACATTGCAACTAGAGCCGCTCAAAAGCATGAATCTATTTCTACAGAAGTTGATGATGATGATGATATGGAATGGGAGATAGTTTTAGAATGCTAAGATATGAATGAAGTAGATGATATGGTTGCAGTTTTTGAAGATGGAGATGATTTGTGAGAGTACCATTGTAATACTTAGTCAACAAGTTTTTGTATATGATGAAAGAAAGTGTTATCTCGTTGTCGTTCACATCAAAACCTCTCTCTTTCTCTCTCTCTCTCTCTCTCTCTCTCTCTCTCTCTCTCTCTCTCTCTCTCTCTCTCTCTCTCTCTCTCTCAGACGCACATATTCACTCACACTCAAATATAAACTGCCGATAATATCTTGTCGAATAAAAATTACATAAAGTCGATGTAGGTTTGAAATTACAACAAGGTTATGGGAAATTACTCAATCAAAAAGAGTTTGATATAATTTTGAGATTACAAAAAGCTTCTGAGTGACTTATGAGTTTGATAGATTTGCTATAAGTTCGTCTATGGTAAAATTTGTAACTCCTAGCTCAAGGGATGGTTGAGAAACATCTTTATATGAAGTGGTAGTATCATCTGGCAAAGGTCTATACAATGATTCATATTGTTGAAGCTTTGCTTGTTCATCACTTAACTCTATTTCAAGCTCAAGAATACGGCCACGAAGCATGTCCGGTGTTTCTCCTTGGCTCGCAAGGTCTTGTCCTTGGCTGGCTAATCAGTTAGTGTTTCTGACTCTTCAGGAAGTAAAACAATAGGACGCTTGCGAGGAGGCATTGGATTATTTGCATTGTGCGCTGCCACCTTTTCTGCAATGCGTCCACGTCCAATGCCAGCGGTGCCTGGACGATCTGACCAATCCACTCTCTTCAGCAAAACATATCGAACATAGCATTGCTGGATAAAGTAAATTGCTACTTGGTTGTTGTTTGGTAGGCATCTCTCTTGTCGTATAAACCTTTGCAACAATACACGTGCCAGTCCTTTATGTTGCAAATCAGAGAGCTTTAACGGAGCTGTATCTTTTGCATTGCCACTTATTTGAAATAGTTGATGGCGTACAAAGTGATTAGGACAAAGCTTTTTGCACTCTTTAAGGGTTAATGGTTTGCCCTGCAGCTCAGATTCATCTTCTTCAATGTTGGCAATAGTAGAAAGATCTGCTTGTCCACATCTAACTTGTTCTTCTTTAAATATTGCCTGAGCTTTAGCGTGGTTGAGTTCTTCTTCCATATCTGCATATCAGGTGAACATGTCATTACTTTTAAATACCCATTCAATTAATTTGACATTGGAAAGTATATCAAATGAAAAACATAGATATTTTGTTCAATTAAACATACAATTAAATCTGACACCAAAAGTAAAACAATGATGAAATCATGAGACTGTGTTTTCATTAATCATCAACTGGTCGTAAGCCAGATGTCATTACAATGTTGTAACCCACTCTATGGGAACCATTTAAACATAAGGAGAGATCAAAAGCATTAGGCTGGGTTTTGGGATTTTGGCGCTTGCCGGTTTCAAGATGAGCAAGTACATTACTCAAAAAATGTCTATGGCTTTGTTCTTGGGGCTCTGGTAAGCACTTCAAAATGCATTTACATGTATGACACATGGAATAAATATCCATAGCTTTGGTCCAGGAGGGAGGATTACTAGATATACATTAGGGGGCTGCCCATGGATAATCTCTCTCATATTGTTTTCTAGTTTCTATCTGCATATCGCGTAGAGGAAGAAAACTGACTGTCGTATTTGTTTTGGTGCATGAACCCCAATCCACAATGCCGGCGTAAACACCTTTTTCGCGAAAATACAGCATCATATTCAGGGAGTGTAGATCATTGTGGAGGTAGTTATGCGTATGTATATACTTCAGAGTTTGGAGGAGAGCATTGATGATCTGTAAAATATTCTCCTGGAATAGCTCTACTGTTCCTGCAATGAGTACGTAATCGCGAATGACAGGCTGGCTGTCGTCTGCAGTGCATTCTTTGATCCATTGCTCCACATGGCCATTCCAAAATCATTAAATGAGCATTGGTTGCTCCACGTGGCGCACCATGGCAAGAGGGTAGATAATACCTCAATGTGAAATATCCAAAATTGTTGCTTCGTATTTGACCTGTTGCTCCATGGTGGGCCCATGTAAGTGTACTTTGAACACTTTTGCAGCATACACTTGATCTTTGAAAGCGGGATGTGTGACACCCACATGCTTCACATGTGCCCATCTTCCCTCTCCCAACTGTGGAGCTTGGATATTGAAGACCGCTGTGTCGGGTAAAAGGTGTAAAATAGGTGGTAGTTGAGAGAGGTCTAATGTAGCAATAGATGAAGTTGCAGGCTCTGTTCTAAGAATGACTTCTGGTTCAACAGTAGCTTTAGAAGAGCTGGCTTCCACTCTTGCACGCTTTACTTCTCTTTCTAACTTTTCCTTGCTCTTGAACTCCGTGTAAAGCTGTTGCACAAGATGTATGCGCTCAGCTATGTTTGGCAAGGAAGTAATTGTAGGATTTTTCAGTTCTTGAAAGGTTTTCATGATCTCTCCAATGGTTTGTTTGACCATGTTTACTAAATCACCTAATGTCAAGAGGGCTACGTCAAAAATAGCTGGTGCAAACTCTACCTGGAGCTGCTCAAACACAGACTTGGTTAGAGTCTCTATAAGCTGATAAAAATGCTCTGGAGCGACGATTTAAACAACGCCTAATCTCTGCCTCTGACGTGTAATGGAAGTGTCTCACAATCACTTCGGAGACGAACTTTCATTGATGTTTCTCTAGCTTCGTGTCTGCCATATCTGTATGACAAAATTATAAATTAAGAATCTTACGAAAAGATTATACACCATAGTAACATAGTTATTATATAATGAGTGTTAACCCTATATATATATTAAATGATGATTCAAATTTATTAAACAATATTTAATTATTGCAAATTAAAGAGAAAATCTTATGATTACAAAAAACATTGTGCGAATCGACCATGAAAATTAAATTAGAGAGAGAGAGAGAGAGAGAGAGAGAGAGAGAGAGAGAGAGAGAGAGAGAGAGAGAGAGAGAGAGAGAGAGAGAGAGAGAGAGAAACAGGCTAGGAGTGTGAGATGCTCTCAGCACAAGAACTGGACCCTGCTATGTGCAGAAGTGTGAGATGATGAAAGAAATTACATCTAACAGGTTGGAAAATCGTACATGTGAACAGCTTAGCTAGTGTGAGAGATTCTCAGCACAAGTCCTGGATGCTGTTGTAAAATAGATTGATAGTTTTTATCAATCTAATCCCTGATAAAGTGTGTGGAACTCACAACACAAATATCAGCGGATAAATTAACAATTGCAGATGTAATTTACCTATTGTATGTGTTTACATCCAAAACAACACCAAGTCATTTAATGATGAAAAATGATGTTCTTTTGGAATATGAAACACATGAGTAACTAGTATGTCACATTAAGATGAAGAGGGCATGAAAATATGCATCTCTTCACTCTTAATATAACGAGTGGTAACGCTTGTGTTTCTATGTAACACATATGACATAAAAACTTAATCTAAAATTGTAAATTTTATAAGCTATTTCTAATGGAGTGTGTGGAACGCACAACACAACCATCAGCAAACAGCTCAACAATCTCAAATGTAAATCAATTGTTGTATATATCTACGTTTAGAGTAACACCAAGTCATCTGCTGATGAACAATGATGTTACTACAGAAATAGAAGCACAAAAATAACGAAAGTCGCACTAAGATGAAGAGGGCATAAAGTATGCATCTCTACACTTTTAAAATGACGAACGTTAATCTTTGTTTTTCTATGTAGAATAATCAATAATGATTTACTTTAAGATTGTAAATTTTATAGGCCACTATGAAGTGAGAGGTGTAGCATCATGCCTACTACACTCCACGAGTCGACCTCTAATCCTAACTCATCTCTATGGTGAGAGATATACTACTACACCGTACGAGTGAGAATCTAAATTTACCCTAAGCCTTCCCTGGAGTGAGTTATATAACTACACACCACGGGAAAGGAAACTATATTCTACACACCTTTGGAGTGAGCCATATGGCTACACACCACGAAGTGGCCTACGACCTGCAAGCCAACTTTGTGGTGAGAGCCGAAACTAGTGCACGACACAAGTCTGGCACAACACAAAAAAAAAGTATTTATTGAAAATTTAAAAAATATACCTAAAAACCGCTGTAAACCGAAGACGCTGTCCCTATCTGCCAAACTCTCAGAAGCTCCAAGCTCTCCAAACTACAAAAAAGTCCACAATGCTTTTCGATCGAATACGGCGACGATTGTATATATATACAGTTTTTCGATCGAGATATTTTTTGATCGAAATAGTTTTCGATCGAAAAATATCTCGATCGAAAATGGTTTTATACGGTTATTCGGTAATTATTCGGAAATACGGCATATATTGACGTTTTATACGTATAATTTTTGTTATACGGGCGTATAAATGCAACGCAGGACTTGGGTTGAACTTGTCAAAAGATCCATTTGCTTTTTCTTTTGTCTTATACACCCACTTACACTTCATAGCTGTACGACCAGGAGGTAATTCAGTTAGTATCCATGTACCTTTAGAGATAAGAGAATCGTACTCTGCTTCCATAGCCTCTTGCCATTGATCCTTTTGTGGTGAAGAGATAGCTTCATCATAAGTAACGAGATCTTTAGAAGTAGAGAAAGCATTATCAACAATATCGTCATCATAAACATGACATGAGCCATGTTCAATATTAATAGATAGATCAACAAAAATATCAATATCATCATTGGCAACATTCGAAATGGATGGTTGTGAAGAGCAAAGCTGCTCTATAGGAATATTTTCATCATTTGAAAGAAATAGAAAAGCTTGAAGCAATGATTTAGTATCATCAGAACCATCCATGGACCAAGAGCCTCCCATAAGTTGTTCGTTAAAAGTGGCATCACGATTCATAATTAATTTCTTGGAGGAAGGGTCATGGAATTTGTAACCTTTAGAAGTGTCGAAATATCCAATAAAAATAACTTTAAGACCATGAGCATCAAGCTTTGTTTGTGTTTCTTTGGAAATATGAATATAAGCAATGCATCCAAAGGTTCAAAAATGAGATACAGAATGAATGTCACCTGTCCATGCTGTGATGGGTATTTTACCAGAGGGTGTAGTATAAGAAGATGATTCTGAATAAATACTACTGTCAAAGTAGCTTGAGCCCAGAAAACACAAGATAAACTAGAATGAATCAGCATACATCTTACAACATTGAGAATAGTGCGATTCTTTCGTTCAACAACGCCGTTTTGTTGAGGTGAATATGGAATAGTGTGTTCATGATGAGTTCAATTGTCAGCACAGTAACTCACAAACTCTCGAGAAACATATTCGCCTCCATTGTCACTACAAAGCTTCTTAAGGCAAAGACTGGTTTGAAGTTCCACAGCTTTATGAAATTGTTTGAAAATAGATAAGGCCTCAGATTTCTTTTTAAGTAGAAATATAGTTGTATACCATGAGAAATCATCAATGAAAGTAATGAAGTAGTGATATTGTGATCTCAAAGAAGGTAGAGGGCCACATATATCAGTATCAACAATATCCAATATGTCATGAGAATGAGCTGTATTTGAAAGAGGAAAGGGATTATGATTGTGTTTCCCAAGAGCAAAACACTCACAAATTCTCATATGGAGATGGGATTTAAGATCCATGCCATGAACAAGATCACAAAACTGAAGATCAAGGAGTTCTGAGAATCAACATGAACAAAACGGTGATGCCATACATTGCAATCATGATCACCTGGAGTAGTGACATTATTTGTTACAGCATCGTTGAGAGAGAGTTCAAACAAATTACCATTTCGAGGAGCAGTGGCTATAGTCTGTTTATCTCTCTCAATTTGGCATTTGGTATGATCAAATCCAACAAACAGGCCAAGATCAAAAAGTCTAGCAATTGAAAGAAGATTACGTTGAAGATCTGGTACATATAATACTCCTCGCAAAACTCGAGTGGAGGAAGATAAGGTACCAAGATATATGTCTCCAATATCCTTTACTTGACAAGTAGTATCATCAGCAAGATAAACAACACGTTGAGCTGGTAGTGGATGATAGTTATGGAGCCACTTAAACTGATATGTCATATTTCTTGTAGCACCAGAATCGACAATAAAAAGTGATCCATCACGTACATGAATTATTCTGTCTAGAGTAACTGAACATAGGACGCAGATTGTTTCTGATATAATATTGTTTCTATATTTAGAAGCATATGCTCTATTACGATATGTGTCGAATCGATGCTTACAACAAATATGAGTGGGATGATCAGATCGCCCACAATATTCACAACAAGAAGAAGAAGAGTCTCTAGATAAACGTGGTTGTTTCGTGGTAATATTGTGTTCTTCATCATATTGACATGCCCAACAATCATCTTCAGTATGGCTATTTCTGTTGTAGTAAGAACATTGCTTATTGGGAAATTTGGGACGGGAGAAAACATTATCGCGACGGCCACCTCTACGGTTTCCTCGTTGAAATGGACACCTTTGAGCATAAAAAGCATGTTCCATCTGTTGTGACTCAGTCTCCTCTTGTGAAATCATAGATGTATCATGACCAGCATTACGATGTTCTTAACATTGAGAGTATTCAATTAAAGACATGCAGGCTTGGTCAAAATCTAGACCATCTTAATTAAAGAGAATAGTAACAATGTTATCATAAGAGGATTCCTTCATCGTATCATGTCCCTTCATGGTAGTACCAACTTCATATTGTAACTTGTTAAGCAACCCTCTCAAATAAAGTATTTTTGTAACAGATTTCTTCTGAAAGTTTGCAATAAGGTACTTCCATACGTCGTGGGAAGTAGGCAGTTCATACATATCAAGCAAAAGAGAATCAGTAAGAGCAGAAAGAATATATCGACGAGGTGCTTTATCAGGTCATTGTCAATCCGTATAGGCAACATTCCAATCTTCAAATATAGGTTCTTCAGTGATAAGCACGTTATCATGATCCGTATCACAACAGGATGAGGCGAACAAACACGAATTCCAAGGACAACATCAGAGAGTTCATCACCTTCAAGAATTAACAACATCTTTGCTTTCCAGCATAGAAATCCTTGGCCTTGGAAAGGAGGAACAGAACGCTGGCCATAAGGAAAGCCGTTGATAGCCATATCTTGTTGCGAGAAGACGTATAAGATAAGATCACAGAATTTGCACACTATATATGGTGAAGGCCTCAATTGATAATGAGAGAAATATAACAACTGCATTCTGTCAACGATAAACGCAACAAGGATGCTCAATGAACGTCCAAATATGTGAGAGACGTCACCCAAAAAAGCAAGGAAAAGGAGCCGTTAATAATAAAAGAGTCCTCAAAGTAGAGTGGCATGAGACACAAGATTGACGGCCACAATATGAATTGCAAAAAGCTAAGTTTTCTCAAAAAAGTCGACGCCAAAATTAGAAAAATGATCGCGGACGCTTCACGAAGATGCACGAGGACGAAAGCTGCATCAAGCTGAATTGCAGTAAAAACAACATAACTTTCTGCTGTGAACTCCAATTGACGCAAACCTAGAACTCAAATCGAAGATCTTGAGGAGACGAACAAGTTTTGGATGAAAAGTGCCATGTACGCTGCACTCCATAGTGCTTTTCCCGTTTCTCCAAATTTTGAGCAAAAGACCCCCAAAAATTGAGATGAAGTTCAAGGTGTCATCAACAAGAAAACGTATTCAATAATTCATTAGATTGATTAGCAATAAACACGACACAAAACACTAATAATATTCTTCTTAACAAAAAAAAACCACAATCAACAAGAATCAATGCTCAAAAATAAAATTTGTAGCAATTTTGAATCTTACATGCGAATCGCATACACATACTGTTTTGTCACCATGAATTGAACGACGCGTGATCATTACCGCTCTGATACCATGTTGATATGTAGAGAGAAAGAGAGAGAGACAAGACAAGAGACACACCATGTACACTCCCAAAGACTGATTCATATTGAGGACAAGATACAAATATATAGGTGAGACCGAGTTGAGTAGAGTGAGCCATATATAGCTCCAACACTTTGGAAACTGCAAAACTAGAAAACATTGTGAGCAAACTACCATATGTACAAAGTATTATCCCTACTTCATGCCGCCTCTTCAAGCAGATTTCCCAACCCCTTGTTTAGCCAAACCAGTTGGACACTCATAAGAGAGTTCTCTTGCGATATGTGCATAGGTGGAGGATCCCTGCATGGGACCTATTCAATGCCATGTGGCACGCACAGGGTTCAACCTCTTTGGAGCTCCAAAAAAGCCTCCCTTTAAAGCACTTTTTTTTTGTCTTCATTACATTGGACCTACTCTTATTTTTTGCTCACCCCTTGGATGGAACACTTGCATAATCCCACCAATAGTCCCTATTGCCTCCTTCCACTTGCATCATCAGTCCCTCTTTTGGATTTGCCCTGCCCTTGAATAGCCCACCAAAACATTGAAAAAAACCATCCGTCGCACTTATCCATCAATTTCAACAGGACGTATCTTTGCATTCCAAGCTCTTCCTGATGCCCTTTAACTTTCACTAGGCTTCTATGTTTCCTAGTACACATGCAACCCTTGGCAAGCTCAAGAAAAATCCCCGACTATACACTTCTCAAGGCAAGCAAATAGGCACATAAACTGCCCATGACAAAACTTCAAATGCCCATAACTTCGCCATCTGAAATCCGATTTCCAATCTGAGAAGACTTACATTCACCAAAAAACAAGCACTTTAGACCCATATTCTCACATCCATCTACAACTATCCAACCCGGAGAAAATATGCAAACCACTTTTAACTTCAACCGGCCATAACTTGCACTCCATAGCTTGGATTGAGGAGCCATCTAGACCAATTTGGAGAGCACGTTGAGTACCAACTTTCTCAACATATAGAGAAGGAGAGAGCTTGAGCTCTTGCAAGTGCACACACACACACACACACACACACACACACACACACACACACACACACACACACACACACACACACACACACACACACACACACACACACACACACACACACAGATGGAATCAAAAGAGTGTACTTCTTCTTATTCACTAACTCAAGATAATAGGTCCACAAAACATAAGCGAAAATGTATCATAAAAGGGTAACTAGTACAATAGACGAGTATGAACTGCTAGTGAGTGAGTTGAGTAGATAGTTGTGCCATCACTCCGGTAGATAGACCAGCTTGGTGTAGTACAGATGTAGTATCACTGCCAAAGGTATGCTGATGGGGGCTTTTCACAAGGCAAGCTCCCATACCCCTCTTCTCTCGTCCCCACCCCATGAAAACCCCCTCTTAGGGAGGGAGTGATAAAAGACATTGGAAAAAGTAAGAAAAAAATAAAGTATGATTATGTAAATATATAAGAAAGGTAAAATAGGCCACCTCATGCCTGCGGAGTAGCCCATCCCCACCTTGCCTCCTTTTTCTTCACTGTTGCCCCGCCGTGTGTCCCTTTTCCTCTCCTCCACTCAAAAGGTCAACCCCCTCTCTCTTCCCCTTGTCCTTTCTCCTTTCTGTCTCCCCTCAAGCTACCCCACCTCTCACTAATAATGCATTATAACTCACCAATAATGCACCCTAACTCACATGCAACTTACCCTATCTTCCAAAATAGTATACCCCACCCCCTCTTTCTCTCTCCTATCATATCCCATGACCCAAATACCCCCCTCTCTCTCTAAAGGGCGCCATATCTCTTGTCTTGTAGCTAAATAACCTTCCCCACACTCACACACACTCAGTTTCACTGAAAAAGGTGCCCACAGACCCATCCCCACCCAGTGGTTACCTGTTTTTTCTTGTGTTCACACACATCTGCACACAGATTCACCTCTGAACACACTCCCCTCTCTCCCCTCTTGTAATTACTTTATTCTCCATGTCACCTCTCACTTTTTTTCATCAATCCATCTCTCTCTCTTAGTCTCTCTCGCATGAGACTGCTATTCTGGCACATATATACACAGCCAGACAAGTGGGGCCCACAGTCACATGGCCTATGTAGATAATGATTTCTTCATTTCTAAATTCTAGAATTCCTCCCCCCTCCTCCCCTATATAAAGAGGGGTCACCATCACACTAAATACACACACAACATCACCAAAGAACACACTATGCACTGTGTGTGCCTAGTGCACACACACACACCCACACCATCACCATCACCGCAATCACCATGCTTGTCTTGAGCATGACCTCTACACCCTTGGCTATGGAAGATGAAGGGCAACTAAATGAAGGATGATGGCCATAACCCTCGTGCGAGTCTTCGCCATCAACTCCCACCTATCCGCCGTGTGCTCTACTACTCTCTCCCTCCTCATTCCCCTACCCTATGCTCCCCATGTCATCGCCTTATTCTCTAAATAAAGCTTGAGGTTTTGTGAGTATGTTTTCTTGCAATGTTTTGCCCATGTGAGGTGTGCGGAATCGCCACCTAATCTTGTGTTTGGAGTGAGCTTGTGTATGTGTGAAGGGTATGCAGATTCGCCATCCATTTGTGGTGCCTAAGTACTATGCCGCTATACCCCCTCCCTCTCTCTCTCTCTCTCTCTCTCTCTCTCTCACTTGATCTCATTCCCTTTCCTCTTCATCATTACTCCCAAGCATCCATATCTCTTGGATGAAAACTTTGTTATGGTGGTGTGTTGTTTGCGTCCTAGCCGCTGAAGCTAGGTGGTGCCCCTTTTTGCTTTACCATGACAGGCTCGAGGCGCGCCATTCGGTCCCCGGTGTTTTAGAGGCCGTCGGGGTTCGATTTGATCCCGTCATTTGGTGCCCCTACTGAGGATCTTTTCATGAAACCCTTCAGTTTACAAGACTGAAACCCCTAAACTATTGTGAATGGATGAATGGCTAGCAGGATTTGCTAATTGGACGAGAGAAGAAGAAGAGCTCCAAGCACAACTAGACGAACTCCGCATCTCCATGGAAGCTCGAGTGCCAGGTGTAACGGTAATCGATTTGTAGTGGGAGAGTCAACCAACACGCCAAACCCAGTGGATATACATAGGCCAAGAAGAAGAAGGAGAAGGTCGAAACCATGTCCGCAACCTACAACCAACCCACAACAACAAAATGGAAGGAGCTCTACACAATAGAGAATCAACACTATTCTACTTTGAGAATCGGGTAACTCAAGTCATCAAGGTAATTATCACAGTCAGTTTTCAAATCGCACCTGATGCTGCAGCACAGATAACGGAATCATTGGCTCACACTCTCACTAGAGAAACTAGGGATCTACTGAGTTTGTTTCAGGAAAGAACACCACCCTCTCCAACAAGCTTGGACAGTGACTAAGCATTTCTAAGCTTCACATGAATCAATACAACCTACCTCAAGACAGAACACACATACCAACACGTGTACGCTCAATCAAGGTAATACTGGATTTGAAGGCTCACTACCAGCACGCCATTGACACCATGCTGGGTGGGGAGCGATTTTTTTAAGGTTCTGGCATTAGATCAACCATTTGTCTTACCTTTGGTACAAGGCAATGTACCATTTGAAGTTTTAATCTATGTCCTAGTATAAGAGGGTATACACGCCTCCTTGTAAAGAAGAAAAAACTTTTGCAAGTTAAGCAGTGTGTCTTTCTAGATCTCTCTCAGTAATCATGGCAAGTGTAGCATTCCCAACATTTAAAGGAAAGAAGGGGGAGGATTTGGTAACAGACTTCCTAGATGACTTTGAAGTAGCATGTGTAGTGAGCAACAAAGATACGGATGAATCCCGGGTTAGAATCTTTAAGCATCTCATGAACTTAGAAGCTAGATCATGGTACAATGCACTTCCACAAGCAACCAAGGATGACTGGGAACCCTTAACACTAGGTTGGTAATGGGACACTTTTATGTCCTGTTAAGTGACCATTTTACTTGAATTATGTCAAGAGTGTCAAAATGGATTTTGAGGTGCTATCTGTCTAGAAAGTTGTCTCATGAGCTGAAAAAAACTCTACATTTTTTTGGAATATCAATTCCATCTTTAACCTTGTCCTTGCACAACATGTCACAACCTAAACTGTGTGAAAAAATGGGTCCTGTTTTTGGCTTTTTTCAAGTTTTTGCAACTATACCACTCTAGAATTCATGTTTGTGAGGTCTATAATGCTAGAGAACTATCTTTAGTAGTCCTCAACATGTCCTGATGCTTCTAGGGAGAAATAAATGTTAAAGTTGTAAGTTATGACCAAATTACAAAAATTGTCAAATCCTGTTTTTTAGCCAATTTTAGCCCTTCTATGATTTTTTTGGTGGCTTTCATGATATCCAAATGCAGTTTTGATTTACTATGTCGCACATTGTAACATAAAGCTAATATTCCTTGAGTTTTTGGGCACCTAATACCCTATTTTGCATAGTAGACAACGATGGTTGATTTTTTCAATTATAGAAGAAAACGAAACATTCTAGTATATCAAGTATAGCTTTTTCAATATTGTTAGTTTCTTGTGACAACTACATGCATTTAGTAGGTAGTAACCATATCTAGTCATAAGGATCAAATTTGGCTAGATATTGAATAGTTTCTATGGGATTCTATAACTCATAATGTTGAACCCAGTTTTTTCATGTTTGCTGTATTTAGCACTTCATCTTTGTCCCCAATATTCCCCTTGGTAAGAGATGTATTATTATTTTGACATGCTCCATGGCTCCTTATGAACCTAAAGGACAATAGGGAACTAAGAAAACATGCATATATTATTTGTATTGAGCGTGGCTAAAGAAACTTTGATGATAGGTTGTAGAATGGTAAAAATTCAACTTTTTTGTACCTATTTCTTTTGACAAAATAAAAAATACTGAGTGAGAAGCAATCATATGTTCTGATCACCAACCCATTGAAGTTAACTAGGGAATTTATCTCAAGTCCTACAAAAATCCATAATCTTATTTTTATGCATTAAAACGTAAGAAATGACTGTTTTGATGAAAATGTACTCGTCCATCAATTTTGGAGGCTTGGTGTGACCAAAAGATGAGAAATTTTACAAGTTTCTTATTTTTTCCATGTGTAGTAGGCCTTGAACTATAACCTCATGAAAGAATTTTACAAAATGAGTGGATCTACTATGGTTTTGGAGGTTTTTTTCAAAACCCTGAAAGGACACTTTTATGTCCTGTTAGGTTACCAACCTAGTGTTAAAAACCTCTTTTAAGAGGCGCTTTGGGGGAGGTACCACTTCAGAAAAGTTGTGGGACAAGTTGAGAGACTTGAAGCAGGAGGGTCTTTTAGAATATGCCACCTATGAGTCCAAATTTGTGGATTTGTGGGAAGGGGGGAAGCCGCACCCGATTTCCTAAAAAAAGATCGGTTCACGCATGGCTTATGGCCGCTTCTCAAGGAGAAGGTGAAAGGTAGATTCCCGGCTACGTACGAGTTAGCCGTTGAGATTGCTCGCCTTAAGGACAAGAAGCTGTGAATGAAAGCCAAAGAAACCGAGTCAACAGAATCAGGAACATCGCGTCGACCAGCAACTACGACACCCACCATACCACCACCACCGGCTCTACTACTATCCCAAACCACGACAAAACTATAATAGAGGAGGTAGGAGGAACCAATTGTCACCCCCTAGAGAAAGAACACCCCCACCCCGAGCACCACCCCCACCAATACAAATTCTACGTCCACCCTAGACACCACTACAAGCATCCATCCCACCTCTCCCACCAGCCCCACCACCTGATCGCCCTGTAAACATCATAAGGCTAGAAGAGAAAAGAAAAGCCTAGTGGATCCACCTAGAGCAAAGGAGAGGGACAAGGGTAAGGAGAAGGTAACCTTTTTAGAACCACTTGAAGCCATGACTGTGAAAAGAGCTAGGAGGGAGAAAGCTACACAATCAGATGATGAGAGAAGCATGAGAGGAGAAACTAGCAAGAGGCCATCCAGGCCACGACGAAAATTGGGCATCACCGACTTCCAGCTAGGGGAAATTTCTAAGCCCTATGATCTAACATTGGATGTGGCAGAGCAAGGACCGAAGATTACATGGCCACAGCTGCTACATCTTGCACCAAAAGTAAGGCGACAATGGTCTAAAATGGTAAGTACAAGACGCTCCAAAACAAAGGTAGCCGGAGCAATTTCGGGATGCAACATGGATGACATCCTTCCAATTGTCGACGTAAACATAAAAGGAAAGAGGGTTGGAAACACCTACATTGATGGAGGTGCACAAATCTGTGTAATGAGCGAAGCTATGATGCTTCGATTAGGGCTCGAGGTTGACAGGCCTTCTCCATGCAAGGCAAAGATGGCAAACAACGCAAAAGTAAAGTGTGTGGGTGTGGTAAGTGCCGTGAAAATAAAAGCTTTCAACACTAAGGTAGAGGTAGATGTTTTTGTAATGCCTACTAAGGGGGAGGGCTATCCACTAATTTTGGGAAGGCCATGGTTGATGGCCATGAAGGCAAAACAGGACTGGGGTACTGGCCTTCTACGCATGACCGGTAAGAAAGGGGAGACAATCTACTACGACATGAGGATTGGCAAGCAGAAGCAAATGAATCTGGAAACATCGGCAGATGAAACCACTAGCAAATCTTCCAGTTCTGAGGAGGAGACCACATCCACCGACGAAAGTGACAGTTCCATTGATGTGATGGGTATCATTATGAAGGACCCACAAAGGGTAAGCATAACTGGTGATCCATCACCAAAAGGGAAACCCAATGAAGAGGAGAGAAAATCACCTGGCCTAGGAGGAAGTAGGTTGAAGGGTATGTTGTCTACGGAATTAACACTTGAGGAGAAAGATAGTTTTTTGCAAATGTTGATGGGATTTCCTAACCTGTTCATTGACAACTATGAAAGAATCACAGGCGTTACAGTGGTGGAACATCATATTAAGCTGAAGGAAGGGGTAAAACCAGTTGTGCAAAAGCTACGACAACTGGGGGTCATACAAGAAAAGGCACTCTTGGCCGAGGTAATGAAACTGCTGGAGGCGGGATTCATCTATCCTGTAGAAAACTGAGAATGGGTGTCACCCGTAGTGGTGACGCCTAAAAAGAATGGTAAGTGGAGGGTCTGTGTTGACTACAAACCACTAAATGCAGCTACAAAGAGAGACCACTTTCCTCTCCCTTTCTTGGATGAAATTCTGAATGAAGTAGCGGGTTTTGAATGCTATACCGTCTGTGATGGTTATTCAGGATACTTTCAAATACGCATAGCCTTGGAAGATCAGCTAAAAACCACTTTTATCACGCCATGGGGTTGTTTTACATACAGGTTTATGCCATTTGGTCTCACAAATGCACCTGCCACATTCCAAAGATATGTCACATATGTTTTTCAACCGTTCTTTGGAACATCCATAAGAGTGTTCATCGATGATTTTTGTATATATAGCTCCCGTATTTTACATTTAGAAAAGGTAACTGAAGGTTTGGCCAGGTTGCAGAGCCTAGGTGGGCAATTAAATGTGGATAAATGTCACATTGGGGAGAGTAAAGTCATTCTACTAGGCCATGAAATTTCAGCAAGAGGTATCAACGGCGACCCAAGTAAGGTGTCCGCACTCATAGCCCTACCTTCACCAACGACCGCATGTCAACTGGTCTCTTTTCTACAGAAGGTGAGGTACTTAAGTAGATTCATACATCTACTATCACAACTTGTTCTACCACTGCAACAACTCACTCAAAGATCAACTTTCACTTGGGACGAGGAAAGCGAACATCACTACAACAAGGTAAAGGAGGTCTTAGCCACTCTGCCAACTATCTCACCACCTAAGTGGGATGAAAAATTCTATGTCACCTTAAGTGTTGGTGATGAATCATTGGGGGCTGTGCTACTCCAAAAGGATATGACGACATCTTTCATGAGGCCAATCTACTTCTCTAGTCGAATGATGACAGTAGGAGAGAAAGGTTTCACCTATGTGGAACACTTAGTCCTAGCTCTTAGATTTGCAACTACAAAGTTTAGGTCATATTTGCTGCCTAAGAAATTTGTGATTCTAACCACGGATGAAATATTTCCCTATGTTGTACAACACATGGATGTGTCTGCTAGAATTACTAAATGGCTAGTTCGTCTGCAAGAGTTTGACTACACGGTACAGGTAGAAAGCACGATAAGGGCAAGTTTGGGGGGACTCATGACCTACCAAGTCTTTGAAGGGAAGGAGAAGCAATCTAAGGAAGGAGAAGTCCGATTACCTCCAGTACCACCGATGGTAGAAAGAGCATACTCTCTCTAGTTTGATGGAGCCTACAAGCGAGCGTCCGACAAAGCAGCTACAGGCATAGTGGTCTTTGATGACAAAGGTATTTTCATTGGGCCAATTGTTAGATTCACATTCTAACAATGAAGCTGAGTATGCAGCACTAACCAAGGGTCTACAATGGTGCGTCTCACAAGGTGTACAATGCCTTAATGTATTTGGGGATGCTCTACTTTTGGTAAGGCAAGTAAATGGAGCATGGACATGCAAGAATCCTAGTTTAAGGACTCACTTAACTGGTGTAAAAACCTTGTTGGGTAAGTTTGAAGAAGTTCAAATACACCATATCCCAAGGGCTCAAAACCAAGAAGCAGATGCCCTAGCAAGTGAAAGACTACAGGAAGTGGTGGTTGGAGCAATAAAACTAAAGCTCCCTCTAAAGACATCATGCCTTTTTTGGAAACAGGAGAATGCCCATCAGATTTAACAAAGAGACAGAAGCAATGGCTGACGCGGAATTCCACAAGGTATCGACTCATCAATGACGGTTTGTATTGTAAGGGTAAGGACCAAATACTCAAGAAGGTCCCTCTCTCTCAGGAAATCACAGGAGTAATTGCTAGCTGTCACGACGGGGTTTGTGGTGGTCACTTTGCCCAAGACATAACAAGTAGGAAAATCTTGTAGGCAGGCTTCATATGGCCTAGCCTCAACCGTGATGTACACCACTGGTGCAAAACGTGTAAGTTGTGTCAAAAGGCCGGCACTAGGTCACTTATGCCTGAACCACAAACACCTATTCTCTCATATGGCTCATTTGAAAAATGGGGTATCGATGCCATTGGGCCATTACCTAGGGCCAACTCAGGAAAATTCTACATTATCATGGGGGTCGACTACATGACTAGATGGGCAGAGGCTACAGCCACAACTAGAATCACAGCGGTAGAGGTAGCTAAATTTATCTACGAGCACATATGCTCTGGTTTTGGAACACCTTTAGAGATCATCTCTGATAGAGGGCCAGGTTTCAGAGCAGACTTGGTAGGAGAATTAATGTAGAAACTGGGCATTACAAGGAGGCACTCTTCACCATATTACCCTCAATGTAATGGCCTAGTTGAAAAGGTAAATGGAATGGTTTCTAAAATTATTACCAAGCAGGTAAACAATCATCCTGGAGACTCGGATAAGTATCTACTACCTGCTTTATGGGCTTACAGAACTTCATTTCGTACATCCTTGGGATTCACACCGTATCATCTAGTATTTGGTAAGGAAGCAATCTTGCCCATTGAAGTGCAACTACAAAGTCTCAGAGTAATGGCAAGCCAGCTTCAACAGCCCAACATGCATTTGAGAGATCACATCATCAACTTGGAAAGACTGCAGCTGGACAGAGAAGAAGAAATAAATTATTATGCAGCACAAGCAGAGCATAGACGGCTTAGCTTTAACGAGCATCTGCGGAAAAAAGAATTGAAGAAAGGAATGTTGGTGCTCCGCTACGACAATCGCTTCGACACGCGCAAGAATAAGAAACTCCTACTCCGATGGGAAGGTCCTTTCATCGTCAGGAAAAAGTATGCCAATGGAAGCTACCAGCTTATGGAGGCTGATGGAAAACTTCATAAAACCAGTGTAAATGGTTGGCGACTTAAACCTTATTTTCTTCGATTTGACCAGGCTCCACCAATTGACATTCCAGATGAGGACACACCATCAGCTGCCACTTCCGATGATAATGATCAAACAGATGAGCTAGAGACATGAATGCCTCTAGCCAAAAGGGGAGGGCTAATGACGGGGGCTTTTCACAAGCCAAGCTCCCATACCCCTCTTCTCTCGTCCCCACCCCATGAAAACCCCCTCTTAGGGAGGGAGTGATAAAAGGCATTGGAAAAAGTAAGAAAAAAATAAAGTATGATTATGTAAATATATAAGAAAGGTAAAATAGGCCACCTCATGCCTGCGGGGTAGCCCATCCCTACCTTGCCTCCTTTTTCGTCACTGTTGCCCCGCCGTGTGTCCCTTTTCCTCTCCTCCACTCAAAAGGTCAACCCCCTCTCTCTTCCCCTTGTCCTTTCTCCTTTCTGTCTCCCCTCAAGCTACCCCACCTCTCACTAATAATGCATTATAACTCACCAATAATGCACCCTAACTCACATGCAACTTACCCTATCTTCCAAAATAGTATACCCCAGCCCCTCTTTCTCTCTCCTATCATATCCCATGACCCAAATACCCCCCCTTGTCTCTAAAGGGCGCCATATCTCTTGTCTTGTAGCTAAATAACCTTCCCCACACTCACACACACTCAGTTTCACTGAAAAAGGTGCCCACAGACCCATCCCCACCCAGTGGTTACCTGTTTTTTCTTCTGTTCACACACATCTACACACATATTCACCTCTGAACACACTCCCCTCTCTCCCCTCTTGTAATTACTTTATTCTCCATGTCACCTCTCACTTTTTTTCATCAACCCATGTCTCTCTCTCATGAGACTGCTGTTCTGGCACATATACACACAGCCAGACAAGTGGGGCCCACAGTCACATGGCCTATGTAGATAATGATTTCTTCATTTCTAAATTTTAGAATTCCTCCCCCCTCCTCCCCTATATAAAGAGGGGTCACCATCACACTAAATACACACACAACATCACCAAAGAACACACTATGCACTGTGTGTGCCTAGTGCACACACACACACCCACACCATCACCATCACCATCACCGCAATCACTATGATTGTCTTGAGCATGACCTCTACACCCTTGGCTATGGAAGATGAAGGGCAACTAAATGAAGGATGATGGCCATAACCTTGTGCGAGTCTTCGCCATCAACTCCCACCTATCCGCCGTGTGCTCTACCACTCTCTCCCTTCTCATTCCCCTACCCTATGCTCCCCATGTCATCGCCTTATTCTCTAAATAAAGCTTGAGGTTTTGTGAGTATTTTTTCTTGCAATGTTTTGCCCATGTGAGGTGTGCGGAATCGCCACCTAATCTTGTGTTTGGAGTGAGCTTGTGTATGTGTGAAGGGTGTGCGGATTCGCCATCCTTTTGTGGTGCTAAGTACTAAGCCGCTATACCCCCTCCCTCACTCTCTCTCTCTCTCTCTCTCTCTCTCTCTCACTTGATCTCATTCCCTTTCCTCTTCATCATTACTCCCAAGCATCCATCTCTCTTGGATGAAAACTTTGTTATGGTGGTGTGTTGTTTGCGTCCTAGCCGCTGAAGCTAGGCGGTGCCCCTTTTTGCTTTACCATGACAGGCTCGAGGCGCGCCATTCGGTCCCCGGTGTTTTAGCACCATGACAGGCTCGAGGCGCGCCATTCGGTCCCCGGTGTTTTAGAGGCCGTCGGGGTTCGGGGTTCGCTTTGATCCCGTCAATGCATATTTACCAAGGCACGCCAGTGATGATGATTTTTGGTGGTAGTCATTTGGGAGTCGTACATGTTGGTCGTGACATCTCAACACTCCCCCTCAAGCTCAATGCCATCTCTCAATTGCCAAGAATTTCTCAAAACCATCTTAGATTTTCCGCTCCAAGGGCCTTTGTGAAGATATTTGCAACCTACTCATGTATCTCCACATACTCCAGATTGATGTTGACTGCTAAGAACCTCTCTCTGATGAAGTGGTAGTGTAACTCAATGTGATTTTTCCTGACATGAAACACTCGGTTTTTTGCCAACTATATGCTTTTGAGGTTGTCACAATAGATGACAACGGGCCTATGTACCTGTACTCCAAAGTTATAAAGTAGCAATCCTAACCATGCTACCTCACATGCTGCCATTGCAGCACGCTTGTAGTCTGCCTTTGTACTCAAAAGGTCAACCATATGTTTCTTCTGGTTTCTCCATGTGATAGCAACACTCCCAATTGAGAACATGAATCCGTTGGTAGACCTACAATCGTATGTACTACCAGCCCAATCCACTGTCGAGAAATTTGCGGTCTTGCTAGGAAAGCACCGGGCTTTTGGCTGTGAGAGTTTGTGAAAGAACTCCAAAAAACTATATGAAATATTTAAACCATAGATGCCATGAAGTCAGGGTTTGGAAGGAAGTGCAATCAAAGAAGCCCCACTGTTTCTCCCTTGCACTCACACACTCAAAGAAGGAACACAAAAGAGAATATCAAAACAACACAAAGATGGAAACATCAAGGCTATGGTCATATCCTATCATGGGTAATATGAAAGGGTTAATAGATGAGTTAATAGTATGCAATCTTTGCCCACCAAATAGGCAACGAATTGTTCTTTGGAATTTTAGTTTTGCGCTTACCATAATATATGTGTTTTGTCTAGTGATTAGGATTAATTGTGTGTACAAATCCTCTTGGTTCATAGCAAGATAACTACACTTACGTCAAAAGACAAGTTATAGTCTATAAGAGGTAGTATGATGGGATCCGATTAAAGAAGTATTTCTTTGAGCCTTTCTGGGCCAAAGAGAAACACTATACGGTGTTGAAAGTGTATTTTACGGCTAATCCATACATTAATTCTAATAGATTGGACAGAGTGGAAGCGATAGAAATTCACATCATTTGGATTATTCATCTAGGATAGTATGTGAGAAATGCAGATATGAGAGAAGTAAAGAGATGATAAATTTTCCTCCCAAGCCCTATTCTTGCCCGTAGGTAATAAGGATACTACGGGGAGAGATGTACTTGTAGCAAGGAGAACCTAGAATTTGTAGAGAGAATGAATTTCTAAAGTGAGAGAGATAGGTTTGGTTAGAGAGGGAGAAGAAATTAGACATATGTTGGATTAGAGATGAAAAAGAAAACAACAAATTATCAAAGTAGAATACATCTTACTTGACAAGACTTTTGGGAGTTACTCGCCATTTTTAATGGAGAGAGAAGAAGAGGGAAGACTTCAAGCATTGATTGATACACCAAGTTCAAGTCCTTCTTTGATTAGAGCTTATATTCCAAGGATAGCTTATAAGATTGGCTAGTCTTCTTCTAGGAGTAAGTGTAGGCTTAAGCTTATGTTTATGGCTTAGTACAATTAGGATTACTCCTCTTACTCCCTCATGAATGGCTTGAATGATTTTCAATGAAGAAGAGGTCCCCTTTTATAGGGGAAGGAAACCCCCAAGGGTTTACACAAAAAGAGAGGAGCGAGTGTGAGCAGAAACTGGAAAAGTTTAAAATGAGTTGTCCCTGCATGATGTGGGCAGACTAGGGTCCAGTGTTTTGATCATATCTCCTCAACTGTGGCTCCAAATAAAAAAGAAAAAATATGGGTAAAAATTCACTCATAATATTCAACTCCTATTTTATATACTTTTTCAACTCGGATTGAATCGTGTGTTAAAAAAATCATCAAAATAGGGTCCATTTCTGGAAGCAAAAGTCTTCTTGTGATCCCCTTAGCCTTGATTTTCATTTGATTCCAAAGGACACCTCATGAAATACAAAAGCATGACATTTCTCCTTGACAAAAAATTGTAATCATCCTTGCAATAATGCATTAAAATAGGTGTATCTTTGAAAATCATGACACCTAGTGTCCCACTAGGATATGATTCCTTCCTAGTAGCTATTAAAAAGAAATATAAAAAAAATGCATAAACTATATATATATATTGGAAGTTACCCTAGATATAGGATCTAGCTAAGGTGTGAGATGATAATGAGATAGTAGAAATAAAGAATCAATGCTTTTTGCCCCAAGTTAAAGAGGCGGAGCTATTGACGCTTTTTCCATAGAACTTTTTGACGGTAAAGTAAGAATATGTTACGCTTGAGATAATTAATAGGATGAGATAGAAAGCTTATTATTATACTTATATATGCATATGTACAATATAGGAAATATAATTATGTATCTAAAAAGTTACAAGATAGATCTTGTAGCATGCCTTTCCACTATCTACGTGTCACATCACGACATTCACCCCCTCCAAACCTGCACATCCTCCAGTATGTGCCGCATTCTCTCTTTGTAAGTCTAGCCCTCTTGTACATCGTCCTTGATTTCTTCTTCACTCGATGATTCCAAAGCTTCATCTTCACTTTGATCTTCAGTTGTATTTTGCTCTTCCTCCTCATCAACATCTTTTGGATCATTGTCTCCTCTTCTCTTAAAAATTTTGATCCTTTTTCCTGCAATGGGAATCTTTACTTATGTACCATCGAGTTCAGACAAGCTGTAAGTAGCATTGTTATGCATATGCTTTACAACATACGATGCAAACCATCTTTTTGAGAACTTACACATGACTGTGTGCTGGTTATCAAGGCTACTATCATACACTAAAACCAAATCACCTTTGTCAATTGCTTTGCCCCTGAGCCGATGTCGCTTATCAAAGTAGTCCTTGTTTTTGAACCTTGCATTTTTGAGTCATTCTTTTGCAGCGTCAATGTCTCCAGGTCTTCTCTCTAGCTGCCTTATGTGCAATGCAAGGAGACCTTCCCTGCTAGCCCCTCTTGCCAAGGTAGTACATTCCATGTGGGAATTGTATCTTCAATGGGCATCATTGGCTTTTGACCATACATTAGCTCCGCGGGCATATAGCCAAATACTGAGCTATGTGTTGTACATCCCATAAATCATATGGTAACAATTTTGGCCACTCACCAACTCTTCCTTCGCAAGCATTGGCCAAAGCTTTGATGATAGGAGGATGCCCTCTTTCACTCTTTCTATTACCTTTAGGATTGTAAGCTGAGTAAGAGAAAGCTTGATTCCTAATATGGAAAAGAGCTCCCTTGCTTCCTCGGCATCCATCTCACCTCTGTCTGCAGTGATCTTTCCCACACAACCATAACGGAAAATCACCTCATCAAGAAGGAATTTGCATACAGATTTTGTGGTTTTATCTCTTAATGCTCGTCCTTCAACCTGGTTAGTTAGGTCATCTCGTGCAAAAACTAAGTATCTCATCTGCCATAGTCCTAAAGACATTGTGACTAGATCCACGACCCATTTATAGTGCATGGATAGTGGATATGTAGGGTGAAATGCATCACAATGTCGAATATTTGAATACATTTGACAAGTTACACATGACTCTACAAATTGAGATACATCTTTATACATACCCTTCCACCATTATTTTTCTTTCAACTTGGAGAAGGTTGCCCACACACCCCTGTGTCCAGCTCATAGACTCTCATGAAACTCTTGCATGAGCTTTACTTGAGTTTCTTTTTTACATATAACCCTTTGTGGTGTAGCACCCTTTTGTTTAGGATTCTTCCACAAGTAACTATTCCTCAAAAAGTACCCATATGCTTTCCTGCATATCCTCTTGAATTCTTGTTCAGACCAATCATCCTGTTTTGCTAGAGTCCTCAAGTAGCCTCCAATAAGAAGGCAATCACCTTCATAAAGCTCTTTCAAGAACAATTCAAGTGGATTAGTCATGCAGACATTGTTACCTTTTGTTTTATGGCAAAACTACTCCCCTGTTCATGCTCGCAAGCACGACACAGACAACATACTTATCATCCGATGACACGACTAACCCATAGGTTCACGTAGTAAATCTCGTTAGCTTGTCAGACTTAGACCAATCTACACATATACACTTTTATGATGCATCAAACACTAACCCTGGTAGAATGCAACCCACTCTATCCCTAAACGCTCACAACACCGTTTACACCTCCAATGAACTTGAAATCGCATCAAACTTACTAGGCACCATCCTCTCAATAGGATATACTTACCTATAAGTCCAATCTCATCAAATTTGAACCCTAGTTATCTCGATTATAGTTGCAATAGACTCACAGGTCATAATCCAAAAGTGGGTGAAACCTAAGTCTATGAATATCTATGTGTAGCTAATCTCTTTCTCATTCCATAGAGCACTTGATTGTTGAAAACAGACACTGTTTGTGTTACTTACAAGCAAAACAAGCTCGAGGAAGGATCGATCGCGAACAACTCGAAAATATGAATGCGTGGCATGGGCACGTAGCTCTCGGAGAGACTACCACAATGATGTGGTCACGTCGTGAATCCGGTGAGGGAGAAGCGCGCAGCGAAGAGGATAAGACACACTCACTCTGTCTCTCTCTCTCAGACTCGTACGACACAAGATTAATATTTAAAAATGTTATATCCAAAAAAATGCTTCTAAGGTGACTTTTATACTTTAGTCACCTTAGCTCAAAAATGTACATGGGGTGTTCTCTTCCTCATAATTACAAAGTGGGAACAATTATGAGTCCTGACTGACTGATTAATCTTTACATAACCCAGACAAGTGGATCAAAATGATAAGATGTCTTTGACATAGAAATGGGAATTTGATAGGTTTTACAAGGTGGGCTCATTACAACAGTTGGACAATTTGGGCTCCAACACTCCCCCCCTCCTAATTCATGTCTACCACAACATGATCGTCTTCGGCTTCAGTGTCGTTGTCGTCTTTCTTGGTTGATTTGATGTAGAAACGCATCATATCGCATAGACTTGCTTGCCATTAATGGGCCAAAATTTTTGGATTTGTACATGAAGAAGCCTGTGTAAAATGCTTCTTCGAATGTTTGGAGATGGTAGCTTGGCAGAAACATCAGCCGTCTGAAGTAGGCATACAGCACTGGCTCTGTAGGCGGCCCACTTAGATCATATGACAGCTCTGAGATGCTTCTTTCTGTATTCATATACTCTGAAGTCCAGCTTTCTGAGAACATTGTGAGACAGGCCAAAAAGGTTCGAGCTATTTTACATAGCATCTTGCAGGATAGGTCGGAAGAGCCTGAATTCTGCGATGGCGCCTTGAAGGGTTTTCACCATGTAAGAACCGGATATTCTCTCTCCCTCTGCAGGCCCTGGCAATACTGGATAATTCAGCCATGTAGGATTTCTACTTTGTAGTGCTTTATGTTGGCTGTAAGTGTATGTTTGGGGCGTTGGGAAAAAAGTTCTATCATTCCTCAGCTCAGGCGGTGCGTTCACTAAGTGGAACAGGTTATTAGGTTGATCCAAAAGACATTGACGCCTCCACTTTGGCTGGCTGTCTACTATCTTGTTTTGCTGTTCTCGATCCTGTAATTCTCCTTCAAACAGTGGAACTTGTTCTTCTTTTGCGAGTTGCTATTGATGTGTCAGAGTTTCGTATTTCAGCAGAGCATAGGGTAACATAGGGGCATTCCATTCCTCCCGTAGCTCTGCTGCTGTCTTGCATGATCTGGAGAGCCCTTGTCGCATCTCCTTTTCTAGTTGCATGGTCTTGTACCACATCATCTCTGATTGCTTTTCCATTTGCTCGGCCAGCTTCTGCTCTTCAAATCTCGTGACTGAATCTTCGTCTATTTCTTGGTCTTTAGAGCTAGGTTGATCAGTCTGTGTATCTGGGGCCTCCTGATCATCTGATTCTTCCTTGTAGTCATCTTCACCCCCATATATTTCTACGAGTCCAGCCAAATCCATGGCTGCTTGCTCCAGGTGCACTCGTACCTGTCCTTGGTGTTGCCTTGCAGTTTGAAGACTTGCGATTTGCGTCGCCATTGTTCTACTATTGATTTGGAGAGCTTGAAATTCCATCTCTTTTTGAGTTGCAGACTCCTCTAACTCTTTTACCCTGATGTGCATGCAAATTTTCATTTTCCTCCCTAAGGGATTTGGAAACAATGCTTTATATTTCACTGTCATGAGCTGGTCCTTGTTGTTGTTCACTTTGTAAGTCCGAAATTTGCCTTTCACTACAAGAGGTTCTTCATATTAGCGACGCTCACACAGCGACGCTCAAATTTTTTTTTCCCGGCGTCGCTATGAGCGTCGCTATGAGCGTCGCAAATTTATTTGTAAATTTGCGACGCTCATAGCGACGCTCATAGCGACGCCGGCTGGAGTAAAAAAAATAACCGAGCGCGCCCAAAAACTTAGATCTCAGATCTGAGTTTTTCGACGCCCTCAAGCAAAGAGCAGGTAACGCTCTCCCTCACTCTCTCTCTTTCTCTCTCTTTTTCTTCTCCACACACACACACACACACACACACACACACACACACACACACGAGGAGAGGAAGGAGAGCCAGGTATGCTCCTTCCCTCTCCTCATTCTCATGTTCGCTTCCCCTCTTTCTCTCTCCCTCTCTTTCTCTCTCACACACACACATACACACACACACACAGTGTTTTGTGAGAGAGAGAGAGAGAGAGAGAGAGAGAGAGAGAGAGAGAGAGTACAAACAAAAACAAAAACGCACACACACATACATAAACAAAGAATGCACACACATTGAGAGAGAAAAAGAGAGAGAGAGCATGCATAAACAAAAAACGCACGCATTGAGAGAGGAAAAGAGAGAGAGAACATGCATAAACAAAAAACGCACACATTGAGAGAGGAAAAGAGAGAGAAAACATGCATACGATCCAAAAAAACGCACACACATTGAAAGAGAAAGAGAGAGAAACTAATTTAACGTCGTAGGAAACTAATTAAAATTAAAAGACCTAAAGATCTAACCGACGAGGAGTTGAACTGAAGACCTATTATTCAAGAGAGAAATGGCATAATCAATCTATCATACTTGGCATGGGTGATAGAAAGGTTATACCGTTTATCTCTTTTTATTGGCACACACATCCACACACGCGTACACACACAAGAAGAAGAGAGTTATAACGTCGTAGGAAACTATCTTAAAAGACGTTAAAGATTAGGTTATATGTAGACTTACATTAAATTAGATTTAGGTTTATTTTTAACTAGATTTACGTTTATTTAAGCTAGATTTAGATTTACGTTATATTAGATTAGATTTAGGTCTCCATAGACTGCGATGCCTACATGAAGCGGGTGAAGAAAGCCCTCAATGGAATATAGGGTATTGCTGTCTTCACTCATGGTGGGCTCCGTCGATCCAAAAGTACTGGTGAAATGTCTTCAGAAGATAGGGAAGAAGGTGGATCTTCAGGGCGGCAAGAGTCACTACATCCCCGACACAATGACCATCTAGACAACCTCTAGTCATTAGACTTACGTTAAATTAGATTTAGCTTTATTTTTAGTTAGATTTACGTTTATTTAGATTTACGCTTATTTACGTTAGATCGAGTCCACGCAAGAATTACTTACGGTTTAGGGTTTAGAGTTAGACGAACAGTGAAAAGATCTACTGTGAAAAGATGTTAAGATGAAGTGAAGTGCTACAGCTAGAGAAGAGGCAAAGGGATTTTGTCCACTACATGCAGTATCATGTAGACGTGGGTGTGTAGATTTCTTGTACCCACAAATATAGGTATTGAACAATAAAGACGAGATGATAACCCGGTGGTTCTGATCTCCGTGCACCTCTAGACCGAGGTGTGCGGGGATTGGACATGACTAGAGAATGTGAGATAAAGAGAGAGAGAGAGAGAGAGAGAGAGAGAGAGAGAGAGAGAGAGAGAGAGAGAGAGATAAGACGAAGAATGCCAATAGAATATTAAATTTGTTGTCCAGGTTATAAGTTTTTTATCCTCATTATGAGTAGCGACGAGGATGTGGGACCGTCCAATCGAAACACCTATCTCTCAACGAGGGTCTTATGTCCTTGTAATCAATGCAAGCATGCTGTGCGACGGACAAGACGTGTTTCTTTGCAGCACGTTCGCGAATTTGGCGAGTTCGATCCATCTATTATAGATCGAGTTGTTGCCAATTATAACTCGTCGGACTCTGACGCTGGCCAACAAGCAGCAATCTTGCAACCCAATAGACGTGTTCGCAGGCGCTTTGGTCAAGCAGCATATGTGAGGCCACAAGATGTAGCCTCTGACAGCTCGGGGGATGATCATGCAGAGCACATTCCCAACGAGGCAATGTCTGAGCCCGAGATTGATGAAATGATCGAGACGATCATGGATTCAGAAAGGCTTATCTATGATGATATGAAAAGTGAAGCCGATACGTCATTGTATAATGGAGCACGTATGTCTAGATTGAAAGCACTCCTGGTTCTTCTCAACATGCAGGCAAAGTTTGGATGGAGTGACACTAGCGTCACAGCGCTTTTCAGGTGATCTATTACAATTAGTTTACTTTAATAGAACTCTAAATGTATAATGATCTGATAGATTTTTACACGACTGTATCATATTTTTATGTTGTGTAGATTGCTGAAAGAGCACATACTACCAGCTGACAATGTGATGCCAGATTCCCGAGATGAAGCAAGAAAGATTTTGCGAAACTTGGGGATGGATTACAATTCTATCCACGCTTGTCCTAATGACTGCATTCTTTTCAGAGGGGAATACACAGACATGGAGAAGTGTCCGAAATGTGATTCCGAAAGATATCGAGTAGATCTCCACGGGACAAAAATTCCACAAAAGGTTTTGCGACATTTTCCTTTTCTTCCTCGCATCAAGCATTTCTTCGAATGTAAGTCCATGGCCGCCCTAGCATCATGGCATGAGGAGAATAAATCTTCGGATGGTGTGCTACGAATTCCTGCAGATTGTGCAGCCTGGAAACATATAGATGGAACATGGTCGGATTTTGCCAGGGAAGCTCGAAATTTGCGCTTAGGCCTGGCTATGGATGGCGTAAATCCATTTGGTCAAAGATCAACATCTTACAGTGTATGGCCCGTTGTCATCGTCAACTACAACATTCCCCCGTGGTTGACTACGAAGAAGGGGCACCTATGGCTAAGCTTGATTGTGCCAGGGCGATATAAAGTGGGGAATATGGATGTGTATCTTCGTCCACTATTGGAAGAGCTACAACAATTGTGGATTGGCATAGAGGTGGTGGATATGAGCCGACACACAGGACGACGGAATGCTTTGATCAGACGTAGGGCACCCTCACTGAAGAAGCAAATCTACGAAGGTCATCAAGCGTATCTTCCAGAGAATCATGTGTTACGCGACAGCTTTTTGGGAAGAGAGCCACCAAGGATGTCTGCACAAGCATGGTTAGAGCAGAAGGAGATGTGCGATGACGGATTGCCTCCAGGGATGAAGAGACTATCTCTATGGTATGAGTTACCATACTGGCCCCGACTCGTGATCAATCACTTGCTCGATCCAATGCACATATTCAAGAATGTGGGTAATCTACTATGGGACCATTTGACCGGCAAGAAAGATACTTTGGGAGCCAGAGTTGACCTTAGAAATGTGGATCGTATGGAGCAATATTGGCCGCAAACAGCGTCTGATGGATCGATAAAACTCCCTAAAGCACCATGGATTTTCACAGGAGCCCAAGAACGCAAAGTAAAAGAGGCCATTCGATCTTTGCGGACCCCCACTGGCGTAATGCACTCGCTCCGAACGTGTTTTACTAAAGAAGGAAAGCTTACCGGTTTGAAGTCACACGATTGGCATACAATGTGTCAGGTACGTTCATAGTGGACTTTAATATCATTGCATAAAATGTGGACTTTAATATCATTGCTACACATACTTTACAGTTTATCTTACCGGTTGCCATTGAGGGATGTTTGTCTCTCGACATCCGTAACACAATCTACAAACTTGCAAAGCTGGTGCAATGGATCTCACAAAAGGAGATCGACGTAGACTCCATACCATTCGCCAAACTAAATGCTGCGGAGCTTGTGTGCATGTTTGAGAAACATTTTCCTACTACAATGCTAACCATTCAGGTGCATCTTCTTGTTCACATAGTTGATGAGGTGGAAATAGCTGGCACAGTTCATTCCAGATGGATGTTCTTCTTAGAGCGTTTCATGAAAACGCTTAAGGGATATGTGCGTCAAAAGGCACGTCCGGAGGGTAGCATGGCAGAAGGTTGGTTGGTATCAGAGTCCCTAGTGTACATTGGAGAGTGGCTAGACGGATTTGATAAATCCCGGGACACGCTATGGCGAACCATAGATGATGAGCGCATATCTGGGATTGTCATGTGCAATCTCGGTGTTGAGAAGAAGATGACGGAAGATCTAGAGGCTAAAATCAACCAATTTCGCATGCTTTACAATCCAGTGATGCAAAAGTGGATTTCACAATATGAGGATGCAAAGCAAGAGCGACAAAGGGCACGAATCGAGTGGAGACGGGGAAGACGACCACCGATGCACTATCCAGCGGTTCTGGAGAGCCTACCAACCTTCATGAGCTTAAGATGGTTGCACAACCAATTGAAAAGCGCACAACAATGCGGTGACGAAGTGACTGAAGAAGAGTGGGAGTACTCTCGGGGTTGCGCGACCAAGGTAAGTTTGCAATGTACGACTAGCAAGTGACTTTATTTATAAACGTTTGAACGGCCACTCATAATCTTTGTTCGTTGTAGTATAAGTCATACACAGCAGCATGGTGTAAAGGTCGACATTTTAGGGTGGAACGAATCGACAAAAAGCGTTTTACTCAAGATTGTGGAATCATGGCAAAATTTGAACAGTCTAGTCGACGACGTTCCTCTGATGCAGATCCTGTGGTGGCGGAACTCACTTACTTCGGCACGCTGCAAGAGATTTTGAGGATCGATTACAGAGGATTTTTTGTCGACTTATTTGACGTGCAATGGTTCAAGATAATCATGGAGGGTCGCAACGCTACTGTGCGTAGAGGAGAGTCTGGTTTTCTTGAGGTGGATTCTACTAAGAAATGGACTGACCTAAGAGACACTTTCGTACTACCCGAGCATTGTGAACAAGTAAGTATATAAATAGTTAACATCCCCCTTTTACAAGTTATGTGCTTGAAAGCTCTCATGTAAGTTATGTGGCTCTGGCAGGTAGTATTTCATCCTACAAAGTCTACATCAAACTGGTGGTACGTCATAGAGGTAGCCCCTCGTAGTGCAAGGACGTATGAAGGCTACCATGTGCCAATCACAACGACATCAATGGAGGAGATTAGAGAAGATGCTCAATCAGAAGCCGCTGCGGTGGTGCCAGACGAGCATCAAGATGCTACTACTCTATATGGGGTGCATGCAGAGGAGCTACAAAATGAAACAGAGGATATGTGTTTAAACGGAGAGCTCTATATAGATATAGGAAGTTATGCTGAGTTATGCGAGGATGAGAGAGAGATCTCTTAAAGCCACAAATATTGTATTTGAACAATTTTGCTCCGTGCTGTAAAAGCTCTGTTTTCGACTTGCCTCTTCTATCACTCGATTCATTGCGTCATTGTATTTATATGTGTCATTACGTCATTGTATTTAATGGTCTTTGCGTCATTGTCTACTCTATTCATTCAATATTAAGTTTAAATATTCGTGTGTTTAATGCAGGTATGGATGATGAGGAGTTTCTTTCTTCTTTGTCACCGCAGCAAAGACAATGGTACGTGGAGCGTCATCACTCTGGCGCATCATCGCGCGTTCCTACACCATCCGCATCTCCCTCTCTTTCGGAGCATTCGGCGCGCTCCGAAGCTTCGGCGTCGACGAGACGAGCGTCACACTCGTCTAGACACCGGCGCTCTAGTGGTGGCGGTGGCGGTTGTTGTGGGGATTCCACCACCGATGCCTCCACACCGCCTCGTGTTCGACGAGGCTATTTACCCTCCCCTTCTTTGCCCGCCCCCACACCAGCCACAGCATCGCCGTCTACGCCAGGTTTTGCACGGCTGACTGTTCCTAGAAGCTACACACCTCTACCTACTCCGCCAGGAGCCACCCCACTTGACACTCCTCGCTTCGGGGCCCAGACGCCGGTGGAGACACCTGACGTCCGTACCCCCATCGACACGCCGCTAGAGACCCCTGCCGGGACACCCAGGTTCACGCGTCACCGGCCAGAGGGCTTGCCTTACTCCGTCGACATCAGCGGCGGCATCATCATGGATGATGACGGCAAGAAGGTGATCTCGCGCATGCGTGGTCTTTGCTCTCAGCTGTTTAGACACTATATACTAAACAAATGGAGTGAAGTACCAAGTGATTAAAAAAACAGAGTCATCAGCATACTTCATGATGAGTTTCCCGTTCCAACACGGGATCAGCGCTTCAATGAAGACCTGATGAAGATTCGAATCCGCGAATACTACAAACACAAGCGTTCCGAAGTGCAAAAAGCAATCAAGAATGGGTGGAACAGGCCAGATTGGCTGGCCAAAGAAGATTGGAAGAATGCGAAGAAAGCAGTGCGCGAGAATCCCGACAAGTGGAAGCAACAAAAGGATGCAGCCAGAGCGCGAGTAGAGGCAGGGAGCTCGCACCACTTGGGGAGCGGTGGATGGGCATCATTTGAGGCCAATTTTGTAAGTCTTTTCACATTGCTCTTTATGCATGTTCGATAGTTTAGGGTTTATGAGTTTTTTAGTTCTAACATAATGAAATCTTTGTATGTTTTGACAGTGGTCGATGACAGGACGTGATCCCACACCGTACGAGCGCGAGTACGCAGGCAGGAAGGGCTTAAACGCCCTGATGGACATTCTCAGTTCTCGCGGCGGCATGGTTAGTATTAGGGTTTACTCTTTTTTATTTTTTGTATTGTTTTATAAATGTCGTTATATGTTTATATTTACTGAAAACTGTCTTATTGTCTTTTTTTGCAGAATCCGACAGATACGCCGCTTGGACGCGATGAGACGTCTAACTAGACGACGTCAGTTTAGCCGTAGCTAGATAGCATTAGTTTAGGGTTTCTCATAGCTTATGTATCATGAGAGGGATTTTATACGTCTTTTTGAACCATGTATATTATTACATTTGTCACCGCAGTTCCTTTTGCCAATAAATTCTTTATGCCTATGATGTTGTACAATTGTCATTATTACATTTGCCAATCAATTCATTTTGCTTATGATGTGTACAATTGTCAATTTTGCAAACAATGCGTCTTGTGGGTGACTATTTTGGGTCTCTTATTTACCTTTGCACTTTTTTTTAAAAAGTGAATCAAGTACAATATGGTTGATGGGTGGCAGGGCATTCAATGCCCTGCCACCAAAAAAATATTCTCTCGGGCGTCGCTATAAGCGTCGCTATTTATGGCTCTGTAGCGTCGCTATGAGCGTCGCTATAGTCTTCTGTGAGACCGTCGCTATAGGCGTCGCTATATGCGTCGCTATATAGCGACGCTGATAGAGACGCCTATAGCGACGCTCTCGTAGCGACGCTCGTAGCGACGGTTTTAGCGACGCCGGGGGTTATAAAAACCCAATGTATTTCCGTCGCTAACAGCGTCACAAGAGCACACAACCTCTTGTAGTGTTTGTAATTGATCCTCTGCTCTAAGCGCACTTTCGGCTATCATTAAGCACTGTTTTCTTTCCAACTCCAGCTCTCTCTTCAGTGCAGCCACTTCTTCTTGCGGGTGGACTACCGATGTTGTTGGTAGCAACGTTTTTTGTTTCTTTGATCGTTCTATTTCCCTTGCTTGTATATCTATTACTCCTCTCAAATCTTTGACTTCAATTTGTAAGTCATCGATGATGACTTGCAAACTTTTGACTGTCTCCAGCGCATCTTGCTTTTCTTTTTCCAACCTTTGGATGTGTTCATCTCTGTCACTGACATCTTCAAGAAATACATTGATTGTATCTTCACAAATAGTATTGAAATCTTCAGACTCCTGTAAATTTTCCTTGAGGAGATTTACTGTGCTTTTGAGCCCCAATATCTCAGCATCTCTGATGCTGATCAGTTTTAGAGTGTCATCTCTTTGCTCCTGCAGTCTCAGAACTTCTTGATGGGTTTTTTCTAAATTCGTTTTGTTGGACCTGTTTTGATCATCTAACCATTGACTGTGCAGTCTTGTTCGATTCAGTAGGGTCTCCATTGACTGTAAATCTTCATCTATAGTATCTTCCAGCTCAATTTCTTGAGAGGAGGAAGCTTTTTCTTTTGTCTGATCCACCTCTTTTTGCTTGCCTTTATCAATTTGTGATATGGTTCCAGTGTTTGGGTGACCATCTGTTCTTTCTTATTCTTCTTCACTGGGTGGTGTATGAAATCTCTCATCACGATGTGAGCTCTCTGAATGCGAAGGAGAGTCAGTAGGTGGGGTTGATTGCCTCTCACTTGTCTCTGGCCTTGGAGATGGAGGTGGTGTTTCCTGATCTCCTGAAGTTGGCCTTAACTGATCTCTCAAAGTTTGGAGATCCTCCTCTTCTAGTAGCAATTCTGGTTCGTCCCTAGCATTTCTTTCTTGGATGTACCTCTTGAGCCAGTCCAACTCAAAAGCTGGGTTGTTTTTATTCTTCGTTCTCAATGTGTAAGTGCTACTAGAAGGTTTCCAAGTGGCGCCTACATCGCCTCGTAGAGATCTCTCGAGAGAAAATCCTTCTAGCATTCTCTCCATTTTTGCTACCTTTTGCAATCTGGTGTTTTTTTCCATTTCCGCTTTCCGCTTCTTTAGTCAGACATCTTCCTCTTCAGTTCTTCTTTCTTCTTCCATCTTTTCTTGTGTACTTCTGGTTACTCTTTCCAGCCTGCGTCCTCCAATGGTGTTAATAGAGGCCGGTACTCGCCTTTGTTATCTGTCTTCGATATTCTCTCTTAATACCAGCCAGCCGTTCTGATGAGGAGCAAGTGGCAACTGATCTGCCGTGCCTATGACCTGGTATATTACTCTGGTGAGGACTTCTCCTCCTGCAATGTAATTTGGTATGTCCTGCCGTAGCTTTGTCACTTCTTCAAACAGATATGATGCATGATCTATATAGAACTCATGTGTCATTCCCATAGCCCATGTCAGTGTTGTTGAGATGCTCTCGTGTGGTGTAGTGTATCTTGGCAGTCTTTTGCTGTAGCTCAACAAACACTGACTGTATATCTGTGTCAAATCTCTTACTTCTGGGTTTGCTATGAGTTTGAAAGAAGGAAGTTTGGACTTTTTCAAGTAGACTGTGAGGTTTTTCCTTCTTTCTCTCATGTTGGCTCCTTGATCAAACAATTTCAATGCCTCTTTGATGATCTCCTTGGTGATCTAGATCTCCATCACTTCATTATCCATGCCTGCACTCTGCAAGTTCCATCTTCTTGGATAGTCTCAATTAGGTGTTGTACCCTCTTGAGATCTATCCCCACTGGTGGTAGTAAGACAAAGTTCCACAAGCCAACTTTTTTGAGCCATGACCTTTGCGGTGATCTTTTTAGGTAAGTTTCTGCCTCCTTGGGGATCATCACTGTATCCACTAAATTTCCTTTGTAATCCACATATGAACCTTGATAGATTTGAAAGGCTGCTGCCTGTTGCACGTCTGCAGGTATCCAGGTGGCCGCTGGCTTTAGTGAATTGGGTAGAAGTGCATAGGGTATTGCACCTTCCGTTGCCAGGTTCTTGCCTTTTCTTTTTCCCGAAGAAGCATCCATGGATCCTATATTCACAAATAACAGTTAATGTACAAACATAGTAGCTCTCTTCTAAATTGATTACCACTTAATCATGCATCTAGATGAGCCTTTTTAATCCCAAGATGAGTTAAGGTAAAATGTTAGAAGATAGACAAGATCTTCCATTGTCCGACTCTGACGGCTTCAAATTAATGTTGTTGGTGAAGGAGAACAAGTCCAAATGCCTTGAAATTTTGTGTGGTGTATGTTCACAGGGCATGTAAGGTCACCCTATAGTCCCAGACTGAAAATCACTTTATTTTCAATTTCTGCCCAGTCTATCGCGATAGACTGGCCATCTTTTGACAAGGGTCCTATTTTGCAGTTGTGACTCCACCAGTTGGTTTCTCCTACCTTGCACATGATCTGATCCCAATTTCACCTCAAATGAATGTCAAGTGACCCCTTTTTGGATCAACTCCCATTTTTTCCAGATTCCTTCCAAGGAGATGTTGGACTATCTCCTTCATTTTGTGTTGTTTTGGGCTCAAACTTAGTGGGTAGTCCTCTTGCATCATACTGAAGCCAACTGTTAATTCCAATTTTTGATAATATGGCCTAGTATCACTCTGCTTAGTCTATCGCGATAGACTGGAACTTAGTGTCATTTTGTCATATTTTGGCTATGTGATCATCTGTCTGCCTTCTCCTAGTTGATGTAAGGTTGCCTGACATCTCATATGTGAATTTTAATTGTCTGCCCTTGAGATGTCCTGTTCTGACTATGAGTTGCTGTCATGTCTATCTCGGCTTGCCATATGAGTCCATCTTGTCACCAAATTTGGTGTACTGCCTCCATATGCTTCCCCAAATCTATCTTGTGAAAATTTTGAAAAGCCTTTCCCCCAAAGATTGTAATAGCAAGTCTATCGCGATAGACTAGGTTACTTGGCTAAGAGAGATCAATTTTGCACTTTGATTTGATAATTGTGGTCATTATTCCTTGTTAGCACCCCTCATGAAGTCAAAATCAAAATTTTACTTGTCTAATTGTAATAGCAAGTCTATCGCGATAGACTGAGTACCTAGTCATTTTTACAAGTTTTTTGATGTTAGTTGACCAAAAAGGTGTTAGTAGGCTCTCGTAGACACACACATCAAGTTTTAATCAATTTTGAAGAGTGTACTCCCTGTTTGCAGCACTTAGCTGGTTTTGGAGTCGAAGTAGACCACTTAGGTGATGGTCGCCGTTCCTTTCGGTCATTGTATGACTCCGACTGTCTTTTATTTCCTTTTCACCTTTCGTCAAAGCAATCAGTTGTTGTTTTGGTGTTTACATCACCAAGAACGACCATTTGGACATCTTTCTGGCCTCTTGCCGGCATTTGTCCTAGTGGAAGATCTTTTTCTTGAGTGAACACATTCCAACTCGTAGTTGACCTCTTTTGGATGTACCTTGTTAAATTTGGTGTCATTTGGTCACTTGGTTGGCCCGTTAGAGTATCGTGACGCTTTGCATAGTTTCCGTCAGATAGATACTTTAGGCTCCGTTTTGACGAATTTTTTCATGGCCTAACCATTCAGTTGGTTTGTCGAGGTTATTGGCTTGCTGCCTATGAGTTTTGGCTCATTTACGATCACTTTGGTTAATGTGCCCTTTTGCAGGTCCTGTGAAATTAGGGTTTTTTGGACGGCTTCCTTCACGCTTTTCGAGGTCATAGGCTTGATCCCTAAGCTATAGGCATTGTGCCTTTCAATTTTGGTTCCATTTGGTGGCCTCTAGGTCTTCCTAACAACCAGTCTACAGTATGTGTGCACAGGTTGTGATTGTGGTGCTGGCGAGGTTTTGCGACCAACTGAAGTAAACAACACTTAGAGTCAGTATTGACGAGCATACCTCTCATATGTGATGTCGATCTGGTGACCGTGCGTGATGGATGAGCTCTTGGAAGTCTCAACTGCTGTAGGGAGCTCTCTCTCTCTCACAATGGAAAATGACTCAAATGAGAGATTTCTAGCCTAGCCTCTCTATATGTAATCGAGACTCTGACACGAAATTTTCCCATCTTTTACCTGTGGCCATAACCTTTTGCGAGATGCGGTTTAGGCTCGCAAATTTCCTGATTTAGACCTCGGTTGCTCCAGTTCTACAATTTTTACAGATTTCTCCTGTTGGAGGTCCCGTCATGACGGTGGTCATTTTTGTCCTGTCACCTTTGCAGTCTCTATTTTTTTTGTGTCTTCTTTACCTTGCTCTGATCATGCGTCTCTTCCGTTGTGTTTCCATGTGGATTACGGATTTTTTTCTATATTTTTTGCTAGAAAATGGCTAAAATAAAGCAAATAAATCCCAAAATATCCCGAAAATAGCAATTCTAACTTATAAAAATACCAATGAAAAGAAAAACACTTTGTACCTCACTTTTCTCTCGTCTATGTACATTCTCACTCATAATCGTCAACCTTGGCCTATTTTTTGCTGTTTTTCGACGTTTTTTGGCCAGATTTGACTCTCTTTATAGTATATACGCATCCCTAGGGGCTCATATATGATCATTTGGTCCCCAATTCTCATTAATTACGAGGGCATATTATTTTTCCCAAAATCACACAATAAAATGCAAAAATGGTTGAAAAATTAATCACAAACATTGCCCTCTAACATATGACGTGAGTCCGCATTTAGAATGCCTCCCCCCCTCCTAGTTGGAGTTTTCCCGAACGACAAGGTATCATCAAGGGTATGTGCTGTGTATGAGTGTGAACTCGTGCTAATGCAGGCTTTGTAATGTAGCCCTATATGCATGTACAGTCAATGCATGTAGAAAGAATTTATGCGGTGTAAGAGGAAGGTATAAGCGATTCGCTTATTGGCATTTGTCGTTCAGTTTCCTGTGGTAGCCTGAGTTGGCTGGCAGATTTTCTTTGCAAGAAGAAGTTGTAAATCTTCTGCTCTTTTTTAGATTGTTTTCCAGTGTTTTTGAATTGGCGTATGTGGATCCTTTCAAGTCGATATTGTTGTATATTTTGTTGCATTTTCTGGTGGAACATTCTTTCTTTTCCATTGGATGACTTGGGTCTTATAGATCCTTGTAGTTATTGTTGTGGATTCTGCTTGTTTCCTCGTGCTGATTGCATGATTTGGCTTGGCATTGAGAGTTGTAGATAACTGATCGGTGGTCATCTTTGGCCTCCATACTTGTGTTGTTGGCACGTTCTGAATTGGTAATTTTAGCCTCCATACCAATATAGTCCGTTGCGTATTCGACTGATTGACTATGGTTCTTTGAAGCTTTGCTGGCTGTTGGTGTTTGGTATGTTCTTCTGCCCCCTTTTTTATAGGAATTAGGCTGTCTTGCCTTATCCAAACTTTATATTTCCGCTTTTGATGGAATTGTGCCTCGGCTAGATCTGTACGCCGTACCCAAACTTGCCTGGTTCCCTACATGGTTGTGATTTTTGATAATACGTTTCTGGACATGTAAACTTTGTTTGTTGTTGGTCAATGCCTTGCGGATGTATTGAATCCTATCTCCTCCTTGACATGTATTGGTCATATAATAAGAATGGTTCTGAAAAGTTTTCATTTCAGAACAATGCTTCATTAGTATCCAAATCAATGAATACCCTGTTAGATTTCATCCATGACACTGCTAAGATACACGGCGTTGTTGATCTACTTGGTGGCAGTACATGCAACTTTGTAGTGTACGAGTGTGCCTGCACTGTGATTGGTAATATAATAGACCACAACGTGGTCACCTCATCACCCGATGCTACTTTCAACCGGTGTGTCTCTGGGATCGTCCTCATTGGTCCAAGTTTTTGAAAGAGCTCAAAGCTGATGACACTAATTTTTGCTCCAGTGTCAAGCAATGCATATATTTCAACTTGTTATATGCCTGCATAAGATTTTATGTAAGGACTACACCACGTATCTTCCAAGTTGTCAATGGTGCTATCCTCTTGAGCCCTAAAGCCTCTTATGGTCTTTTCTAATTCTTCGCTTTGTATATCCGCTTCGATTGTTCGGAATTTCGAAAGAGGATATTCGTCAGTCATCATTGGGGTAACCATGTTTATTGTCCTAGAAACTGCTTTCGTTTAGCAATGGGTTCCTTGGCTTCTTGTTGTGCCTGGTCGTGAATTCTTTGCTGTTCCTGTCTATAGGCTTTTCCATAATGCAATTGAAACAACATTTCTGGTGTTACAGGTAGATGATATTTTTTTAAACGACATCCACTAATCCAGTTCGGCATTTCTTTTCCATCTAGAGTCGACAGTTTTACTACTCCGCTGGACGATATTTCTTGGACCAAATAAGGCCCCATTCCCCTTTTCTTTAGCTTTTTGGCATGCTATTTAAGGGTGTATACTAAGACATAGTCGCCCGTTTTAAAGTCCTTGTTCTTGACATGTTTGTCAAGAAACTCTTTCTGTTGTCTTTTTTTTGTATATATGGCTGCTACTACAGCATTGAGTCGTAACTCATCTAATTTTTCAAGGTCCTCTAACCGTTATGAAAGCTCATGCCCCGTCCAGTCCAATTGTGTGGCTACCCTTAGTGTGGGAATCAAAAATTCAATAGGCAATATTACATTTAACCCATATACCATATTAAATGGCGTATTATTGAGTGTTGTTTTATATGAAACTCGATATGCCCACAATGCCGAATATAGAATTTGAGTTCTTGTTTCACTAACCAGTTTTGTAAGAACTGTGCACAATATTTTTTTTTCGCTTCTGCTTGACCATTGGCTTGTGGATGGTAGGGTGTAGATTTGCGATGAATTACCATAAACTCATTTAAGAGATGTTGGATAACTTCATTTACAAAGTGTGTCCCTCTATCACTCACCAGCTCAATGGGATGGCCATAACGTGTAAACACATATTCATATAAGAATTGTGCCGTGGTTCTAGCGTCTGCTTTCATTGTGGCTTTTGCTTCCACGCATTTGGTCATGTAATCCATGGCCACTATGATATATTGTGCTTGTGAACGATATGCTGGTGGAGTAATAGGACCAACAAAGTCCAATCCCCATTTAGCAAATGCTTGAGCACTCATCATTGGTCTTAACCCGCATTATCCTTGTTTTCACATTGGTCAGAAGAATCATAAAATTCTTCTCCCTCCTGATTGATTTCTTTAGTGGGGATGTCCACATAGCCCACTATCTTAATCTCAAGTTTCGTTTCCGTTTTATTGATCCTCATATTCTCAGTATCTCCATTGTTCTTATCTTCCTCCACAATTTTGCTCAACATGTAGTATGGTATGATATCGTAGCCATTCTCGTCACAACATTTGGTGGGAGTGACTTCATTGACGCATACATCCAATGTAGCCAAAGTTTGAGACCATTCTAGGGGTTCGAGCTTCTCTTCAGGAAAGGGTTCTCATATATAGGCATCGTCTTCCAAGACCCTCTCTAGTGTCCTTTCATTGTGGTCAAATTCACTACATTGAGATGCTGTAACAGGACTTGATTTTGAGGTGTTTTAGCAATAAATTTTGTTTTTCTAGGAAGTTTTGGTCGTTTTAAAGTTAGTCCACTGTGTAGAAGGATGTGTGGATTGTTTTCGTCCAGTAAATTTTTTTGATCCGGAAGGCACTTTCTGGGGAATTTTTGAAGGTGTTAACATGGGATTTTGAAAAAGTGATGTATGAAGTGATTGAAGCCTGTGTTATAAGGAACAACTTTGGTTCTCTGAGTCTTTAGAGATTTTGATGTTTTGATGCTCGTTGAGGGCCAAAGATTAAGAAAAACGTGGGATTTGCTGTTTTTGCATCGTTTTTGTAGAAAATGCTGTTTTGCAGGTTGATTTTCAGCAAATCAAAGCAGGCTATGGAAATTTTCCATCACATAGCCGTTGAAGAGCGCAGCGAGGGCAACAAGATTGTGTGAGACGGACTTGGGCTGTTTTGGCTCCGTTTGGGAGTTATGTTCAGTTGAAGACAACTGAAAAAGTTTCAAAAATCTAACCTTTACGGATCGGTTCGCAATCACGTTTTTACCTTATTCTTACAGGTATACTTGGCACGCAAGTCGAGTCGACCGAACGCCAAAAATAGAAAAGCGGCTATTTTGAGAGGTCGCATGCTTTTGGAGGAAAAATCAGAATAGAAAGACGGGTGGTGCATTTTGGGGATCATTCAGCGATCTCTCTTCTGCGAGTGCGAGTGCGAGTGAGACACTGCATGCAAGCAAACTGAAGCTCGGGGGTGGTCGGGAGGTTCGAGCTCCGTACAACGGAGTGTGTTCATATATTTATTGCTGCTCTGTTGTATCAAACACTATCAATACAAAGATCTCTTTCTCTGTCTTTGCTGTCTATCTCTATTATTCTGTTCCTGTGACAGATGCTCCGCACATCCATATCTCCTTTTTCTTACAGAGCCACGCTGGGACTTCTGATCCACTAATGGTGGCTGAGTCAAATTCTTCCACAGGTGTTCTCGTGACATCATGGTAGCGATGATTTTTCATGTTTACACGTGTAGTAGTTTCAGCATGTCTCAGATACAAATAATCATACCCCCAGTCCTGCACCATCTTGAGTTGCCTCATGAACGGCCTACCAAGGATAATTTCATAGTTGTTCTTCTTGCCGAAATCTACTATGGCAAAGGTATGTTCATACTCTATGCCACATGAAGATACCACAATTGCCTCAAGCAATCCTATAGGCCTTTCTATGTGCCCATCCGCCAATTGCAATTTCATTCTAGTTGTTCGTATTGCTGGTTTTTCCCATAGCATTTTGGTCGCAATGGCAATGCTAGCTCCTCTATCAAGTATGGCCTTAGTCTCTATGCCGTTATACTCAACTGGTAGGGTTGTGCTGCCATCTTCACCCTCACAATACTCTCCGACTTTCTTTGGTTCTGTGTCATTAAGCTCTGTTTCGAAGAACTTAAGAGGCGTCCTTATACCAATTTTTTCAAGACATTTGCCCACTTCTATCCACATGCTTGGCCTAATTTTTAACAATTCTGCCAATGTGATTGTACACTTGATCGGAGTGGTCAACAAGTCTGTCAAGATTTTAGTGTCCAATTGATTTGACCCGCCTATTCTTTGAGAAGGTACTCTTCAAATTTCTGACCTTGCCTCGTAGTCTCCCATGTATGGTGGCAAAGTTCTGAGTGATGCCGGTCTGCTATCTTCGGATGCAACTGAACCGTTATCCCCTTGAAATGATGTAGCGTCTAAATACCATGGAGTCTTATTCAAGTTCAACTCTGAGAAAGGCATTGACTCGATTGTTTTTGTCTCATATTTTTCTTGAGATTTTCTGACCGTTTCCCATAGCTCTTCAGGCCAATTTTCTTCCACAATAGGGGTATATGGTGGAAAATCTTTCAGTGATTCATCAGTGCTATTAGGCACGATTCTTGCATCCTCTACATCCAGCAAGGATTTAACGTTTTCTATCTTGTCAGGTACCCTTTTTTCGGTTTTGTGAGGTGTTTCATTGTTTGGGGGTTTGATTACTCTATCTCCCACTTCCATAGGTGGAGGCTCCAGTAAAGCTAGTGCAGTTTTAATCAGCTGTTTGCACATCTCTAGTCTTTGTTTTTCTATCTCTGGATATGGATATGTCATCCACCTTTGCTCTAGAGTGTGTCTGTTCTTCACTCTTGCTTCATATGCTTGCAAGATTGCATCTGAGGGTTCATTGACCTTATCTACCAATACCGACCCTCCAGAGCTTGCGCTTCTTGATCCCTCCGTTGATTTTAGAGAGTCAGACTCTCTTTGCTGTTTAAGTTGCTCTCGAGCTATTGTTAGCTCAGCTTCTACATCTTTGTGTTTTTGCTCACGTCTAGCTTTCATTTTCGCTCTTCGTTCTTTCCAAGGATTATCACGACTGATGCTAGACTTGTCAGTCTTGATTTCTTCTTGATTTTCATCGTTACTCTTGGGCTGATTGTCATTTTTCCTTGTTTGGGCTCTCGTCAAGACCTTGATAGGAATCGGAGTTTCGTTTTCTGACCCTCCTGAGCTTGCGCTTCTTTGCTCGGATTTTTAGGGCAATCAGGGATCAAGTGAGTAATTCCACACTTGGTGCAATATGCGTTGACCCTAATGATTTCATCATGAGGACAATCCCTCAACCAATGGTCTCCACCACACTTGTAGCATGGTCCCTTAGGCTGTTTAGGTGCTCCTTGAGCTCCTCTTTGTTGGTGTACAAACCTCTGCCCGCTCATGCCTCCGTTGGTTATGAACAACAGTTTTCTTTCATCCAAGCTATATCTTCCTTCCCCCGCTGCCTGTGCAGCAGTTGGTGGTCCTGTATTTCCTATCATGATCCATGGTTCTGGTGTAGAGGGTTCTTCCGGTGGATAATAGACAGAGTTTTCCGCATATCCATTGGGCTCGTCATAGTATGCATGCATAGGTACCAAAGCCTTCTCATCCGACTCAGTTACTGTGAGTGTGTACCTTATGCCGACTGGTCGTAATCCTGGTAGGGGTGGTTGTTGTCCCAACACTGGTTGTGGTCTTTCTATACCTATAGGTCCTGGTAGGTTGCCTGTCTGATATCTAGGCATCGGTGGGACTTGAGGGGATGTCCCCTGAGCTTGCGGAGCATATGGTCGTTCTCTCACATATCCCTTGTTATAATAACACTCCTCCTGTGACGAGTCACGGAAATACAACAACATAATAATTGAAATTTGCAAGTACACATAGTAGACACAGGAAATCATAGATGTATATTGAAATCAAATCCCGGGTACAAGAAGAATGTAGCTCGTATCAACCTCCCGACCACCCCCGAGCTATCTCACTCTCAATATCACTCTCAATCTGTGCACAGTTCTCAATCGCACTCTCACTCTCACTCTCAATCTCACTCTCACTCTCAATCTCAATCACAAGGCGCCGTTCACTGTAGAATAGCCTCCTTCTCCAAAGGCTGTCTTCTTCACGCGAGAAAAAGTGGCTATTTTCGTCCTTCTGCCAGTATTTAGCAAAAGCGACCCAAAATAGGTTCCAAAAAGGGACGTCATGCATTCAAACGCATAAAAACCACAAAACGCAACCCACACTCGCGAGTTAGCAATTTTAGAAACTTTTTTTTTTTGGCCATTTTTCAGCGATCCATAACTCCCAATTGGTTCAGAATTTGATCGGGTTTGTCTCACATGAAATTGTTCGTCTCATCGAGCTCTTCGAAAGTCGTGAGGCGCGAAAAATCCATCCTGCTCAGTTTGCCTGAAAAATTACCTGCAAGTCAGCACTTTTCACAAAAACAGTCTAAAACAACATTTTCTCACTTTTTCTCTAATCTACGGGCTAAAACGGGCGTCAAAATGCAGGAACCAGCAAAAACACAAAGAAGAAATTTTTGTCCTCGTGTTGAGGGCTACAAGTGCTACATACAAAACTTTTCCAAATTTCGACCATAGTACCCTCAAAACTGGCTCCCGAGGGGTGTCCCGGGTCAAAATTTGAAACTTCACGAGCGATTAAAATGAAATCCTGTACCGTGGAAAAACACTGGAATGAACAAATGTACTCTAAACAAAAATATGTATCAAAACTTTGCAGAATAAGTCCTATTACACCTCCGTCCCATGGTTTGTCCATTTTTGTTCAATCGCACACCATTTTGGTTGTTTAGCTTGTGGTTTGGAATACAAGTTAATCTTTTAAGCACTTCCTCTACAAGCTGCTCTTGGATCACCGCTACTTCTCCTTTCAGTGTTGTCTTAGCAGACTTGCTTCCGCTTTGTTGCGAGGAGGAATCATCGTCAAGATCCTTGAACTCACCCTCTTTGTAGACCGCACAATTGTCCACAAGGTATAGAGCCTCCTTGGTTAACTCATTCAACGTCGTGCTCCTTTTCATATGTAAGTCCTTCTGGAGATCTGCATTCCTCAGTCCTTGGATAAATATAAGCATAAGTCTGGACTGAGTTGGCATTTCTTCCACGGGGTAGAACTTAACATATCTTTTTAATCGGAGGGCTTCCTTTTGCACAGACTCTCCATCTTTCTGTTTGAATTTATGGATTTGTGAGACTGTATTATGAGCTATTCCCCTTTGTGAGAATTCCTCGATAAACTCGTCAAACACTTCCTCCATAGACTCCAAGTCTCTTCGCTCCACTAAGTCAAACCATGTAGCAGCATCATCCTCTAAGGTTAAACCAAATCCTGCAAATTGGGTAGTAAAGTATAACACCTCTTCAACTCTAATTACACACACAAAGAATGCTACATGATCTCTCGGATCCCTGCTTTCCGTATATTTCTTGTTTACCCATTCTTGACCGTTCAGAAGGTCTAATTCTACGATGGTCTACAAATCTCATCATGGGATCTCCCCATCCTAGTCAATATACCTCCTCTGGTCTTCTGTAGTGGCTAGGTTCCTCTCTCAATGGTTCTCCTAAGCCATATTTTCTAACAGTTCTCGCAAGAGATGATTCATCTCTCCGAACTCATTCTAGGGGTGGTCTTCCAGGCTCAGTTGACCCCTGAGTCTTTGGCTTACTCTCTCCTTGATACTGTGCATAGAGTGGTGGTTCTTGTAAATCCCTTAGCCCTCATGCGGTTTGATAACCCTCTTGGGTTCAGTCTTTTTCTAATGTAGCACTCTGTCGAAGCCATGCTTGCAATGATGGCTGAGTAGCTGGTTGGTCCTGGTAGTTGAATGTTAGTTGTCGAGTAGAATGTGAGGTAGCATCATACTCTTCTGAAAAGGGATTTTTCCACTTGCTAGGGGTGTAGTTGGCTTTTGGTACTTCGTCGGGGCCATAGGTTGATGCTCCCGAAACTGTTGTCTTTTCAACCTCTTTGGGGAGAATACGTTCAATCAAAAAAAAATATCCTTCCCCATAGCAGTTTCATAAGAGAATAAGTAAAGAACCTTGTCTTTGCTTAATTCGTTTGGGTAGGGTTCCTTGCATCGGAAGTAAGAGTCTTTTCCCTCACTTTCATGCTTGTAAATCCCCGCATTCTCATTATAGGTTGGGACCCTGGTTGTTTTCTTATCATACATAAAAAGCGCTCCAGGTCGATCAATGTTAGGAGGCGGTTCTTGGGTTTCTGAAACCATTTTCCCTTTTGCCACGTTATCTGCATATCTGTTGTAATCCTCAAGGTTACTAACTATCAGATAGTGGTTCCCCTTTTCGTCTCGGAATCTGTCTCCATCATCATAGACTCGAATTATCTCTAGTCTTTGAGCCGATCTTTCTTCAATACAAATACACTTGTGTCCTCGATAGTTAGAATAAACTAAGGCTCCCCTCGAGTTTGTTCCTTCCAAGAAGATTATAGTGAACTTGGTTTCGTTTAAAGGATGTAGGGAGGTGCTTCCCTTTGGCATTGGTCCTTCACCGTTGAACCCTCCTAGTTGTTGACTCCCCATCATGAAGAAGGACTTTTCCGACGAAGTGTCAGTATCACTACCGTCTTCAATGATCGGTGCTAATGGGTCTAGTCTCGTCTGAGTTACACTCTCTTCGGTGGACGTGGTGCTTACTTGACTTTTGACACTTTTAGCTCCTGACTTAACAAACGCTCCCGAACTTAAATACATAAGAATGAAATCTGGGTTGCAAACTTAAATCTTACCTGGACTCCTTCTTGTGCGGCTTTGTGATGATCTCCTTCTGGGATCTACACAAGTATGGTTAGTCTGTTCACAAGGGTTTTCCTTGAATCACAGAAAATCTTTCAAGTATGTACAGCAACCACTTAGCCAGTCTTCTGGTGGTCCAATTTCAAATATGAAATGATGGCTGGGTTCTATATGGAGATTATGTCCTAGCAGTATAGTCACAAATTGCAAAATATGTATGAATCAATACTTTCTTAGTCTATCGCGATAGACTGACAATTTGTTCAGCATAAGTCAATTTAAAATTGTGACTTCACCCTTGAGCTCTAGTTACCCTCTATAGCCTATCCCTCAAGTTTTATGAAGTTTGGACACTTGGGTTGGGTTTTGGTCCCATTTTCCTATTTTGGTCAGAGCCTGATTCTCTATCTGGGCCTTAGATTGACTTTCAGTGATCTAAATGCCTTGAAATTTGGTGTGTATGCTGTATAGGCTCTGATAAAGCTCTCCCTCTGGGAAATTTGAAAGATAAGGTCCCCAACAAGAGTTTCTCTAGTCTATCGCGATAGACTCGGCATGTTCTCCATTGTTGGCATTTTTCTCAAGTTTTCTCCAGAGCTAGTTCACCCTCTTCTTATGTAGTGCATTGACAAATTTTGGCACTGTTTGGACATTTGGTCAAAGCCTTCTTGCCCTTGTCTCTGAATTCAGACTCTAAAACACCAGTTTTGAAGTTTTGTGGTCAAGATGGTGTTCAATTTCACTCAATTTTTGTGAGTACCCTTGTATTGATGTGTTAAACCTGTGGTATAAAGGTTTTTTCTTATTCATCCGTTTATCGCGATAGACTAGGCAGAGAGCAATGGGGATTTCATTTTTTGTCTTTTTTTGGACTGTTGTGTTCTCTGTGCCCATATAAGTCTATCCCCCAAGTTTTATGAAGTTTGGACTTATTTTGACCTTGGACTCAAGCACTTCACAAATTTCACTTTTTTATGGCAATTCACAACTCAAATGCACTTGAAGTGATGCAAATTTGATGACACTTCATCTTAAACTTTTGAATATCAGTCAAACCTCATGACATAGTCAGTTTACCCTAGACCAATGGTTATATCTCTTCTTGGCCTTGTTAGGGTCACTTAGTGTTTTCTTATGACAATCACATGTTTCTTTTTGTTGGTTTTGCTCGCAATTTTTATGTTTTCTCAAGTGTTGGATCATAAATTTCAATGTCTACTTTTTTCACCCCCTTCAAGGGTATATGGTGTGGGTTTTGCTTTCAAGGCAAGCAAACAACCTTATTGTTTCTTCTTTTTGTTTGTTTTTGCGTTTTTACAACATTTTTCTACTCTATTTCTACACAAGTATAACAAACACTCAAAACCAAAAACCATAACTCCACATTATCCTACTTAACTAAATCTAACTAGTCATAGACCCTTAGCAAGACACAGGCTTCCTAGCTATCCACTAGACCTTAGGATACTCTAAACTGGATCTTGTTCTAAAAGTTTAAGCTCTCTCTAGTCAAAACTAAAGTAAGCTAACCATCACACGAGTGACATAGATCTCCCTACTTAAGGTCTTGTGTCCTCGGCAGCGGCGCCAATCTTTTATGGCAAAACTACTCCCCTGTTCATGCTCGCAAGCACGACACAGACAACATACTTATCATCCGATGACACGACTAACCCGTAGGTGCACGTAGGCAATCTCGTTAGCTTGTTAGGCTGAAATCAATCTACACATACACACTTTTATGATGCATCAAACACTAACCCTGGTAGAATGCAACCCACTCTATCCCTAAACGCTCACAACACCGTTTACACCTCCAATGAACTCGAGATTGCATCCAACTTACTAGGCACCATTCTCTCAATAGGATATACTTACCTATAAGTCTAATCTCACCAAATTTGAGCCCTAGTTATCTCGATTACAATCGCGATAGACTCATAGGTCATAATCCAAAAGTGGGCGAAACCTAAGTCTATGAATATCTATGTGTAGCTAATCTCTTTCTCATTCCATAGAGCACTTGATTGTTGAAAACAGACACTGTTTGTGTTACTTACAAGCAAAACAAGCTCGAGGAAGGATCGATCGCGAACAGCTCGAAAATGTTGGGGTATAAAGCCCAATGTGGTCGCCCAGGTAAGTGGGCGGGCCGCCAGGTATGTACGCATATTATTTTGTAAAAACCTAATAAGAACCCACTATGCTCTACACATTACAGTAGAGCGAGTTCACCATATCGTCGTGCTCTTCTTCTCACACTCTCTCTCACATCGCACTTCCGCTCGTACTCCTTCAACTGGTATTAGAGCTCAGATCGAGGCTCGGGGCAGCACTTGCACGTAGCCAGAGTCACTTGCTCAGATTGGAGTGAGATTCGACAAGCGAAGACACGGCCCCAAATCCTGTGGGAGAACCTGAAGGGCTTGGTGTTCTCAGAATTTCATTCTGAGGTCATCTCGGCCACCGTTCGGCTTCGACAAAGGTCTGCGCAGGCCATTTTCGACTACGTGGTCTCGACGGGTGCAGATCCGACTCTGCAAATTTGGGGTATTCGGCCTACGACTGCAGGTGCTGAGGATATCGACACTCCCAGAGTGTTGATTTGTGGCTGTCTACACATCGAAGGACGGCTCACAGTTCTTGGAGGCGTGTCACATACGACAGGGGCGCATCTACACACAGACCGTAGGCGACATCCACTAGTTCATCAGGTAGCTTGTGTTTGCTGCTTGATATTCCAGATTTCATCCTGACATTGCAGGTACTTCCACATGGGATGTATTGTCAGAGATGATGTATGTCTGTTGAGGGTTTGCTGGCTGTGAGTCACGCAGCAAACAACCGCCGCAGTGGTTACAACATACAATGGGAAATTTGTGGATGTATGACTTTGTGGGAAGTCTATGTACTGTCAGATTTACTGCAGCCTCTGTTGAGGGTCGAGTGAGGTTATTGAGCTGGGGGATTCTCGAATGTTGAGATCCTTTCGGTGATACAGGTCTTGGAGCTATCCCTCAAGCACCCTTAGATAGGCAGCTAGGATGTATTGACTGTGAGTTAGACAGTTGGGATTGCATCTTTGCTTTACTGCCGTTGAGGCATTGTCGCAGTCTATGCTTACAGGATAGTGATAGGACAGTCAGAGACAGTACAGGTGCAGGACAGGTTTACCCACAGTTTACAATGTCAGAGAGACACTGGTTTTTTGAGCTGTTTTTTGGTCTGTTTTTAGTACACCAGAGCCATTTTACAAAGGAGACTCTGCCAAAATTTATGCAGAATCTGAAGCTTTCTTGGCTCATTTGATAGGTTGATATTGGTTCAGAGGTTAGTTTACAAGGGAAACTCTGCCGAATTTTTCCCAGGAAAGTAAACCATTGTGAAGCGTAGCTATGGCTGGATCACAGGACACTGCTCTTTACAATATCAAGAAGCTGGATGGAACCAATTTCCCATTGTGGAAGAAGCAGATTTGGCATGTGTTGGTACAAAAGAAGCAGATAAAACCTATAAAGCTCAAGGGGATAAAACCAGAAGATATGGACGAAGATGAATGGAGCGAAATGGATGAATTGGCACTTTATACCATTATGCTGACTTTGGCAGAAAGCGTTTACTTCAATGTAGCAGACGAGATTTCGGCTTATCAAGCATGGTTAAAGCTGAGTGATCTTTATGAGAAGCAGAGTGCAGATTCACAGGTATACTGGCTTAAGAAGCTTGTTGACTTGAAGATGAAAGAAGGGACACCTATGTCCAATCATTTGAATGAATTCAACACAATCTACAGTCAGTTGTCAGCTCAAGGTGTCAAGTTTGATGAACCTGTTAGAGCTATGTTCCTGTTGATCACATTGCCGGAAAGTTGGGACACTTTTCGCATAGCTTTGAGTAATTCTGCACCTCCAGATGGTTTGAACATAGCAGGTGTAGAAGGAAGTCTGCTTACTGAAGAAACCAATAGAAAGACAATGGCAAAGGCAAAGGAACAGCCTTAGTTGTTAGGGGAAGGACCAAAGAAAAGTACAAAGGTGGAAAGAGGAATCAATCTCGTAGCAAGTCCCGCAGTGCTAAAGGCAAGAGTGACATAAAATGCTACCATTGTGGCAAGAAGGGTCACATGAAAAGAGACTGCAGAGAATGGACAGCAGAAAAAGGCAAAGAGAAAGCTGAAGACCATGGTGAGAAGAACAAGTCCTCAGTGAAGATTCAAGAAATAAATGTGACAAACACTGTTGCAGAGGATGACAGTCTAGTGTCAGGAGACATCTACTTCTTGAAGAATACAATGGACTCAGCTCTTCTTACAGCATCTGATGGAAATGCACTGAGTGACTGGATTATAGACTCAGGAGCATCACTTCATGTGTCTCCAAACAAGGAGTGGTTTACCTCTTATGTGACCACTAAAGATCATGTTCGACTAGGCAATGGGTAGACATGTGAGATCTTAGGTGTTGGAGATGTTCAATTGAAGTTTTAGAATGGCTCTTCTTTCACGCTGAAGAATTTGAGACATGTTCCCGCAATTACAAAGAGCTTGATCAGCACAGGTTTACTTGATGATGCTGGCTACGTCACCACTTTTGGACAGAACATGTGGAAGATATCCAAGGGTTCTATGACAGTAGCACATGGAGGACTTTACATGATTTATGTATCAAATGTCTCTAAAAATGTAATCAATGTAACCGAGCAGCCGAACGTTTCTTTGTGGCATAGCCGGTTAGGACATATGTCCTAGAAGGGAATGGAAATCTTGTCTTGTTCTGGTTATTTGCCTGGCTTTTCATTTAATGATTTTGAATTCTGTGAACATTGTCTGTATGGTAGGCAAACACAACAGCCACATAAGCATAGAAGCAGTAGAAGAGATACACAGTTGACACTTGTTCATAGTGATTTGTGTGGACCTATGCCTAACCTATCTCTAGGGGGAGCTTCTTACTTTATGACATTTATAGATGATTACTCGAGGAAAGTATGGGTTTACTTTCTCAAGCACAAGGATGAAGCGTTTAGTGTTTTCAAAATGTTTGTGACACTTGTGGAGAATCAGAGTGGCAAGAATCTTAAATGCTTACGCACTGACAATGGTGGAGAGTATGTTTCAAAGGCCTTTCAGGACTTTTGTGAGTCAAAAGGTATAAAACGTGAACTTATTGCTCCTTACAATCCTCCTCAAAATGGTGTTGCTGAGGGGATGAATAGGACCATACAAGAGAAGGTCAGAAGTATGTTGTCTAATGCACAGCCGCCAAATGGGTTTTGGGCTGAAGCTGTATCAACACTTGTTCATCTTGTAAATAGATCTCCTAGCAAGGTTTTGCAGAAGGATTCAGTGCCAGAGATGGTATGGTCAGGCAAAATGCCCTCATACAAGCATCTTAGAGTCTTTGGCTGTGAGGCATATACTCACGTTCCAAAGGAATTTAGGAACAAACTTGAGCCAAAGAGTAGAAAGTGCATCTTTCTAGGCTATGGTAATTCTGGTGAGATGGGGTACAGACTTTGGGATCCCGAATCCAGAAAGGTTGTCCGCAGCAATGATGTTCACTTTAATGAATCCAAATATCATTCTAAACCAGAAAGGGTTGAGGAGATTAGAAGAGTTGTCTTCCAAGAAGATGGACCTACACGTGCAAGACAAAATGTCAGGGCTCAAGAGGAGCAAGGACATGATAGAGTGGAACCACAGGTTGTGGCTGAGCCTGAGCCACCTATTGTGCGTAGATCTGGACGTGTCACGCGACCTCCTGATAGGTTTGTTCCATCTATGAACTATGTCATGTTGACTGATTGCAATGAGCCTTCATGTTACAAGGAAGCAGTGCAAATGAAGGACTCCGGGAATTGGCAATTGGCCATGCAGTCAGCGATGATAGCTCTGCATAAAAACCAGACATGGAAGATAGTTAAATTACCACGGGTCAAGAAGGCTCTACCCTGTAAATGGGTTTACAGGTATAAGATCACCGCTCATGATAGTCAGCCAAAGTACAAAGCAAGGCTTGTTGCCAAGGGCTTTAAGCAAGAATAAGGCATTGACTTTGATGAAGTGTTCTCTCCGGTGGTCAAGATGACTACATTGAGATGCTTTCTTGCATTGGTTTCCATATTAGATTTGGTGTTGCACCAAATGGATGTCAAGACAACGTTTTTGCATGGTGATTTAGATGTGGAAATTTACATGCAGCAGCCAAAAGGGTTTGTTGAGAAAGGCAAGGAAGATTGGGTATGCCAGTTTGTTAAAGAGTCTTTATGGATTAAAACAAACACCGAGGGCATGGTACCATAAATTCCACAAGTTTATGCTTTCTCAAGGCTACAAACGTAGTGAGTTCGATCACTGTCTATATACAAAGAAGGATAAGGATGGTAGTTGGCTGATCCTTATTTTGTATGTGGATGACATGTTGATTGATGGCAAGCACTTGGAAGAAATTTCAGCTTTGAAGTCAAAGATGGCAAAATCGTTTGACATGAAAGACATGGGTGAGGCAAGTCATATACTTGGTATGCGCATTGAGAGAGACAGATCAAAGAAGCTGATTTGGTTATCTCAAACAGAGTATATTGACAAGGTTTTGCAACGTTTCAATATGGAGAAGGGAAAGGCATTGAGTGTTCCATTGCCACCATATGTGAAACTTAGCAAACAAGATTGTCTTGTGTCTGAGGAAGAACAGGTTGAAATGGATAAGATTCCATATGCATCTGTAGTGGGTAGTTTGATGTATGCAATGATTTCTACTCGCCCAGACATTGCATTTGCAGTGGGAGTAGTAAGTCGATACATGTCAAACCCAGGCAAGAAACATTGGGAGGCAGTGAAAGGAATATTGAGATACATGAAAGCTACAAAGAGTATGCGTATATGCTATGGGAGTTAGGAGCTAAGTGTAAAGGGTTTTATAGACTCAGATTATGCAAGTGACTTAGACAACCGAAGGTCTACGTCAGGGTATGTCTTTACATTGGCTGGTGGAGCAGTATCATGGCGTTCTAGATTACAAGATTGTGTTACTCAGTCTACTACAGAGGCTGAATATGTTGCAGCATCAGAGGCATGCAAAGAATCAATTTGGCTTAATCGACTAGTAACAGATTTGGGAATCAAAGAAGAGATGCCTGTGTTATATTGTGATAGTCAAAGTGCTATACAATTGGCTCGCAATCCAGTTTATCACTCAAAGACAAAGCATGTGGATGTGAAGTATCATTTCATCAGGGAAATGCTCGAGGATAAGCAACTTCAGATTGTCAAAGTTCACACCACAGAAAATCCTGCTGATCTACTTACAAAAGGACTTCCCTTAGAGAGCTTTGCGCATTTTCGCAAGCAGTTAGGTGTAGGGTAGTACATCACTTCTCTACATCTCTTGTATATTAGCTTGTATAGTAGCTTCTCTCACACTTAAAGTACCACATTGGACTTTAAGTGGGAGGTTGTTGGGGTATAAAGCCCAATGTGGTCGCCCAGGTAAGTGGGCGGGCCGCCAGGTATGTACACATATTCTTTTGTAAAAACCTAATAAGAACTCACTATGCTCTACACGTTTCAGTAGAGCGAGTTCACCATATCGTCGTGCTCTTCTTCTCGCACTCTCTCTCACGTCGCACTTCTGCTCGTACTCCTTCAAAAAATATGAATGTGTGGAGTGGGCACGTAGCTCTCCGAGAGACTACCGCGATGATGTGGTCACGTCGTGAATCCGGTGAGGGAGAAGCGCGTAGAGAAGAGGATAAGACACACTCACTCTCTCTCTCTCTCTCTCAGACTTGTACGACACAGGATTAATATTTAAACATTTTATATCCAAAAAAATGGTTCTAAGGTGACTTTTATACTTTCGTCACCTTAGCTCAAAAATGTACATGGGGTTCTCTTCCTCATAATTACAAAGTGGGAACAATTATGAGTCCTGACTGACTGATTAATCTTTACATAACCCAGACAAGTGGATGAAAATGATAAGACGTCTTTGACATAAAAATGGGAATTTGATAGGCTTTACAAGGTCGGCTCATTACAACAGTTGGACAAGTTGGGCTCCAACACCTTTGACATGAGAGATAGAAGAGAACTTTGTGTCTACATCATCTCCCTCGTCAATCATTTGTGACTCATCTTCATACCTTGACCTTGATAGCATATCTGCCACTGTATTGTCTTTACCTGCAATGTGCTTAAACTTGGGATAAGACTTAATGTATGCAATCCACTGCAACATAGCAATGTCTAGCGTTGAGCAGCTTGTAATCATCCCAAGAAGTGGTAGACAATCTGTTTCTACAACCACACATGCACCAATTAGGTACTCTTTCCCATTTTTCAAGACTGTAACCATACCCCATAACTCTCTCTTTATGTGTGGATAGTTCCTTTGGAGAGCACTTAGTATCTTTGCTCCAAATCTCACCACATACTTGTGTCCTTCTTTATCATCTTGCCCTATTGTCCAACCAATCCCTGTAGGGCTAGTGTCAACTGTCACAATTACTCGCCTTTGACACCCATAGTCTACCTTTTTCAAAGTTGGTGCTGACTGGAGCAATTGCTTTAGCTTTTTCATGGCTTTTACATGTGCTTCTATCCATTTAAACTTTTGATTCTTTCTAAGTAATTGATAAAGAGGATCAGATTTATGTGCATAATGTGGAATCCAAATAACACAAAAGACACATGCTCCCAAAAACCTTCTAACCTCAGTGATGCTAGTGCATGTTTCTTTCATTCTTTGGACGGCATCTACCTTTGTTGGACAAGGTTTCCTACCATATGTCCTGCACATGTGCCCCACAATGAGCACTTCATTCACACCAAACATAGACTTTTTCCCTGACAAAGTAAGATTCACTTCTTCCAACCTAGACAAAATTCTATCACAATCATTTATGTGATTTACCACAAACCTGCGACATTTCCTGAGATCCAAAGCTTCATCTTTGTCACTTTCTTCACATCCTTTGATGGAAAACCATCAATGAAAGGCATTGTGATTTGAGGAATAGAGTCACGTAAGACCTTATTCATCCCATTCATCATATGTGCAACTGAGTTGGTTTCTCCCTATGGTAGGGTACACATCCTTACCAAACTTAAATGTGTTCGCATGGTTGTCAAGTCTCTAATTTCGATTGGAAGCTGAAATTGATCATACCCTGAGTAGAGATCCCCTATTGAGTAGATTTCCCTCCTTGCAAACGCCTCTACAAACTCATCCATGATTTGTCTTGTACCTACATTTCTGATTGTCACCTTGTTCACACTGGTTTCATATCCTGGATGAAGCGTAGAGCACCATTCTTCTTTGGAACTGTGAGCCATGTGTTTGAGTATGGAGCAGAAGAAGGCTCCAAAATTTCCATTTGATCTTCTCATTCAGTAGCTCCACTAACTTTGGCAAATGAGCCTTTGTAACCGGAATAAGCCGCAGATTCCAAGGCACATGAGGTATTGTGAAAATTACCATAGGAGCTACAGTAGAAGGATCAACACATCCATTTCCTTTGTATTTTCACTAGTTTTCTTTGTTGTTTGGGTGAGAAAGCCTCTCTATGCTTAAAACAATCCTAAGGTTTCAAACACTCAAATAATTTTACCAGCTAGGACTAGTAGTCAAGTAAATGAGTTAACCTAAAGTCACGGCCTCCTAACCTCAAGGCTCATCAATAAAACTAAACTCTAAGTCCATTAAATAAAGAAAGGACAAGTTTATACATCTTTAATGGCAAATAACAAAACATAATTGAATGCACTTAATCAAAAAAAGAAGAAGCCACAATCAAGAAATATAAATGTACAAAACCATATAGCATAGGAAGGAGGACACCTATGTATGGGCTCAATGAAGAGGTCGATGTCATGCACCTCAATATCAGATTGTAGATTGTAAGTTGGGCCTTTTGTCTTACCTTTTGTTGGCTCTTTCTTATTTCTTGTTGTAGACTCCTCCATGAGTACTTCAGGTGGAGATGCTCCTTGTGTCGGCATTGAGTCACTTCTTTGCTCACTTCTAGAAGCTCTTTTTGATGGTCCTTCATCAACATTCTCATGTCTGCGCTTTTCTTCTACAATAGCCGCATTTTGTGGCATTTTGTAATGTAGGCATGCACTGACAATGAGTCCACTGGATCATTCAATCCCGTTTCTAGACGTATGCAATCACGTGCTTCATGTAGAATGTCTTTTGTAAGCCTTCCCTTTTTAGCTAATTGCATGACATTTTGCCAAATTTGACCATGATGGTCACTCACCTCTTCATCACTAAGATGGTCATTTTTGAATCCATAAGTAGCTGCCTCAACTAAAGAGGTGGAATGGTTAGTTGTCATATCTTCAACTAAGGTTTGTATTCCCCCCTTCCCAAAGTTAATTCTCAAGGGTAGACCTATCTCTCTTAAGTGGATTTTACCATCCTTAAAAAAGAAAACATCTTTTCACAAAGCATCACTAAAATCATCACAATCCCTTCTTACATGGTCTGTACTATCACACCAAATACATCTATTAACAAACCCTTCTTTGGGTTGTTGTCTTTGCCTAGGAAGTGGCCCTGACGGGGTTGGTGTTTTTCTTCAAGCTTTGCAAGCTTCACCTTCAAGTCACACATTCCCTTCACAAGCTCATCTACCATGGACTCATCAAACTTTGGAGCGATAAAAGTAGGCTTTACCATTTTGTCAGAAGTTGAGGTGGAAGGACTTGTAGTGTTTACTAACATCTTGTCCCTTCTTGTTTGTCGTTTGGCAAGCAGTGAGACAGCACCTTCAACCTCATTCAAGTCAATCTTTAGTCCTTGCTCAGCATCTTTATCTTCAAGAAGAAGCTCCAAATTTTCTTGAAACTCTTTACCTGCATCTTGTAAGAAAAGATCTGTCTTCTCAGCATCTAGTGTGGTTGTGCATAGCGTTGCTCATATTCCCTAGGTAGCTTTGTTATTAATAGTCCTTGCTTTGGCTTGACTACCCATTCTAAAAATATCCTTTTGGTCACTCTCTTAGAGTCCTCCATGAAATATTCCTCCTTTAAAGCTCCTTTGAGTTCTTCCCAATTTCTCCCATGCCCATCTTTAATTACCCTAACATGTTCTCTACTTTCTGGAGCAACAACTAGCTCAAAGATTTGAATCATCTCACCTTTTGACACGCGATGCAGCTCCATCTCCTTCACATACTCACGTAAGTACTTGGTTATATATTTTTCATTGAACTATTCCATTCTGTTGACGATCGCTTGCATGGCCTTCGTATCTCCCTTCTTTCAGTGGCATGTTGTTGTTGTATGAACATTGAAAATGCTTGAAACATTTTCATTGTTGCTGGGTCAAAATGCATATCTTGTTGCTCAACATGGTCACCCATGGTCACCCACAAACTCTCCCCCTGGCAGATTCGCGTCGGCTTCACCAAAAATATGTCAAGAAATTTGCAGTCTTGTCAGAAAAGCACTGGGCTTTTGGCTGTGAGAGTTTGTGAGAGAGATCCAAAAAACTATATGAAGAAATTAGAACCATAGATGCAATGAAGTCTATGGTTTGGAAGGAAGTGCAATCAAAGAAGCCCCACTCTAGCTTTGTCTCTTGCAATCACACACAAAAAGAAAGAACACAAAAGAGAATATCAAAACAACACAAAGATGAAAAAATCAAGGCTATGGTCATATTGTATCATGGGTAATATGAAAAGGTTAGTAGATGAGTTAATGGCGTTCAATCTTTGCGGACCAAACAGGCTACAAATTATAGTTTTGTGCTACCATAATATATATGTTTTGTCTAGTGATTGAGATTAACTGTGTGTACAAGCAAGATAACTGCGCTTACGTCAAAAGCAAAGTTATAGTATATAAGAGGTAGTATGATGGTATCCGGTGAAAGAAGTATTTCATTGAGCCTTTCTCTGCCAAAGAGAAACACTATACATTGTTAAAAGTGTATTCTATGGCTACTCCATACGTTAAATATTCTGATAGATCACACAGAGTGGAACCGATAGAAATTGGCATCATTTGGATTATTCATCTAGGATAGTATGTAAGAAATGTAGATATGAGAGAAGTGAAGAGATCAGAAATTTCCCTCCCAAGCCCTATTCTTGCCTGTAGGCAATAAGAATACTACGGGGAGAGATGTACATGTAGAAAGGAGAACCTAAGCAAGAAGTTTCCCTCCCAAGCCCTATTCTTGCCTATAGAGGCAATAAGAATACTACGGGGAGAGATCTACATGTAGAAAGGAGAACCTAGACTTTGTAGAGAGAATGAATTTCTAGAGTGAGAGAGATAGGTTTAGTTAGAGAGGGACAAGCAATTAAACATATATGTTGGATTATAGATGAAAAAGAAAACAACAAGAAAACAACAAAGTATCCAAGTAGAACACATCTTACTTGAGAAACCCTTTGGGAGTTATTCACCATTTTTTATGGAGAGAGAAGAAGAGGGAAGACTTCAAGCATTGATCGATGTAGCAAGTTCAATTCCTTCTTTGATTAGAGCTTATATTCCAAGGATAGCTCACAAGATTGGCTAGTCTTCCTCTAGGGGTAAGTGTAGGCTTAGGCTTATGTTTATGGCTTAGTTAAATTAGGCATTACTACTTTCACTCCCTCATGAATGGCTTGAATGATTTCAAGGAAGAAGAGGTCCCCTTTTATAGGTGAAGGGAACCCCCAAGGGTTTACACAAGAAGAGAGGAGCCAGTGTGAATAGAAACTGGAAGAGTTTGAAATGAGCTATCCCTGCATGATGTGGGCAGATTGGGGTCCAGTGTTTTGATCATATCTCGTCAACTATGGCTCCAAATAAAAAAGTAAAAATATGGGCACCTAGTGTCCCACTAGGATATGATTCGTTCCTAGTAGCTATTAAAAAAAAATATAAGAAATACATGAAAAATACATAGAATATATATATTGGAAGTTACCCTAGATATAGGATCTAACTAGGGTGTGATATGATAATGAGATAGTAGAAATGAAGAAGCAATGCTTTTTGTCCCAAGTTAAAGAGGCGGAGCTATTGACACTTTTTCCATAGTACTTTTTGACGGTAAAGTAAGAATATGTTATGCTTGAGATAATTAATAGGATGCGATAGAAAGCTTATTATTATACTTAGATATGCATATGTACATTATAAGAAATATACTTATGTATCTAATAAGTTACAAGATAGATCTTGTCGCATACGTTTCCACTATGTACGTGTCATAGGACGACACTGCATTTGTGTAGCCATAGAGATGAAGCTCCACATTAGCCCCATAATAGAGTGAATAATCCAAATTAGCACTCACATAGTGCAAAGCGTGTCTCACTGCATCCAAGTGTGGTTTTTTGGGGGACTCCATAAACTGACTCACCAATCCAATTGTCTAGCTTGAGTCTGGACGTGAGATAGTCAACTGGATCAAGCTGCCCACAATCTTCCTATATGTGGTAGCATTATCAAGCACTTAACTTGCATCATTTCCCAGCTTCAAATTCTAATCTAAGGACATTGCAATTAGCTTATAATCAGCCATACTATACTTTTTCAACACATCCAAAACATATTGCCTTTGTGACAACCATACACCTTCTTTTGTGCAAATAAATTCAATGCCCAAGACGTATTGCATGTCTCCCAAGTCTTTCATGTCAAAATCCTATATAAGTAGAGCCGACACGCCCTCTCATTCAGCCACATTATCACTTCCAACAATCAAATCATCCACATAGATGTATATTACCACAATTCCTATCTCATTCTTTTGCACATACAATGAATGGTCTGCATCGAATATCCCAAAGCCCAAAGAAATAAGGAATACCAGAATCCTCTAATACCAAGCTCTAGGTGCTTGCTTCAGCCCATACAATGATTTTTTAAACCTGCATACAAGTTCATGTAGCCTCATATTTACATAACCTTATGGATGCTCCATATACACAATTTCCTCTAAGTCTCCATAAAAAAATCCATTCTTTACATCCATTTGTTTCAACATCCATTTTAATGCGGCAGCCATTGCAATAAACAAACGAATGGTAGCCATCTTAGCTATGGGGCTGAGCATCTCCTTATAATCAATCTTATAATTATGTGCATAACCTTTGACCACAAGTCTATCCTTGTACGTGCTTACACTGCCATCACCATTACGCTTTATTTTATAAACCCACTTACATCCAATTTCCTTCTTTTTGCACCAATTCCCATGTTTTATTTGCATCAAGTACAACCATCTCTTCATCCATAGCTTTCCGACATTTTTCATCCTTGATAGCATCTTTAAAACATGTGGGTTCTACTTCCTATGTAATCTTTGCCATAAATGATAAGTCAATATCTACATAGGATTTCTTTCTCTTTTTGACCTGCGTGGTCCAGCATCACGAGTCCAGGAGCCCTATCCTTGCTTATATTCTTCTTGCACCCGGAATCTTCATAGAGGGTATGCCAAACTCCTCATCCAAACTTTACTCAGAACCATCACTATTGCCATCCTTATAACTAGCACCGAGATTTGGCAACTTAACGACATCATCAACTTTTTCCTTTCCTTTCCTTGATACATTTGAAGAGTTTGTAGGACTTAATCTTTCATGTAACCTTCCACTCCATGGATTCTCACCATGACCAGTACTAGATGACCCTTGCGACGACCACTCAAAACTTGTGATTGTGCACCTGTATTTTTTGCAGCCACCTTCTCTCCCTAAATCATCTCTTATATCAGCATTACCAAATTTTCATTTTATCAAAAATTACCTCTAACTATGTTCTGTTGGGTTTCCAAGCCCTCATTGGTTTTGATGTTAGCCCGTGGGAACAATCCCTTATGGCATGCAAGAAAGTTTCAGTTACTTTTTAGTTTGCATGGCAAGTATTGCTATATATGTAAGGTTTACAAAGGAAATAATCAACAAAGCATAGCGCTATTTTTTACAATATTGTGTCCAGCCTGTTCTCTCTCTTTCTCTCATTCAGACTTCTTCACTCTCTCTCATTGTCATGGACTACCCAAGGTGGCACCCACCATAGCTCCGCTCTCAACATATGGTATTAGAGCTCTATCTCTAGTCTCGGCTCAACCCAGTTCGTAGGAACCGCTGCCTGCAGAGGGGAACACGAAGGTGATTGACCTATGAAGCGCTGAGCAAAACCGGCATAATACAGGTTGCATTGGTAAGCTAGTTAAGTTTTGACACTACATCGCCTCCTACTTTGTCTCTACTGGATGCCTTTAAGAAAAACTATGTCAGCGCGCTGTTCGTTCTTTTTTGCTCAGATCCGCCACAGAGGCATTAGTTCATTTTCACATTCATTTTACAAATTTTCCACCTTATTGACTCTTTTGGATTTGATCAAGACCCTATTGACACTTGATTCTCGATGCTCGTTGCTCATAGTAGATAAGCAAGGTGCAGATGGTGGTAGGCAAGCTACCTGCATATCCAAATTCAATTATTGGATTTCTTGTTGGTGATACCAATAAGTTAAACACAGCTTCTCAAAATGGCCTTGTCAACCACGGTGGTTGTAGCCTTCAAGGATTTGGGCGGACATACACTATAAGAGGAGTTGACTATAACCGAGTCCATAGCCACGAAAAAACAAACTAAAAGGAGAGAGAAAAATTTGTTGAAGCGGAAATGACCGGGGCTATGGACGCGGTAGTGGTTTTGTTAGTATGGAGCCTAATTTACCCCTTGTAATTTTTTGTGGTAAAAACACACATTTGTAAGGCCCCCATTATGAGGAGAAGCCATCGTGCGTGAAGGAAAATCACTCGCCAGAAATAAAAATCACTCACCAAAAACCAAAATTTTCATGGCCAAGGCAACTTTAGGGCCTTTTTTCCCCCTTCGCCGGAATACTATGGCCGAACAGCGGCCGGAAAGTGGTCGGAAAACGAACAATTGGTTGGCCGGTGCCCGGAAGTCAATGGCCGGTGGACGATGGCCAAATTCAAAAGCGGACTTGTCTTCTCAAGGGCAGCCACACATGGGCAGATTGGAGGGTCCGATTTGGACTTATCTACACAAGGGTGGCTACGCATGGCTGCCTCTCATGAGAGAGGGCAGCCCTTTTCGCCTATAAAAAGAGGCCATTTCTACACACATTTCATAGTGTGAAGTTGATGCAACAAGGTGGGTGTGAGGTGGTGAGAGTGAAGCAAGGTAGGAGCTCTATTAAGGGTATAATCCCTTTGTAGATTACTTCTTGTTTTGAAGTACTAAAGCCATTGAGTGGCTACTTTCCCGTGGACGTAGCCCACATTGGGTGAACCACGTATATCATGTGTACTCTCTCTCTCTCTACTCTATAATCTCTTGTGTGTGAAATCTATCTCTCTCCATTAAGTAATCTACTCAAATATCTATTTAGCTACGTCATATTTCCTAACAACTGGTATCAGAGCAAGGTTTTCTTGTAGCTAAATTATCTCAAGGAAAGGATTCTTTGAATTGAGTGGGAGTTATGGCGGAGGAAAGAAAGCTCAAGATTGAGAAGTTCAACGAAGAAACCTAGCAACATTGGAAGATGCAGATTGAAGACTATCTCTACCAAAAGGAACTCTATTTTCCACTAGGCGGTCTTGCGAAGAAGCCCGCAACAATGGCAGATGAAGCAGGGATTTTCTTTGATCGAAAGGCCCTGGGAACAATCCGGTTGATCTTGGCATCAATGGTGGTCTTCAATGTTTTGGAGATGAAGAACACAGAGGACTTGATGAAGTCACTTGACAACTTCTATGAGAAACCATCGGCATCCAATAAGGTATTTCTTATGAAGCTTTTGTTCAATCTAAAGATGGCAGAGAATGGTTCAGTTGCAGAACACCTAAATGACTTTAACACAAACATAAGTCAAATTCGATTGGTGAAAATCAATTTTGATGACGAAGTACGAGCTCTCCTTATACTATCATCTCTACCAGATAGTTGGGATATCCTTGTGGTGGGTGTAAGTAATTCTATCTCTGGAACAAATACTCTTAAGTTTGATGATGTTGTGGGTGTTCTCCTAAGCGAGGAAATGTGAAGGATAAGCACATGAGAATCATCAAGTGCTACACTATCAGTGGAAACAAGAGGAAGGCCTAAGGAGAGTTTCAAAAACCAAAAGCGTCATGATCGCTCAAGGCGGAGCAATTCACGCACAAAGTTAGTTCTTGAATGTTGGAACTGCGGCAAGAAGGGCCACGTAAAGAAGGATTGCTGGTCCAAGAAGAAGAAGGAGACAGAGTCTCAAGACAATAAGCCAACATCGGAGGCTAATGTGGCAGGTAAAGTAGAGCAAGATGCTCTAATTCTCTCATTAGAGAATGTGTCTAATTCTTGGATAGTAGATTCCGGGGCTTCATTTCATACGGCACCACACAAGAAACATTTCCAAGATTACACCAAAGGTAATTTTGGGTATATATAATTGGTAGATGATAAAGCTTGTGAGATTTTCAGCAAAGGTACAGTTTCTGTCAAAACTACTAACGGAAATGAATGGAAGCTTAAAGATATTAGGCATGTTCCTTATCTTCGGAAAAATTTGATGTCTACAGGACAATTGGACGATGAAGGTCACAACATTGCATTTGGAAACAAATGGTGGAAGAGATCAAAGGAATCTTTGGTGGTTGCGAAGGGAGAAAAGGTCGGTACACTTTACTTGTGTACTATGAGCACGCAACCTTCAGCTTGTGCAGCATCTACATAAGTTGACAGTGCGGTGTGGCACTACCGGCTTGGGCATATGAGTGCCAAAGGAATGCAAATCCTTCAAACAAAGAAGCTTCTACCAGGTTTAAAAGAAGTGGACTTAGAGTTCTGTGAAGATTGTGTTTATGGCAAACAAAAGAGGGTAAAATTTCAAAAATCAAATGAAAGAAAAAATAAAAACCTTGAGTTGGTTCATTCTGATGTTTGGGGTCCTGCAAGTACACCATCACTTGGTGGCTCATTGTACTATGTAACATTCATAGACGATGCAGCTAGAAAAACATGGGTTTGTGTCATGAAGAATAATTCCGATGTATTTTTCATATTTCAAAGGTGGAAAGCCTTTGTAGAGAATGAAACAGATACGTACCAAGGTTAAATGCCTCAAATCCGACAATGGAGGCGAATATTGCAGCCAAGATTTTGTGCTAGCAATGGCATTCGGAGGCAAAGGAAAACCCCAAGGATACCTCAACAAAATGGGATTTTGGAAAGGATGAACAGGAAAATCTTGGAGCGAGCACGAAGCATGCGGCTACATGCAAGCCTACCGCTTAAGCTTTGGGCGGAAGCTGTAAGTACGTCTGTGTACTTAATCAATCGATCACCCTCAATGAAATTGGATGGGGGAGTTCTAGAAGAGGCATAGACAGGTAAACCAGTGAATTATGCATTACTCAAAGTGTTTGGGTGTGAGGCTTTCATGCACATAGATAGAAGTCTAAGATCAAAGCTAGATGCAAAGTCCAAAAAGTGTTTCTTCATTGGCGATGGAGAAGGTGACTTTGGGTATCGCCTATGGAATCTTTAAGATGGTAAAATATTAAGGCGTAGGGATGTAATTTTTAACGAACAAAATATGTACAAAGACTACTTGGAAAGAAAACAAACAAAAGAAACAGGTGATAAGTACATGGATCTTGAGGACGGTGAAGACTCAAGGAATTCAAACGGGGACAATGTGCAACAATGTCAACCAGTTGAGGAGCCTCAACCTATTCCCCGAAGATCTTCAACAGCAAGGAGACCTCCAGAAAGGTTTTCTCCTTCCTTCAACCATCTCTTGATCTCAGATTCTGGAGAGCTGAAATCATACGAAGAAGCTATGAAACATGAATCCAAATAAGAATGGAAGAAGAGCATGCAAGTGGATATGGACTCACTACATCGCAACCAAACATTGGAGTTGGTTGAGTTTCCTAAAGGTAAGCGGGCACTTCAAAACAAATGGGTGTACAAGGTGAAGGAAGAAGAATGTGGGAAGAAAAGGTACAAGTCTAGGCTTGTAGTAAAAGGGTTTTCTCAAAAGAAAGGTAGTGACTTCAATGAAATATTTTTCTCTGTTGTAAAAATGAACTCAATGAGGCTTGTCTTAAGCCTTGTGGATGCTCATGATCTAAATCTGGAGAAAATGGATGTAAATACGGCATTCCCTCACGGTGACTTAGAGGAGGAAATTTACATGCTTCAACCAAAGGGGTATGAAGTTAAAGGTAAGGAGAAAATGGTTTGCATATTAAAGAGGAGCTTGTATGGTTTAAAGCAAGCATGAAGACAATGGTACTTGAATTTTGATCGATGGATGTTGGATCATGGATTCACAAGATGCAGCTCGGATCAGTGCGTCTACACGAAGAATTTGGGAGATGGGAAATTTATCATCCTAATGTTGTATGTTGATGACATGTTGATTGCAAGTGCTAACATGCAGGACATCAAAGACCTAAAAGAGGAGCTGTCTAAATCTTTTTCAATGAAATATTTAGGTGCTGCAAAGAGGATACTTGGTATGAAAATATCAAGGGACAGGACGAAGAAGACAATAAAGATATCTGAAGAGGATTACATCAAGAAGGTACTAGAAAGGTTTGCAATGCAAAATGCAAAACTAGTTTCTACACCTTTGGCTGGTCAATTTAAACTAACGAAGGATATGTGTCCAAAGACACAAGAGGAGATAGCCTATATATCTAAAGTTCCATATGCTGCAACGGTAGGTTCTCTAATGTATGCTATGGTCTAAACAAGGCCAGACATTGCACATGCAGTGGGAGTTGTGAGTAGGTTCACAGAACCCAGGTAAAGATCATTGGCAAGCTGTGAAGTGGATACTTAGGTATCTAAAAGGGACAACAACAAATGCTTTGTACTTTGAAGGAACTGATATCTTTTGGAAGAGGGACAACTAAAGCTAGGAAAGGTGCATACAAGTGAAAATCCTGCAGACATGTTTCCAAAGGTGGTCAACAAGGAGAAGTTGAGCTTTCTCTCATCTTCAATCCACATTCAAGGATAAGAAGCCACGATGGAAAGTAGTCACAGGTTTGGTTTGGAGATCAGTCTCCATGTGGGAGATTGTTAAGTATGGAGCCTGATTTATCCCTTGTAAATTTTTGTGGTAAAAATGCACAGTTATAAGGCCCCCATTATGAGGAGAAGCCATCGTTCGTGAAGGAAAATCCCTCGCAGGAAACCAAAATTTTCACGGCCAAGGAAACGCCCTTTTTTTCCCCTTTACCGGAATATTCCTTTTCGTCGGAATATTATGGCCGGAGAGCGACGGCCGGAAAGTGGTCGGAAAATGATTGATCGGTTGACTGGTTGGCCAGTGGCCGGAAGTCAATGGCCAGTGGTGGCCGGTGGTCGAATTCAAAAACAGACTTGTCTTCTCAAGGGCGGCCACACATGGGCAGATTGGAGGGTCCGATTTGGACTTATCTACACAAGGGCGGCTACGCATGGCTGCCTCTCATGAGAGAGGGCAGCCCTTTTGGCCTATAAAAAGAGGCCATTTCTACACACATTTCATGGTGTGAAGTTGAAGCAACAAGGTGGGTGGGGGGTGGTGAGAGTGAAGCAAGGTGGGAGCTCTAAGGTGGGAGCTCTATTAAGGGTATAATCCCTTTGTAAATTACTTCTTCTTTTGAAGTACTAAAGCCATTGAGTGGCTGCTTTCTCGTGGACATAGCCCACATTGGGTGAACCACATATATCATGTGTACTCTCTCTCTCTCTCTCTCTCTCTCTCTACTCTATAATCTCTTGTGTGTGAAATCTATCTCTCTCCATTAAGTAATCTACTCAAATATCTATTTAGCTACGTCATATTTCCTAACAGGTCTCTCAGCAATAAACATGGTAATAGTCACGGTAATATACTCGTTGCTATATCGCGCCTGCTGCTGCATTTATTACCGCGCTTATTGCTGCTACACACCAATTCAAAAAATAAGGTGCTCATTTGGGTCACCCAATTTTGGGTGGCCCAAATGAGCACCTTTATTTTTGACTTGCATAAAACAATGAAACATCAATTGTTTTTTGGAAGAGTATAAAAAACACCAAAGAATTGAAATTGAATTTACTTTACCTTGACAATTTAAAATGCAGAAGATCAACTATTTAAAAAAGTTACAATAAAAAGTAAATAGTTGTATATACATTGTGCCACATTGGGACTTTACAAAAGTTTGGACAAAATATTTTCTATCTAATCCTCCTCTATCTCTTCATCATCCAGAGAAACGTATGTTTGATCACTTTGACTCTACATAAACCCAAACAAGATTAAACAATGATCAATAGCTCAAACCAATTGATACAAAATTACTTGTTTAAACTTACCACTTGTAGTGATCCAGCCGCCGTGTTGAATTGCTTGCGAGAGATGTGGTTGTTTTTGAACAACTATTACCAAGTATCAAATGTTGTATGTGGCTCTCGATACTTGACCATCTCTCTGGTTGGTCAAGAGAGAGTGATATTTTCCTAAGTTAGCAATAGCAATACCAAATCATCAACTACGATATTTATAATCACCAATCGATGTTATAATTCAATTAATCATACATATTTATCCTTCCAAGCTCCATTGCCTCTTGAGCCATAGTGCATGGGAGTTTGTCTTACGCGAGCCTCACATTGTTGTTTGTATGATGAGCCGACCTGGTTGGCTGCTGCGAGCCGCACACTGGACTATTTGTTTTTCATAAATGTCTTTATGTAGCTCTCCAACCATTGTTGTGAAGAACATTGACCGGGGGCGTTTGGAAATCTAGCTAACAGAGCGTCCTCAATATACCGTGCATGATCGGGTAGTTGGTCTCTAAACTTTATAAAAATAGTTCTTATACGTTGAATGCATAAGAATTTGTAGATGTCGACGAAATGCCCTGCCCTCTGCTATGTGGAAGTCCACCTCCTTGCCATATTTAACCCTTTAGCATTGGTGCGTCAGTATCCTCATCCTCTGCATCAGGGATGGAACGATCTAAAAGTGGGTCCTCCATTCCCCTGCCACTACCAAAACATGTGAAACCACAACATTTGTTGCCACTTTGTCTCTCACGGTGCTCGCTGTCCTGAGACGATCGTCGACATGTGCTGCTAGAGGAAGTCCATCGTCGATGTTCTAGCAAAGAAGGAGTGGAATGGAGTGGCATAGGACCCTGTGATGCCATGGGAGTGGGACCCTGTGATGCAAGGGGCGTAGGACCCTACAATGCAAGGGGATTAGGACCCTCCGATGGAATGGGAGTAGGACAATACGAAGGGGCTATAGACTGAGATGTCGTCGGTGCGAGGCTCTGTAGGTAAGGAGTCCCTCCCTGACTCCCCCATGGTGTAGTCTATGGAGAAATACCGTAGGTCGCAATATACTGCCGAGTGTAGAGATCAAACAAATTCTCTGTCTCTCGGAGGTACTAGTGTTGTAAAGAGAGAGCCAGCTGCAGGTTTGGATCTACGCCCGGTGGAGGAACTTGAGAGGGGTAGGTGTAGGATGGCCATGCATACAAATAACAAAAATAAACCTATGAAACTCAAGGTTTAGGATTAACTAGACAGAAATATTCTTTATTTCTTTGCTTATTCTCACCAACTCAAGACTAGGTCCATTGGAGGCGATGTCCACCCCAGGTGGGAGCCCACTTGGATGTGAACCAACCAAAAGAAGAGTTAGCTGGATGTTCCCCACTAGTTGGTCTCTCGTCTGACATCTACATTACAAAGAGCAATATAAGATTAAGCTTTCCGCCCTACTCACTCATATATAAATATTACACAAGTATATTAGCACACAAACATGTAGATACATACACATACTAGTAGACCTAAGTACAAGCTAGTAGTACGAAAGGTCAAGTGTACCTCTTTAGATATCATCACAGTCTCAACCGTGGTAAAACCAAAGGTACATTGTGGGAATCCATGCATGAATGGATCAATAACCGTAATGCCACGATTAAAAAAGTACTATACCCAAGAGGAAGCGTCTAACCTTTGGGTACTATGCTCCCGGACTTTGTTCCTACATACATGATGGGATTAGAGGGATATGGCGGGTGGAGATCTGCAGAGTTCATGGCATGCAGTAGATGAAAACAAAAAAGAGAGCATGTTGACACAGCAAGAAAGAAAATAATACGCTATATGTTGATTACTTATGTGAAGCTTTACATATATAGGAGGCTTGGGGTAGCCCTGCAAAACAAAACACTCGACTTCTAACTAAACTTTCCCTTGCATGCCATAAATAGTGTTTCCATGGGCTTGCAAAAACCTAACAATCCCCCCCTCAAGCCCAAACTACACCACTTTCATGATATCTCAAGTTTTTGGTATACTCGGCAACCGTGAGTTTTAGGTTCTCTCACAACCAAGGATTTTGGTGTATCCATAACCTAGTGCTAGGTCACTAAACCCCCCTTGAACAGATAGGGTGTAGGTCAAAAAGTTAGCTTCCAATGATTGGAGTTTTTGGTTCACTGCCAAACCTTGAGTTTAAGGTGTACCCAGTAACCTCATGAGAATACAGCAAAATAGGACTTGAGAACAAAAACTGATAATTTTCCAGAGGTCTTACCACTCATGTGTGGCAGTGTCTAGAGCCCGTACAATTTATTTTGACTAAAAAATACATGAAAAGAGTTTAAGTATAGAACATCATTGTCAACATAATATATTGCAGGCTCGGTGTCGCCCTCAATTATATGAATTTGATTTTTAACCTTTTGAAAGCATCTATTTGACAATTAATTTGTTTTACCACAGTGAACACGAGGATTCTTCTTGAAAGAGTCTTTTGGCTGATGATTGTTATGCCCAAGAATGACACAAGGTCTAGGTCTAGTGAATGGTCTAGATGAATCTGAGGTAGCAACACAAATTGTGACTGCATAGGCACTGGAAGTATCAGAAGAATTAATGGGGGATGCTTCATTGGAAACTTTATATACACTAGGAAAAATAGTAGAATTGGTATTAGGTACCCTGCGTTGTTATTCCTCCGATGAATTGATGATACCATCCAAGGACAATAGAGGATCTTTCTCCTTTAACACAGTAACCATCTAATGAAATTTGTCAGGCAAACTTTTTAATAAAATGGCTATGAGATCTTCTTTATCTGGTTAACTAAATATGTAATATTTTCATCAGCACGCATAGCAAGAGAGTACAATTCCATCTTGAGACTCATCATTGAACACTTGGATTTAGCACCAAAAACCTTCTCTAACTGTATCCAAGCAGCACTGGCAGATTGCATGTCATCCAAATAATGAATAAAATCATCTTCAAGAGATGTCAGAATTATACCTAATGCTTTCTTGTCATGTTTTAGTATCCTTGAAGAGAAGGTGGTGGTGTGGTTGAAGCACTAGACTTCAAATTTAGTGAAATTTCAAAATCAAAGGAAAGGTGACTCCAAAGAGATGGCATATAGTAGGCTAGTGTTTATGAGAAAGAAAGATGTGAAGGATTGAATTATTAACTTGGAGTGGCATACCCTTGGCATGCATATTATAAATGATGAAGCAAATCTTTATGTACTTCCTCATGTACTTAAAGGGGAAGCTCTTGAGTGGTTTGAAGGACTGAACGAAGACCAAAAACAAACATGGGAGCAAGTGAAGCAAGAAATCTCTGATAGGTTTGGACAGAAATTGACAATGACTGTTAGTGGATCACTCTGAGGAACTTCTATAACAAGGCTATCTGACACTAACATAATGTCAGTACTTAGGGAAGTGACTAGGATGGGACACGGTGTCGTGCAACTCCACTGCCATGCTATGAAAGATACCAAAAAGATGCACGTCAAGATTATTTAAAGCATACTTGTTTAATGAACAATGTCCAGGGCTTTGTAACACGCCAAGTTTAATGCTAAATGTATGCGAGATGCGGATTTAAAAGGCCAATAGATGCTAAAATGAACATGCTTGAAGTGAGTACAGATGGTAATTTATGATCTAGAATTGTAGTGCTTGAAGTGCTCTATCGGCTTGTCTTTATGGCTCGTCGATTGGAGCTATGTTGAAAACGTTATGGCAGATTGAAGTTTGAGTCAATTACAGATCCGTATCGTATTGGGCATGTGCAGTTGAGAGGACAGGAATGAAATGAATGCATGGGCCTAAAGTGCTCACTTTGTGGAGCGCATCGATATTTTTAGGTCAACGATCTGAGTTTTGATTGCCAAGATATTGGCTGTTAAAGATTCACCAAGCGCCTGGTCCGTACTAGTTTGGTCCGCTCGGTAAGTGTGCCATCTGGGAACTTTAAGCTTCAATCCAGGACTGCAGGAAACTGATGGCACACTTGGCAATGCTCGAGTTGAGTTGCATGCCAGATGGCTAATGGACACACATGCTTTGGAAGTTAAATATGCTAAATGTGGTGTCGTACAGAAGCACGTTTTTGAAGACCTTCGTGTCCGAAATGTCGTCTCCTGGAATGCAATGATTGTGGGAAATGCCCAACACGGCTATGGTAAGGAGCTCTAGGCTATTTTCACTGAGCGCAAAGGGGATGCCGTCCAACAAATGCAATCACTTATACTTGTGTCATGAGGGCATGTGGAACTATTCAAGACCTTTTAACGGGCATGGAAATTCACGGCGATATTGTTAGTCAAGGAGAAAGAAGTTGTGCTTGGAAAAGCTTTGGCCGATATGCATGTCAAATATGGTGCCCTTATAAATTTGCATGGCCACTCATTGGGGCCAGTGTTGGCCGCCCAAGCGCGCCCGAAATATGACCAAAGAGGGCCACCCTAAACTAAAAGGCCGTGAACCAAAGAGGGGAAGGAGAGAGCCATGGTGTTTAGCACAGTGAGGGGCACGAGAGATAGATAGATAGAGAGAGAGAGAGAGAGAGAGAGAGAGAGAGAGAGAGAGAGAGAGAGAGAAAGAAAATTTACCTCCTCTGTGGCTCACTCTGGATGTGCTGGGCTCGCTGTCTACTGCTCTCTAAAGCTCTACCAATTGTCTCTATCTCTAGCAGTCATTGTCGCACCAGTTTGTTCGAACTGCCGCGGCGCCTCTTTTTTTATAAGTATAAATATATTTCGATCGAAATATACTTCGATCAAACTCTTATTTATTTGGATATGCGCGTATAATAGAGATATACATCGTATAAATTCGTATTATATGTACAATTTATAATATACGGGTGTATAAATGCAACTTAGTGTGGTAACTGTCTATTCCTGCTGCTTGATATCCTGTGGTATGCAGATTATTTCAGAAGAGAAAAATGAATTTTGGTCTTTGAAAATTAATTTTTAGTGTCAAGGATCAAGCCTATGAAATTTGGAAAAAAACGGACTCCTTTGGTGTTTTTTCCACATAAATGAGCATTGAGGGTCAAAATTGACCAAAAATGGCCCTAAAAAGGTAAACAATAAATCAAAATGGTGTGAAAATGCTTAATTTTTATGCCTCACTCATGTTCGATGAGTTTCCAATCTAAAGGATTATTTTCTTGATCAAAGATCAACACCTTTACCTCTCTTTGTATAAGATTAAGTAGTCTCAACGGGTCTGCGTCCTATTTTTGGGAACGGGGAGGAGTGAATAAGGATATCTTCTCTTTAGTTTTACACTTGGAAGAGTCTATGAAAGTTTTGAGGTCTCCATGGATGTGTATGTGGGAGTAATTGAGGGAAGAATTGAAGGTGTGTCTTTCTACAAGACAATCAAACTTTGTATCGATGCTATTCACCAGGGTTGAGGCTACTCCAAAAATTCCAATAGAGTGGAGTTTGGTGAAGCTTTTGCAATGGTTTGAGAGAGGAAATTTTTAGCGCAATTTTTGTTTTTTCTTTGTTGTTCCTTCTTGTATATTTTAGTGGCCATCAATTGTGATGTCAAGCCTCAATTAACTTAACTCACTGCGTAGTGAGACTGCTCCAAGTATGCAAGGGCTTGTAGTTCGAGACATTTTGGAGCTTGAATTTAGTTGGAAAAGGAATTTTTTAAAATATATTGAGTGATTTTTTGTGAGGTGAGATAATTAAGGGTACTCCTTGTGTTGTGATAATGTGCAAAGGTGTGTGTGTGCACACATTGTCTTTTGCTCCATCATCTTTTGGCAATCCTATTGAGAAGTGTAAATTTGTTAGTTGTGTTATGTGAAGTGATTTTTTTTTTTGAAGTTTTAGTATCCTTGAAGAGAAGGTGGTGTTGTGGTTGAAGCACTAGACTTCAAATTTAGTGAAATTTCAAAATCAAAGGAAAGGTGACTCCAAAGAGATGGCATATAGTAGGCTAGTGTTTATGAGAAAGAAAGATGTGAAGGATTGAATTACTAACTTGGAGTGGCATACCCTTGGCATGCATATTGTAAATGATGAAGCAAAGCTTTATGTACTTCCTCATGTACTTAAAGGGGAAGCTCTTGAGTGGTTTGAAGGACTGAACGAAGACCAAATACAAACATGGGAGCAAGCGAAGCAAGAAATCTCTGATAGGTTTGGACAGAAATTGACAATGACTATTAGTGGATCACTCTCAGGAACTTCTATGACACGGCTATTTGACACTAACATAATGTCAGTACTTAGGGAAGTGACTAGGATGGGACACGGTGTCGTGCAACTCCACTCCCATGCTATGAAAGATACCAAAAAGATGCACGTCAAGAATACACTACAAGAGGCTATTCATATTAGCGACGCTCACACAGCGACGCTCAAAAAAAAAATCCCGGCGTCGCTATGAGCGTTGCAAATTTCTTTGTAAATTTGCGACAGTTATAGCGACGCTCATAGTGACGCCGGCTGGGCTAAAAAAATAAGGGAGCGCGCCCAGAAACTCAGATCTCAGATCTGAGTTTTTCGGCGGCCTCAAGCAAGGAGCGGGTAATGCTCTCCCTCGCTCTCTCTCTCTCTCTCTCTCTCTCTCTCTCTCTCTCTTTTTCTTCTCCACACACACACACACAGACACACACGAGGAGAGGAAGGAGAGCCAGGTATGCTCCTTCCCTCTCCTCATTCTCATGTTCCCTTCCCCTCTTTCTCTCTCCCTCTCTCTCTCTCTCTCACACACACACACATACACACACATACATAGTGTTTTTGAGAGAGAGAGAGAGAGATTACAAACAAAAACAAAAACGCACACACACATACATAAACAAAGAATGCACACACACATTGAGAGAGAAAAAGAGAGAGAGAGCATGCATAAACAAAAAACGCACACATTGAGAGAGGAAAAGAGAGAGAGAACATGCATAAACAAAAAACGCACACATTGAGAGAGGAAAAGAGAGAGAAAACATGCATACGATCCAAAAAAACACACACACATTGAGAGAGAAAGAGAGAGAAACTAATTTAACGTCGTAAGAAACTAATTAAAATTAAAAGACCTAAAGATCTAGCCGATGAGGAGTTGAACTCAAGACCTATTGTTCAAGAGGGAAATGGCATAATCAATCTATCATACTTGGCATGGGTGATAGAAAGGTTATACCATTTATCTCTTTTTATTGGCACACACATCCACACACGCGCACACACACAAGAAGAAGAGAGTTATAACGTCGTAGGAAACTATCTTAAAAGACGTTAAAGATTAGGTTATATGTAGACTTACATTAAATTAGATTTAGGTTTATTTTTAACTAGATTTACGTTTATTTACGCTAGATTTAGATTTACGTTATATTAGATTAGATTTAGGTCTCCATAGACTGCGATGCCTGCATGAAGCGGGTGAAGAAAGCCCTCAATGGAATATAGGGTATTGCTGCCTTCACTCATGGTGGGCTCCGTCGATCCAAAAGTACTGGTGAAATGTCTTCAGAAGATAGGGACGAAGGTGGATCTTCAGGGCGGCAAGAGTCACTACATCCCCGACACAATGACCATCTAGACAACCTCTAGTCATTCAACAGCAACTTCAAAGCTAGTAACAAGAGCAAGAACGGTCTAAAGGGCCAATTTCTGTCGTCAGGTGTGGATGGAGATGAGGTAGCGTCACCACCGGAAGTTAACTCTCACATCTTTAGTGATGAGAATGCCAACTCTTGCCGAGTTATGTGAAAAATTATGTGTTAAATCAGTTTTAAGGTTCTTATAACCCCTGTTAGTTTAGTTCTTTGTTTTTAATAGAACATAATTTATGTTAGATTTAGATTTATGTTATATTAGATTAGAATTAGGTTTATTTAGGTTTACTCACACACACACACACACACACAAGAAGAAGAGAGTTTTAACATCGTAGGAAACTATCCCAAAAGACGTTAAAGATTAGGTTAGATGTAGACTTACGTTAAATTAGATTTAGGTTTATTTTTAGTTAGATTTACGTTTATTTAGATTTACGCTTATTTACGTTAGATCAAGTCCACGCAAGAATTACTTACGGTTTAGGGCTTAGAGTTAGACGAACAGTGAAAAGATCTACTGTGAAAAGAGGTTAAGATGTTGTGAAGTGCTACAGCTAGAGAAGAGGCAAAGGGGTTTTGTCCACTACATGCAGTATCATGTAGACGTGGGTGTGTAGATTTCTTGTACCCACAAATATAGGTATTGACCAATAAAGACGAGATTATAACCCGGTGGTTCTGATCTCCGTGCACCTCTAGACCGAGGTGTGCGGGGATTGGACATGACTAGAGAATGTGAGGTAAAGAGAGAGAGAGAGAGAGAGAGAGAGAGAGAGAGAGAGAGAGAGAGAGAGAGAGAGAGAGAGAGAGAGAGAGAGAGAGAGAGAGATAAGACGAAGAATGCCAATAGAATATTAAATTTGTTGTCCAGGTTATAAGTTTTTTATCCTCATTATGAGTAGCGGCGAGGATGTGGGACCGTTCAACCTGAGACACCTATCTCTCAACGAGGGTCTTATGTCCTTGTAATCAATGCAAGCATGCTGTGCGACGGACAAGACGTGTTTCTTTGCAGCACGTTCGCAAATTTGGTGAGTTCGATCCATCTATTATAGATCGAGTTGTTGCCAATTATAACTCGTCGGACTCTGACGCTGGCCAACAAGCAGCAATCTTGCAACCGAATAAACGTGTTCGCAGGCGCTTTGGTCAAGCAGCATATGTGAGGCCACAAGATGTAGCCTCTGACAGCTCGGGGGATGATCATGCAGAGCACATTCCCAACGAGGCAATGTTTGAGCCCGAGATTGATGAAATGATCGAGACGATCATGGATTCAGAAAGGCTTATCTATGATGATATGAAAAGTGAAGCCGATACGCCATTGTATAATGGAGCATGTATGTCTAGATTGAAAGCACTCCTGGTTCTTCTCAACATGCAGGCAAAGTTTGGATGGAGTGACACTAGCGTCACAGCGCTTTTCAGGTGATCTATTACAATTAGTTTACTTTAATAAAACTCTAAATGTATAATGATCTGATAGATTTTTACACGACTGTATCATATTTTTATGTTGTGTAGATTGTTGAAAGAGCACATACTACCAGCTGACAATGTGATGCCAGATTCTCGAGATGAAGCAAGAAAAATTTTGCGAAACTTGGGGATGGATTACAATTCTATCCACGCTTGTCCTAATGACTGCATTCTTTTCAGACGGGAATACATAGACATGGAGAAGTGTGTGAAATGTGATTCCGAAAGATATCGAGTAGATCTCCACGGGACAAAAATTCCACAAAAGGTTTTGCGACATTTCCCTCTGCTTCCTCGCATCAAGCATTTCTTTGAATGTAAGTCCATGGCCGCCCTAGCATCATGGCATGAGGAGAATAAATCTTCGGATGGTGTGCTACGAATTCCTGCAGATTGCGCAGCCTGGAAACATATAGATGGAACATGGTGGATTTTGCCAGGGAAGCTCAAAATTTGCGCTTAGGCCTGGCTATGGATGAAGAGACTATCTCTATGGTACGAGTTACCATACTGGCCCTGACTCATGATCAATCACTTGCTCGATCCAATGCACATATTCAAGAATGTGGGTAATCTACTATGGGACCATCTGACCGGCAAGAAAGATACTTTGGGAGCCAGAGTTGACCTTAGAAATGTGGATCGTATCGAGCAATATTGGCCGCAAACAACGTCTGATGGATCGATAAAACTCCCTAAAGCACCATGGATTTTCACACGAGCCCAAGAACGCAAAGTAAAAGAGACCATTCGATCTTTGCGGACCCCCACTGGCGTAATGCACTCGCTTCGAACGTGTTTTACTAAAGAAGGAAAGCTTACCGGTTTGAAGTCACACGATTGGCATAAAATGTGTCAGGTACGTTCATAGTGGACTTTAATATCATTGCATAAAATGTGGACTTTAATATCATTGCTGCACATACTTTACAGTTTATTTTGCCGGTTTCCATTGAGGGATGTTTGTCTCTCGACATCCGTAACACAATCTACAAACTTGCAAAGCTGGTGCAATGGATCTCACAAAAGGAGATCAACGTAGACTCCATACCATTCGCCAAACTAAATGCTACAGAGCTTGTGTGCATGTTTGAGAAACATTTTCCTACTACGATGCTAACCATTCAGGTGAATCTTCTTGTTCACATAGTTGATGAGGTGGAAATAGCTGGCACAGTTCATTCCAGATGGATGTTCTTCTTAGAACGTTTCATGAAAACGCTTAAGGGATATGTGCGTCAAAAGGCACGTCCGGAGGGTAGCATGGCAGAAGGTTGGTTGGTATCAGAGTCCCTAGTGTACATTGGAGAGTGGCTAGACGGATTTGATAAATCCCGGGACACGCTATGGCGAACCATAGATGATGAGCGCATATCTGGGATTGTCATGTGCAATCTCGGTGTTGAGAAGAAGATGACGGAAGATCTAGAGGCTAAAATCAACCGATTTTGCATGCTTCACAATCCAGTGATGCAAAAGTGGATTTCACAATATGAGGATTCAAAGCAAGAGCGACAAAGGGCACGAATCGAGTGGAGACGGGGAAGACGACCACCGATGCACTATCCAGCGGTTCTGGAGAGCCTACCAACCTTCATGAGCTTAAGATGGTTGCACAACCAATTGAAAAGCGCACAACAATGCGGTGACGAAGTGACTGAAGAAGAGTGGGAGTACTCTCGGGGTTGAGCGACCAAGGTAAGTTTGCAATGTACGACTAGCAAGTGACTTTATTTATAAACGTTTGAACGGCCACTCATAATCTTTGTTCGTTGTAGTATAAGTCATACACAGCAGCATGGTGTAAAGGTCGACATTTTAGGGTGGAACGAATCGACAAAAAGCGTTTTACTCAAGATTGTGGAATCATGGAAAAATTTGAACAGTCTAGTCGACGACGTTCCTCTGATGCGAATCCTGTGGTGGCGGAACTCACTTACTTCGGCACGCTGCAACAGATTTTGAGGATCGATTACAGAGGATTTTTTGTCGACTTGTTCGACGTGCAATGGTTCAAGATAATCATGGAGGGTCGCAACGCTACTGTGCGTAGAGGAGAGTCTGGTTTTCTTGAGGTGGATTCTACTAAGAAATGGACTGACCTAAGAGACACTTTCGTACTACCCGAGCATTGTGAACAAGTAAGTATGTAAATAGTTAACATCCCCCTTTTACAAGTTATGTGCTTGAAAGCTCTCATGTAAGTTATGTGGCTCTGGCAGGTAATATTTCATCCTACAAAGTCTACATCAAACTGGTGGTACGTCATAGAGGTAGCCCCTCGTAGTGCAAGGACGTATGAAGGCTACCATGTGCCAATCACAACGGCATCAATGGAGGAGATCAGAGAAGATGCTCAATCAGAAGCCGCTGCAGTGGTGCCAGACGAGCATCAAGATGCTACTACTCTATATGGGGTGCATGCAGAGGAGCTACAAAATGAAACAGAGGATATGTGTTTAAACGGAGAGCTCTATATAGATATAGGAAGTTATGCTGAGTTATGCGAGGATGAGAGAGAGATCTCTTAAAGCCACAAATATTGTATTTGAACAATTTTGCTCCGTGTTGTAAAAGCTCTGGCTCTCTAAGTACCTTCCATGGTGTATAACGCTCTTTTCTACTCGCGCTCACATCTTTTGATTGAAAATTCTGAGTTTTCGACTTGCCTCTTCTATCACTCAATTCATTGCATCATTGTATTTATATGCGTCATTACGTCATTGTATTTAATGGTCTTTGTGTCATTGTATTTATATGCGTCATTATGTCATTGTATTTAATGGTCTTTGCGTCATTGTCTACTCTATTCATTCAATATTAAGTTTAAATATTCGTGTGTTTAATGCAGGTATGGATGATGAGGAGTTTCTTTCTTCTTTGTCACCGCAGCAGAGACAGTGGTACGTGGAGCGTCATCGCTCTGGCGCATCATCGCGCGTTCCTACTCCATCCGCATCTCCCTCTCTTTCGGAGCATTCAGCGCGCTCCGAAGCTTCGGCGTCGACGAGACGAGCTTCACACTCGTCTAGACACCGGCGCTCTAGTGGTGGCGGTTGTTGTGGGGACGAGGCTCTTTACCCTCCCCTTCTTTGCCCGCCCCCACACCAGCCACAGCATCGCCATCTACGCCAGGTTTTGCACAGCTGACTGTTCCTAGAAGCTACACACCTCTACCTACTCCGCCAGGAGCCACCCCACTCGACACTCCTCGCTTCGGGGCCCAGACGCCGGTGGAGACACGTGACGTCCGTACCCCCATCGACACGCCGCTAGAGACCCCTGCCGGGACACCCAGGTTAACGCGTCACCGGCCAGAGGGCTTGTCTTACTCCATCGACTTCAGCGGCGGCATCATCATGGATGATAACGGCAAGAAGGTGATCTCGCGCATGCGTGGTCTTTGTTGTCAGCTGTTTAGACACTACATACTAAACAAATGGAGTGAAGTACCAAGTGATTTAAAAAACAGAGTCATCAGCATACTTCATGATGAATTTCCCGTTCCAACATGGGATCAGCGCTTCAATGAAGACCTGATGAAGATTCGAATGCGCGAATACTGCAAACACAAGCGTTCCGAAGTGTAAAAAGCAATCAAGAATGGGTGGAACAGGCCAGATTGGCTAGCCAAAGAAGATTGGAAGAATGCGAAGAAAGCAGCGCGCGAGAATCCCGACAAGTGGAAGCAACAAAAGGATGCAGCCAGAGCGCGACTAGAGGCAGGGAGCTCGCACCACTTGGGGAGCGGTGGATGGGCATCATTTGAGGCCGATTTTGTAAGTGTTTTCACATTGCTCTTTATGTTCGATAGTTTAGGGTTTATGAGTTTTTTAATTCTAACATAATGAAATCTTTGTATGTTTTGACAGTGGTCGATGACAGGACCTGATCCCACACCGTATGAGCGCGAGTACGCAGGCAGGAAGGGCTTAAACGCCCTGATGGACATTCTCAGTTCTCGCGGCGGCATGGTTAGTATTAGGGTTTACTCTTTTTTATTTTTTGTATTGTTTTATAAATGTCGTTATATGTTTATACTTACTGAAAGCTGTCTTATTGTCTTTTTTTGCAGAATCCGACAGATACGCCGCTTGGACGCGATGAGACGTCTGACTAGACAACGTCAGTTTAGCCGTAGCTAGATAGCATTAGTTTAGGGTTTCTCATAGCTTATGTATCATGAGACGGATTTTATACGTCTTTTTGAACCATGTATATTATTACATTTGTCACCGCAGTTCCTTTTGCCAATCAATTCTTTATGCCTATGATGTTGTACAATTGTCATTATTACATTTGCCAATCAATTCATTTTGCCTATGATGTGTACAATTGTCAATTTTGCAAACAATGCGTCTTGTGGGTGACTATTTTGGGTCTATTATCTACCCTTGCACTTTTTTTTAAAAAGTGAATCAAGTACAATATGGTTGATGGGTGGTAGGGCATTCAATGCCTTGCCACCAAAAAAAATTTCTCTCAGGCGTCGCTATAACCGTCGCTATTTATGGCTCTGTAGCGTCTCTATGAGCATCGCTATAGTCTTCAGTGTAAACGTCGCTATAACCGTCGCTATGAGCGTCTCTATAACCGTCGCTATGAGCGTCTCTATATAGCGACGCACATAGCGACGCCCATAGGGACGGTCATAGAGACGGTTATAGCGACGCTCTCGTAGCGACGGTATTAGCGACGGTTTTAGCGACGCTGGGGGTTATAAAAACCCAATGTATTTCCGTCGCTAACAGCGTCACAAGAGAACACAACCTCTTGTAGTGATATTTAAAGCTTACTTGTTTAATGAACAATGTCCAGGGCTTTGTAACACGCCAAGTTTAATGCTAAATGTATGCGAGATGCGGATTTAAAAGGCCAATAGATGCTAAAATGAATATGCTTGAAGTGAGTACAGATGGTAATATATGATCTAGAATTGTAGTGCTTGAAGTGCTCTATCGGCTTGTCTTTATGGCTCGTCGATTGGAGCTATGTTGAAAACGTTATGGTAGATTGAAGTTTGAGTCAATTACAGATCCGTATCGTATTGGGCATGTGCAGTTGAGAGGACATGAATGAAATGAATGTATGGGCCTAAAGTGCTCACTTTGTGGAGCGCATCGATATTTTTAGGTCAGCGGTTTGAGTTTCGATTGCCAAGATATTGGCTGTTAAAGATTCACCAAGCGCCTGTTCCGTACTAGTTTGGTCCGCTCGATAAGTGTGCCATCTGGGAACTTTAAGCTTCAATCCGGGAATGCAGGAAACTGATGGCACACTTGGCAATGCTTGAGTTGAGTTGCATGCCAGATGGCTATTGGACACACATGCTTTGGAAGTTAAATATGCTAAATGTGGTGTCGTACGGAAGCACATTTTTGAAGACCTTCGTGTCCGAAATGTCGTCTCCTAGAATGCAATGATTGTGGGAAATGCCCAACACGGCTATGGTAAGGAGCTCTAGGCTAATTTTACTGAGCGCAAAGGGGATGCCTTCCAACAAATGGAATCACTTATACTTTTGTCTTGAGGGCATGTGGAACTATTCAAGACCTTTTAACGGGCATGGAAATTCACGGAGATATTGTTAGTCAAGGAGAAAGAAGTTGTGCTTGGAAATGCTTTGGCCGATATGCATGTCAAATATGGTGCCCTTATAAATTTTCATGGCCACTCATTGGGGCCAGTGTTGGCCGCCGAAGCGCGCCCAAAATATGACCAAAGAGGGCCACCCTAAACTAAAAGCCTGTGAACCAAAGAGGGGAAGGAGAGAGCCATGGTGTTTAGCACAGTGAGGGGCACGAGAGAGAGAGAGAGAGAGAGAGAGAGAGAGAGAGAGAGAGAGAGAGAGAGAGAGAGAGAGAGAAAGAAAATTTACATTCCTCTGTGGCTCACTCTGGATGTGCTGGGCTCGCTGTCTACTGCTCTCTAAAGCTCTACCAATTGTCTCTATCTCTAGCAGTCATTGTCGCACCAGTTTGTTCGAACTGCCGCGGCGCCTCTTTTTTATAAGTATAAATATATTTCAATCGAAATATACTTCGATCGAACTCTTATTTATTTGGATATGCATGTATAATACAGATATACATCGTATAAATTCGTATTATACGTACAATTTATAATATACGGGCGTATAAATGCAACTTAGTGTGGTAACTTTCTTTTCCTGTTGCTTGATATGCAGTGGTATGCACATTATTTCAGAAGAGAAAAATGAATTTTGGTCTTTGAAAATTAATTTTTAGTGTCAAGGATCAAGCCTATGAAATTTGGAAAAAATCGGACTCCTTTGGTGTTTTTTCCACATAAATGAGTATTGAGGGTCAAAATTGACCAAAAATGGCCCTAAAAAGGTAAAAAATAGATCAAAATGGTGTGAAAATGCTTACTTTTTATGCCTCACTCATGTTCAATGAGTTTCCAATCTAAAGGATTATTTTCTTGATCAAAGATCAACACCTTTACCTCTCTTTGTATAAGATTAAGTAGTCTCAACGGGTCTGCGTCCTATTTTTGGGAACGGGGAGGAGTGAATAACGATATCTTCTCTTTAGTTTTACACTTGGAAGAGTCTATGAAAGTTTTGAGGTCTCCATGGATGTTTATGTGGGAGTAATTGAGGGAAGAATTGAAGGTGTGTCTTTCTGCAAGACAATCAAACTTTGTATCGATGCTATTCACCTGGGTTGAGGCTACTCCAAAAATTCCAATAGAGTGGAGTTTGGTGAAGCTTTTGCAATGGTTTGAGAGAGGAAATTTTTAGCGCAATTTTTGTTTTTTCTTTGTTGTTCCTTCTTGTATATTTTAGTGGCCATCAATTGTGATGTCAAGCCTCAATTAACCTAACTCACTGCGTAGTGAGACTGCTCCAAGTATGCAAGGGCTTGTAGTTCGAGACATTTTGGAGCTTGAATTTAGTTGGAAAAGGAATTTTTTAAAATATATTGAGTGATTTTTTGTGAGGTGAGATAATTAAGGGTACTCCTTGTGTTGTGATAATGTGCAAAGGTGTGTGTGTGCACACATTGTCTTTTGCTCCATCATCTTTTGGCAATCCTATTGAGAAGTGTAAATTTGTTACTTTTGTTATGTGAAGTGGTTTTTTTTTCTGATGTTTTAGTATCCTTGAGGAGAAGGTGGTGTTGTGGTTGAAGCACTAGACTTCAAATTTAGTGAAATTTCAAAATCAAAGGAAAGGTGACTCCAAAGAGATGGCATATGGTAGGCTAGTGTTTATGAGAAAGAAAGATGTGAAGGATTGAATTACTAACTTGGAGTGGCATACCCTTGGCATGCATATTGTAAATGATGAAGCAAAGCTTTATGTACTTCCTCATGTACTTAAAGGGGAAGCTCTTGAGTGGTTTGAAGGACTGAACGAAGACCAAAAACAAACATGGGAGCAAGTGAAGCAAGAACTCTCTGATAGGTTTGGACATAAATTCACAATGACTGTTAGTGGATCACTCTGAGGAACTTCTATAACATGGCTATCTGACACTAACATAATTTCAGTACTTAGGGAAGTGACTAGGATGGGACACGGTGTCGTGCAACTCCACTCCCATGCTATGAAAGATACCAAAAAGATGCACGTCAAGATTATTGAAAGCTTACTTGTTTAATGAACAATGTCCAGGGCTAAATGTATGCGAGATGTGGATTTAAAAGGCCAATAGATGCTAAAAGAAATATGCTTGAAGTGAGTAAAGATGGTAGTTTATGATCTAGATTTGTAGTGCTTGAAGTGCTCTATCGGCTTCTCTTTATGGCTCGTCGATTGGAGCTATGTTGAAAACGTTATGGCAGATTGAAGTTTGAGTCAATTACAGATCTGTATCGTATTGGGCATGTGCAGTTGAGAGGACAGGAATGAAATGAATGCATGGGCCTAAAGTGCTCACTTTGTGGAGCGCATCGATATTTTTAGGTCAGCGATCTGAGTTTCGATTGCCAAGATATTGGCTGTTAAAGATTCACCAAGCGCCTGTTCCGTACTAGTTTGGTCCGCTCGGTAAGTGTGCCATCTGGGAACTTTAAGATTCAATCCGGGAATGCAGGAAACTGATGGCACACTTGGAAATGCTTGAGTTGAGTTGCATGCCAGATGGCTAATGGACACACATGCTTTGGAAGTTAAATATGCTAAATTTGGTGTTGTACGGAAGCACATTTTTGAAGACCTGGAATGCAATGATTGTGGGAAATGACCAACACGGCTATGGTAAGGAGCTCTAGGCTATTTTCAATGAGCGCAAAGGGGATGCCTTCCAACAAATGCAATCACTTAAACTTGTGTCTTGAGGGCATGTGGAACTATTCAAGACCTTTTAACGGGCATGGAAATTCACGGTGATATTGTTAGTCAAGGAGAAAGAAGTTGTGCTTGGAAATGCTTTGGCCGATATGCATGTCAAATATGGTGCCCTTATAAATTTGCATGGCCACTCATTGGGGGCAGTGTTGGCCGCCCAAGCGCGCCCAAAATATGACCAAAGAGGGCCACCCTAAACTAAAAGGTTGTGAACCAAAGAGGGGAAGGAGAGAGCCATGGTATTTAGCACAGTGAGGGGCACGAGAGAGAGATAGAGATAGAGAGAGAGAGAGAGAGAGAGAGAGAGAGAGAGAGAGAGAGAGAGAGAGAGAGAGAGAGAGAGAGAGAGAGAGAGAGAGAGAGAGAGAGAGAGAGAGAGAGAGAGAAATGATCACGCTGGCAAGGGGGACGTCCCAATGAGCTCGCAGAAGAAACAAGCCATGCTCTGGGCCCCATGGTGCACCTATTCGGCAATGTTTTCTTCGGATTTCTTGTCGAAGAAATTCCACCATGCCACATCAGCACGGGTGGTTTTTTATGGTCCCTAGCAATGACGGTGTCAATGTTGCTAAGGGAGGGGGAGGCTATTAATAGAAGGAGCTTTGGAGCATGAAAAAGGGGGTTATAGCATGGATTTTAGAAACGCAAAGAGAAAGGGAAGTAGGTGGTGAAGTAGGAGAGCAAGGAGGTTACGAGCAAGGAGAATAGTACAAGGGCATGAAGCATCGAGGAGGTGAAGTGAGGAAGCTCTCTCATTCTTAGAGCTTGTGAAGCAAGGAAGAAATAAGATGCTCTCTCTCTCTCTCTCGGTGATAAGGAAGAAGGAGAGGATATACACCATAGGATATAAAAGAGTTCTCTCTCTCTCTCTCTCTCTCTCTCTCTCTCTCTCTCTTTTTCTCCAATCGAAGAAAGGGGAGGAGAGAAAGAAGGAATGGAAGGAGCTCTCGTGCTTGAGCTAGCCTGAATAAGAATCGAAGAAGTGAATTGAATAAACCATTCTCTCATGCTTGAAGAAGGAAAGAAGGAGGCGGCCGTTCTTTCTCTCCTTCTCAAAATTAAGCAGGGAAATCTCTTTAACTCGATATCTCTTTCGGATCTAAGCAAGGAACAAGTTGAAGGAAGCTCGATTAAGCAGGGACCAAGCAAATCGGAAGAAGTTAAGCAGGGATGAATCTGGAAGCCCATCACATAAGAAATGTTGATCTTCGATGTGAATTTAGGTTAACTAATCTGTTTTGATGAATGATGCAGTTGTTAACGGCCCGGAGGAAGCTGTAAGGGGACTATAAACTCCTTAAGCATTATTTGATTTAATTAATAGGTGTCGTTAACAATACTCCTTCAATAATTGTGTGTCAGTTCATCAGTGTTATCAGATTTCAAGCGGTTTTTGTGCATCGTTAGCATTACTAAGTAAATTATAGCTACCCTATTGTGCGGTGCGGCAATTCTTGGATCTCAATTATCCTACGGCCAGCAGCTTGGCACTGACCTTGATCAAGTTTCAAACACATATCCCCCGACAACTTGGTGAACCCGACGTGAAATAGAGCCGAGGTGGGACAATAGTTGAAGCCTATGTCTACACTACAAGAGGCATCCATGTAGCAAATGATGCAGCAGTTTGCGGCGTACATGCAGTAGCAATAGGCTTCCCAACAGCAACATAATCTACAAGAGAGGATTCGTAAAGCTCGGAAAACAGTTACAAAGAAGTTGGAGCGGTTTAAAGGCCGAGATATTTCAAAATTTTGCAATCTTTATGAGCAGTCTATAGAAGATAATGGAATTGAAGACTAGGACTGAGTAAAAGGATTTCATGTGATTGTAGTGCCGTAACTTAGGGCTTGGATTAAAGAAATTCAGGCGGCTCAAGGACCAAATTGTCTATACTTTAAGAAGGCGCTGCAAGAGGAATATTCTCTCAAAGATTCTCAGAGGGTTATCAAACAGAGTTTTATGAAGTGGGTGCAGAAGAAGAGTAAAAATTTATATGCATGAGAACTGCTTCGAGAATTTGAAAAGAAGTTTGATCATTGGTCATCAGCAGAACAACGTTCTTTGAAGGATCAGAAGGTGGAATTGTTTATTCAAGCTACTGACCCACGACTTCAAAATAATTTGGTGCAATTATTGGAGGACCCGTCAGGAGAACTGGGGTTAACATCTGATTGGAAAATAGTCGCTAAAGTGGTGAATATGATTGTAAAACAGCAGAAGCAAGTTGACAAGCAGATCATGGTTGAGGTAATAGATGACAAGCAGATCATGGTTGAGGTAATAGATGACAATGAAGAAGAGATTAAAGAGAAATCAGCTTCGGCAATACCCAAGGTGGAGGGGTCTGCTCTCGAGGATCTGGTAAAAGGTATTCGAGAGCTAAATTTAAATTTGAAAATTGCTAAATTTGAAGGGATAGTTGCAAAGGCGTCTACTTCCAAACCTAAGCAGCAGTAACCATCATGTAAAAACTAGGATAATTGATGTATGTGGTGCGATAGTGAAGACCATAGGTATTTAAAAGAGTGTGATGAGTTTGATGAAGTGTACAAGAAGAATGCGGTTTTCTGGAAAGACATTGAGATTTATCTCAGGGTAGTAGGAGAGATGCTCCGGAAGGGGCGGCATGAAGAAGGTAATGGAAGAAATACAACATAATGTTGCTCTTGTGGAAGCGACTACATATGGGTTGCAGGTTTGTGGCAAGGGAGATGATGAGGATACAAGTGCAAAGGGCCAATTGTGGTTGTATGATTTAAAGACAGCAAAAGCAGGTAAGCTTACATACGGGAAGTTATGACAGGTAGGGAATTAAATTCAGGAAACTATTGGATGGATCGATCCAGCAGATTCTCTTTTAGTATATGCATAAATTGCTTATAAAGCTCAAGCCAATGAAACTATGGTGGAAGAGAATCAAAAAGGGGAAATTGCCAAGCGCGAGTTCCATGAGGAGATCATCAATATTATCAAAAGGAAGCAACAGATACCAAGTGAGCAAGAGCCAGAATCAGTTAAGAGCCAAGTGGTTCAACACATTGAAGCAATTTTTGATAATTATTAAAATTTTTTGGCAAATCTTGACGAAGAAGATGACTCTTGAAGAAGAAACTATACCCAAGAGTCACTTTTCAAGGACTCAATGGGCAAGAGCAACAACTGAAACTATGGTAAAGCTTGGCGACATTAAGGATCCCGTCTTAGCCCTTATAGAGCATGGTTCAGAAATCAAACTGATGGCAAAGAATTTGCACCAGAGGGGGAAGTGGCCTATTGATGCAAACCACTAGTGGTGGATTTGAGCTGCCAAGATGCTTCCATGCAATCTTTACGGTGCATGTGCAAACATCAAGGTAACTATTGGGGATGTTTGTGATGAGAAAAATTTCTTTATAAAGGATCATTCCTCCTACCCACTAGTTTTGGGACAACCCTACATTACCGCTCCGTGAATGGAAACCAAGGTGCTAGATGATGGATCGGCCTATGCTAGGGTTAGGAGCCAAGATGGTAGAAAGCGGTTCAATTTTAAATTGTATGTGCTGACCATGCCCATGCACAAAGATATTTTATGTCATCTTCCAATGCAAAAGATATGCAAAGAGTTTAAAGAGCAAAGATTTGCTCAGGATTTTCTTGGGTGCCACTATAAAGCGGGACCATGGTGGTACAAGTGAGCAAAAGTTTTTGCAAAGAGAAACCTTCTCTTTAGGATTTTTGGGATTGACATCTGAGGGTTTAGTATCATACAGAAAATTTAATGATTTACCTTAGTGGGAGAAACAATATGTTTCAAGTATTCAAAGTGAATTGTAGGTATGTGATGTGCTTGAACCAGATGATGTGATTTCAAGAATCTTCGAAGAGATTTATTATGTTGACACTATGTCAAAGCTTGAGGATATCAATCAAAACAGATTAAAAAGTGGAACTGAATTTTTTAAAGTGCACTCAATGGACATGTATGAAGAGATGGACATATACGAGGAACTTATGCATATTGAGGATGACTTGGGTAAAGCAGTTGAAGCACAGGTAGAGATGAAGTACAAAAAAATTTCAAAGAAAGTGAGACCAATGTCTACACCTCTACTAGAAGGAAGTGATGGGATGATTAAGGAAGCTTCTCGACAGCTTATGCTCAGGAATCCAAAGGACATTGTCATAAATTCACTTAGGAGACATTGCAGCAGCTGAAGGTTGGAGAAGATGGTTTTCTCAACGAAGAGGAAATCAGGATATGCTCAAAAAACATGGTAAAGCTTTTTCTTTTGAGCCAAGTGAGATTGGGTGTGTGGATCCAAGTGTTGTTTCACCTATGGTTATATTCATTGTTCCTCACATGCCATGGAGCTTACGTCCCATTCCAGTTCCTAAAGCTCACTTGCCAAAGCTTATTGGTTTGCTTAATGAGAAGATACAAATGGGAATTTTGGAACCATCATGTGCGCCATACTCAATATGATGGTTCATTGTTCCAAAGAAAAATGGTACTTTAAGGTTCATACAAGATATGTAGCCAGTAAACAAGGTAACAATCAAATGTGGGTATTGGCCCAATTGTGGATGAATTTCTTGAAGCCTTTGCAGGTAGATCAATTTACTCTATGGGTGCTCATATGATGAAGAGCATGAGTAAGGTATTAAGGGACATTATCTCTCATGCTACTATGCCTTTCATTGATGATTTACCAATTAAAGGATGTGACGAAGGCTCAAAAGATGAGGTAAAAGATCAGAGGGGGTGCCAAAAGTTTGTTGCTCAACATATTGTTGATTGTGGTGCTATTTTGTCCAAGCTTGAAGAAGTTAACTTAACACTTTTAGGGAAAAAATCAATTTTTGGTGATAAAGAGGTTCTTATTGTGGGGCATATGTGCAGTCCAGAAGGTAGAAATCCAAGTCCAGCTAAAGTTGAAGCTATTCAAAAGATGAATAAAACATTCTCTTCGGTTACTAAAGTGGGCTATAGGTCATGATGATTTCAGAAGGGCACAAGTATGCGATTTGATTTGGAGCAAAAGTGCTCAGCTCACCAAAGAGGCTACCCACAGGTTAAGAGAGAACTTTGGGGCGTTGCTACTGCTTTAAGGTCTGATAAAGATTACATTATTGGAGCTTCATTCATGGTAGAGACAGATTGCTTGCCAGTGATACGGATGATTGCAAACTGCTCTACTCCGGATATTGCTATGTTGCAATTAGCCTATATTAATCTCTTAACCTTGAATTTTGTCATATTGCAGGTAGAGATAATCCTGTTGTAGATATGTTATCAAGAGCTAGGTTTGAAGATGAAGAAGAGATGATGACCACAAGTAATGATGTTGGCTTGAAGTTCTACACGTCTTCTTATCTACATGCAAATTGTGGTAATATTGCTCATATTTTTGAGGAGTTCTATGATGGAGAGTGTCTTTTGATCGGTCGCTACCTTAGCACTCTTACTAAGCATGAAGGGTGGGTGGATCAAGAGTATAAAAGGATTAGAAAGAAGGCTTACGTCTATTTTCTAAAGGATGGACATTTATGGAATCAACCAAAGCGCTCTAGAGGGGTACCGCAATGGGTCGTTTGTGATGAAGAGACTCAATAGTAGGTTATCAAAGAATTTCATGAAAGTTTATGGGTTGGACATAGAGGAGTCTTGGCAAATTTTTTCAAGATTAAGGATCATTACTGGTGGAAAGATATGCATAAAGATGTGGCTCAGTTTGTGCAGACATGCTTGATTTTCCAAAAATATTCTAATGTGCAACATCGAGATGGATTGCATCCCACCTATCCTTTGTCTATGCACTACAAGTGGGTGGTGGACCTGATTGCCATGCCAGTAGGTGTTTTCCAAATGCGGTTAATTGTTCTTGCCAGAGAAGATCTCACTAATCACATAGATGGCAGAGCTTTGGGTACCAAAGCTACCAGTTCTGTATGCAAGTTCTTTCTTGAGGATGTTATTTCCAGATATGGATGTGTTGGTAGAATTATTGCTGATAGAGGAGAGCTTGATGCAGATGAAGCTCGGGATTTCTTTGCTCACTTGGGCATTAAATTGGCTCTGACTACAACATACAATCCAAAGGGTAATGGTAAAAGTGAAAGAGAGTATCTGCCTATTGTTAAAGCTTTAGCAAAGCCATGCCACATACATATTTTTTATTGACCTAAAACCTACCCTTTGCTTTATGGGTTGATTGAACTACACATAGTTTTGTTATAGTTTTTTTCCATTTGAGCTAATGTATGAGAAAAAACCCATTATGCCTACAGAGGAAACGACTATTTCTTGGACCATAATGCCATGGGAAGAAGGTATGTCTACATAATATTTTCTTGCTTTGTGAATTTTCCAACTTGAGAGGTGTCAAGAAGATATTTTAACAGGCTAAAGTAAATCTTAAGGAAGCAAGGTTAAAAGAATAAATCAGTATTTGATGGTAAGCACAGACTACGACCTCATGCTATTAAAGATGTGGATTGGGTCCTTGTATATGACAGCACCCTAGAGAGCAAGTACATTGCTATGTGAAAGATGGTTAAATGATGATTTGGACCATATGTAGTACTTTATGTTTATGATAATGTGACCTATAAGTTATGTGAGCTTGATGGCACTGAGCTCAAGGTGCCTATTTCAGGAAAAAGAGTTAAGTTGTTTAAGCAACGAGAAGGTGAGATTAATGTTGAAGATCTCAACACAGATTAACCTCTTGAAGATAATGCTCTGTATGCATCAGACGATGAGTCTTTGATGATGCTTCTTAAGTGCACTTGGCACAGACCGGAGGCTGTGCAGGTTTAAAAGGGGTGGATGTAATGCATCTCCGCTCCCATGCTAAGAAAGATACCAAAAAAATGCACGTCAAGCTTATTTGAAGCTTACTTGATTAATGAACAATGTTCAAGGCTTGGTCACATGCCAAGTTTAATGCTAACTGTATGCTAGAAGCAGCTTTAAAAAGGCAAAATAATTCTTTAATGATGCTAAAAAGGAATATGCTTGAAGTGAGCATGGAGTTAAGGAATGTGAAGAGAAAGGGAAGTAACTAACTACAAGAGCAATATGCTAGATATTGAGAATGGGGCCTCTTTCTAGTCATGCTAGATATTTAGAATATAAATTTTTTCAAACATAAATCAATGGAAAACTTCTCTGCCTTTCCTTGTGTGCCTTATCAATTATGAGGTACTTTCAATGGAATCACGTGAGATTCCATCAAAATGCTCCTTTTCAATGGATTAAAGGGAGATTCAATATGCTCCTTTTCAATGGAATCAAGGGAGATTCCATCAAAATGAAATGGGTTGAAAGGTGGAATGGTGAGAAAAGTGAAACAGAACATGCAACCCATTGTACATGCAAGCAAACATATCCCTTCCCCCTCCCCCCCCCCCCCCCCCCCCTCTCTCTCTCTCTCTCTCTCTCTCTCTCTGTCTCTCTCTCTCTCTCTCTCTCTCTCTCTCTCTCTCTCTCTCTCTCTCTCTCTCTCTCTCTCTCTCTCTCACTGAAGCACTCGGTCACTTGTGGGGGGGTGTCTGCTTTCGTAAGAGCCTTTGGATTCTGGTATGGGGAGTTTGGTAGCCCCCAGCATTGTGCTCTGTCTCTACTTGCACAAACCATAAGGGAGCTTAGGCGGCCAACCAAGGTTGAGGGGCCCAGGGGATCAAAGCCAAATTTCGTAGGAAGGCGAATGACATTCGGGGGGGGGGGGAGGGGGGGAGTGCTTCCGAGGATCCACAAAGGCCTATCACTTGTGGCATTGCTAGAGGAGTACAGATCGGATGCCAGCAGCTTTGCAAAGACAATCACAAACCCTCAGATTCTGTAGGGCACCCACATGCCTTCTCTCTCTCTCTCTCTCTCTCTCTCTCTCTCTCTCTCTCTCTCTATCTATCTATCTCTCTCCAATTGCTCCATCTCCATAATAGCAATGGGTGGGGGGGGGGGGAGATGGAGAACGTGACCGTGGTAGGAGTTGTCCAAGGAGACTTATGGGTTTGGTGGGGGTAAAGGAATCTTGTCACTATTGAATATTTTTTAAAACTTACTTAGTATGTAGGGTAAAGGAGCCACTTTAGAGATGTTTTGTGACAATCTAGCAATTTTTATTTATTTATTTATTTATTATTTTTTTTTGGGGGGAGAATTTTTAAATCTAATCAGTTTGAATATCCAGACATTGCACTAGAATCATCATGAAAACATTGTCAAGAAGTGCTCAGTGCGACTAGGAAAGCATCAGGCCTCTAACTATGAGGATTCGTAGCAAAATCAAGCAAGACGTTGATGATTCAAAACCAAAAACACACTCAATAGAAAAAACTCCAGCCATGAAATCTCAACTTTGAAAAAGAACCAGGATTAACTCAAAACTCTTGTGTGTGTGAAGATTAGGTATAGGCTCACTACCAATTGCATAGATGGAGTGCTCATTCGACCTGGTAAAAACCCTAATTGACCCTTTGATTCTTCGTCATGACCATTTCATAGAAGCTTTGGAACTTCATTAAAAAGCCCAAGTAGTTATTTGAGGAGGGGAAATCCTAATTGGAGGCCTCACAGCCTCAACCATGTAGTGGAAGCAGCAGGGGACTGCACTAGCACCCTGTAATAATGGAATGGTTGTATCCCCTTGATTATATGCCCAAATGAGCTCATTCTTGGCTCTAAAACTTCCCCTTCAGCTTGAGCAAGGACGGAACCGTCGCTGATATGGAATTTTGAGCCATTTTTAACTATTTTTGGTCTATTTTTTATCATTTTATGGCCCTTTTGTCTGTACAAACGAGTTGAGAAAAATTCCTACATTTGTGGAAAATCCCATTCGGCTTAGATTTCATGTTGAATCTTCCTTTTCTAATTGGTAAGCACTTTGGACACATCTTTTATGCCCACGCATGAAACCTGCTATTTTTGGCCAAGATCGTACGCATTGAACTTTCTAGGCAAAACGAGCGTGCCACTTCAAAACACTTGACATTTGTACATTCCTAAAGAAAATTAAGCATTCTTTAATGTGTTAAAACATGCAACGGTGCCACGTCCCCGGTCTCGCCTGTCCTGCAAGGTATATACACGCCTACAACCATGGCATCCGTTTTCGCATATATCACACTATGTACATTGTAGCATTTGGTCCCACACATTAAAAACATAAAGAGTGAGGTAGATTTTTTTATTTTCACATTATGCACGTGTCACGGCATGACATCCACGCCCTCGTAACCTGCATATTCTCCGACATGTGCCACACATATCATTTTGCAGCACCTTCAGTCTTCATTTAAGTCCACATACATGTCGATTTCATCACTGGTTGCAACAAGATCTAATTCATCATCCTCTCGTTCCTCATTCACATCCATAAAAATTTTATCAGAGCCTTTATTTTGACTTCCCTGTGAATCAAAGCGACCTGGATCACCTCTTCTTTTGAATAACTTGATTCTTTTCCCTGCAATGGGAATCTTCATTTATGTCCCATCTAACTCATGCAAGGTATAAGTTGCATTCCCATGTACATGTTGAACCACATAAGGACCAAACCGTTTCTTTGAAAGATTTATTATTGTTGAATGCTGGTTTTCAAGACTACTATCACACATCGGTCAGCCACATGGCCATTAAACCCAACAAGTATAACTTTGCAAAAATACATTGATGTACTTCTGCCTAACAACCCTAACTCTTCTTTAATTCAATAGGTGGCTAGCAACAACATGTGGAATCAGTTCACAAAATGATTGTGAAGCACCTCTCGTTAGAATTAGGGTTGCAGAGAGACACACACAGCTTGGAGAAAATGAAAGAAGCTCAAGGCACACAAAAAAAGAGTGTGTTACTTGGTGTGCAATGGAAAGATAGATAGCCTTAGAGTCATCGGCATATATACAATGCACGGGGGGGGGGGAATCTCCTAAAGAGGGAAAAATGCCTTGGCTATCCTAATGTGTTCACACACATCACTATCACATGCGCATGAGTAAAGGGAAGCGCCATGCCCTAAGGACATGATCAGTCCACAAAGGGGAGTAAGCACAAAGCTTTGCAGAAAGCTTCGAGCTTCTCATGAGACAATGCCTTTGTAAAAAGATCTGCAAGGTTGTCCTATGGTGGCACATAAGCCAAGTTGATCTCTCCTGGTGAGAGCCTCTCACTGACATAGTGGTATTGCACCTCAATGTGCTTTGTGCAAGCATGAAAAATTAGGTTCCTCGTAACTACCAATGCGCTCTGAGTACTGTTAGTGTAGATAGTGTTGGCAGTGTCACGTCGAACACCCAAATCAGCCATAAGGTGTCTGAGCCATACACACTCAACCGTAGCTGTAAAGATTGCCCTGTACTCAGCCCCACAACTTCAAGTGGCCACAATAGGTTGATTCTTGCTCAACCATGATATACATGAACTTCCAAGAATGAAATAAAAACCACTTGTGTACACTCACGTGTCAAAAGAACCAACCGAATCTGAGTCCGAAAAAGCATGTAAATATGGCGGCAATGATCCCCCCTTCGGATAAAACAAGCCAAGATGTAAAGTTCCACTAAGGTACCAAAAAATCCTCTTAGCAGCCTGCCAATGCTTAGACCCTGGGCTATGCATAAATCTGGTCACCTGTGAGACTACAAACTTAATATGTAGCCTCGTGTTGTATACATAAATGAGGCAGCCAACATCATCTTGGTAAAGAGTGACATCAGTAGGATCCCCAGCATCATGTAGACGCAACTTCAAGCATGCTTCCATGGGAGTGGCAATAGGTTTGCAATCCTCAAGTCCAAACTTACATAGCAATGTCTCTATGTAACTTTTTGACACAAGGCAATACCATCACCACACTTGTTAAACTGTATGCCCAAATAATGATGCAACAACCCCAAATCTTTCATCTTGAAATTAGAACTAAAATCAGCCTGAAATTTAGAAATATTTATTTCATTTGGTCCAGTGATCAGCAAATCATCTACATAAAGAACCACAAAGAGAAGTACATCACCCTCACGCTTTACATACAATGTACTTTCTGTTAGACTATTACGAAAGCCTTGTTTGACCAAATGAGTGGCAGCTTTCTCATACCAAGCAGGAGGAGATTGCTTCAACCCATACAAAGCCTTGTTACATTTTCACACTTTTTCCTCTTGTCCTTTCTTGACAAAACCGCGAGGCTGCGTTACATAAACTTCCTCAAATATGTCACCGTTCAAGAAAATAGTAACAATGTCTGATTGATGTACATCCCAACCAAAACGAGCTTCCAATGCACATAGAAACTCACAGTAGTCATATGACAATTGGAAGCGAAGGTGTCTTCATAATCTATGCCTTTTTGTTGTGCATAACCCTTTGCAACAAGTCGTGGCTTATGGCGACCGATCTCACCATCCGGCTTGTGTTTCAACTTGTAAACCCATTTCGTACCAATGTCCTATTTTCAAGGAGGTAAATCACATAAAGTCCATGTGTCATTTTCTATAAGTGCATTATATTCTAATTGCATGGCAGCCATGAAATTTTCTCAATTATGTGCTTCATCAAAAGACAGAGGCTCCTCAACATCATGTAAGCTAGACACAGCCAAAGCATAAGAATTTGATTCATAAGATGCATGGCGAGAGCCTGAATGAGTACGACTAGACAAAGGTGCATCCAATTTACTGTCACGCAAAGTGTGAAAAATTTATTTTGGCATACCTCTAGCCTACTCATTTTCAGCCCTTTCCTCATCAAGTACATTATGTACATTTGCATCAGTAATAGGCTGATCTATAACATTTTTAGAAACCCCCATAGGTTGTACATTTGCCTCATTGGAACTTACATTCGTATTTCCACCACTGAAAAGAGGCAACAAAGTGTCATAAATGTCATGTGAGCTTACATTTTTCTCTCTAGTACATGGCAATAAGGGCTGAATAGAATCTTCCACAAACACTACATCCCGTGAAACCAGAATATGTTTTGTTGGCGGATGATACAACCTGTGACCTTTGCTTTCAGCACTATAATAAACAAAAATACATTTGACAGCCTTATCATCCCATTTTTTGCGCTGTGTTTGTGGCACCAAAGCATATGACAAACAGCCAAAAACACGCATGTGCTCAATAGAAGGCTTTCGATCATGCCATGCTTCTTATGGAGTAATAGACTGCAAAGATTTTGTAGGACAATTGTTTAGTACATAAGTGGCACACATGATGGCCTCAAGACAAAAAGAATGTGGCAAAGCTTGACTTTTGACCATACATCCTGCCTCTTCCGTGAGTGACCTGTTTTTCCCCTTAGCAACACCATTTTGCTCAGGTGTACAAGGCACTGTACATTGGTGTTTTATCCCACGACTAGCCAGAAATGCATTGAATTTGCTGGCAACTAAGCCCGGGAGTACGTAACCAGCTCTGATACCAATTGTTGGAATTAAGGTTGCAAAGAAACACACACAACTTGGAGAGACAAAGGAAGCTCAAGGAACACAAAATAAGAGTGTGCTACTTGGTGTGCAATGGAAATATAGATATCCCTAGAGTGATGGGCATATATACAATGCACGGAGGAAAAAACCTCCTAAAGAGGGAAAAAATGCCCGGCGGTCCTAGTGTGTTCACACACATCACTACCACATGTATATGGTAACACCTCTCATGTTTCCTTGTGAGCTGTCTGGCTGAACTAAGGACCTAAGGTAAGCACAAGGATAGACTATAGCACCCAAAGATACCAACTTGCAAAACAGATATCAATTTGAAAAAATAAAAACAATTCTACCTCTCTGCTTTGATTCTTCTGCTCCAGTCTTAAACTCCTTGCTTGAGACTCTCAATATTCTTCAACTTGAGACTGCTTGCTTGAGACTCTCAATATTCTTCAAATTCCTTTGTATTTATTTAAGTCCAAGCTTTGTCCTCTTTCTTCTGACTGTATTAAAACATTATTGTAGGTTCTTTACCTTCTCCTTACTTGGTTGAAGCTGATGATATATTAAGAGAATCCTTGAATTCTAGTAGCAAATTTTTTTCTAGCTTAAGAAAGCCCCTCTCTGTTGCAAGATTTTGTGTATAGCCTAATATCCCTTTCATACAATCTCCTATAAGTCTTATCCGTAGATCAATGTGCTTCTTCTGTTCTAATATCAATGATTCGATAGTAATAGGAGGAGCTTCACAAAGCCTTTTTTTTTTGGAAGGGAATATTCATCTTCCAAATCGACATGGAGATGATAGATACCTCTTTTAACAAGATTAATGAAGATGATGTGTGGAAGAGGATGATATGGATATGGTGCAGAGAAAGATGCATGTAAAGAAAGGTCTAGAGAAAGTACAAAATGAGGAGAGGGAATTTTGAAATTTGGACCAAAAGAGAAAAATAGTGCATTGGGAGGAGTAATTTGGGAAAAGGGACACATTCCCAAGAGATTTGAAAATGTAACTACATGTGGAGCCTTGAAAAGAAACTTTTTATGCACCTAGTAAAAATATAAAGGTTTCCTTCCAATTTTGAGTTTTAAAGTTCCTTGTTCATTTAAAAAAAATGAAAAGTATTATCGCTCTTTACCATTTCTTAGTGGGAAAAATTGAGACCTCAAACTTCCCTAGCCTTCACAAACATGCTTCAGAGGTGCTTCAAGATTCGGCAAAAGAAGAAACCATATCAAATTTCTGCAAACATAGCAAGTTGGAAAAATTCAAATGCCCAAAAAGTGTATCCCAAATTTTTACATATGAAGTAGTCTTTGAATCCACAATTGTATTTGCAAAAAAATTCCCACACTTGGCATACAAATCGAGCTTATACAACACAGGGCACAAAATACCAGATGCAACAATTTCATGAACATGTGTCATCCACAAATTTAACAATAAGACCAAGTCTAGAAAGTGCAAATACAGAAAAAAGGTTCTTCTTGATCCAAGGTACATAAGGTGCATCCATAAGTGTGAAAGAACTTTCATTCGTAGCAGCAATGAACACAATCCTTCCAACTCCCTTGATTGGATAAGAGGCATTGTTGACACAAGTGACTCTATTCCCATGAGGGACATCCTTGAGAGAGGTAAGCAAGTCATGATGAGAAGTAATGTGCTTTGTAGCACCACTATCAAAGTACCACACATGAGAATCCGCAACAACTGACATACATGCATCATGGATAGAAGGATCATAAGTGCACTCTAAACTAAAAGCCCATTTTGCATCTACGTGAGTATTACAATCTTCTTCACACAAGACTCTACAATTGCTAAACTTGTAGTGGAACCAGACTCTTTTGCCTTCAATTTTGGACACTTCTTCATCAAGTGATCATTATCTTTACACTAATGGAAACCCATCTACTTTTTGCCCTTTTCACCAAAATTTCCACACGAGATGTTGCTAGTAGAAGCATTAAGAACATGTGATTTACCACTTGCAAAAGAACCATGAGAAGTGGCTACATTGGCGTTACCACTGTTTCTTTAAGTAGCCATAAAGGCCTATTCAATTGCACACTATTTAGCCCTGTTTTTTCTTGAAAGTGACTCTTGCAACAGCAATGTGCATAATGCATTAAACTTGACAACATCAAGATTTCCTTGGGTCATAAGTCTCCAGGTACTAGCAAAAGTTTGGTAAGAATCTGACAAAGAATCAATAATTTTCTGCACAAGAAAACTATTTGAAATGACTTATCTTGCATAAATTAGTTGCTCATTTGTATCCTTGATATCAGCAAGGAAAGTGCCCATTTCATCTTCCTCGTGCATAATCTTTGATTCTAGGTTTTTACGCAACAATGCAAAGAACAACTAGAATATCCCAAACATGTTTTGCAGATTTAGCTGAACAAATGTGAGGAGCAATAGTACGCTTCACAGACAACACAATCAATGCATGAGCTTGCACATCTCTAACATCCCAACAGGAGTTCTCAACCTTAGGCAAAATAGCTTTGGCAGCAGCAACCCTACCATGAAATCGTGCAACATCCTCAACATCGCCTGTATCCATGGAACCAAGAGTCCCCATCCAATTTATCCTCAAGAGAAAACATCTTGAACAATGTTTTTGTGAGCCATGGCAAGTGCCTATAGAACTTGATGTGAAATTAAAATTGTCCAAAAAGAGGAGAAATGAAGCAAGGCCAACACGTAATATATAGCACAACCCAAAGAAGACTGTAGGGGACCTAATATGTAGCAAATAGTACTGATAAAAACTTTGTACAAAAGGACAAAATCGTCTGCACAATATCAATGCTTGTAATAGAACGGAGGCCAAAATGGGCACAAATGGAAGTTATGAGCAAATGGATATCAATGAGATCTCCCTTAGTATTCATCGACCTACTAACACTGACGGATGCTAACCGAAATCCAAGAAAGTGAGCAGGCGTGTGCTGGCGACTATGCCTGGGAGGACACAACCTGTCCTGATACTAATTTTTGGAGATAGGGTTGCAAGGAAACACTCACAGCTTGGAGAAGATGAAGAATCTCAAGGCACACAACATAGAGTAGTATCTCTTAGTACACAAATGAAACATAACTTAGCCTTAGAATGATGGGTGTATATATAATCTTGAGGGGGGGGGGGGGGGGGGGGGGGGGATCACTATCTATAAATTATGTATATCGCATGCGTTCAAGGAATATTTTTAAAACTCCTTATCTGTGATTTTTTCACAAATAAAATACACCCTTTTCCTATTCAATCTATAAAATTTTTCCCAGTTCCATTTTATGATACCCTACCGATATGTGAAAACGTGGGAAAAAATTAAATTTAATAACCCCTTCTATTGCACTCACATGATAGTCACATAATTATTAAGTAACCCTCTTGAGTATATAGTTCACGGGGGGGGGAACCTCCTAGTGAGGGAAACAATGGCCCGAATATCCTAAGTGTGTTCACACACATTACTACCACATGTATATGGTAATACAAACCACATGATCTTGTCAAGAACCTTGGCCATGAGATGGTGACCCTCCCTCTAATGAAGTAGGAAGCTCTACTGTGGAAAAGGAAGCTCCTCCCAACACCTGAGTCGAATGCCAATGTTTGAGGATAAATCAAACGGGCGCCCAACTGGTCGGACACATAGCCGGAAACCACATTTGTAGTCTATTATTTTGTCCGAGCTAGTGTAATGATACTCTGTGTAAATCCTGATTCCCGAGTAATGGATCAACTCCCTAAGTTGTAATGTTGTAATGATATTTGCAAAGGTCCGTGTGAGCCAGCCGCTGGCCATTTAGAATGCCCTAGGTATAAATGTCAATAACCTTAATGTGAAAGGAGGGTTATCTTTAGAAGAAGGGAGCTCAAAAAACGTACTCTCAAGCTACGAGCTGCTCCAGCCTTGTAATCATCGCAGTTAATGAATGGGTAATCCATTTTCGATTCCGAAACTTGCATTGTGTTCCTCTTTCTTTTCTCTTTCATTCGAGTGTAAGCATTGTAGTTTTGTTGTGGTTCGCGACTGCGCGTCTGTGACCTGTAATTGCATATTTGAGTGCTTAAATCACTGTTTTTAGTCGTTTTGACCATAGGAGAGTGTTCATAGACCATAGTACAACAGTTCTGGATAGTTCTGTTACAGTTTTTAGGACCTTTTTCATGATGGATCGTGCTTTTGGTACCTTGTCCAATTGCGACCAGACTTGCTAGGATAGTGCCCCTAGGTTTTTTAGACCTCCTCCTAAAATTTTGTTGCATTTCGAGTCCGTTCGAGTGCCGAAATGGCGTGATGACCTAGAGCTGTGAGAAAGGACATAGGCAGATTTCCTTGATCATTGAGTGTTGGTTTGCTTGTAGAGTTGTTGTGTTTTCTTGTTAAGGTTCACTTCGTGAGATTGACGATCTCATAGAGTCTCCGTGCCCCATCCGAGTCACTTTCCCTGAGTATTGACATTATGTTAGTGCCAGAAAGCTATGCTCAAGAAGTCCGTCGCGGTGACCCGCTAACATTGGCGCCACTATCGAGGATATGATCCTTAGATGGTGAGTGACCTAGTGCATTCTTTTTCTAAAGATTTTTCCTTCAATTCCATTTACACCTTAGCATTGAAGCAGCTAGACACGGGGTTTAGTGCTTGATAGAGTCTAGAAGTCCAGGACTTGCTAGATCTATTCGTGAGAAGTAAAGAGGATTGTGAATGAGATAGCCAAAAGCATTTCATTCTTCGATCTTCTCTATGCTTTCAGAGTGCCGTACCATTTTCTGTTTCAACTTTATTTTGTACCGTTTCGTTTGTTTTTGTTTCATGTTTTATTTCAGTACTTAGGAGTAGGGTAAGTAGAAACTACCACCATCAAAATTGGGCTAAAAGATTGAGGGGAAAAAGGGTGAAAACCATATTTTGGCAAAAATGACCATAACTCTTAAATTATAAAAATTTGATGGTAGAGAGCTCAAAAGTGATCCAAATTCAAAAATTTGTGGATCAAAGGAATCAGCAGACTCTCTAGAAGCAATCTGGAAAGTTTGGCCAGAATCTGTGAAAGAACATGGATCGCGATCCATGTATCCCAAAAAACCATTTTTGGTGAAAATTGACCAGTTATAGTGAGCATTAGTGGGAAACTGCTCTGATCAAGTTTGCTTGAAAGAAAAACTCACAAATCACATCAGAATTGGCTATTAGGGCAAAAATAGCAAAAACAGGGATTGAGACACCAAATTGAGAAAATCTTGAGATTTTGTGATCCAAATTCAAAAAGGGGTGAGATTTGGCTTCTGCAGGGCATAAAGAACCAACAAAACAAAATTCATGAAAAAATGTTGTCAAACATGGATCGCGATCCATGTACCTTTTTGACATTTGAGGCTAATATTTGACAAGTACATTCTTGATATCATTTGGAACAACTTTGCAAAAAGGGACCATGTCAAAAAATGGAAAAAAATTAGTCAAAATAGCCAAATACAAAAACTACTCAAAAATCGTAGGGCAGACAGAAAAACTCACTTTGATTAGAAAAAATTTGGCCAAATTCAAAAAGATTTGGGAAAGAGTATCACCATAACATGGACTACAAGCTGACCAAGTTTCATATCAAAATGTGGTCAAACATGGATCGCGATCCATGTACCTCATGAAAATTTTTTGCTGAGATTTGAGCAGTGGGTAGCTGAGCGAATTAGGGTTGCAGAGAAACACACACAGCTTGGAGAAGACGGAAGCTCAAGGCACACAATAGAGAGTGTATTACTTAGTGTGCAATGGAAAGATAGATACCCCTAGAGTGATGGGCGTATATACAATGCACGGGGGGGAAAAACCTCCTAAAGAGGGAAAAAATGCCCCGACGGTCCTAGTGTGTTCACACACATCACTACCACATGTATATGGTAATCAATACCCCCTGGAGTGATGCGGTGAACGAGAGCTGGCACATGAGTAAAGGGAAGTGCCATGCCCTAAGAACCTGATCGGTCCACAAAGGGGAGTAAGCCCAAAGCTTTGTGGAAAGCTTCAAGCTTCTCACGAGACAATGCCTTTGTGAAAAGATCTGCAAGGTTGTCCTGTGTTGGCACATAAGCCAAGCTGATCTCTCCTGCTAAGAGCCTCTCTCTGACATAGTGGTAATGCACCTCAATGTGCTTTGTGCGAGTACAAAAAACTCGGTTCCTCACAACTGCGAATGCGCTCAGACTGTCAGTGTAGATAGTGTTGGCAGTTTCCTGTCCAACACCCAAATCAGCCATAACGTGTCTGAGCCATACACACTCAACCATAGCTGTGAATACTGCCATGTACTCAGCCTCAGAACTCGAAGTGGCCACAATAGGTTGCTTCTTGCTCAACCATGATATACATGAACTTCCAAGTATGAAACAAAAACCACTTGTGGACACTCGTCTGTCAAAACAACCAGCCCAATCTGAGTCCAAAAAAGCATGTAAATCTGGCAACAATGATCCCCCCTTGGGATAAAACAAACCAAGATGTAAACTGCCACTAAGGTAGCGGAAAATCCTCTTGACAGCCTGCCAATGCTTAGACCCCGGGCTATGCATAAATCAGCTGACCTGTGAGACTGCAAACTGAATATCCGACCTTGTGTTGCATACATAAATGAGGCAGCCAATAGCATTTTGGTAAAGAGTGACATCAGCAAGATCGCCAGCATCATGTACACTCAACTTCAAACCTGTTTCCATGGGAGTGGCAATAGGTTTGCAATCCTCAAGTCCAAACTTACATAGCAATGTCTCTATGTAACGTTTCTGACACAAGGCAATACCACCATTACACTACTTAAACTGTATACCTAAGTAATGATGCAACAACCCCAAATCTTTCATCTTGAAAGTAGCATTCAAATCAGCCTTAAATTCAGCAATATGTTTCTCATTTGGTCCAGTGATCAGCAAATCATCGACATAAAGAACCACAATGAGAAGTACATCACCCTCACGCTTTACATACAATGTGCTTTCTGTTGGACTGTTACAAAATCCTCTTTTAACCAAATGAGTGTTAGCTTTCTCATACCAAGCACGAGGAGATTGCTTCAACCCATACAAAGCCTTCTTACATTTTCACACTGGGTCCTCTTGTCCTTTTATGACAAAACCGTGAGGTTGCGTTACATAAACTTCCTCAAATAGGTCACCATTCAAAAAAGCAGTAACAATGTCTGATTGATATACATCCCAACAAAAATGAGCTGCCAATGCACATAGAAAACACACAGTAGTAATACGAAAAGTGGGAGCCAAAGTCTCGTCATAATCTATGCCTTTTTGTTGTGCATAACCCTTGCAACAAGTCGAGCCTTATGGCAATCGCTCTCACCATCGGACTTGCGTTTCAACTTGTAAACCCACTTCGTAGCAATGGCCTTTTTTCTAGGAGGGAAATCACATAAAGTCCATGTGTCATTTTCTATAAGTGCATAATATTCTGAGTGCATGGCAGCCACCAAATATTTTGCAGTCTATGCTTCATCAAAAGACATTGGTGTTTTATCCCACGACTAGCGAGAAATGCATTAAATTCATGAGACATATACTCCTCCCCTCGATCAGAACGGAGGGTGTCCATAGTACATTTCGAGACATTTTCAGCCATAGCCAGAAATTGTTTGAAGCACATAAAAACATCGAACTTCTCTTTAAGAGAAAATACCCATGCATGCCTGGAGTAATCATGAATGAAAGTCATGAAGTACAGGTAATTGCCCAATCACGGAGTTTGCATGGTCCCACAAACATCACTATGCACAAGCTGAAACCTGCATGTGGCCCAAACTGAACCATCCTTTGGAAACTTAGAACGCTGCATCTTACCCAAAATACAGCCTTCACAAACATGTTTGACAGGTGCTTCGAGAGGCGGCAAAGAAGAAACTATATCGGATTTCTGCAAACGCAGCAAACTGACAAAAGTCAGATGACCAAAACGTGTAAGCCAAAGTTTTGCATCTAAAATAGCCCTTGAATCTGCAACAACATTTGCAAAATTTTGTCCACACTTGTCATACAAAGTGAGCTTATACAACTCACGGCACAAAAGGCCAGATGCAACAATTTCATCACCAAAACTCATATCATGAACTGTACATCTGTCATCCACAAATTTGACTACAAGTCCAAGTCTAGCAAGTGCGGATACATATAAGAGATTCTTCTTGATCCCAGGTACATAAAGTGCATCAACAAGTGTGAAGGAACTGCCATTTGCAGCAGTAAGCACAATCTTTCCAACTCCCTGAACTGGATAAGAGGCATTGTTGGCACAAGTGACTGAATTCCCATGAGAGACAGACTCAAGAGAGTTAAACAATTCACGATGTGAGGTAATGTTCTTTGTAGAACCACTGTTAAAATACCACACGTGAATGTGCAACAACTGACAAGCATGCATCATGGACAGCAGGATTGTAAGTGCACTCTGCGCTAAAAGCCCATTCTGCATCAACATCAGTAACACAGTCTCCTTTCACAGAAGACTCAACAATGGCTGCATTTGTAGTGGAACCATCATTTGCAGTGGAACCACCCTCTTTCTTCTTAGCCTCTTTGGCCTTCAACTTAGGACACGATTTGATCAAGTGAGCATTAGCTTTACAATAATGGCAACGCATCTTCTTTTTCCCCTTATCACCAGAATTTCCAGACGAATTGCTGCCAGCAGAAGCATTAGGAACATATTTTTTGCCACTCGCAGCAGAACGATAAGAAGTGGCTGCATTACTGTTACCACCCTTTCTTTGAGAATCAATAAAAGCCTGTTCAATGGCACGCTGCCTAGTCCTGTTTTTTCTAGAAAGTGACTCTTGCAACAACAGAAATTTTCATTATGCATCAAACTTGACAACTTCAGGATTTCCTTGTGTCATCAGTCTCCAAGTACTAGCAAAAGTCTAGTAGGAATCTGGTAAGGCATCAAGAATAGTCTGCACAAGGGAACTGTCTGAAATGACTACACTTGCAGAAATAAGTTGCTCATTGATATCCTTGACACTAGCAAGGAAAGTGTCCATATCATCTTCCTCATGCATAATCTTCGACTCCAGCTCTTTACGCAGCAAAACAATTTTAGCCTCATTGCGGCTTGCATAAAGACCTGCTAGAATATCCCAAGCCTGTTTTGAAGATTTTGTTGAACGGATGTGAGAAACAATGGTGCGCTTCACAGACAACACAATCAATGCATGAGCGTGCGCATCCTTTACATCCCAACGAGCTTGTTCTACCATAGGAAAAACAACTCTAATAGAATCAATCCTTGCAGCAAGACCTACAACATCCTCAACATCGCCTACATCCTCAGAACTAGGACGTACATGTGAAAACTTCCCGAAAATAGGAGAAACGGAGCGGGAACAACACGTGCTATATAGCACAAACCGTAGAAGACTATAAGGCACCTGTTATGCAGAAAACGGCACTAACAAAAATTCTGCACAAAATGACGAAATAGCTTGTGCAGTACTGCTTGTAGTGAAAACGAAGGCCGAAATGAGCCCGAATCAAAAATTTGAGCAGACTGAGCTCTACGAGCACACCCAAAATATTTGTCGACCTACGAATGCTCACTAAATCTCACTGCAATCGAAGAAAGTGAGCAAGTGTGTGCTGGAGTAGCTGGCGACTAAGCCTGGGAGGACGTAACTTGCTCTGATACCAATTGTTGGAATTAGGGTTGCAGAGAAACACACACAGCTTGGAGAAGATGAAGGAAGCTCAAGGCACACAATAGAGAGTGTATTACTTAGTGTGCAATGGAAAGATAGATAGCCCTAGAGTGACGAGCGTATATACAATGCACGGGGGAAAAAACCTCCTAAAGAGGGAAAAATTGCCCCGGCGGTTCTAGTGTGTTCACACACATCACTACCACATGTAAATGGTAACAGAGACATAGACAAACACTCTTCCCAAAAGAACCATATGCAAAAAAATTATAAAAAGTGGTCAAAAGAGCCAAAAACAAAACATTCTGTAAACTGTCACAGCAGACTGTAGAAGTCAGCTTTGGTTGGGCAAAATTGATCCAAATTCCGAAAAAATAATTTGAGCAGTCTACAAATATCATAAGCTATCAACACACCAAAATTTTAGATCCAAAAGTGGTTGAAGATGGATCGCGACCCATGTACCCTTGAGGAATTTTTTAAGAAAAAAATTTCAAGCTTGTAGCAGAGACCATTGTGAACAAAATTCCCCAAAGAATTTTTGTCGAAAAAGTTCAAAAACTGGGTGAAAAGAGCCAAAAACACTGCAAAAAGGAAGACCTAAAATAGACCTGCAAATTGACTTTTGCATGGCCTTAACAAGTCCAAATCATACAAAAACCACATAGCTAGCATCAGAAGACCAAGGGGAAGCTGTGTGCCAAGTTTCATTACCATCTGACACATAGGTACATGGATCGCGATCCATGTTCCTTTGTCACAAACTGATACCATATTTGCACCATAGCTAGATCTTCCCATCACAAGGAGTCTAGTGGTCTTTTCAAAAGTGAATATGGATACCAAACACCAAACCAAAAGCCCAGAACTGCCAAGTACTCTGTGCAAGTGCCAAAACTGCCCTAACTTCAATGTAGAGGGATTGTCAAAGTGGCACTTGGCCAAAGTGGGATTGTCAAAGACTATCTTGAGACTCTTGAGAGGGCCTTAACCATGCCAAATCATCCACCACCAGGGTTTTCTACTCCACTCAAAGAAATGAAAAACACTGCAACTCCGACAACAGGGGGATTGAGAGAATACTTAGAGGAGAGGCATCCTCTCTGATTGACAAACCAAACGTGAGATTCATCAAAGCCAATGAATCCAGGAGAGTTCTTACAGATTATGCTCATGAGGGCATATATAGATTCACAAATGGGGATCCATATATCTTCTACAAGTGTGTAAAGCCCTATGCTAGAGAGTTGACCACCATAAGAACCTCTATGCATTCACATGTACAGATGCCCATGGAGTGCAAGTTTAAATGGTAGATAAGTATGGACATGAGTACAGACTTGTTGATCCCATTGACCTTGAGAGATATACATACAAGGGTAATCCAATCTCTACTTACTTTCAGCCAAAAATGATTCCACAATACATATCAGAGAGTATTCCACCGGGATTCTCTCCAAGACGATAGGAGCGATCAAGAGACGACTTTCCAAGAGACCACGAATTGGTTAGATTAGTGACTAAACCCCAACGATTAATACCATATCAAGTGGATCAATGTGTCAAGACAAAATACGATGGGTCAGGGGATCCATATGCTCATGTTTGACTCTTCAAACAAGTTTTGAGAGCTGAACAGATTGCGGATTTCCATACTCAGTATGAGGGATTTGGGTTAACATTGGAAGGAACAACTTTGACTTGGTTCCAACCATTGCATAGGGATCATTTTCCCATCATAGCACAAATCTTATAAGAGTTTGTAGAGGAGTTCTCAACAAGGGGAATCAAACATAATACAGTGTCCCAAATCTACGCTTTCAAACAAGAAGCAAACAAAAACATGAAGGAAGCTTTGCTTCGCTTCAAACAATACATTGATAGATGTCCTATGAGAGAGTTACCGCAAGATGAAATATTATCAGTTCTCTTCATTGAGGGATTAAAAAATGAGACTCTAAAAAAGGACCTAGATTTGAAAGGATGCACGACATTTGAGCAAGTCACTAGAGAAGCTCTATATCTAGTTGACAATTGTAAGGCCTACGGAGAGGTGATTGAAGATACGGACAAAACGACTAGTAGTGTCTCTTCTCCAAAGAGCAAACCCACCACAAAGCAAGATGTTCAAACTCCTTGGGAACCAATCATTGATCAAGTGGTCGAAGGGGTGATTAGAAGAATAAACCAAGGCTACAACCAAAACCTAAATGTACATCCTCAATTGAGAATATGCAATACTTGTGGAGGGGATCACCCCACTCCACGGTGTAGTACTTAACCAAAGCCACAACCTCTTCTAGGGCAACAACCACCTCTTTTGAATGATGGTAGAGTGATAGTCAACTACACTCAACCAGGGTATGTGCCACAAACCGTGAAAAACCAGTACTCCATGGATGCGAATACATTAATATTCATAGCCAATCATCAGGAGTATGGCTCAAAGAATATTCTTACCAAGACAAAATAACCATTGGCTGGATCACTAGCTGTGAAACAAGAAGGTCCATGCTATGAGTGTGGAGGTGATCATTGGGCACGAAGTTTTCCAAACAAGGGTCCACAAATTGAATTGTTTGTGTTTTGTGAACGTTGTGGTATAGACCTTCTATGCCAACACTGTGCTAAAAATCTAGACTGCAAAGGGAAAGCAACAATGAATGTTGTAGGCATGATGCTTTCTTCAAGCGGATTTGAGGTAGAACCCTCCATTCCTTTAAACGTGATGACTCGAGCTCGAGCTCAAGAAGCTTCCAAAAACAAACCAGCTGAAAAATCCACATTGCCTATTCAAACAGAATTTGAGAACAAACCGCTGAGAAGCTTCAAAAGAAGATCATGGAAAGACAGACGGGACAAAATGAAATTGAAGAGGCTGAAGGAGAAAGCGGCTTTGGGAACTGAACTGCACCAAACCAGAGAATAGCTTAAACATGAGCAAGAAAGCAATAAAAACGCAAAGGGGCCTAAAGCGTCAAAGACTAACCCGGGAGGTTCAGCCTTGGTCGACAAAGTGAATGAACTTTTGGATGTGATCTTGAAAGCTTATGAAGCTAGGCTAAAACCCGACCAAACCCAAGAGGATAGATGGCTAACATACCCTCATCTAGGGTATGAAAAAGAGAGGTTGCAAATGTGCAAGGAGCTCATCTAGAAGGCCCAAGCTCTTATGGAAGCATATGTTCCAGATGCTCCACAACCGGAGGTGCTAATCCGCGATAAATTCCAAGAATTGGAGAGCCAGGGTATTGTAAATACAGGCCAAGGAGGGTCAAGATTTGAGGCACCTTTAGATACAAGGGAAGTAGCCAATACCACAGATGGGGTGGGCTCACAAGCAGTGATGCCTATTCCAGAGGTAGAAGAACAATCCTTGTGGGAATCGATCAGAAATCGAAAATATGGTAGTGCTACTTTACAGTCACCACCTATCCCTAAGATAAACATGGATCACGAATTCTTCCCCGGGGATATACAATCTCTTTACGAGGATGTCGGGTCTGTTGCATCTGAAGAGAGAAAACCACGTTCTCTACAAACATTGCCATCTTTCATAGGAGAACTCGAAACAAAATCGGAGGTTAAAATGGTATCTTCTCAGTGGAAAGCCATACCAAAAATGATGGATACCAAGAGCTTGTGGGTGAAAGCATGTTATCCTGTCGCGCTTTTTGTGCTAGTTAGCAGTTTCAAGTTAGCACATCTTCAAAAAGTTGGGCGTCCGGTAACTTTTTTACAAATAATATCAAAATTTTTCGGAGGTTGTACATTTGGATTCCTTGTTTCAAGTGCTTTCTATTGATATATCATATGTCATAGATCTTGGAGATGTAGCTCAAGTTATTGTACTAGTCAGCATATGTCAAAATTGTGCTAGTTAGCATTGTCCGGGACATGAAAAAGCATGAAAGGTTAACATTGTTTCACCCTTGCATGAATTGATATCTTGTCCTATACAATGCACACTTTATCTCTTACAGCTACTAAAAATTAGACCACATCTATGGGGCCAAATGGGCAAACACTTGGAAAACATGGGGTTGAAAATCCCTTCACGTAACCAACTTGCGTACAAAAACATGGATGACACCTCGCTGAAGGAGCAATAGACAAAGCCAGTACCGGTAAATAAGGTGGGTGACTATTGTGAAGAAGACAAAGAAAACACCACCTTACCACTTCATTACAAAGGAGTAAAGACGATTGCTATATTAGATAGTGGGGCAAGAATTGCCATTGCAACCAAAGAGGTATGGAAAAAATGGGAAAAGCGTGCTCTTAGGAAAACTCGAATTAAATTGCAATTAGCGGATAGATACACGGAGAAACCGATTGGGATATTAGAACAAATCATTGTATCCTCGTGTGGCATCGAGTATGAGCACACCTTTGCCATAATGGTTTGACAAGAGCAGCAACTTTGATATCATATTGGGAAGACCATTCTTGCGTCAGCTCAAAATGGTACAAGATTGGGGCTATGACTATATCTACTTGAGACACAAGGATGTCACTATGAAGATCAATGTCACAAATCATAGTTATAAAGATGTAGTATGAACCCCGGGGGAAGACTTCAACTCCACAACTGATTTGGAAAGCAAAGCACATATTTGGATGTACGGAGTTCCTGAGAGTGGAAGTCTTAGAAAGCAAGATTGCATCCTAGAGCGTCCAGTAGAAGATGAGTCATATGTACCAAAACCTTTTCTAGAGGAGTTATTTGAACCCTTTTGATGGGATCAAATACTGGCCACTCTTGATGTCTACGTGAATGAGGTGACCCCGACTAAATTTTGCGATGAAGATGAGTATGATATAATTCCCTTATTTACGATAAAGGTGTTGAAGGAAGCTAACGAGATTTGTGAGTGTGAAAGCAGAAAAGGTGAGATAGATAGCTACATCATGGAGCATGATGCCAAAGTGCACATGAAGGAAGCACAACAACAACGAGAATATGTCATCATTGACATACCTGAAGAGTTGACAAAATCTTTTTCAAAGAAGCAGACTCCAGAAAAAGTGCAAATGAAAGCAAATGAAGGAGAAAAGATTCCAAGTTCAATGGAAAATCTTCAACAAGCGCAAGATCAAGACAAGAACAGGGACAGAGAAGAAGATCGACTGTCTCCTACGACGATCAAATTTGGCATATGTGGAGAAACGGGACTCAAAATCACGTGTATGATAGATCCAAAAGTGACAAATAATCTAATGACTTATGGAACGTGGATCCTGATGGGAAAGCCACCAATCACTGAGCTAGTGGAGATCGTGTATACAAGTTCAAAAATGCCGATTCCTAGCTTCAGAGTGGCAGAAGTTGTACTCAAATTGAGTATTGGGGAGTACAAGGATACTTTCCACATAATTGACTTCCATCCTATCAAAGAGAGTTTGATCCTGACAGAAAGCTGGAGGAACATCTGCTTTCAACAACAATCAAAAGCCGCAACAACAACACCATCAAAAGCACTAAAAGCACCTCAATTCAATGCAAAAAAGGAGCAACCAACCATCGCAGAAAAAGGTAAAGAAAAGGTAAACACTGAAGTGTATGAACCTTGCCAGACGACTTTACCTTCAACGAGCTTCCATTGAATTTCCCGCGAAGCCTCTACGTCAAGAGCCACACCATCAACAATGGAATGGAAACCAAAGAAAAAGGTATATCAACCAAAGTTTCCATCACAAAAAATCATCCAGAAGAAGCCGAAGAATGTCAACCAAGTGTTGGTATCCAAAGAGCACATCCAAGTCAAAGACCCGGTTTGGATACATGAAACACGGGTTCAACCACAACAACAAAAGGTGACAGGGTGGGTAGCATCAAATGAGTCAATCACTGCTCAGGGCTACTTCCAAGGAAACACTAATGTTTGGGCCAAAAAGCCTAAAGTAATAGCCTGTATGTACTCACCACAAGGAAGAAAATCTACAAAAAGCAAGCCGAGCTATCAACGGAAGACAAACAACTCAACCAGGAGAAAGCACTACTGCAAAAGGCAAAAGCATGCATCGAAGAAGCAAACAATGTGGCAAGTTTGGGTAGTCAATCGTCAGTCAAGTTACCCAAGTAAAACAGGTAATGCAGCGGATGATTCCAGTCAAGCTACTTGAAGTACAAGGATTCTATGCAGGTAACACTCAAATATGGTTACAAAAAAGTGTAGCTTAAATATGAACCTTAATAAGCAAACACAACAACTCTACAACCAAACAAACACTCAATGATCATGGAAATTTGCCTATGTCCTTTCTCACAGCTCTAGGTCATCACGCCATTTCGGCACTCGAACGGACTCGAAATGCAATGAAACTTTAGGAGGAGGTCTACGACACCTAAGGGCACTATCCTAGCAAGTATGGTCGCAAACCGACAAGGTACCAAAATCACGATCCATCATGAAAAAGGTCCTGAAAACTGCAACAGAACATGCCAGAAATGTCGTCATATGGTCTAAGAACACTCTCCTATAATCAAAACGGCTAAAAACAGCGATTTAAGCACTCAAATATGCAATTATAGCTCATAGAGGTGCAATCGCGAACAACAGCAAACTGACAATGCTTACACTAGAATGAAAGAGCAAAGAAAGAGGAACACAATGCAAGTTTCGGAATCGAAAACGGATTACCCATTCATGAACTGCAATGATTACAAGGTGGAGCAACTCGTAGCTTGAGCGTACGTTTTTTGAGCTCCCACTGTTGGGGTATAAAGCCCAATGTCGTCACCGCCAAGTATGTACACATATTCTTTTGTAAAAACCTAATAAGAACTCACTATGATCTACACATTACATTAGAGCGAGTTCACCATATCGTCGTGCTCTTCTTCTCGCACTCTCTCTCGCGTCACACTTCCGCTCGTACTCCTTCAACTGGTATCAGAGCTCAGATCGAGGCTCGGGGCAGCACTGCAGGAGGCTAGAGTCACTAGCTCAGATTGGAGTGAAATTTGACAGGCAAAGACACGGCCCCAAATCTAGTGGGACGAGCCCAAAGGGCTCGGTGTTCTCAGAATTTCATTCTGAGGTCATCTCGGCCACTGTTCGGCTTCGACAAAGTTCTGCGCAGGCCATTTTGGACTACGTGGTCTCGGCGGGTGCAGATCCGACTCTGCAAATTTGGGGTTTCGGCCTACGACTGCAAGTGCTGAGGATATCGACACTCCCAGAGTGCTGATTTGTGGCTGTCTACACATCGAAGGACGGCTCACAGCTCTTGGAGGCGTGTCACATACGACACGGGCGCATCTACACACAGACTGTAGGCGACATCCACTAGTTCATCAGGTAGCTTGTGTTTGCTGCTTGATATTCCAGATTTCATCCTAACATTGCAGGTACTTCCACATGAGATGTATTGTCACAGATGATGTATGTCTGTTGAGGGTTTGCTGGCTGTGAGTCACGCAGCAAACAACCGCCGCAGCGGTTACAACATATAGTGGGAAATTTGTGGATGTATGATTTTGTGGGAAGTCTATGTACTGTCAGATTTACTGCAGCCTTTGTTGAGGGTCGAGTGAGGTTTTATTGAGTTGGGGGATTCTCGAATGTTGAGATCCTTTTGGTGATACAGGTCTTGGAGCAATCCCTCGAGCACCCTTAGATAGGCAGCTAGGATGTATTGATTGTGAGTTAGACAATTGGGATTGCATCTTTGCTTTACTGTCGTTGAGGCATTGTCTCAGTCTATGCTTACAGGACAGTGACAGGATAGTGAGAGACAGTACAAGTGCAAGACAGGTTTACCCACAGCTTACAGTGCTACAGAGACAGTGGTTTTTTGAGCAGTTTTTTGGTCTGTTTTTGAGTACACCAGAGCCATTTTACAACGGATACTCTGCCGAAATTTATGCAGAATCTGAAGCTTGCTTGATTCATTTGACAGGTTGATATTGGTTCAGAGGTCAGTTTACAGGGGAAACTCTGCCGAATTTTTCCCAGGAAAGTAAACTACTATGAAGCATAGCTATGGCTGGATCACAGGACACTGCTCTTTACAATATCAAGAAGCTAGATGGAACCAATTTCCCATTGTGGAAGAAGCAGATTTGGCACGTGTTGGTACAAAAGAAGCAGATAAAACCTATAAAGCTCAGGGGGATAAAACCAGAAGATATGCACGAAGATGAATGGAGCGAAATGGATGAATTGGCACTTTCTACCATTATGTTTACTTTGGCAGAAAGCGTTTACTTCAATGTAGCAGACGAGATGTCGGATTATCAAGCATGGACAAAGCTGAGTGATCTTTATGAGAATCAGAGTGCAGCTTCACAGGTATACTGGCTTAAGAAGCTTTTTGACTTGAAGATGAAAGAAGGGACCCCTATGTCCAATCATCTCAATGAATTCAACACCATCTATAGTCAGTTGTCAGCTCAAGGTGTCAAGTTTGATGAACCTGCTAGAGCTATGTTCCTGCTGATCACATTGCCGGAAAGTTGGGACACTTTTCGCACAGCTTTGAGTAATTCTGCACGTCCAGATGGTTTGAACATAGCAGGTGTAGAAGGAAGTCTGCTTACTGAAGAAACCAATAGAAAGACAATGGACAAAGGCAAAGGAACAGCCTTAGTTGTCAGGGGAAGGACCAAAGAAAAGTACAAAGGTGGAAAGAGGAATCAGTCTTGTAGCAAGTCCCGTAGTGCTAAAGGCAATAGTGCTACCATTGTGGCAAGAAGGGTCACATGAAAAGAGACTGCAGAGAATGGAAAGCAGAAAAAGGCAAAGAGAAAGCTTAAGACCATGGTGAGAAGAACAAGTCCTCAGTGAAAATTCAAGAAATAAATGTGACAAACACTGTTGCAGAGGATGACAGTCTAGTGTCAGGAGACATCTACTTCTTAAAGAATACAATGGACTCAGCTCTTCTTACAGCATCTGATGGAAATGCAATGAGTGAGTGGATTATAGACTCAAGGGCATCACTTCATGTGTCTCCAAACAAGGAGTGAGTGGATTATAGACTCAAGGGCATCACTTCATGTGTCTCCAAACAAGGAGTGGTTTACCTCTTATGTGACCACTAAAGATCATGTTCGGCTAGGCAATGGGAAGACATGTGAGATCTTAGGTGTTGGATATGTTCAATTGAAGTTTCAGAATGGCTCTTCTTTCACGCTGAAGAATGTGAGACATGTTCCCGCAATTACAAAGAGCTTGATCAGCACAGGTTTACTTGATGATGCTGGCTACGTCACCACTTTTGGACAGAACATGTGGAAGATATCCAAGGGTTCTATGACAGTAGCACATGGAGTAAAGTCTGGAGGACTTTACATGATTTATGTATCAAATGTCTCTAAAAATGTAATCAATGTAGCCGAGAAGCCGAACGTTTCTTTGTTGCATAGCCGGTTAGGACATATGTCCAAGAAGGGAATAGAAATCTTGTCTCGTTCTGGTTATTTTCCTGGCTTTTCATTTAATGATTTTGAATTCTGTGAACATTGTCTGTATGGTAAGCAAACACAGCAGCCACATAAGCATAGAAGCAATAGAAGAGATACACAGTTGGCACTTGTTCATAGTGATTTGTGTGGACCTATGCCTAACCTATCTCTAGGGGGAGCTTCTTACTTTATGACATTTATAGATGATTACTCGAGGAAAGTATGGGTTTACTTTCTCAAGCACATGGGTGAAGAGTTTAGTGTTTTCAAAACATTTGTGACACTTGTGGAGAATCAGAGTGGCAAGAAGCTTAAATGCTTACGCACTGACAATGGTGGAGAGTATGTTTCAAAGGCCTTTCAGGACTTTTGTGAGTCAAAAGGTATAAAACGTGAACTTACTGCTCCTTACAATCCTCCTCAAAATGGCGTTGCTAAGAGGATGAAGAGGACCATACAAGAGAAGGTCAGAAGTATGTTGTCTAATGCACAACTTCCAAATGGGTTTTGGGCTGAAGCTGTATCAACAGCTATTCATCTTGTAAATAGATCTCCTAGCAAGGTTATGCAGAAGGATTCAGTGCCAGAGATGGTATGGTTAGGAAAAATTCCCTCATACAATCATCTCAGAGTCTTTGGCTGTGAGGCATATACTCACGTTCCAAAGGAATTTGAGGAACAAACTTGAGCCAAAGAGTAGAAAGTGCATCTTTCTAGGCTATGGTAATTCTAGTGAGATGGGGTACAGACTTTGGGATCCCGAATCCAGAAAGGTTATCCGCAGCAATGATGTTCACTTTAATGAATCCAAATATCATTCTAAACAAAGAGGGTTGAGGAGATTAGAAGAGTTTTCTTCCAAGAAGATGGACCTGCACGTGCAAGACAAAATGTCAGGGCTCAAGAGGAGCAAGGAGAGGATAGATTGGAACCACACGTTGTGGCTGAGCCTGAGCCACCTATTGTGCGTAGATCTGGACATATCACGTGACCTCCTGATAGGTTTGTTCCATCTATGAACTATGTCATGTTGACTGATTGCAATGAGCCTTCATGTTACAAGGAAGCAGTGCAAATGAAGGACTCCGGCAATTGGCAATTGGCCATGCAGCCAGAGATGACAACTCTGCATAAAAACCAGACATGGAAGCTAGTTAAATTACCATAGGGCAAAAAGGCTCTACCTTGTAAATGGGTTTATAGGTATAAGATCACCGCTAATGATAGTCAGCCAAAGTACAAAGCAAGGCTTGTTGCCAAGGGCTTTAAGCAATAACAAGGCATTTACTTTGATGAATTCTTCTCTCTGGTGGTCAAGATGACTACATTGAGATGCTTTCTTACATTGGTTTCCATATTAGATTTGGTGCTGCACCAAATGGATGTCAAGACAGCGTTCTTGCATGGTGATTTAGATGTGGAAATTTACATGCAGTAGCCAAAAGGGTTTGTTGAGAAAGGCAAGGAAGATTTGGTATGCCAGTTGTTAAAGAGTCTTTATGGCTTAAAACAATCACCGATGGCATAGTACCATAAGTTCCACAAGTTTATGCTTTCTCAAGGCTACAAACGTAGTGAGTTCGATCACTGTCTATATACAAAGAAGGCTAAGGATGGCAGTTGGCTGATCCTTATTTTGTATGTGGATGACATGTTGATTGCTGGCAAGCACTTGGAAGAAATTTCAGCTTTGAATTCAAAGATGGCAAAATCATTTGACATGAAAGACATGGGTGAGGCAAGTCATATACTTGGTATGCGCATTGAGAGAGACAGATCAAAGAAGTTGATTTGGTTATCTCAAACAGAGTATATTGACAAGTTTTTGCACCTTTCAATATGGAGAAGGGAAAGGCATTGAGTGTTCCATTGCCATCATATGTGAAACTTAACAAACAAGATTGTCCTATGTCTCAGGAAGAACAGGCTAAAATGGATAAGATTCCATATGCGTCTGCAATGGGTAGTTTAACATATGCAATGATTGCTACTCGCCCAGACATTGCATTTGCAGTGGGAGTAGTAAGTCGATACATGTCAAACCCAGGCAAGAAACATTGGGAGGCAGTGAAAGGAATATTGAGATACCTGAAAGCTACAAAGAGTATGCGTATATGCTATGGGAGTCAGGAGATAAGTGTAAAGGGTTTTATAGACTCAGATTATGCACGTGACTTAGACAACTGAAGGTCTACGTCAGGGTATGTCTTTACATTGGCTGGTGGAGCAGTATCATGGCGTTCTAGATTACAAGATTGTGTTACTCAGTCTACTACAGAGGTTGAATATGTTGCAGCATCAGAGGCATGCAAAGAATCAATTTTTCTTAATCGACTAGTAACAGATTTTGGAATCAAAGAAGAGATGCCTGTGTTATATTGTGATAGTCAAAGTGTTATACAATTGGCTCGCAATCCAATTTATCACTCAAAGAAAAAGTATGTGGATGTGAAGTATCATTTCATCAGGGAAATGCTCGAGGATAAGCAACTTCAGCTTGTCAAAGTTCACACCACATAAAATCCTACTGATCTACTTACAAAAGGACTTCCCTCAGAGAGCTTTGCGCATTTCGCAAGCAGTTGTAGTACATCACTTCTCTACATCTCTTGTATATTAGCTTGTATAGTAGCTTCTCTCACAATTAACACTAGAATGGTAACCTAACAGGACATAAAAGTGTCCTTTCAGGGTTTTGGGAAAAATTTCCAAAACCATAGTAGATCCACTCATTTTGAAAAATCCTTTCATGAGCTTATAGTTCAATAACTACTACATATGGAAAAAATGAGAAACTTGTAATTTTTCTCATCCCTTGGTCACTACAAGCCTCCAAAACAACAATTTCTTACGGTTTATTGCATATAAATAAGAGTGGAGATTTTTGTAGGACATGAGATAAAATGCCCCGTTAACTTCAATGGGTTGGTGACCAAAACATATGGTTGCTTTTACCTCACTATTTTTTTTTTTGGGCAAAAAACATAGGTACAAAAAAGTTGCATTTTTGCCATTCTGCGGACCTATCATCAAAGTTTCTATAGTCACGCTCAATACAGATACTATATACATGTTTTCTTAGTTCCCCTTGGGCATCTGGATTCAAAAGGAGCCATGGAGAATGTCAAAAGGATAATGGGTCTCTTACAATTGGAACCTTGGGTCAATGATAAAGTGCTAAATACAACAAACATGAAAAAACTGGGTTTAGCATTATGACCTCTAGAAACCCATAGAAACTACTCAATATCTAGCCAAGTTTGTAGTTTATGATTAGATATGGTCACTACCTACAAAATACACACAATTGGCCTAAGAAACTAGCAATATTGAGAAAGTTATACTTGCTACTCTAAAATGTATCGTATTCTTCAGCAATCAAAAAACTCAACCATCATAATATACTATGCTATATAGCATATTAGGTCCCCCAAAACTCAAGGAAGATCAGCTTTATGTTATACATTACACTTACACAATCAAAATTGAATTTGGATATCAAGAAAGCCACCAACAAAATCATAAAAGTGCTAATTTTGGCTAAAAAACAGGATTATGCAATTCTTGTAAATTGGTCATAACTTTCAATTGTAACACTTAGCTCTCCCTACAAGCATCAAAACATGTTGAGAACTATGAAGGCCTAACCTCTAGCCATCTAAACCTCACAAACATGAAGTTTAGAGTGGTATAGTTGCCAAAAATTGAAAAAAAGCCAAAAACAGGACCCGTTTTTTCACACAGTTTAGGTTCAAAAATGTTGTGCAAGAGTAAGGTTAATGGTGGGATCGATACTCAAAAAAAAATGCTCAACACTTAGCTGTGTAAAATTGATACTCTGTATCTGTGTAAAATCGATACTCCAAAAAAAATATCAAGTTTTTTTCAGCTCATAAGGCAACTTTGTGGATATATAGCACCTAGAAATTCATTTTCATACTCTTCAAATAATTCAAGCAAAATGGTCACTTAACAGGACACAAAAGTGTCCAAGGACATAAAAGTGTCCTGTTACCATTCTAGTGTTAAAGTACCACATTGGAATCTAAGTGGGAGGTTGTTGGGGTATAAATCCCAATGTGGTCGCCCAGGTAAGTGGGCGGGCCGCCAGGTATGTACACATATTCTTTTGTAAAAACCTAATAAGAACTCACTATGCTCTACACATTACATTAGAGCGAGTTCACCATATCATCGTGCTCTTCTTCTCGCACTCTCTCTCATGTCACACTTCCGCTCGTACTCCTTCACCCACTTCTTCTAAAGATAAGCCTCCTTTCACATTAAGGTTATTGACATTTATACCTAGGACATTCTAAATGGCCAGTGGCCGGCTCACACGGAACTTTGCAAATATCATTACAACATTCCAACTCAAGGAATTGATCCATTACTCTGGAATCAGGATTTACACAGAGTATCACTACACTAGCTCGGACAAAATAATAGACTACAAATGTGGTGTCCGGCTACGTGTCCGACCAGTTGGGCACCCCTTTGATTTATCCTCAAACAGCCAAAGGCAATTATGAAGATGTACCAGTCACTACCAATCAAGTTCTCCTCCACCTGGAATGCTATTCCCATCTCACTACATGGAGACCTTTAAGGAAGCAGTCATAACAGGGTTATTCAAAAAGGCTTCCACCATCTTGAACCCTCTTACCAAGGATTGGAAGGCCAGACACATAGAATAACAAAGTACATTGATGAACAATCCATTCAAAGATTTGTTAGTCAATGCCAAAATTATTGCCAAACCTTCCATGTTCAGCATAATTACAAAGACACTATAGAAAAGATAGTTTGACCACTAAAGAGAAGCAGAGACTATCTTTGCTATCAGAGAGTATCAGTGCTGATAGAAAAAGTAAATGAGCAGCTAGATGCACTTTTAAAAGCATACAAAGATAGACTCAAAAACAACCAAACCCAAGAGCAAAGAGGGATGACTTATCCATATGCAAAAATAGAAAAATAGAGATTGGAAATGTGTCGAAAGATGATTGAAACAGCCCAATCCTTGATTAAAAAATCCGCTTGGTAAACCTGCAAGTTGGCACGAGGTACCAGCTCCAACCCCTATCAAACCAAATCTAGAGAAACAAGTAGACACGAAGGAGAGACTCACAACTGCCTCTGAGACTAGGAGAGAACCTATCATAGTACCAAATACAACAAATGAGACAATTGATGGTTTCCAACCTAAAACATTGGTAGAAATGGGTAAGGATTGTAACAGTCTAGATGACCTGTGGAATCAAATGAAGCTAACAGGATGAACCACCAAATAAATAGCACGAGAAAGGAGGAAAATGATATCTTACCTCCCATTGAAGAGTTCGAGGTAAGATCAAAAATGAACTTTGATATGCATTCACAAGGGGGAGACCAGGGTTCAATTAGTTCGGGGCACAGCCAACCAGACTCGGTAAAAACTCTACCCTCTTACCTTGGGGAGTATGAAGCTAAGTCTGAGGTGATAGCAATCCCATCTCAAAGACTTTCTTCCAACAGAGTGATGGATTCACAAGGGTTATTTGAGTTATTGTCCACCCCTGTGGCATGCACAATCACGTTAGCCGAACTCCTGAGGTTACGACCAAACATGTGGACCACTGTAGGCAAATGCTTAGAGAAATTTGGAGTAAAAGACCCTACCTCGAAGCTTCAAGAAGGGATCAAAGAATTGGACAAGCCTCAACTAAAAAATAGGCTAGTACCTTTAAATAGTTTAGCACAATTTGAAAGACTGTTGAATAGTCTATTAAATAGAGCTCATATGAATGAGTTTGAGATATTAAGAGAGAACATATATTCTTTTTCTAAATAATACACTAAAGACGTATTTGATAAAGATTAATGAATGATAGATAGTCTGTCTATGAACAGTAAAATTAAGATTTTTGTTAATATCAGTATTTTATATTTATGTGTTTTAGCTTAAAATGAATGGGTAGCCATAAAAAAAGTTGAAAAAGTAAAAATTACGTTTTCAGCCAAAGAAAGACGTTTTTTTGCAATTCTGTCTACGAACCTTGTAGACCAGACCTATTCCCGTCGTTTTGAGTACCTGGATTGCTCTGTTCTGAGTTCGTTTGTAAAAGTTATGATAAAAACAATCAGAAGGCAGCAGCAGTGTAGTATACACAGGGACATGCAGACATACAACATCATACAACTCTCTCTGCTATCAACCAAGAAGTGGATTTGTTTCTTCATGGTAGACTATTGCAATTGAAATTATGAAGGTACATAATTATGTTTTTTTACTTTGATTATCATGTTGAATTGGTTGCACGAGCATGTTCTTTTGGCTATTTTGTAGGTGATGCAGAAATCAATGTGTGAAACAAGATCTGTGCAAAGTGTTATGATGAAAATCTAACCTTTACGGATCGCTTATCCATCACATTCTTATCTTATTCTCGCAGGTATACTTGGTGCGAAAATCGAGTTGATTGAACACCTAAAAAGCGGCTATTTTGAGAAGTTTCAGGCTTTTCGAGGAAAAGAAAGATAAAAGCACTACCGGTAGTGCGTTTGGGGATCATTCATAGATCTCCTCTTCTACGAGTGCGAGTGCGAGTACGAGTGTGATTGCGAGTGCGAGTGCCAGTGTGAGTGCGAGTACGAGTGAGACATTGCATGCAAGCGGACTGAAGCTCCGGGGTGGTTCGGAGGTTCGAGCTCCGTACAACGGAGTGCGCCCATATTCTATTGCTCATCTGCTGTATCAAAACTCAACAAGAATCCATCAATATAAAGATCTCCTTCTCTGTCTTTGCTATCTATCTCTATTATTCTGTTCCTGTGACAAGACACAAGCGGAATAGTTTGATTTAGCTACATTGGCAAGGTCGGAACTCCCAGCATGGTTAGGGCATAAAAAAGAGTGATGGATGTGCGGAGCTTCACATTGTGGGAGCTTAAAAAGAGAGGAATGCGTCTTAGAAAGAGCTATTGAGGACAAGGATTACATTCCGGAACCTTTTCCTGAAGATGCCTTAGAACCTCTGGAATGGGAACACATACTAGCAACATTGGATGTTTGTACCATTACAGACACCCAACGACAAAATTTTGCGATAAGGATGGCTATGATGTGCTACCCTATTACATGGTAAACCTTATACCAGCAGGAGATGAGAATGTAGACTCACCAGAACAAGAAGAGTTTTATGACTCCTCTGAGCATCTGGAATTAAGTAACGATGCAGATAACGAGTGTTCAGACAGCTCAAGCGAGCGTGGGGAGACAACCGCGAATATCAAGTTTTATGATTTTGAAAATCAACACCCTAGACGCCAGGAACGCTATAGAAAAAAAAGAGTAGAAAACAAAAATAGAGAGAACCTGATGCCCGGGATAAAAGATAAAACTCACTATCTAATGCTTGTCAAGGCAGAGGATTGTGTAAAAGACCAAATATCATGAAGATTCTCAAGAGTTCCAAGGAAAAGGACACAGGAGAAAATAAAACAAGCACGGAAGCCTAAAACAGAAACAAAATCAAGAAAATCTCAACAATCAAAATAGGAAAAGACAAAAGATCCAGAGTGGACCAAAATGGAGCTTAAAAAGAAATACCAAGAACTAAAACGATCGTTACGAGAGGTATAGACTATTGAGGGAGAAAGTGACGGTAAGGAGGATTCAAAAAAAGGAAACATGAATGTACCATCCCACTATTGAAAATTTACCATCCAGGACAGAAAAATCATAATCACACCACCAATAAGGGAAAAAATAAACTAGGAATCTTATGATGGGCCGGAAAATGCAAAACGGAAAGACCTCGTTGTGCCAGGTGAAGAGCCTCGGCCTATCTATATAGCAAGTGATTTAGAGCCTGAAGAAGAAGAAAGGTTAACACAACTTCTCAAGAAGTATAAAGACGTGTTTGCATCGTCCTACAAAGACCTCAAAGGAGTTGATCGATCGATATGCCAACATACAATTCCTTTGAAATCAGATGCCAAACCTAGCAAACAACGTCCTTACACATATAATGACACACTCGCTAAACGAATCAAAGAGGAGATTAAAAATCTGATGGATACTGAATTCATCTATGAAATCAAGCATACAGATTGGGTGTCACCCATTGTGGTTGTCCCCAAAAGGAACGGAAAGCTGCGTGTGTGTGTGTGAACCTCAAAAAAGAGAACACAGCCACAATATGGGATAATTAACCCTTGCCGATCAGAATATGTGCTTGAGAGGGTGGCTGAAAAACAGGCTTATTCCTTTTTAGATGGGTTTTCGGGGTATAACCAATTGGCAATTGCAATAGAGGATCAACACAAAACAGCATTTGCCATAGAGTGGGGAATATATGCGTATAGAGTTATGCCATTTGGCCTAACCAATGTCCCAGCTACCTTCCAAAGGTTAATGACTCATGCGTTCAAAGAATACCTGAGAATATTCTTAGAAATATATATGGATGATCTCTCTGTCCACTCTCTTATACGAGAAGAACATATTGACCATTTACTGAAGGTATTTGAGAAGTGCAGAACATATCAAATTTGTCTCAACCTGAAAAAGTGCATTTTTATGATAAGACAAGGCCGCATCTTAGGACATATTGTCTCAAGAAATGACATAACGACTCTCCTATGGTCAAAATGTCAAAAAAAAAACCATTTAGGCACTCAAATCTATATATGTAGCACACAGACATGTAGCCACAAACCACAATAAAACTAGAAATGATTATGCTTAAATGAAAGATCAAGATACAAGGAGAGCAATGAACTTTGCAAAATCAAATTCTGATTACCAAATCTTAAGAAAAACTAATTTCAAGTTTCTACTGAGTAATCGCTCACAATTGTACACAATTGTTGGATGATACGCCACTACGGACGTCAGCACAGTGAGAACTCATCTAACAAGATTTGTCAGCTAAGGACGAAGCTCGACCTGCAGGTGTATGGAAGCAAGCATAGGGTGTGAACCTACACTCGACCAACTATTGACTACTTCCTACAAAGGTCTTTACCCAATGTCTAAGTTACAACCTTCAAGAGTACACAAGAGGAGATTTCCTACAACGCTTTCAAGAGCCAAATACCCATCAAACGTTCTCAAAATGCTACGAAACTTGAGGAAAATCCTATTAACACCAATAGGTCGCTCTCCCTAAGGTCCATGACCCAAAACCCCAACCCTAAACACCCGGTGCAAAATCACGTAGGATGTCTGACATGTTTTTGCAAGTCATCGTTTCTGAAAACTAAAGTGCCTAATGTGTAGCTCTACTCATTGCAAATGTGTGGATATGCTGAAATGCAAAAAAGTACAACATATGCTCACCAAATGACCAGATATAGCTCGTGGGTGGATCTCGCAAAGCCAGGTCGTACACCTACAATGTAGGTGTTGGCGTGTAGCTCTCTTCGGGGGCAACACGTTGCAGTTCTCCGCACTTGATTCCGACCACCAGTGCGTGCGTAGCGTCAAGATAAACTCTCACTCTCTCTCGTACATAGAGTGTGCTCAACTCACACAGACAAAACTTTTAAAAAATGACAAAAGGTTTTTTGCATTAAGGTCAAAAGTGGTATAAATACCTTACAATATCAAACCCTAATGTTCCAATTTAACCATTTACTAAGTCTAAATTTCAAAAATTAGATACAATTTGGAAGCTTCTACAAGCCCCACTATTTACAAAGGTGAAATGACGGTTTCTCCTCAATTAAAGAATGAGTACAAAGGAAATTAGTATCCCGCCGGGCAATGATTCTCCGTTGGGTGTGTCCAGCCGCTAACACTCTCCCCCTCCTAGATCATGTCGTCCCCGAGATGACAGTAGAGCTGCTTCTTCAGTGGAGGCTTTCGCGCATCTTCAGAATAGACTCATACCGTGCATGTTGGGCCAGTAATGTAGGGCCGAATATATCTATATCAATGGTGAAGGAACCGGTGTAGAAGGCTTCTTCAAAGGCCTGGAGATGGATAGAGGGCATGTATCACCTCATGGGAAGGTTGAGCAGACAGTTCATACGCACATCTATGTGTGTCTTGGAAGAAGAATATGCTGTCTGTTGCCTGTCCAGGTTTAAAGATAAAAAAAACTGCCAGAAGGGTTTTACATATTTTCTTGAGCATAATGCAAGAGAGGTTAGGCGAGCCAGTGTGAACAATTTAATGGCGCCCGTTAGGGTTTTCACCATGTATTTCTCACTCATTCTCTCACCTGCCTTCAAGCCTGGCAGCTTTGGGTAGTTGAGCCATGTGGGGTGGCTTTTCTTCAATAGTTCTTGTTCTTTCCAATTCCGCATCCTTGGTAGAGGGCAAAAGCTAAGCTTGTCTCTGATTATTTTAGGCGCCTCTCCCAGATGTACTAAATACTGTGGGTATTTAGTTAGCCATGCCTTTCTCCATTTTGGCTGAGAGTCTACAATAAGCTTAACACCTTCTGGTTTGGTGATATCTTCTTCGTATAGTGGCACTATTGAATCCTCTTTAATCCTCTTGTTTATTGTAGTAGCTTCATACTTGAGAAGAGGATATGGGAGAGAGGGTTGTAGCCATTCATGTCGAACAACATTTGCATCTAATTTCTGAATGGTCATAGACTTCAATACCCTGTGCTCCCACTCCATTGCTTCTTTGGCGGTGTCTTTTATGGCTGCTTCTATTGCCTTTTGTAGATTGTCTTCTTCTTCTTGTGTCAGATCTCGGGGCTCTTGGGATGGTCCCACGAGGATGTCCTCTTGCATTGTTGTGTCCACTGGATCTGACACATTGTCCATATCAATTCCTTCCATAGCTGTTGGCCATGTGCTCACGTGTGACTCTTCAGTCTGTTGTTAGCCTTTTAGATCATCAATCTACTTTTGGTATGCTTCCTTTTCCTGTTCATCTTGATTCCCCATGGTCACTAAAAGGTGATTCAATTCAGCATTGGCTTTCTTAGCTTCTTCTAGATTTTTCTTGGTGTCTTCATTCTCAGTTTGCATCTTCTTGAGATCCTCGTCCATCTTCTTTTTCAAGGCTACTAGCTCATCTTTGATGGCCTTGTTCTCATCCTCCAAACGGATTTGCATCACTAGGGAGCCCTCGGCCATCATAAATCTTTGTCTTTTCTCTAGTGTCAACTCCTTTTGGAGTTCCTTCATCTGTTCTTCATACATATCCTTCTCTGAAGCAGTGCAAGTTGAGGTAGCGACTCTGACTCTGCCCGGAGATGCCCTTAGCCTTTGGATTGTCTGATCTTTCACTTTTATTTGATCTTTCATCTCTATAACTTCGTCCTCGCTGGCCTCATGTTCTAGCTCATCTTTTTCCTTAGCATTCCTCAAAGTCTACACTTCTTTGGACTCATTAGCAAGTTGGAGTGTCAAGTTGTCTCTTTCTTTCTCTGCATCCGTCAGTGATTTGTTGATTTTCTTATACTCTTCATCTGCTCTTTGAAGGTTTTGGTCTGCTGTCTGACTCTGACTTTCCGACTCTTGGCATCTTTTTAGTGCCGCGGCCAAATTAGCTTCCATCTTGGCTTGCTTCTGTGTGTTCTCTTGGTCCTGCTTTTGCAGCGAGTCCACCTCGGCTTTGATTTGAACTTCATTTTCTTTGAGATTATCACACTCAATCTCGGTGGCCATAGACCTTGCTCTGAGCCCAGTGAGTCTTTGCATCACCTCATTCCAATCATTGGCTTGTGGTTGTAAATCCATTGTATCTGTGGCCATTTCCTTCAACTCCACCAATCGAGGGCTCAACATATATTCTTTGGGCCTAGTTCTAGACAACTCAAAAGCTGCATTAGCTACCTCTTCCCGAGAGTGTCCAGCACAGCTAGTAGATCAAAGAATATTGTATAGTTTTTTTCTTCTGGATCTGGCTTCTCATTTTTTGGTTCAATTTCTTCCTTCTACTCTTTCTCTTTGTTCTCCTCTTCCTTGGAGTCTTGTTGCCCATCAGATTTTTTCAACTCCTCAGTTTGTCGTGGTTGAGGAAGACTAGGAGGAGGTGATGATGGTGGAGGTCTGGATTCTCGGCTTGATGGTGGGGTTGGTTGCTTCTTCTTGAAGTCCCGATCAACCTTTGTTTTCCTCTCTCTTTCTTGCCCTTCCTGATCTTCTAGCAGCTGCCTCTCACATGATCAACTTCTTCTTCAGTAAAAGGTATGTTTGGGATATTCTCAGCTGTAGCATCTAAGATCTCGAAATTCTTTATATAATCTTCAAAGTGATCCCTTTGAGTTCTTCGAGAAGATCCAGACATAGCCTCAAGTGAGGGCTTCCATAATTTGCTCAGTTCCCTTTTTAGCATCCACTCAACTCTGAAACTCTCCATTAGTCTTTCTAGCCTTGTTGCTTTCTGTGACTTTGTTTCCTTTACTGGCACTTGTAGAGTTTCTTTCTTCCCCTTCTTGGGCTGTGGCGACTCTTCTGGCACTGTCTCTAAATGGTTCTTCAACCTTGTGGATACCCTTGGAGCCTTAGGAGGCTCTTCTTCTTTGTCTTCCTTCAGCTTGATCCAATCATTTTGGGAGGGAGGTACAGGCCAATTTCCCTTGGCATGCAATGCTCCATAGATGACTTTGGTTATCAACTCACCATGCACAATATAAGTGGGATTTTTGGTCCCCATTTTCACAAGGTTGTCATGAATGGAAGCAACATAGTTTATCTCCCTCCGGTGGGTCTTCTGCATCGCCCAAGTGAAAGTGGTGGAAATAGCTCCAGGTGGCATCCTGTATTTCTGTGGCCGCTTGGTACACATGTGGAATTACTGATTGTATAGTTGGCTCATGATGGCCACCTTTAGGTTTGCAATATCTTCAAATGTATAGTTATTTTTCTTCTCTGAGTAGACCTTAATGTCATCCCGCCTCTTAGTCACATTATCTCCTTTGTTAGAGAGGTCAAGTGCTGTTGCCACCACCTTCTCTGTGATGAGAATCATCATATGAGGCTTGCCTTGCAGATCTGTAACTCTGGCTACGCCGTCCTCTTTGATTGTGGTGACAAATTCCCACACTCTTTTAACATCAATCCCTGCTTGCAAGGCTTCAAAGTAATGGTGTAGGTCCACTTTCTCCAAGTAGTCCCCCATCTTGCTCCTAAAAAATTCATTGATCTCTTGAGGGATCATGGGTAGCTCCACTGCATTTCCCTCTGGATCTTTAAACACTCCTTGGTAGATTCTCAGCTCATTGGTTTCTAGTAGGTCATTTTGAATCCAAGTGCTTGTGGGCTTCAGGGTTCCTTTGGGATAACAAAAGGCTCCACTTCTTCTGAGTAGTCCTTGATAGTCATCCTCTTCTTTTTTGTAGGCGACTTTGTGGTTGCCATGGATCCTGTTGCACCCAGTAGTCCAAAGTTAGCGTTCTTTTCATAGATTTGCTAGTAAACTGAGTTTTGACTACCCAAATGACTTGAAAATTGAAATAAGAACTCAAAAGGGACTAGGGAAGCCATGCATGTGCCCACAATAGGTTTTTGGATGAAAAATAAGCATGTAGACATCCTACGTGTAGGATGTCTACTTTCTCTGATTTTGATGAAACTTGACATGCTTGTGGTCCTTGACGTGTGCAACATGGCTATGTACTTGGAATTTGGTTTGGACATCAAAAAGTGCAATTTTGAGCAGATTTAGGCTTTTGGCTCACAAAATGGGTAGGATGTCTTATATGGATGGGCAAATGATATCCAATTGGATTGAAATTTGATATATAGGCTTCCTATACCATGTAAAAGACTCCCATGATGTCAATTGTTGTATAGAAGGTCAATATGACCCTGGAGACATCCTACGCATAGGATGTCTCTTTTCTCAGAATGACTTGATTTTGGTTCTGTGTGGGTAGCCCTTAGTATGTAGAACATGGCCCGGTTCTTAGATTTTGATTTGGATAAGCGTTGGTGTTGTTAGGAGCATGTTTAGTGTTTTTGGCTCAGAAAAGTGCATCCTTGAGGTTTTGGGGGCCAAATGTGATGGGTCTGGCTTGAAATTTGATATATGAGCTTGTGAAGATGTTATAAAGATATGTGGAACTCAAAAACACCACCCGGAGGTCAAATAGGTCATTTAGACATCCTACGCGTAGGATGTCTATTTCACTATTTTTCATATTTGACTCAACAGTTAGCTTGGCAATGTGATAATGAGTGTATTGTGCAAGTTTCATGTGATTTGGACTAGTTTTGGTAGGTCTATGACCCTTTATTGCCTCTATTCTCTAACTTTTTGTTTTTTGATGCATATGAGGTCAACTCTTGTCCAAATGTGATGAAACTTGATGGCTAGCATGTATAAGCTATGTAGAAGTTATGTATGAGGTGAGATATTGAGTTGGGTGCCCAAACATGGCCTTGAGACATCCTACGTGTAGGATGTCTCCTGATGAATTCTTTTGGAGAAGTGCTACTAGTATATGCCCTTAGCCCCCCTGAGTCCCCTTCAAGCCTTGCTTCAATAAAAAAGTAAAACAGATAGATAGAAACTCCACGGTTTGGCTTTCAGAGCCTCTGAGTCATTTTCTGACTCTTGGAGTGCTTTTGGGCGATGAAATTTCTTAATGTTAGTCTCCATAGCTTCATGGTTCCTTCGGGAACCTTGCCATATGGTTCTTGTTGGCTTTGGCAATTTGTCGCTCTAGAAGCGCCTGTGGTTGCGTTTGCATGCCTTCGATGACTTGTGGTGGTCTAACACCATAGGACTTGGTTGTTGATGGTCTAGGCAAGCCGCTCGTGAAGTTTGGTGGCAAACGGACATCCGGTTTGTCCGTGATAGCCAGTTGACGCTTTGTGTGTCCTATGCCGTTTCTAAAGCTTAGTCCCCTTTTGGATTGCCTTATGGTCATGAGGGCTATATAGACTTGTAGAGCATGTCGAGATGCTCCTACCCATGAGTTTTGGTAGCATTTGGGCGACTTTCCACCGATTTACCACTTGGTGGCGTCTTGCAGGGCTCTAGAATTTAGGGTTTTTCCCGTTGGTTTTTTTCCGCCTTTGTGCATTCAAGAGTGGTCTCCTATGTTAGGGTAAACCCCCTATGAAGCCTTATTGCTATTGGGTTAGCCGTTAGGTGGCTACCTCTAGCTGTAGGTCTCTACTACCCGTTCCCTGTGTGAACCCTACACTAGTTTTCGCGATAAAACATCAAACATACGCGAGAAGCTCAAGGTGTTGAGCCTACCTCTCATATCTGGAGCGTGTCGGGTGGTCGTGCACGTCGTAGAAGCAGTTGGAAGTCCGGTTCGTTCTAGGTGGCAAGAGCTCTCTCTCAAGAGGGAAATAGTAGAAATGAGCTCTAAGTGAAGTGAAAAAATCTTATAATGGGGGTTCCCAGACCACTTTCTATGAAATTTGACATGTGCTCCTAACTTCTTGCGAGATGTGGTTTAGGCTTGAAAAGTTCTTGATTTGGACTCTGTTTGCCCAGTTTCCGAGAAATTTGACGTTTTAGTCAAAATCTGGCCAAAACACGCCTCCCGCTCCATTCACATAATTGCACCCCCATTGTACCATAGCTTGTCCTATAGTCACTGATTATCCCCATTTTGTTTTTTTCATTATGACCATATTTCACCTGCATTTTGTATTTTTGAAGTTTTTCTGCCGATAATTAGTAAAATTAAAAAGAAAATAGCAAAAAAAAAACCCAAAAAATCTCCAAAAATCACAAGAACTCAAAAACATCATCGCAAAACACTATGTATACTTACATGCAATTTTTATGGCTGGATTTCTCCGTTTTACCAATATTTTGCCGAACAAATGACTATTTTTACATATATATACACACACTAGAGGCCTAATTTGGCGTTTGGCCCCATACAATTGTAGATTCGTACTGTATAAGGGCATGTGTACTTAGGCTAGTCCAGAAAAGTTTGCAATCAAACGAAAACCCTTCAAAATATTCAAAAAACATGCCCTTTTTTTCTCTTTCACCTTCATTGGGTCCGCATTGAGAATGCCTTCCCCCCTCCTAGTCGGAGTCCTCCTAGATGACAAGGTATCGCCTCGGGGTATGTGCAGTGCATGGGTTAAAAATTGTGCTAATGCGCGGCCTTGTAATGTGGCCCTATTTGATGCATACTCAGTCAATGCATGGAAAAATTAATGTTGTGCGAGAGGAGGGAATAAGCAATTCGACGTCGAGGTTTCTTGTTTGTTGCTGATTTGGTTGGCGGATTTTCTTTGCAAGTAAAAGTTGTAACTCTACAGCTCTTTGTTTCTTTGATCGTCTTTTTTGCAAAAGTTGCGTGGGTTGTCGCTACTGTCGATACGGCCGTGGTTTTCGTGGATGGAAGTGTCATTTCCATTTTAGCTATAATCTTGTTCTCTGTTAATTGACCTTTGGAGTTTTGTTGTGGACGCCTTTGTAGGTTTATTGCCTCGTCTGTGGTTGTCACTGATGTTCTGCTGATCGGCACCCACATAGATCGGTTTGCCGGTTTCATATGTAGTGTGTTTCTGGCTGCTGGTGTTGCTTATACTAAAGGGAGTTCCTGTTGCTTTGGTTTGGGGATCCAAATGCGTGTCGCATTTAAGTGGTTACTGAGCATTCTCTTCAGGATCCATATCTTTTTTATTCCCTTGGTTGTTGATTTAACTGTATTCTTTTGTTGACTTGTGGTGTTTTATTGTGTTTTGGATGCCATGTCGCCTCTATGCTTCTGTACCCATACTTGTTTTTTGCATGTTGCTAACCTTGATCTATTCATTGTGGTATGTGTTGTCTTATTTTTGTAGTGAACATGGTTGGCCTTTCCTTGCTTATTCTCCATGGGTATCGTGTTGTGCTTTATTGGCACCCATCCTTTTTGTTCTTTATCCAGTGATGGTGGTGCTATCATCTGGTTCTTTCGGGTTGTCTGCGCAAAGGATACCACCTGTTGTTTTTGTGCATGCTGAATTTTGACAGTATCCAAATTCCAATCTATCTGCACATTATGCGCTTTCTGCCAAGGTTGTCCCAACAACATGGGGTGTAGTGTACTGCATCCTCAACCACATAAAACTTGTGGGGGTAAACATATTGATGTATTTGTACATGCAATATTGTCCAACCCAATGTTCCTAGCGAATGTGATGTACTACTTTCCAGCACTTAATGAGTAGGATGGAGTTGTTCCTCAAGCTTGAGCTGTTTATATAATTTTTAAGAGATCACATTTGCTTGATCTCTGGAATCAAGCAATGTCATTGATTCAACTTTTTTGCTATCCACTTTGACTAAAATTATTGGTTCCACTTTGTCTTCACCAAAATTCGTTAATCGAATAGCATTTATTCGCAACGGTGATCCACTTTGTTGCTATTGCCGTAGAAGCCTTCTTTTTGCAATGAGTTCTTTTGCTTTTGCTTGTGCTTCTTCTCGTACCCTTTGTTTTTATCCTTCATCCATTGTTTTTCTTGATGGATTTGTTGAAGCATATCCTCTGTTAGTGGTAAATGATACTTTTTTAACCGACACCCATTAATCCAATTTGGCATTTCTTCTCTTGCCAATGTAGCTAGTTTGACAGCTCCACTTTGTGATAAATCACTAATCACAAAGGGTCCCATCCCTTTATTTTTATGTTTTTTGGCATGTTGCTTCAAGGTATAAACAAGTACATAATCACCTGTTTTGAACTCTTTCGTATGCACATGCTTATCAAAAAACTCTTTTTGTTCTCTCTTTTTAGCATAGATCGAAGCTACGGCTCTCAGTTGAAGTTCATCTAGATTTTCAAGATCATCTATTCTTGAAGAGATCTCATGGCCTGTCCATTCTAAACGTTTTGCTACTCGTAGAGGTGGAACTAAAAATCTATGGGTAATATAGCGTTTAGACAAAACACCATGTTGTACGGTGTGGTTCCGATTGATGTTTTGTTAGCTACCCTGTATGACCATAGTGTTGAGTGTAATTGTAGATCCCAGTCTTTCCTTGACTCTGATACAATTTTAGTCAAATCATTGCATAGGATTTTATTCGTGGCCTCAACTTGTCCATTTTCCTCTAATAGATATTCAATGACCATGAATGTATGACTATGAATTCCTCTAGCAGGTATTCAATGACTTCATTAAGAAAATGTGTTCCTCGATCATCACTGACAATTTCTATTGGTAATCCGTATCGTACAAAGACATTCTCATACAAAAATTGTAGAGTGGTTCTCGCGTCTTCTTTTTTGTGTTGCTTTGGCTTCAACCCATTTTGTGAGATAGTCTGTAGCCACAATGATATATTGGGTATGGGTGCGATATGCAAGGAGTGAAATAGGCCCCACAAAATCAATTCCCCATTTTGCAAATGCTCGTGCTCCCATCATTGGTCGTAGTGGCATCTCATCTCTCTTTATCGGCACCTTAGTGCGCTGACATGCATCACAACGCTTTGCAAACTCCTCAGCATCCATGTGCAATGTAGGCCACCATATTCCTACGGCGGTTAAGATAATTTTTGCCATCTTATCGTCTGAAAAATGGCCTCCACTTATTGCTCCATGTGCGTGTTCTAGAATCAGTAGGTATTCACTTTCACTTGCATGGATTCTAAGTTGATTGTCCTTTCCTCTCTTGTAGAGTTGATTTCCAATTAAATTAAAGTCTCAAGCCTCCAGCTCTATAGCCCTTTTTTGCGCTTTTGTTATGTTTTCAGCAAATTTCCTTGTTGTTTAGAAATCAATGATATATTGACTCTATGCAGGTGCAATGGTTACCTGAAACAATGTTGCATGATCCACAGGTCGTTTGGCACTACATATATTACAATTGTTAACATAAGCATGTGTGTCAGCATACATAATTGGCCAATAAATCCTAGGTGTTTCAATCGTTGGTGTGTTTTCATTGTTGAACAATGAAATGCACAATCTTGGATGTGTGCTTCTTCAAGATAACACTCGAATTCCTGTGGATTTATACATAATCGTAGAATTTGGTCCAAGCCTAGATGGTACAGTCGTCCTGCAACAATCAACTGAAAATTTTTTGTTTGTCGAAATGTTTGTTGTTTGAATCTGTCTTCCTTATTATCAAATCTACCTCCAAAGGAAAGAATGCTAACAATTTTCTGAGACCATTTGGGTATCATTTCAATATTGAAAAGATAAGCATTAGGTATGTCATCATCTACTCCTTCAGGAGCTTCCCCATTTTGTAGCCTTGCAACATGATCCGCCTGTAGATGAGTTTTATCCTTTTTTACTACCACTATGAAGTCAAACTCTAGCAATATAATAAACCAGTGTACAATTCTCCCAGTATTGCATGGTTTATTTACTAGATACAAAAGAGCTTGATGATCTGTGAAGAACACAAATTTGTTTGCAAGCAAGTAACGTCGAAATTTGTTTACAGCATAAATCATTCCTAATCCCTCTCTTTTAGTGGTGTTGTAGTTCTTTTCTGCACTATTTATCTGTCAGCTCGCATAACAAACTGGAAAATCCATTGTTCCGTCTCCAAGTTGAGCCAGAATACTCCCAATTGCGCATGCAGATGCATCAATGTGAACATGAAATATCTTTTCCCAATCTGGTGCTTTAAGTACAGGTGCTGATACAAGGCTTTCCTTAAGCTTTTGGAATGAAGTTTCACACTCCTCAGTCCAGTCGAAACTGACTAATAAGCGATATAGTGGTTGTGCAATGACCGCATACATATATATGAATCTTCGATAATATCCGCAGTGTTCCATGAAGGATTATACTTGTTTGGCATTAGTAGGCCTGGGCAAGTCTATTATGACTCTAATTATCTATCTGGACTGTTCTACTGCAAGTTTTTTGACTTGGACTATGATGGATTGAGATTTTTGCACCTTGTTGGATGACCTTAAGACTTTGTGGACTAGTGTCCTGAGACCTAACATAGCTTTCCTCAAATTTTTGTGACAAGTTAGGTTCGTTTAGTCGGAGAAATGACATGATGACCTAGAGCAACAAGATAAGACATAGGCAAGATTTCAAATCGAAGAGTGATAGTTTTCTTATTGTGTTGATAGACAAAACTACCACTTCTTGAGGTTGACACCCTTAGAGAGGTTCTTTTCATGAGGTTGACACCCCACAATTAGAACCTCTTTAGCACCAAAAAATTGATTTTTGCCCTAAAAGTGTTATGTTAACTTCTTTAAGCCTGGACAAAATAGCATCACAACCAGCAATATGTTGAGAAACAAACTGTCGATGCCCCCTCTGATCTTTTACCTCATCTTTTGAGACTTCCTCACATCCTTTATTTTTTAGATCATCAATGAAAGGCATAGTAGCATGAGAGACAATGTCCCTTAATACCTTATTCATGCCGTTCGTCATATGAGCTACAGAATTAGAACACCTTGTGTGGCAGAGTGCACATCCTTACCAACCAGACATGTGTATGCATCGTAGTGAGATCCCTGCTCTCCAAAGTTAACTGAAATTGATCATATCCAGAATAAAGATCACCCATAGAGTAAATTGATCTACTTTCAAAGGCTTCAACAAATTCATCCACAATTGGGACAGTACCATTGCGGATTGTTACCTTGTTAGCCAACTGCATATCATGTATGAACCTTAAAGTACCATTTTTCTTTAGAACAGTGAACCATCAATTGGAGTATGGTGCACATGATGGTTTCAAAACTCTCATTTGTATCTTCTCATTAATCTAATCAATAATCTTTGGCAAGTGAGATTTAGGGACTGGAATGGGACATAAGCTCCATGGCATGTGTGGAACAATGAATATAACCATAGGTGAAACAACACTTGGATCCACACATCCCAATATCACTTGGCTCAAAAGCGAAAGCTTTACTGTGTTTTTCGAGCATACCTTGAAAACACTTGATTTCTTCTTCATTGAGGAAACCATCTTCTCCAACCTTCAGTTGTTGCAATGTCTCCTTAGTGAATTGAAGTCCAATGTTCTTTGAATTGACATCTATTTTGCTCAAATCCACCACCCGTTGTCCACATAAATAGGCCATTTTCCCTTTTGGTGAAAATTCTTTGCCATCAGATTGATTTTTGAACCATGGTCTATACAGGCTAAGAATAGCTCCTCAATGTCGCCAAGCTTTACCATAATTTCATTCGTTGCTCTTGCCCAATGAGTCCTTGAAAAGTGACTCTTGGGTATATTTTGTTCATCTTCCCCATCATTAAAATGCATGTTTCTTACCTCAGGTACAATCCGGTTTGAAACCAACACAACCTTTCACTCTTCTTCTTCAAGATTTGCCAAATATTCTTCATACTCATCTAGAATTGCTTCAATGTGTTGAACCACTTGGCTCTTAAATTATTTTGGCTCTTGCTCACTCGGTATATATTGCTTTCATTTTGATAATACCAATGATCTCCTCATGGAACTTGTGCTTGGAAATTTCTCTTTTTTCCTTCTCTTCCACCATAGTTTCATTGGCTTGAGCTTTATAAGCAATATATGCATATATTAAAAGAGAATCTACTAGATCGGTCCATCCAGTAGTATCTTGAATTGAATTCCCTACCTATCGTAACTTCTCGTGCGTTACCTTACCCGGTTTTTTTGTCTTTGTTGAGATGTAGAGAGAAAGAGAGAGAGACGAGACAAGAGACACACCATATACGCTCCCAAAGACTGATAAGACCATATTAGGTAAAGTGGGAAAATCCCAATTCCCAGGTTGGACAACTTTCAATATATCATGTATAAAATATAGAGATTTTGTCAAAAATTTGAGTTTTCTTAAGGTCTCATTCCACTTTATGCACATACAATACACAATGAAAAAAACTAAAATATCATGGTTTCAATCAATTGGATTATTAGGAGAGGAGTATATTGCATCCATTATCGTTGTCTATGTTCTACTGTCCTACCTACAACTTATCTCAACATGGAGAGCTTGGTTTCTAGGTCCACCACTTGTCCAAGTTAATGTAAAAGTGACTCAAGGTTCACAACTTGTGAAAGCAAGGATCCATTGAGGAATACAATCCACTTGGCTATTTTTCCTTAATTTATTGCATGTGACATTTAAGCAAGGTCCACTTCTAATCTATAACTTCTTAATTTGAGGCATGGGGCATACATAAAATATGTAGCATATGCTCTATTGCCTCATAGGAAGGTTGGTTTCAAGGTGCACTTATCCATGCTAGCCTATCTTGGAGAAATGATGGAGCTTGCTTCTCTCCTTGTTTCAATGGAGACTAGCTTGGACAAGTGGTGGACCTTTGCTTCTCTCTATGTTTCAATAGAGTTAGCTTGGACAAGTGGTGATCTTGGAACAAAAACCCCATGTAAAACATATCATGGGTATTCCAAGTGATTAGAAAGATTACCATTTAAGATATAACCTTATAGGTTGGACAACTAGATCTTGGCTTGGAGAAATGGTGGACCTTTGATTCTCTCCATGTTTCAATGGAGTCTATCTTGGAGAAATGGTGGAGCTTGCTTCTGTCCATGTTTCAATGGAGCCTAGCTTGAATAGTTGGTGGACCTTTGCTTCTCTCTATGTTTCAATAGAGTTAGCTCAGACACGTGGTGGATCTTCAAAATAAACCAACTACTATCAATTTTGCCTAGCTTGGACAAGTGGTGGAGTGTTTCTCTACTCCATGTTTCAATGGATCTTAGCTTGGACAAGTGTTGGACCTTAAAACAAAAACCCCATGTACAACATAGAATGGATTTTCTGGATTTCAATGGAGTCTAGATTTAACAAATGGTGGAGCTTGTCTTCATCCATGTTTCAATGAAACTAGCTTGGACAAGTGGTGGACCTTGTAACAAACCCTCCCATGTACAACATATCATTGGTTTTCTAAGTGATGGGAAGGAATACCATTCAAGATATAAACTTATAGCTTGGATAAGTAGTTGACTTTAAAACCAAATTCATCATAATACAATGAAATACAGGTCAGCCAATTCCTAAATCTTCAGACCAAACCTCCCATGCTATTAGAGATAATATATTGGATAAGTGGTGGACCTTCTATTATTTTCCCATGCCTAGTTTAGACAACCGGTACACTTCGCAGCTATAAAGGTTGGACGAGTTGTGGAGCCTTGTTTCTATCCATGTTTTAATGGATCCTAGCTTGGACAAGTGGTGGACCTTGGAAAAAAGCTTCCATGTACAACATATATGAGGTTTTCCATGTTTTAATGGAACCTATCTTGGACAAATGGTGAAGCTTTCTTCTCTCCATGTTGATTTTGGAACTACCTTAGACAAGTGGTGGAGCTTTTCTTTTCTACTCTTCATAATACAATGAAGTATATGCTGGCTACATGGTGAATCTTAAGGCCAAACCTCCCATTTTACTAGAGATGATATGTTGGACAAGTGGATCAACCTTCTATCATTTCTCCATGACTATATTGGACAATTAGTAGACATAACATCTCTCTATGTTGTCTAGAGATGAGCTTGGACAAGTGATGGACCCTGCTTCTCTCTTCCCTTGGTTTACTAGTTTGAAGACTCAGTATATATACTTTCTTAGATCTAGCTTGAACGAGTGGTGGACCTTGCATCCACAATCTTAATTCAGTACAAAAAAGTATATGAAAAAATAACATAGGAATCTTGGTTTGAAGGTCAAGCAATTAGGTTCCAAATGCACATAACAATATATTTTCCACCCATATTAAAAGAAAGTTAAATATGTTATTACCAAATTGACAAAGGTAACGTCCAAGAATTATATCTTTCCATCTTGTCAGATCTAAATCTTCATCAAGGCGACATGCATGTATACATCAACTTTCAAGCCGTTCAAGAATACATGCACTTAGATTCCATAGTTTTGTTTTCAAAGTCTTTTAGGTTCTAAAACTCTTTCACATAAAGTATGTAATGACAAAATTCTTGAAGCAAACATTTGTGCCCAAGAAAAAGATCCCTCTCACATATTTAAAGTCCATGAATTCTCTGATCCACACTTACAAGTTTTATTTTGACATCAAACATCAATTCTTTCATAGTTCCAAATAAATGCAACCTCGATATGAATTGACAAAAAATGAATTTCTTTTACTATATGACCCAACATAGGCCCCAATCAAATAAAAAATGAGTCCCCAAAAATTTGGGTGCACTCTAGCAATACATCAGAGTCCCCTTACAATAGGATGCACTCCAATAGTACATTGAAGTCCCCTTAGAGTAGGGTGCACTCCATTCAAGTGTTCATAAAATTGACACACCTTTAAAAAAAAAAAAAAGACTATATGAAATTATACAAATGTTGAAAGATACACACTAGAATAAAAAAAGCATCTTATAGCCATATTTATTCAATGCTTTCGTGTTGACAAGTACACACCAAGGACATAATTTGTCTCAGAATCACTATACTGATTTACAATTGTGTTGTATGTATAGACTCTCTTATCTCTTGCATACAACCATCCTACCAACCATGGAATTATGGTTCTCTGCAAGAAGTTTTGAAGTTGCTCGGAAGTTTGCCTCCACATCTTTGGAAATATAAGATATGTCCTTGGCATGTTCCACATCACCCTATATGGAGTGTCATCAAAAATTAAGGTATTGTTTGCATCCAAATCCTCAAATATCTTCCAAATATCACTCAGATTTTTGTGATAAACCCTTGTAAATCCTAACATGATATTTGGATTTTGGCAATTTTTGTTACTCATAAACACCTTGAACTTGGTATACTGCTGAGGAAAACACTTTTGTGTGATGCGTTGCACCCTTGTTAAGTTATAGCAACTCCATATCCATAGCTCAAAGTATTCAGCACAAAAATCCAAAAAACTTTGTGCGTCTGGTCGCACCACATGATAAACTTCATCTTTGTCCTCCACAAGTCGCATGTGTTGAGCCCAAGATGGCATAGAATCTCCATGTTTCATTTCAACTGTCTTGAGAAGTAACCCCTCTAGATCCAAGATAAGTACTCTTTTGATGTCCTTGAAAGCAAGTGGTAGGTGATAAGGAGGTGATTCATTCCTTGGACAAGGTCTTGGAGGAGGTTGGATGGGTAATTCAATAGTTTTCTTCAATTTATGCCAGCATATAGCCAATCCATTTTTCTGTAATGGTTCTGAAATTAAAGAACAAGAACACTTAATGCAAACACAACAATAGACATGAGTTTTACATTGTCTACCCTAAGGTTTTATTAGATACCAAAATCCATCTATGATCTACTCATTAATAGAAAGAAAGTCAAATTAAAATCCTGACTCTTTTTTATGCTACACTCTCTCTTAGTCTCAATACCATGGAGTTCAACTAGACTTAAGTCAACCATTAACTACTACTTGTTGTTAAAGGTATTCTTGAAGTGTATAAGGCTTAACCAATGCTCTAGTGTAGAATAGGTATTTAGGTCTCAAGGTCTACCACTTATCCAAGCAAAGATCCATTTAGATATGGAAACCCAATTTTTCTTAATATAATGATATAGAGTGGACAAGTGGTGAATCCTGAGACCAAGCCACTCATGCTACTAGGGATAATAGGTTGGACAAGTGGTGGACCTTGAATGTAAACCCCCCATGTACAAAGTATCAGGGGTTTTGGGTATTTCAATGGACTCTAGCATCTTGGAAACATGGTGGAGCTTACTTCTCTCCATGTTTCAATGGAGTCTATCTTGGATAAATGGTGGAGCATCATTCTCTCCATGTTTCAATGGAGCCTACCTTGGACAAGTGGTGCACGTTTGTTTCTCTCTATGTTTGAACAGATTTAGCTTGGACAAGTGGTGGACCTTGGAACAAAATCCCCATGTAAAACATATCATGGACATTACAAGTGGTGAGAAAAAATACCATTCAATATATAACCTTATAGGTTGGAAAAGTGGTGGACCTTAACACCCAATTATTCTTAATATAATGACATAGAGTGGACAAGTGGTGAATCTTGCGACCAAACCTACTAGGAAAAGTACGCTGGACAAGTGGTGGACCTTGAATGCAAACCCCCCATGTACAAAATATTACTCATGCTACTAGGAATAATTTGGTATTAAGGTCCATGTTTCAATGGAGCCTAGCTTGGAAAAGTGGTGGACCTTTGTTTCTCTCTATGTTTCAATAGAATTTGCTTGGACAAGTGGTGAACCTTGGAACAAAACCCCCATGTAAAGCATGTCATGGGCATTACAAGTGGTGAGAAAAAATACCATTCAAGGTATAACCTTATAGGCTGGACAAGTGGTGGACCTTAGCACCCAATTCCTCTTATTATAATGACATATAGTGGAAAAGTGGTGAATTGTGAGACCAAACCTACTAGGGATAATAGGTTGGAGAAATGGTTGACCTTGAATGTAAATCACCCATGTACAAAATATCATGGGTTTTGCGTATTTCAATGGAGCCTAGCATCTTGGAGACATGGTGGAACTTACTTCTCTCCATGTTTTAATGGAGCCTATCTAGGAGAAATGGTGGAGGTTCCTTCTCTCCATGTTTCAATGGAGCCTAGCTTGGACAAGTCGTGGACCTTTGTTTCTCTCTATGTTTGAATATGGTTAGCTTGGACAAGTGGTGGATCTTGGAATGAAACTCCCATGTAAAACATATCATGGGCATTTCAAGTGGCGAGAAAGGATACCATTTAAGATATAACCTTATAGGTTGGACAAGTGGTGGACCTTAACACAATAGAATGACATAGAGTGTACAAGTGGTGAATCTTGAAACCAAACCACTCATGCTACTAGGGATAATAGGTTAAACAAGTGGTGGGCCTTGAAATAAAACCCCCTAGAGTGTTTCAATGGAGCCTAGCTTGGAAACATGGTAAAGCTTGCTTCTCTCCATGTTTCAATGCAGCCTATCTTGGATAAATGGTGCAGCATCATTCTCTCCATGTTTCAATGGAGCCTAGCTTGGACAAGTGGTGGACCTTTGTTTCTCTCTATGTTTGAATAGAGTTATCTTGGAAAAGTGGTGGACCTTGGAACAAAAACCCCATGTAAAACATATCATGGGCATTACAAGTGGTGAGAAAAAATACCATTCAATATATAACCTTATAGGTTGGACAAGTGGTGGACCTTAACACCCAATTATTCTTAATATAATGACATAGAGTGGATAAGTGGTGAAATTGGGACCAAACCTACTAGGGAAATAGGTTGGACAAGTGGTGGACCTTGAATGTAAACGCCCCATGTACAAAATATCACTCATGCTACTAGAAATAATTTGGTATTAAGGTCCATGTTTCCATGCAGCCTAGCTTGGAAAAGTGGTGGACCTTTGTTTCTCTCTATGTTTCAATAGATTTATCTTGGACAAGTGGTGTACCTTGGAACAAAACCCCCATGTAAATCATGTCATGGGCATTACAAGTGGTGAGAAAAAATACCATTCAAGCTATAACATTATAGGTTGGACAAGTGGTGGACCTTAACACCTAATTCCTCTTAATATAATGACATAGAGTGGACAAGTGGTGAATCATGAGACCAAACCTACTAGGGATAATAGGTTGGACAAGTGGTGAACCTTGAATGTAAACCCCCCATGTACAAAAAATTATGGGTATTGGGTATTTCAATGGAGCCTAGCAACTTGGAGGCATGGTGGAGCTTATTTCTCTCCATGTTTCAATGGAGCCTATCTAGGAGAAACAGTGGAGGTTCCTTCTCTCCATGTTTCAATGAGCCTAGCTTGGACAAGTGGTGGACCTTTCTTTCTCTATATGTTTTAATAGAGTTAGCTTGGACAAGTGGTGGACCTTGGAATGAAACCCCCATGTAAAACATATCATGGGCATTTCAAGTGGTGAGAAAGGATACTATTTAAAATATAACCTTATAGGCTGGACAAGTGGTGGACTTTAACACATATTTCTTCTTCATATAATGACATAGAGTGTACAAGTGGTGAATCTTGAGACCAAACCACTCTTGCTACTAGGGATAATAGGTTGGACAAGTGGTGGACCTTGAATGTAAACCCCTCATGTACAAAATTATGGGTTTAGGGTATTTCAATGGAGCCTAGCTTGGAGACATGGTGGAGATTACTTCTCTCAATGTTTCAATGGAACCTATCTTGGAGAAATGGTGGATCATCCTTCTCTCCATGTTTCAATGGAGCCTATCTTGGACAAGTGGTGGACCTTTGCTTCTCTCTATGTTTTAATGGAGTTAGCTTGGACAAGTGGTGGGTCTTGGAACAAAACCCCTTTGTAAAACATAGCATGGACATTACAAGTGATGAGGAAAAATATCATTCAAGATATAACCTTATAGGTTGGAAAAGTGGTGATGGACCTTGACAAGTGGTGAAGGATACCATTTAAGATATACCCTTATAGGTTGGACAAGTGGTGGACCTTAACACCCAGTTATTCTTAATATAATGACATAGAGTGGATAAGTGGTGAATCTTAAGACCAAATCACTCATGCTACTAGGTATAATACGTTAGAGAAGTGGTAGACCTTGAATGTAAACACCCCATGTACAAAATATCATGGTTTTAGGGTGTTTCAATGGAGCCTAGAATCTCGGAGACATGGTAGATCTTGATTCTTTCCATGTTTGAATGGCACCTATCTTGGAAAAATGATGGAGGTTACTTCTCTCCATACTTCAACGGAGCCTAGCTTTGACAAGTGGTGAACCTTTGCTTCTCTCTATGTTTGAATAGAGTTAGCTTGGACAAGTGGTGGACCTTTGCTTCTCTCTATGTTTGAATAGAGTTAGCTTGGACAAGTGGTGGACCTTGGAATGAAACCCCCGTGTAAAACATATCATGGGCATTTCAAGTGGTGAGAAAGGATACCATTTAAGATATAACCTTATAGGTTGGACAAGTGGTGGACCTTAATACATAGTTCTTCTTAATATAATGACATAGAGTGTACAAGTGGTGTATCTTGAGACCAAACCACTCGTGCTACTAGGGATCCTAGCTTGGACAAGTGGTGGACCTTGGAAAAAAGTTCCCCTATACAACATAGATGAGTTTTTTCATGTTTTAATGGAAGAGAGATTCGACAAATGGTGGAGCTTGCTTATCTCCATGTGGATTTTAGAACTAGCTTGGACAAGTGGTGGAGCTTTGCTTTTTTACTCTTCATAATACAATGATGTATAGGTTGGTTACATGGTGAATCTTAAGGCCAAACCTCCCATCTTACTAGAGATGATAGGTTGGACAAGTGGTCAACCTTCTATCATTTCTCCATGCCTATAATTAGACAATTAGTAGAACTAGCATCTTTCTATGTTGTCTAGAGCTGAGCTTGGACAAGTAGTGGACCTTGCTACTCTCTTCCCTTGGATTATTAGTTTGAAGACTCATTATATATACTTGCTTAGATCTATATAATTACTCATTAGTTAGGTTACAAGTGGGTATGTAATTTGTTAGCCTCAAGGGACTTTGAATATTGAATAGTAAGAAAGTCAAGTGCTGGTTTGAAGATCTTTTGCTTATCTAAACTAGACTCTAACTCAATAATAAGTTTCATAAGTTCCACGAATTGTCCTATCTAGGCTCCAAAAGAGTCTTAATTGGTTTGTGCTAGATTCTAACTTCCTTGATGGGGTAGAATCCTAGAAAAATGAGGCACTATAAGTTTTACCTTAGCTCAAATGGATTTTTCACTTAAACTCGACTGCAATTTGGCTATCTAGTCTTTGTCTCGATGGAGTTTAACACTAGATACATAGTAGTGATATTTAAGCTTCATGTCTCTTCACTTGATCGAGATATGAGACCATACTTTCAAGGTCACCACTTGTCTTACCTAAAGACCAATGTGAGACATGGGAGCAAGAAAGCCATCCGATATTGTTTTAAGGACTATTACATAGGCAATCAATAACTTAAGTAAAGCAAAAAGACTTGGATCTTTCACAATTAATAACTTAAGTAAAGCCAAAAAGACTTGGATCTTTGACAATTTTTTTCAAACTAAAAAAGCACAATCTCATGCTAACAAAACTATAAATCACAATTGAAAGGTTTGAACAAGAAAAAGATCAACAATCTTAATAAGAAGGATACTTTTCATTTCATTTGATGATTACAAACTAAAATAAAGTCTCTCAAGAAATTGATAAACAAAAAATGTAGGTGACTGCTTCATTATTTTGAGCAAAAATATCAAAATCTCTATTGATTGAGCTCCATCTAGTAGTATCCTTTGTAAGATCCTGCAAGAAGGAATAAAAAGAAAGATTTGTTAGATACCATGCACATGAGTGTTCAAGCATGTGTATCAAGAATATATGACATGTCACTAGTACCTTAGGGTTGCTTTCTATCCAGCCTTAGAAGATTGTTCTCAGCTTTCACCTTATTTATATAAGCCTTTGCTGTGGTTGCCTTCAAAACTCCTTTTGTGTTACAACCCAATTGCCTAGCTAAAGTGGTCAATTGTGACGCCTTCATGCTTTCAATGGGTGTACGCTCCTTTGCCAAGATCTCTTGTATTTGGGCTCTTCTCATTTCATTGCGGTGGCTTGTGTCACTTGCATCTTCAATGATAGTTTCATCTCTGTCACCTTTTGCAGGTGGTATTCTTCTTGTAAAGAACACCTTAGCTGACCAAACATCATTTTTTGCTTCCAATACTCCATGATTTGTTTGTATTCACTATCATTTGTCACTATAGGTTGTCCATAACGATTAGAAGCAATTAAATCACGCACATCCCTTCTCTCATCAAGCTGAATCAAGTATGGCAGTAGCTCCTCCAAGAGCATATTGTCAACCATCTTCTCAGCATCAAATTGTGGTGGAAAAATGCAATTGTTTGCTGGTGAAATACATCCCTTGTAAGGAGAGTCATCAATAAGCACTGTTCTTTGTGGATCACATTCAAACCCCATGGCAATTTTGGCTAGAGGCTTGAACATTGCCTCAACGTTTGGATTGTCGGGTCTAAACAATTTTTGAGTTTGAGCGGTGTAGCAAACATCTTGCGACCAAATTGCAAAGAAAGGCAATGTATCCTCAGCTAAGTTGTTTAGTGCTGCAAGGATTTGATACACATTATTCCTAGTAGCTGTCGACCAAATTGCAACATTAAACCTTTGTAAAATAGTCTTCAAGAATTGGATGCAACCTGGCCTGAGTATAATATATCTTTTTGAATCCATTTGCACTGAGTTGTGGTGTGAGGATGGTTGAGGGGAACGTTTCAACAATAGACCATTTAAATCCAATATAATTGTAAGCATGGATTTCTCAACATCTACGCTACATGACGTAGTACCAATTGGCAATAGCTCGTGAGTGGACTTTTCAGTCTCTTTTGATGTATGTTGCATTTTTGAAGCATCGATTTCTTGGTTCTCATTATTGGAAGCTTGCTCAAGTTGCACAACACTAGACTCTAGTATAGAAATATCATCCATCTTGGGCACTTTAGAAACCATAGAATCTATGGATTCTATAGTTGTTGACTGAACCATAGGAGCATTATCCATCCCAGTTTGTGAATCTAAGAAAACACACACACAAATGGTATCTCAAAACCACTAGAATTTTATTCACCATATTTATATGTAGAACTCCTAGTAAGAAATTTATTTAAGGTAAAGTCGTTGTTAGAATCCTTGCAACCATTTTCAGCATTCGTACACCAAACACCACTTGTCTAAAATACAATCTACTAACTCAACATTTTCCATCCTACACTTTATTAAAGATGAGTACTTAAAGTGAAAACTAAAAGCCACCCTTGTTGAGGAAACATGGATACAAGGTCCACCAAATGTCCAACCTAGACTACAAGAAAATAATTAGAGATTTGGCTTAGATTTGGATTCAAAGGCCACCACTTATTCAAGTAAGATAACTCCACTTGTTTAAGACAGTAATGTTTGAAGCCCCACCACTTGTCCAACCTAGACATTGATTAAATTTTGGTAAGATTTATCACAAATCTAGAGTAGAATCAAGATTCTATGGCCAAGGTAGTCAAATATGTTAGACAACACACAAAGCATAAGAGCACTCTAGATTCTCGTTGAGCATAAACTAAACAATAATCAAATGTTATATTCACTTGAGATTTCATCCATGAAAAATGAAAATGATGCATGTACTTGAGATTTCCATCCATGTACAATACTTTACAATGTCAAGTAAAGTTATAGTCAGCAAACAACTCTTCTCCTGCTTCAACTTGACAAATAGTCTCAATGCATACATGGCCATATTCTTCTGACTTGATGTGTGAAGAGGTGCATTTATGCCAAGGTGGCAAATTTGGATCAAATGTATAGCGTACGTTGGGACAGACATTTGTACTGTGAGAACTATTTATATAGCCCGACACGTTTCCTTCTTCTACACAACCAATAATGTATGATTGATCTTCCTCTTCTTCTATGTTTGGATCCTCTAGAAGAGAATATTTATAAGCTCTTGGAAATATTTTGCATATCTTTTTCCAGTCTTGAAATCTATACTTATGCCCTCCATAGTTTAGAATAGTCAAACCACTTTCCAGGGTAGTATGCACAAATAGCCCATAACCAGCTCCTTCAATACATGAAAGTCGCACTTCAAAATCCACACCGTTAATATGGAAAATTACATCTTTGGGAATAGGAAAAGTTGGTGTCCCAAAAGGATCTTCATGCCAATCATAGTGTGAAATACATCTAGTTTTTATATCACTTAACTCCTTTGTGTCTGCAAAAAGAAGAAAATATTATGCATAAAATAATGACAATATCAAAGAAAGATATCATTATTTTATAGTCCAATAGGTCCATTGTATGGAAGACTTAGAGTGCCTCTTACATGGTGCCTCCAAGGTTTCCAAAAAATAAAATCATTGGAAAAAAAAGGCCACTGTGTCTCCAATCTATTGCCCATTTGAAGCATAGAGAGAACCAAGGTCCACCACTTGTCCAAGCTAGACATGGAGCATTGACACAAGATCCAACACTTATCCAAGAACCCTATAGTATATGTGGTAACATGGGATGCATTGATGCAACAAAAGTAGTCTAGCCTCCTCATCCATCTCTTTTTTCTTGTAGCCTAGAGGGATTAGTTTCAAGGTCTATCACTAGTCAAAAACTACACATAGAACATTGATACAAGGTTCCACCACATGTGAAACCTATCATCTCTAGTAGCATGGATGGTTTGATATCAAGGTTCATCGCGTGTCCTACCTATACTCTATTGTAGCATATAGATTCTGGTTTGGTGGTACTACACTTGTCCAAACTTGGCTTGTTGTTGATATCTGGAGGTAATCAAGGGTCCTCCACTTGTCCAAGTTAGGCATATAAAACAATTGCAAGGTCCACCATGTGTACAACATATGATTGATTATAGCATGCATGGTCTTATTTCATGGGCAACCATCTTCTCTCCAACATGTGTCCAACCTCGGCTCCATTGAAGCATGGAGAGAAGCAAGGTCCACCACTTATCAAAGCTATTATTTTCTCCCAGTGCTTTCAAAACCCATAATACGTTGTACATGGGGGGGGGGGGGGATTCTTGTTTCAAGGTCCACCACTTGGCTAAGATTGGATCCATTGAAACATAAAGAGAAGCAAGCTCTACCATTTGTCCAAGCTAGGAGCCATTGAAACATGAAAACCCCATAATATGTTGTATACGGGGGGTGTTTTTCAAGGTCTACCACTTGTCTAAGCTATGGTCCATTGGAACATGGAGAGAAGCAAAGCTCCACCACTTTTCTAAGCTAGGATCCATTGAAACATGGAGAGAAGCAAGCTCCATTGTTTGTCTAAGCTAGGCTCCATTGGAACATGGAGAAAACAAGCTCCACCACTTGCCTATTATTGCATAGAGATTCTGGTTTGAAGGTCCACCACTTGTCCAACCTTGCCTTCATGTATGGAGATAATCAAGAGTGCAATGCTTCTCTAAGCTAGGGACATAAAAGAGTTTCAAGGTCCACTACATATACGATCTATGATGGGTTGTAGCATGGGAGGTTTCATTTTAAGGTTGACCACTTCTCCAGCTCCGCTTGTCCAACCTCAGATCCATTGAAGAATGGAGAATAAAGGTGTACCAACTCTCCAAAATAGGCAAGACAATCTCTATAAAACCCATGAATTGTTAATATATGCTATGCTGTGGAGTTTTGTTTGAAGTTCCACTCCTTATCCAAGCTACAATCCATTGAAGCATGGAACTAAGTAAGATATATCTCTAGTCCAAGATAGGATCCATTGAAACATAGAGAGAATCAAGGTCCACCACTTGTCCAAGCTATGCATGGGTAATTGATATAAGGACCACTACGTTTTCACCTATACTATGCTCTATCATGGATGGTTTCATATCCCACCAATTTTCCAACCTATTTAGTAGGTTGTATTATGGGGGTTTGGTTTCAAGGTACTTCACTTGTCTAAGGTGGGTTCCATTGAACCATGGAGAGAAACTATGTCTACCACTTGTCCGAAATATGCTCCTTTAAAACATAAAAACAAGGTCCACCACTTGTCCAAGCTAAAGTTTCTCTCCATTGAAGCATGGAGAGAAACAAGGTCTACCACCTGTCCAAAATATGCTCCATTGAAACATAAAAGCAAGGTCCACCACTTGTCCAAGCTAATATAACAAATGGGTGTTGGTTACAAGGTGTACCACACTTGTCTAAACTAGTCTTCATGCAAGGTCTACCACATGTCCAAGCTATATGAGCTTGTTTTGAAGGTCTACCACACCTCTTGAAATTAGGATCCATGTAAGGTCCACCTTTTGTCAAGCTATGCATTTAATGAGTACTAAAACTAAGTAAATTGCAGTACTTAAATACCTTTCCAAGCTCATTAAGATTTTGGTCTCTAAGGCCGGCCACCACCACATGTCTAATCTATGCTCTAATTGATTACTTATGCTAGTTCTCAAAGTCCAAACATAAGCTCCCTTCTAGCAAGGTTAGTTTAAATTTAGGCTCCAGCACCTGTCTAAGCTAGGTTCAATTTATGAAGCATCACCATTTAACCATGCTACGATCTAATGTATCATATCAAGGGGGTATTGATAAAAGGTCCAAAACTTATTGAGTTCAAGCTCTTAAGTAATTAAGTCTTTGTGAGTATTAAATGTTATAGTTTTAGTCTACAGATCCACCATTCAAAAACTCAAGTAATTTACTATTTACATTCAAACCTTGAATGCTTGAGATAAAAAATACAAACTCAATCAATACTATATAAAGCAAAATCTAACATTAAGAGTATCAAATCAGTAACAAGAAACACTAACATGCACAAGAAACTCAAAACATACGTGTCTCCATTTCCAAAAAGTCCTCCATTGACAGAGGATGGTGTTGTTGTTGTTCTTCTTCTCTTTGTGGAGAGCACTCCTCTGTAACAGGCACAATGTCGCCTGATTGCGAAGTGGATTGTTGAAGTCCAGCCCATTTTTCTATATCTTCATGAGACTTAACAAAGTCTAGCAGCATGGTCTCCACGCTTTTTGCCTCCTCCACACTATCAATTAAGCAGATAACTTCTTTTTTCTGTTGTATTCCTTCTTGTGCAACCAAGGAGCCATCACCAAAAACATCAACAAGCTTGCGGTCTTCAAAACAATATGTACGAATGTAGTGCTTGACCAAAGCTCTTTTTTTGGCCTCCAAATATTGCAAATCTGACATATCGTTATCTGCTACTTGAAGAAGAGAACAATCAATTGGCATGGGATGTTCCTCTGATCTTCTTCTCAGGTCTTCAAATGCATTGCCTTGTCCCAAGAAGGCAATAACTGTTAGGAATTGAATTGCTCCTTTGCAAGGAGCTGATGGAAAGTGATGCAATGCACCACAACAATGGTAGCTCAGATTATCTCCCATGGCGTGAAAGGCACATTGCAATTTTGTGAAGTTAGTGAAATCCACAAATGCAAGAAAGACAAATCCAGGATCTGTTGACCCTCCAGCAATAGCCAAGATCCCATCCAAAGCATTGTTAAATGTCTCCTCACTCCACTTCAAATTGCCTCCAACGTTTTTTGTCATATCTAAAACACATAAGCCAATAGGCACTTTATTATTGAAGTGGCGCATCAAGTAGAGATTGCCTTCCATTTGTAGGCTCACCACATAGATTGACCATGGCAAATCTCTAGGCTCAGTTTTCTCCTTTTGAAGGTGAATTGCCCATTGCATGTATTTTATTGCTCCATCTGGAAAAGCCATTTTCTTTGTTCCACGCGTCAAACTAGATCTGATCCATTCCTCGCATAGCATTAAAATTGTTTTATAAACAACATCATTGATGTTATACATTTTGACCACCTCCTCCCAGTCTTTACATGGTGAAGACTCATTCAAATTGTTGAAGCCTTCAAGAAGTGCATCTTGAATCAATTTGTCTTGCTTCAACTGCTTGATTCGATCATACATGTCAGTTGCATCACCATCCTTTGCACTCTTTGACAGTAAAATCTTCTCATCTCTAATCTCTTCTTGAATAGTCTTTACCTCTGATTCCTCAAGGCCACAAAGGTATCTAAATACAGTTGTTGGGGGTTTCTTATTCTCCTCTTCTAGATTTTCAATGATTTCTATCCAGCAATCATAAACTAAATCAGAGTACGTGACCATGTGTGCCTGTTTAGCAATCCAACTTGCTGCTGCACTCATTCTTGCCAATCGAAGAAAAGCCTAAAAAGAAATAGAGAAATAATTAAACTATTGAGCAAGATTTGTTAATTAAACACTATCAAAAAGACAAAGAAAATAACTTACATCCCATCCGGCACGAGATGCATGTCCCTCTGCAATTCCACTTGCTGCCTTTGGTGGTCGTCCTGAGAAGATCCATTGACTCCGTAAATGTCTCAATATTTGGCTGTAAGGTTGCTTGACATACAATGCCTGAGCCTCCTCATTTGCAATGGCAGATATAGCAGTTGCAACAAATGGAGGAGCATTCACAACAATGCGAGCCTTTCTAAATTTATACACGCTAATCAGTCTTTCAAAGATCTCTTTGTTGTTTTGTTCATTGTGAAGCAAAACTTTTGCAGCATAGATTGAATGCTGCCCATCAAGAATCCAATAATGATAATCTTTAATTTTTTGCTCCTCTACCTCTTCTACTGCCAAAGGAGTCCCCTTCTTTGATTTTGCATTTCGAACAGGCATCAAATATGCACATGCTGCAGGCTTGGTCGTACTCCGTGAAAATCCAAATAACACACTTTCAGCGTGTTTTTTATCCATAATACGTGCATTATAGTGATCAGGAGCAAGCCAACAATTTTGAATAGGGATATCAAATTCCCTATATTGGAAAGGAAAATAATTTATGTACTTATTCATTCCACCTGTATCTTTTTCTTGTCCTTTCATGGCCTCAGCTTCTAAAACATTTGGATCCACAATTCTCATCTTTGACATTGAACCCTCTGTTGATGAGGATGCCAAAGATGCCTTGTCTACATCCAAAATGGAACTAGTTCGCTTAGCTTCTACTTTCTGCACTTTTGCTTGCTTCTTTGTGGATGGTGGTCGTGAAGCTTTCACCTTTTTTCGTTGTAGTGTGGCAATGATGGAGCTTTGAAGTTGATCTGCTGTGATATTTGGATTTGATTCTGCAAACTTCCATCCTCGAGAAAACATTGTCTCTTCTTTGTTTCTAGACATGCGCTCCAATGCATATGCTCCTGGAGATAGTTGAAATTCTAGATTCATTGGAACTAGAATGTCAATGCATTCCACCTCTGGATGACTATCAACTACAGAGACAGATGCTTCCACAACTTGTCCAACATCTTCAAACAAGCTGTCATTCTCCTTTTTGGCAATAAATAGATGCACCTTATGAAATTGTGCACCCTCTATACCATGTATGTCCAAATACCATTTCCTAAGATCATTGCAAGTATAGTCAACTGAGACAGCAACCCTTGCAACCTGTTTTTTTGGAGCCATCTTTCCTGAAACAAAAAAAACAAATGTTATTTTAACATATACTTTTTTGTAATGGATTAAGTTTGTGTGAATACAAGTTCCACCACTTGTTCAAGCTAGATCTAAGCAAGTATACATAGTGATCATTTAAGCTAGTAAACTAAGGGAAGGGAGAAGTAAGGTCCACCACTTGTCCAAGCTCAGCTCTAGACAACATGGAGAGATTCGAGGTCTACTAATTGTCTAATATAGGCTAACTATATTGAAACATAGAGAGAAGCAAAGGTCCACCACTTGTCCAATCTAGGGTCCATTGAAACATGGAGAGAAGGATGCTCCACCATTTGTCCAAAATAGGCTCCATTGAAACATGAAGAGAAGCAAGATGCACCATGTCTTTGAGATGCTAGGCTCCATTGAAATACCTTAAACCCATGATATTTTGTATATGTGGGGTTTAAATTCAAGGTCCACCACTTGTCCAACCTATTATCCCTAGTAGCATGAGTGGTTTGGTCTCAAGATTCACCACTTTTCCACTCTATGTCATTATATTAAGAAGATCTGGGTGTTAAGGTCCACCACTTGTCCAACCTATAAGGCTATATCTTAAATGGTATTATTTACCACCACTTGGAATGCACATGATGGGTTTTACATAGGGGTATGGTTCCAAGGTCCACCACTTGTCCAAGCTAACTCTATTGAAACATAGAGAGAATCAAAGGTCCACCACTTGTCCAAGCTAGGCTCCATTGAAACATGGAGAGAAGGATGCTCCACCATTTGTCCAAGCCAGGTTTGATTGAAACATGAAGAGAAGCAAGCTGCACCATGTCTCCAAAATGCTAGGCTCCATTGAAATATCTTAAACCCATGATATTTCGTACATGGGGGGTTTACATTCAAGGTCCACCACTTGTCCAACCTATTATCACTAGTAGCATGAGTGGTTTGATGTCAAGATTCACCACTTTTCCACTCTATGTCATTATATTAAGAAGATCTGGGTGTTAAGGTCCACCACTTGTCCAACCTATAAGGCTATATCTTAAAGGGTATTCTTTCTCACCACTTGGAATGACCATGATAGGTTTTACATGGGGGTTTGGTTCCAAGTTCCACCACTTGTCCAAGCTAACTCTATTGAAACATAGAGAGAAGCAAAGGTCCACCACTTGTCTAAGCTAGGGTCCATTGAAACATGGAGAGAAGGATGCTCCACCATTTGTCCAAGATAGGCTCCATTGAAACATGAAGAGAAGCAAGCTGCACCATGTCTCCAAGATGCTAAGATCCATTGAAATACCTTAAACCCACGATATTTTGTACATGGGGAGTTTACATTCAAGGTCCACCACTTGTCCAACCTATTATCTCTAGTAGCATGAGTGGTTTGGTCTCAAGATTCACCACTTTTCCACTCTATGTCATTACGTTAAGAAGATCTGGGTGTTAAGGTCACCACTTGTCCAACCTATAAGGGTATATCTTAAAGGGTATTCTTTCTCACCACTTGAAATGTCCATGATATGTTTTACATGGGGTTTGGCTCCAAGGTCCACCACTTGTCCAAGCTAACTCTATTGAAACATAGAGAGAAACAAAGGTCCACCACTTGTCCAAGCTAGGCTCCATTGAAATATGGAGAGAAGGATCCTCTACCATTTGTCGAAGCTAACTCTATTGAAACATGGGGGGTTTACATTCAAGGTCCACCACTTGTCCAACCTATTAAAGCTAGTAGCATGAGTGGTTTGTCTCAAGATTCACCCTTTTTCACTCTATGTCATTATATTAAGAATATTTGGGTGTTAAGGTCCACCACTTGTCCAACCTATAAGGCTATATCTTAAGGGTTATTCTTTCTCACCACTTGGAGTGACCAGCATAGGTTTTACATGGGGGTTTTGTTTCAAGGTCCACCACTTGTCCAAGCTAACTCTATTGAAACATAGAGAGAATCAAAGGTCCACCACTTGTCCAAGCTAGGGTCCATTGAAACATGGAGAGAAGGATGCTCCACCATTTGTCCAAGATACGCTCCATTGAAACATGAAGAGAAGCAAGCTACACCATGTCTCCAAGATGCTAGGCTCCATTGAAATACCTCAAACCCATGATATTTTGTACATGGGGGGTTTACATTCAAGGTCCACCACTTGTCCAACCTATTATCTCTAGTAGCATGAGTGGTTTGGTCTCAAGATTCACCATTTTTCCACTCTATGTCATTCTATTAAGAATATCTGGGTGCTAAGGTCCACCACTTGTCCAACCTATAAGGCTATATCTTAAACTTTATTCTTTCTCACCACTTGGAGTTACCAAGATAGGTTTTACATGGGAGTTTGGTTCCAAGGCCCACCACTTGTCCAAGCTAACTCTATTGAAACATAGAGAGAAGCAAAGGTCCACCACTTGTCCAAGCTAGGCTCCATTGAAACATGGAGAGAAGGATGCTCCACCATTTGTCCAAGATAGGCTCCATTGAAACATGAAGAGAAGCAATCTGCACCATGTCTCCAAGATGCTAGGCTCCATTGAAATACCTTAAACCCACGATATTTCGTACATGTGGGGTTTTATTCAAGGTCCACCACTTGTCCAAGCTATTATTCTAGTAGCATGAGTGGTTTGGTCTCAAGATTCACCACTTTAGTATATTATAGATCTGGGTTTTAAGGTCGACCACTTGTCCAACCTATAAGGCTAGATCTTAAAGGGTATTATTTCTCACCACTTGGAATGACCATGATATGTTTTACATGGGGGTTTGGTTTCAAGGTCCACCACTTGTCCAAGCTAACTCTATGGAAACATAGAGAGAAGCAAAGGTCCACCACTTGTCCAAGCTAGGCTCCACTGAGACATTTAGAGAAGGATGATCCCCCATTGGTGGAAGATAGGCTTCATTGAAACATGAAAAGAAGCAAGTTGCACCATGTCTCCAAGATTCTAGGATCCATTGAAATACCTTAAACCCACGATATGTTTACATGTGGGGTTTTAACGTCAAGGTCAGTCACTTTTCCAAGCTATTATCCCTAGTAGCATGAGTGGTTTGGTCTCAAGATTCACCACTTTTCCACTCTATGTCATTATATAAAGAAGATGGGTGTTAAGGTCGACCACTTGTCCAACCTATAAGGCTATATCTTAAAGGTTATTCTTTTCTCACCACTTGGAATGTCCATGATATAGGTTTTACATAGGGGTTTGGTTCCAAGGTCCACCACTTATCCAAGCTAACTTTATTCTTCTCATAGAGAGAAGCAAAGGTCCACCACTTGTCCAAGCTAGGCTCCATTGAAACATGGAGAGAAGGATGCTCCACCATTTGTCGAAGCTAACTCTATTGAAACATGGAAGAGGAAGCAAGTTTCACCATGTCGCCAAGAGGCTAGGCTCCAAGATTAACACTTTAAACCCAGATATTTCGTAGATGAGGGGTTTCATTCAAGGTCCACCACTTGTCCCAAGCTATTATTGCTAGTAGCTGAGTGGTTTGGTCTCAAGGTTCACCACTTTTCCCACTCTATGTCATTAAAATAGTTCTGCGCGTTGTTAAGGTCCACCACTTGTCCAACTATTAAGGCTACATCTTCTCAAGTTATTCTTTATTACCACTTAGAGTGACCATGATAGGTTTTACATGGGGGTTTGGTTCCAAGGTCCACCACTTGTCCAAGCTAACTCTATTGAAACATAGAGGAAACAAGGTCCACCACTTGTCCAAGCTAGGGTCCATTGAAACATGGAGAGAAGGAAGCTCCACCATTTGTCCAACCTAACTCTATTGAAACATGGGGTTTACATTTCAAGGTCCACCACTTGTCCAAGCTATTATTGCTAGTAGCATGAGTGGTTTTGTCTCAAGATTCACCACTTTTTACCTTTGTATTATATAAGGATGTGGGTGTTAAGGTCCACACTTGTCCAACCTATAAGGCTACATCTTAAAGGTTATTCTTTCTTACTACTTGGAGTGACCATGATAGGTTTTACATGGGGGTTTGGTTCCAAGGTCCACCACTTGTCCAAGCTAACTCTATTGAAACATAGAGAGAAGCAAAGGTCCACCACTTGTCCAGCTAGGGTCCATTGAAACATGGAGAGAAGGATGCTCCACCATTTGTCCAAGATAGGCTCCATTGAAACATGAGGAGAAGCAAGGTGCACCATGTCTCCAAGATGCTAGGCTCCATCGAAAAACATTAAACCCACGATATTTCGTAGATGGGGGGTTTACATTCAAGGTCCAACACTTGTCCAAGCTATTATTGCTAGTAGCATGGTTTTGGTCTCAAGATTCACCATTTTCCACTCTATGTCATTATATTAAGATATATGGGTGTTAAGGTCCACCACTTGTCCAACCTATAAGGCTATCTTAAAGGTTATTTTTTTACCACTTGGAAGTGCCATGATATGTTTTACATGGGGGTTTGTTCCAAGGTCCACCACTTGTCCAAGCTAGATCTTTACATATATATTAAACATACAATATTCAACTAGATTCCCTACCTATCATGTCCAGTAGCATGGATGCTCTGCTTGAAGGTCCACCACTTGTCCAAACTATACTCTCTTATGTAAGGGAGATCTCGCTATAAATTCAAAACCTTCCGCCTAAATTTAAAATATCCCTCCCAAATTCTTAAATATCCCGCCTAAATTTTAAAACTATCACGCCCAAATTTTAAAATTCAAACTTTTTTATAAAAATTTAAATTTTACTACTTTTTTTTTTAAAAATATTCCACCCGCAAAATTGATTTTAAATTCAAGTTTACCACAAAAAGATTTCATTTACCACTAAATCAAATATGCAAACCTCAATTCATTATATTGTACATTAATTTCAAACAAATTCATATTACAAGCCTTAAACTGATATTAGTTTGCATAGATATGAATTTATCCACTCCTAATTATGTCACATGTTAGAGAGAGTGGTTAGAGAATTTGAACAAGGTCCACCACTTGTCCAACCTAGATACAAGAAGGATGGAGTGTCTACAAGGTTTTGTTTGGAGGTCCTTATAGTCCATTGGTCTCAAGGTCCACCACTTGTGGTAAGGGTCACCAAAAAGTGTATATATTCATCAAAGAAATACACGTATTTGGTCTACATGTCCTAGTTTAAACCATTTATGTCCATTGGTGTATCACTAAACAAACACTTACTATTTTTGAGAAACAGAAGTTACAATCATATCTACAAATGGATTAGAGGAAAAATCAGCTCAGCATACATCCAGAACTCGCTACAAGAATCGACTTTAACAGATCACGAAGTAAGTCTTCCATTCAATTTTACTAGTATTACAAGTGTTAGTTATTTGTGATATTTATGTATGTTATATACTATGTGTGCATATCGTAATAAGTGTAATTGTGTATCTGCATTATGATGAGTATTACAATGAAATAACACAAATATACATACATTACACATAGATAACACAGACGCACACATACATGAGCATGTATTTTCAAGAGAGAGATAGCAAATACAGAGATAGTTAGATAGAGGAGAGAGAGATAAATAACTGTTTTTTAGAGAGAGGAGAGAGAAAGATAACAGATTTCACTGTGTTTATGTATGTGGAAGAGAGGAAGACGATGATGGGAATATGTGCAAGTATTTTCAAGAGAGGACAACAAGATAACAGATTTCTTTGTGGATTATGTATGTGGAAAGTGAGGAAGCGATGTGTTGGTTTATGTGCATGTATTTTCAAGAGAGAGACAGCAAGATAACAGATTTCACTGTGGTTATGTATGTGGAAGAGAGGAAGACGATGTGTGGGAATATGTGTATGTGTGCGGGGATACTTTAAAATATGTATCTTGTCTTTTGACGAGAGAGTGTGTGTGTGTGCAAGAAGATTACAGAGAACCATCTTCTCTATATGGAGAAAGACAGAGGTGAGAGAGAGAGAAATACCTGTTTTTTCTCTATTCGTAGGGGGATGAGTGTGCAATGTCTCCTGAGAAGACTGCCCGATCCTGCCTTTGGAAGCGTTGTGTACGCTGCTGTTTCTTTATCTGTGCGCGAACTTTCAATCCTGTGCACTCCACCTGTGTGTTGTGTACGATGCCGAGCTTGCTCCTCTACGCGGCGTATACTCCAACTGTGTGCGATCCGTGTGCGCTTTCTGTGTGTTTGCTGCTCGCTGCTTTCTCTGTGTGCGTTTCTCGTTGCGCTCTCTGTGTGCCTAATCTTGATAGGGTTTATTAGAATGCCACGTTATGCTACAAGTCCATGTTTTATCATAGGATTTAAAAATAACAAAAGCAATATAAAAAAATTAACCAATTCACACGGCCAAAATTAAGAAATCATGGTTGAAAATATGAAAAAACAGGCATAATCTATACTAGGAATTTCACTTAATAAAAAATAAAACTTTGGGCGCTGCCCATACGCCGGGGCGCTGCCCTCGAGCCCCAGTACCCCCGGTATCCCAACCCCGCCCAGAACAATATCCAATCAACTCCCAAGCCGCCATCGAGAGCGCTATATTCCACATCCCCATCAAGAGCGCTTACCCCCAAACCTCACGTGGAAGCGCTGCCTTGTCACCCCATTGTGGCATTGCCCTAGACCCCGCATCTGGGTGCTAAATGGGAACATTCTTCATTAGTGAAATTTTGAACATAAATTATTTAGCATATACTTAAATATAATACAAATTTACATATTAGCTATACTACTAATTTACTATAGCAGTTCTAGATTATGTCCCATACTATATTTAAGGTGCAAAGGTTTGGCCTTATGGTCCTAGATTTAGCCAAGTGGTCAACACATATAGGGACCAAGTGCACACTGTGCCACAAAACTTGGCCACCACTTCACTTGCCAAAGTTTAGGCCACATGGTCAAATCCTAACTTTCCAATGTTCTTATTTTGTCACCTTTTGCCTCGTGGAAAACCTAGGCTTGTTTTCACATACTCAGGCACTTCAAGCACATAAAATTGTCATTACTCTTCGACCAACCCTTTTGTTCAAGTCTTTGAAAAACATTGTTTAAGGCCACCCTAAACCATTTTCATTTAGGGGTGTCTAAAAAACTAGCTTTTTGGCAAATTCGAGAAGAAAAATGGTCAAAGTTTTATACTTAGTTTTAACCACTTGACCAATTCAAATATTGGAAAGCAAGGTCTTGTAATACTTTTCTTTGGACATCACACATTAAAACTAGGTCCCTCACTTGTCCAAGTTATGCTCTAATACAATAAAGGGCTTTTGGTTTCAAGATGCACCACTTTCCCAACCTTGATTCCATTAAAGAAGCTAGCTCTACTTAGACATTTAATAGCAAGGTCTTGCAGCAGTTCAGATTGAACATTTTCCATGGCAGCTAGGTCCACCACTTATCTAAGCTATGCTCTAATAGAGTAAGGGGGTTTTGGTTTCAAGATCCACCACTTGTCCAAACTTGATTTGGGAAGCAAGGTCCTATAATAGTTTGCTTTGGACATTCACAATTAAAACTAAGTCCACCACTTCTCCAAGCTATGTTCTAATACACTAAGGAGGTTTTGGTTTCAAGGAGAACCACTTGTACGACTCTGTTTTTGGAAGTAAGGTCTTTACATAGTTCACCTTGGACCTTGGACATTGGATACTACAACTAAGCCCACCACTTGTCCAAGATATCCTCTATATATAGCCAAAGGGTTTGGGTTTCAAGATTCACCACTTTTCCAACCTTTCTTCCATTAAAGAAAGGAGGGGCTTTATAACTAGGTCCACCACTTGTCCAAGCTATGCTCTGATATAGAAAGGGGATTTTGGTTTCAAGGTCCACCACGTGTTCAACCTTGCAAGACTCAAGGGATACTTGGACATTGGAAAGCATAGTCCTATAGTAGTTGATAGGTGGCAGTGGGTATTACAACTAGGTCCAACCTATGCTCTCATATAGCAAAGAGGCTTTGCTTTCAAGGTCCACCACTTGTCCAACCTTGCTTCCATTAAAGAAATGAGGGGCTATGTAAACATTGGCAAGCAAGGTAGCAAGGTCCTAAGGTGTTTCACCTTGGATATTGGGAATTATAACTAGGTCCACCACTTGTCCAAGCTATGCTCTGATAAAGAAAGGGGATTTTCGTTTCAAGGTCCACCATGTGTTCAACCTTTCTAATATAGAAAGGGGATTTTCGTTTCAAGGTCCACCACGTGTTCAACCTTGAAAGACTCAAGGGATACTTGGACATTGGAAAGCATAGTCCTATAGTAGTTGATAGGTGGCAGTGGGTATTAAAACTAGGTCCAACCTATGCTCTTATATAGCAAAGAGGCTTTGGTTTCAAGGTCCATCACTTGTCCAACCTTACTTCCATTAAAGAAATGAGGGGCTACGTAAACATTGGCAAGCAAGGTAGCAAGGTCCTAAGGTGTTTCACCTTGGATATTGGGAATTATAACTAGGTCCACCACTTGTCCAAGCTATGCTCTGATAAAGAAAGGGGATTTTCGTTTCAAGGTCCACCATGTGTTCAACCTTTCTAATATAGAAAGGGGATTTTCGTTTCAAGGTCCACCACGTGTTCAACCTTGAAAGACTCAAGGGATACTTGGACATTGGAAAGCATAGTCCTATAGTAGTTGATAGGTGGCAGTGGGTATTAAAACTAGGTCCAACCTATGCTCTTATATAGCAAAGAGGCTTTGGTTTCAAGGTCCACCACTTGTCCAACCTTACTTCCATTAAAGAAATGAGGGGCTACGTAAACATTGGCAAGCAAGGTAGCAAAGTCCTAAGGTATTTCACCTTGGATATTGGGCATTATAACTAGGTCCACCACTTGTCCAAGCTATGCTCTGATATAGAAAGGGGATTTTTGTTTCAAGGTCCACCACGTTGTCAGGAGTTTTTTGGAGCAAGGGATTGCGCATATGTACATACCCATGCATGGTGCATCGAATAAAGGATTGCCCATTTTCTAGAGCCAGGTGGTTACGTGGGGCCCACATGTGTACAAGTAGGACACGGTGTACATAGTGCAGCGATTTTCACTATTATCAGTACTAGTGTGTGTTTTCTACAATAAGGAGGAGTTGGTAGCGCGTAAAAATTCTCGAGGAAGCTATCCACGGGCCGACGACGTGAGGTCAGCAGGTGCGTCAGATGGCATCTAGTGGCGTCAGGAGGGCGAACGAGGTCAATATTTGCACGCGGATGAGGACGGACACAACGTGGGTGTTTTCTTGTGAGAGTTATGCAGAAAGGTCATCATTAGGAACACTTTTTGGGGCCACTTCACGTGGTGGCGAGATGCATTATTGGAAAAAAGCTGAGTGCAAGGTGTGCGAATGATGCAAAAAGGTGACAACTATGCACTGCGAGGTCAGTTTTTGGCCTGTTCGGGGTCCGTTTGAGGTCATCTAAAAGGCCAAGGGTGCCCAAGTAATAAAGCTAAGTGTGGGAACTGAAAAAACAGAGAGAAGACCAGAAAAAACGTGGAGAAGAGAGGAGGAACAGCCGCAGGTGTGTTTTTGGGGATTTTTGGAGCCTGTTTTGGCCGTAAACTGCTCATCCGATGTCGGATTTGAGCACTTTGACATTGTAGACTGGGGTTTTGGGCCATTCTGGACGCAATGGCGTTGTACATTTTGCCAAATTCCTCACTCTTTTTCTGCTGTTTTTCTGTGTAATCTTCTCCGGTGAGTGAAGCTTCTTCTCCAATTTGTGATTGTATCTGGTATCTTTTACCCATATTGTGTGAGCTGTTTGCCCCATTGGTGTTGGCCCAAGCTCATTTGTATCTAAACATCAGAAATTCTCCTCTTTTGAGCTGAGTTTTTTGGGTGTGTGTGTGTGTGTGTGTGTGTAGAGTGGACAAGTGGATAGTTTCTCTCCTCTCACTCCAAAGGTGTGTTCCCTGTCTCGGCCAGGTGTGTTGTCTAAGCCGAGTGGTGCCCCATAGTGTGTGTGTGTATCATTCCAAGAGTGTGTGTCGGGTAGTTATAGAGGTGCTGTGTGTGTTTTCATCCTGCTCACATTCTTTTGGCGCCCCCACGGAGGATCTTCTTCGAGTACCTTCTGCTTCGAGCGTCAAGCTTCGAGATTCGGGATTACAGGTTGCAGGTTGCAGATTACATGTTACAGGGACAGGTACAGGTACAGGTGATTCACACAGGTACAGGTAGCTGGAGTATACTGATATACTAGCAGTGATATCACTTGCAGTTGTTGTGGGTATGCATCACTTGGCGCCTATTTGAGCGCATTGTCTGCTGGATTGTACGTTACTTGTGGAAACTGCCATTGTACGCATTTGTGGAGCCATACTTGGTTGTATTTGGCAGTCCTAGCCATTTCTGAGACTTGGTCTGGAAGATAGTCATTTCTGAGACTTGACTACATGCGATTTGCATTAGCCTTCATGTGAGGGTCGATAGCGTGAGGTTTTTATTGAGCTGGGGGATTCTCAAATGTGGAGATCCTTTCGGTGATACAGGTAGCTGGAGCACCCTTTTCGTGACCTCGCCATAGGCTATGTACTAGTGAGTCCTATTTGATGCTCGGGTTCTATTGTTGGCACTTTATGCATACAAATACAGTCTATATTTTGGGTTCTCATTGCTCTACTTCTGGGGAAACTCTGGCGAAATTTTCCCAAGTTATGATGGCTGGTTTTTTGGTATTTTGAGCCATTTATGCTGTTATGCTGCTGAAATTCTGGCAAAATCAGAGGTTGAGTCAGGTGTGCCTTCTTGGGAGCTTCATGGTTGGCTTTAATGGATGATCAAAATGGCCCTCAGTTCACTCCTTTTCATTTAACTCAAAGAATTCAGATTAATGTTCATGTGTCCAGGAAGATCTTTTTCCAGCAGCGCATAGTCTTTATGTTTGGGCCAAGAAGATTGAGAGAGATCCTGGAATGTCCTTTGCCTGTTGTAATTCCGATGATCAACTATGAAAACTCATTTGATGTGCATGTGTTTGTCCTTATCTAAAGTTGAGCTCCATTGAAGTTTCTGGGGATTGGGTAGTGAAAAGTTTTGGGTTCTTGCACGTGTGTTCGAAGGGTTTCTCAAAGCATCATAATTTGGGTAGCCATGGCTTTCTCTTATCCGGAGTTTCATGGAAGAAGTGATGAAGATGTGGAAGAATTTTTGGAAAAGATGGAGGTTGCTTGCATTAGCAACTAGATTCATGACCCTACGCAAATGTTACGCCTTCTCCAAATTTGTTTGAAGAGTGATGCACGAGCTTGGTCCAAAGCATTTGAAGAGGAGTTGCGTATGGCTGATCCACCTGTAAGATTGAGTTGGGACAATCTAAGGCATGGATTGGAAGTGGAGTTTGTGAAGATAGAAGACCCTGACAAAGTGTGGCAAGAAGTACAGGCTTTGGTGCAAAAGGAAGGTGAGCCAGTAGATGCGTACATACGTAAGTTTTCATTGGCATGGGAGCGAATGTGCAAGGCCTTAGCACCACAGGTACCCCCGCCTGACATGATGAAGAAGGACAGGTTCTTAGCTGGTCTTTGGGAGAATATACGTTGGAGAGTGGAGCTAAAGAAGCCTAGGACATATGAGGATGCACTAGAGGTAGCAAGGAGCAAAGAGTGGAAGCTGAGGAAAATGAGCCAATTAGGGGTGGAGTCTTTGCCAATGAGGTCTGAATTTCAGCCTATGGACTCTTTACAAGGTCGTATGTCAGGGGTTCATCATGAACCAGTAGTTCCTGTTACTACTCAGGTTATGCCAGCAGTGGTCACTACAGCAGTGCAAGATGATGGCCTAAGGCAAGACATGAGGCAAGTGGTTGATCTGATGAAGAATCTCAGCCTAAACATGCTAGGTCAAGTGGGAAATAATCGAGGTCGAGGGAGGTTTGCAAATCAGCAAGGAGGTGAAGAAAGGCCTAGGAATGGTGTTGGACAAAGCAATGGTAGGTTTTGGAGGCAGACGCCCACATGTTATAATTGTGGAGAGTTGGGTCACATCAGCCCGCAATGTGATAAGCCACCAAGGATGGGGGGAGACATGTATCCATTGCCAAGACAGGTGCTAACTAGGTCAAATGATTATGGCATCGAAATTAAGGGAGACGAAGGAACCAGTGGACTGACCCAGGAGGAAAAAGGGAAGACAAAAGTGCTAAGTGTAGTCACCTTGGAGAAGGCATCAAAGCTAGAGGATACATTAGTGATGCCTATTGGGAAGAGGACCACAGAGGAAAAGGAAGGAAGAAGTGCCCCAAGTCCTAGTAAGAAGAAAGGAAAGAGCCATGAAGGCGAGGATGTCAAGGCCAAGAGGAAAAGGAGAGCTCGTCGAAAGTTTCATGTTTCAGATTTTCCACTAGGGGATGGGCAATTAAGCTATGACTTGAAGGAGGATCTGACGAGCAGGAAGGCAGATGTTACTTTTGGGCAGCTTATAGAGATGGTGCCTAAGCTAAAGCGACAGTGGAAGAGGATGGTTAACCCAATGGAGAAAGAGCCAGAGAGAGGTTCAGTGAAGGTGTTGGCAATGGACGAGCTACCAGACATTTGTCCAATAGTAGATGTGTGGCATAAAAGGAAAAATTTGGGACAAGGTTATGTGGATGGCGGAGCCCAAATATGCGTCATAACACACTCATGCGTTGAGAAGATGGGTCTCACAGTGGCTGGGGTGTCAGGGTTTCGGATCATATTGGCAAACCATCAAAAAGTAAAATGCTTGGGTGTTGTAAAGAGCTTAGAAGTGGAGGCATATGATGCAAAGGCAGTGGTTGATTTTCATGTGATGCCAGCAGGGTTGGGAGCATATCCTATTATACTGGGAAGACCATGGTTACGTGCAATGGGAGCTGTTCAAGATTGGCGACATGGTACAATTAGCCTCTATGGAAAGACATGTACCAAGAAGCTTTATAATATGGACACAAGGAAACGATTGGAGGAGCTTTATGAAGATGAGGATGAGTCTAGTGATGAAGACTATTCCACAGTGACTAATGAGGACAGTGATAGTACTACCAGCAGTGATAAGGATGCTGATGTTTCATTTCTTTTTATGGACAAAGAAATCCAGGAGGATGGTTTAGTTGCATTTGCGAATGAGGATGAAAGTGAAGGGCCTTATGAAGTGATTGAAGGGCTGATGCAAACCAAGGTTGAGTTTTCAAAGAAGCAGGAATTGATGACACAAATGATCAGTGGAGACCTCTCAGCTATGGAGAAGGAGATATATTTGCACATGCAGGTCTATGCCAAAGTAATTGATGATTTTCTTGATAGGAGGTTGATAAATGGCATCTCTATAGGTTTTCCTTGGGAACCAGGTGAAAGTTTGATTAAGCTTTTGATGCAAGGAATGCCAAGTGTTTTTGTGTGGGATCCAGGTGGAATGAGCATCTACTAGTGTTGTTGCTGCTGAGCATGAATGCTCTAGCAGACTAGGGGGTGGGCAAATTATGTCAAGAGTTTTTTGGAGCAAGGGATTGCGCATATGTACATACCCATGCATGGTGCATCGAATAAAGGATTGCCCATTTTCTAGAGCCAGGTGGTTACGTGGGGCCCACATGTGTACAAGTAGGACACGGTGTACATAGTGCAGCGATTTTCACTATTATCAGTACTAGTGTGTGTTTTCTACAATAAGGAGGAGTTGGTAGCGCGTAAAACTTCTCGAGGAAGCTATCCGCGGGCCGACGATGTGAGGTCAGCAGGTGCGTCAGATGGCATCTAGTGGCGTCAGGAGGGCGAACGAGGTCAATATTTGCACGCGGATGAGGACGGACACAACGTGGGTGTTTTCTTGTGAGAGTTATGCAGAAAGGTCATCATTAGGACCACTTTTTGGGGCCACTTCACATGGTGGCGAGATGCATTATTGGAAAAAAGCTGAGTGCAAGGTGTGCGAATGATGCAAAAAGGTGACAACTATGCACTGCGAGGTCAGTTTTTGGCCTGTTCGGGGTCCGATTGAGGTCATCTAAAAGGCCAAGGGTTCCCAAGTAATAAAGCTAAGTGTGGGAACTGAAAAAACAGAGAGAAGACCAGAAAAAACGTGGAGAAGAGAGGAGGAACATCCGCAGGTGTGTTTTTGGGGTTTTTTGGAGCCTGTTTTGGCCGTAAACTGCTCATCCGATGTCGGATTTGAGCACTTTGACATTGTAGACTGGGGTTTTGGGCCGTTCCGGATGCAATGGCGCTGTCCATTTTTCCAAATTCCTCACTCTTTTTCTGCTGTTTTTCTGTGTAATCTTCTCCGGTGAGTGAAGCTTCTTCTCCAATTTGTGATTGTATCTGGTATCTTTTACCCATATTGTGTGAGCTGTTTGCCCCATTGGTGTTGGCCCAAGCTCATTTGTATCTAAACATCAGAAATTCTCCTCTTTTGAGCTGAGTTTTTTGGGTGTGTGTGTGTGTGTGTGTGTGGAGTGGACAAGTGGATAGTTTCTCTCCTCTCACTCCAGAGGTGTGTTCCCTGTCTCGGCCAGGTGTGTTGTCTAAGCGGAGTGGTGCCCCATAGTGTGTGTGTGTATCATTCCAAGAGTGTGTGTCAGGTAGTTATAGAGGCGTTGTGTGTGTTTTCATCCTGCTCACAACGTGTTCAACCTTGAAGGACTCAAGGGATACTTGGACATTGGAAAGCATAGTCCTATAGTAGTTGATAGGTGGCAGTGGGTATTACAACTAGGTCCACCACTTGTCCAACCTATGCTCTCATATAGCAAAGAGGCTTTGGTTTCAAGGTCCACCACTTGTCCAACCTTGCTTCCATTAATATAGCAAAGAGGCTTTGGTTTCAAGGTCCACCACTTGTCCAACCTTGCTTCCATTAATATAGCAAGGAGGATTTGGTCTCAACGTTCACCACTTGTCCAACCTATGCAAACCTTTTTCATGTTGTAGCATGATTTTTGGTTTGAAGAGTATTTTTCTATAACTATGGATTTAACAATGTAATCTTTTTACTTACAGGATGGACTTCGAATCTGGGGAGAAAGTACATATGATACTTGACAATGAAATCGTTGGTATTGGTTGTGTGTGTAGAACAGATCCAGATTCCACTTGTGGTGGTACAAAGATAGGGCTGGGAAATGTCTCCATACTAGTGGAGGAATGCTTGAAGGATGTGGTCCTACCTTTTCCTACAATGGATACTTCATCTCTCCAAGGCTCATTATGGAGTACTGTTCGATGGTCAAAGCTTCTTTTGCAATCTTTTGTATTAAATGGGAACTTAATTGATCCACACGAAAGCTACAATGGTGATGAAGAACATGATCATTATGATCCTCTAGTTACAGATGCAATACCTATGACAAGCCCAGAATTTGAAGCAATGATTCGAGAGTCTTGGAGAAATCAGAGGGTCCTTTTAAAAGATGACACAATGATGCAAACCATGAATGAAGGGACCATCTTATATGTATTTCCACATGATTATGTCAACTTTCAGGAACTTGGTCCTGATTGTGTGGGTGTGGGTATTGAAAGAGAAAATGCAAGCATTGATGATGTGGTTGAAGTGGGTAGCATCACTTTGCTAAAGTGGCCCATCAAGCAGACAACAATGTTGAATGGGAGCCCATTACAACGCTTTGTTCCTGTTGATGGCATGCATGCTACATATGAGGATGTATCCAACGATGGCAATGTTGGAAAAAAACTTGATGGGAGTAATGTTGTCCAATTGTCAAGGAAGAGACGATACACTTTCATGAATAGGACTCAAAAATCAAAAGCAGCACCAGCTTCGACTTTTTACCTTTCAAACAAATCAATTCAAAGGGTATCATGCATTGATTGTTGTGCACAAAAATGCTGCCAATTTGCAGATCGTGATATGGTGACAAGGTTACGACAACAATTCTGGGGAGAGTCTCAAAAATCACGCACTAATTATGTTTATGATGTTCTTTCTATATGCTATCAGAAAGATGAGAAGTCACGATACCAATTCAGGCTAAATGGCTCTATTGTTTGTTGTAGAGCATGGTATGAGCTACATGGAATACCAAAGACATCATTTTATCGATACAAGGAGAACTTTGAAAATGGTGTGCGCCAATATGTACATGGGAACACATGTACATTGAGAAGGGGACTTCAACATACTAGTTTAGCAAGAGCACTACTAAATGAGTTTGTGGAAAACAACTCTGAGAAGATGCCACATAGAAGTAGAACACTGCTAGATGGCTCAAGAGAGACTCAATTGGTGATTCCATCAACATACAAACAAGTGGATATTTTATGTGAAATCAACACGACACTTGACCAAATGGGCTATGAGAAGAAGCTATCCCAATCTTCTTTTGGTAGAATTTGGAACAAAGAGTACCCACATGTCACTTTAACAAAGACGAGTGAGTTCTCTAAGTGCAATATTTGTAGCTCAATCAAGGCAAGGTTAGAAGCTAAACCTTCTCTTGAAGAGAGAGCTCTTCTCTTGAGGGAGAGAGAAGTTCACATGGCACAACAAAAGAGTTGCAGAAGCCTATATTATGCATGGCGCACGTATTCAGAAACTCAACCACAAAAATATGTATGCATAATCCATGATAAGATGGATCAAAAGAAGACTGCCATTCCTAGATTACGCATTGTTCCCAAGGGTGTGGATTCAGGATATAATCTGCATGTGGCATTGATTGGCATGATCACTCATGGACATGGAGAAGGTCATTACGGACACTTTGTCTTGAATGGTTTGTGGCCAGCTGATCCAAATCTTACAATTGGCTCAATTGCTAATTGTTTACATAACCTCGAGAGGATAGATAAGCATCCTCTTGGTGATCTAGTAACAAATGGACTTCCAAGGAGCAATATTTCACTACTACATGCTTTGAACTCACGGGATGCTTTGGACTACCATAACTTGAGTGATGGAAAAGAGCCCATTGTGCAGTCGTCAGAAATTGCAGAAGAGGAATTGGGGTCAACATTTCGCAGATTGCCAGAGAACTTGTTGCTACAATTGGATAATTGTGCAGGGGAAAACAAAAATCGATACTTATTTGCCTATTTGTCAATGCTTGTTGCAAGGGGTGTTTTCAAAACCATCCAGCTGGGATTTTTAATGGTTGGGCATACACATGAGGACATAGACGCCATGTTTAGTAGGTTTTCAGAGAAGTTGAGAGTTACACAAACCTATACTTTGCCACATTTGATGGATACATTACGAAACAGCTCATCTTCATCTCCAGCTCCATTTTTTCTCACAAAGATCCCCGATTTCAAGCAATATTGTGATGGCTATCTTTGTGATGGACAAGACATGGACATACGTTGTTGGTTCTATGGACCATTCTATCCAGTTCTTGTTCAGTTTTTATGCGGATGAGACACCAATGATGCAATATAATTGTAGTGTATAGAGTGGAGTGGAAGTATTCGCCTTTAAAAAAGACACAGAAGGCAAGCCAATGTTACCACATGGAGATCCACCTCTAGTACAAATGGCGGAGTATGTCAAGGCCCACGAAGAAGTCATTTTGGGGCTAAAGAACTATATAAAATTTTGGAAAAATTTAGGGAATGGTTCAAGTATTCCGCGATATTATAGACCCGTGATAGATTATTGGAGTAAGGTAATTGAAGAGATTGGAAAAGCAATCATATCAGAGGGAGTCTTGTATGAAATGTTTTGGCCAAAAACTCAAGAATATTCTCACCTACAAAGCACTACAATGAATTTGCAACAAGGAGCAGAAAGATTCCTAGGCCTTGAAGAGTTGAACGATCATTTTTGTGGGCCTCAACGAGATAGGCCAAGGGAAGAGTTTGACCCTATGTCTGATGTGCACCAAGGTGACTTTCTTATGCTTGTTCCGAGTGACACAGAAATCTATCCAGTGTGGCTTGCAATGGCTTTATCTGACATTGATAATGAGCCTACATCACCAAACTACAGAAAACTCTTGATTCAATATTGGGCACCTTGCGCGAGAAAAAGTGGGATGACAGATACTCAAGCTTACAGTAATTGTTGGAAGGGTTATTGGGCTGTCAACTATAAGGACCCACAAGTGTGGGAAACTATAGATGAAATTGTTTGGTCCTGGAGACCCAACAAAGAAGGACCATTTTCTAGAATAAAGATTCCAGAAAGACATGCTCTAAAAGCCAAAGAAGGCCTCACTCGTGCACATCAGCCACACTTGGATCAAAGTTCAGATATGGTATCAAATGTGGAGTAGAATTATGTGGAGCTTCTATTGTGACTATACTAGTCAATTTGTAAACAAAATCTTTTTTGTATCTTCCTTTGTTTTATGTAATTTATAGTTATTATTCAAATCCATGTGTTGTACATCCTCTTGACTTTTGGTGTTTATCAACACCACAATCCTATGATATTTTCACTGATATTTTCACTTTATTTACTAGCCACACACCTCAATTTTTCCCACTTTAAGTGGAAAATTCCCAAATTACATGAATTCGGTCGATTTGGAGATTCCCATAATGTGAGATTTTTACCAAAATACCTAATATGGTCTTTGATTCATATTGAGGACAAGATACAAATATATAGGTGAGACCAAGTTGAGTAGAGTGAGCCATATATAGCTCCAACACCCCCACTCAAACAAAGGTCTCTAGCTTTGTATGAAAAAACCCTTGGGGAGTTCAAGGGAAAAACCCAAGCCCCTATACAATGTGAAAATATGAACCAGCGATGATGATGTGAAATTGAATTGTGCATCTATGTACAATATTCAAGTGACTCAGAGATCACAATGTGCAAATGTGGAGTGCTCATAGTGCATGGTACCTAAAATATTACAATTTCATATGTACAAAGCTATTCAATAGCAAAGAATCTAATCTAGAAAGAGTGAGGCCGAAGCAACTCCAAACTCCGAGCGCAAGAGGATGAAACGTGAGGCATTGAGGCCTTTGGTCAAAATGTCTGCAATCATCTGGTCACTTGGACAGTGTTCAACCGTAATGGTTCCTTTGCGTACTTCATACCTGACATAATGATAATGGATAGCAATGTGCTTTGACTTATTATGTTGAACATTGTCTTTTGCAAGACTAATAACACTTTGGTTGTCACACCGCAAGGGTGTGCTAGAAAGAGGAGAGTGACCAATCTCAACCAGCATTTGTTGAATCCAAATCAACTCACGAGCTGCAAGTGATACTACAACATATTCTGACTCACTCGTAGAAACTGCAACACAATGTTGTTTCTTTCTGGTCCAAGAAACAAGACAACCATTTATAAAGAAGCAATTTTCACTAGTAGATCGCATAGATAAATGTGAGCTTGCCCAGTCTGCATTTGTGTAGCCCAAAAGAGAAAGAGATTGCATAGAATCCGATGTGAGTTGTCGCCGATAGACTAAACCAAAATCTGTAGTGCCTTTCAAGTATTTCAATACACGCTTTGCAGTAGACCAATGCTTAAGAGAAGGACATCCAAGATGTTGTCCAAGATAATTAGCAGCAAACAGAATATCAGGACGAGTGTTCATGCCAACAAACTGAAGACATCCAATCAAGTTAGCATAAGGTTGATTTGTGACAAGTTGACCGCCATTCTCAGAAGTGTTCTTCGTAGAGCTCGCAAGACAAGGTGTATTGGCTGAATGAGCAGATTCCATACCAAATTTTTGAATAGTATCTGCAATAAAATTTGACTGTCGAAGGAATAAAATACCTTTTGTACGGTTCCGTTGGACTTGAATGCCAAGACACAACTGAATCTCTCCAAGATCCACCATATCAAATGCAGAAGACAATAACTTTTTCACTTGCTGAAGAAATCCCAAATCATTGGAAACAAGGATGGTATCATCCACAAGAGCAAGAATCACAAAACTGCTACCTTGGCGTTTTATGTATAAGTTGGGGTCTAAAGAGCAAGAGACGAATCCTTTAGAGGTGAGAGAAAGATCAAATTTTGTATACTAGGCTCGCGAAGCTTGTTTGAGACCATATAGTGCCTTATGGAGTTGAGCAACAAGGTATTCTTTACCTGGAATAACAAACCCTTCTAGTTATTCCATATAAATTTCCTCTTCCAAGTCACCATTAAGAAAAGTAGTTCACACATCCATTTGATGAGCTTCTAAATCAAATTGGACAGCAACTGCCAATAAAACTCGAACACTTGTAATGCGAACAACTAGTGAAAACATCTCTTGATAATCAACACCGGCTACTTGGGAGTAACCTTTTGCAACAAAACGCGACTTGAATTTGTCAAAAGATCCGTCTGCTTTTACTTTTGTCTTATGCACCCACTTACATTTAATAGTTGTACGACCAGGAGGTAATTCAGTTAGTATCCATGTACCTTTAGAGATAATAGAATCGTACTCTGCTTCCATAGCCTCTTGCCATTGATCCTTTTGTGGTGACGAGATAGCTTCCTCATAAGTGACTAGATCTTCAGAAGTAGAAAAAGCATTATCAGCAATGTCTTCATCATAAACATGACATGAGCCATGTTTAAACCCAATAGGTAGATCAACAAAAATATCAATATCATCATTGGCAACATTCGGAATGGATGGTTGTGAAGAGGAAATTTGATCTATAGAAAGATTTTCATCATCTCAAAGAAATGGAAAATATTGAAGTAATGATTTAGTATCATCAGAATCATCCATGGACCATGAGCCTCCCATAAGCTGTTCGTTAAAAGTAGCATCACGATTCACGATTACTTTCTTGGAGAAAGGGTCATAGAATTTGTAGCCTTTGGAAGTGTCAGAATATACAATAAAAATAACTTTAAGACCAGGAGCATCAAGCTTTGTTCCTGTTTCTTTGGGAACATGCATATAAGTAATACATCCAAAGGTTCGAAAATGAGATACAGAAGGAATGTCACCTGTCCATGGTGTGATAGGTATCTTACCAGAGGATGCAGTAGTAGGAAGATGGTTCTGAATAAATACTACTGTCAAAGTAGCTTCAGCCCAGAAAACACGAGATAAGCCAGAATGAATCAACATACATCTTTCAGCAACGCCGTTCTGTTGAGGCAAATATGGAATAGTGTGTTCATGATGAATTCCACTGTCAACACAGTAACTCACAAACTGTCGAGAAACATATTCGCCTCCATTGTCACTACAAAGCTTCTTAAGGCTAAGATAAGGCTTCAGATTTTTGTCTAAGTAGAAATACAGTCATATACCTTGATAAATCATCAATGAAAGTAATGAAGTAGCGATATTGTGATCTCGAAGAAGGTAGAGGTCCACATATATCAGTATGAACAAGATCCAATATGTCATGAGAATGAGTTGTATTTGAAAGAGGAAAGGGTTTACGATTGTGTTTCCCAAGAGCAAAAAATTCACAAATTCCCATATGGGGATGGGCTTTAAGATCAATGCCATGAACAAGATCACGACGTTGAAGATCAAGGAGTTTTGAGAAATCAGCATGAACAAAACATTGATGCCATACTTTGCAATCATGATCACCTGGAGCAGTGACAACATTTGCTACAGCATCGTTGAGAGAGAGTTCAAACAAATTACCGTTTCGAGAAGCAGTGGCTATAGTTTGTCCATCTTTCTCAGTTCGGCATTCGATATGATCAAATCCAACAAAAAGACCAAGATCAACAAGTCTAGCAACTGAAAGAAGATTACGTTGAAGATATGGTACATGTAATACTCCTCGCAAAATTCTAGTGGAAGAAGATAAGGTACCAAGATATAAGTCTCCAATACCCTTTACTTGACAAGTAGTATCATCAGCAAGATAAACAACACGTTGAACTGGTAGTGGATGATGGTTATGGAGCCACTTAGACTGATATGTCATATTTCCTGTAGCACAAGAATCAACAATAAAAAGTGATCCATCACGTACATGAAGTATTCTGTCTGGAGCAACTGAACATAGGACGCATCTTGTTTCTGTTACAATGTTGTTTCGATGTTCAATAGCATATGCTCTATTACGATCTATGTCGAATCGACGCTTACAGCATATATGAGTGGGATGATCAGATCGTCCACAATATTCACAAGAAGAAGAAGAAGAGTCTCTAGATAAACATGGTTGTTTTGTGGTAATATTGTGTTCTTCATCATATTGACGTGCCCAACAATCGTCTTGAGTATCTTATGGCCATTTCTATTGCAGTAAGAACATTGCTTATTAGGAAATTTGAGACAAGAGAAAATATTACCGCGACGGCCACCTTTGCGGTTTCCTCGTTGAAATGGACGCCTTCAAGCATAAAAATCACGTTCCATTTGTTGTGACTCGGTCTCCTCTTGTCAAATCATAGCTGTATCGTGACCAGCATTACGACGTTCTTGACGTTGGGAGTATTCAATTAAAGACATGCAGGCTTGGTCGAATTCGAGACCATCTTTATTAGAGAGAATAGTAACAATGTTATCATAAGAAGAGTCCTTCACCGTATCAAGGAGAAGTGTAATCAGTTGCTTTTGTGGAACAAGATCATCGGCAGAAGCAAGTTGATTAATAATAGATTTGAAAGATTCAATATGTCCCATCATGGCAGTACCAACTTCATATTGTAACTTGTTAAGCAACCCTCTCAAATAAAGTATTTCTGTGAGACAGATTTCTTCTGAAATTTTGCAATAAGGTACTTCCATATGTCGTGGGAAGTAGGCACTTCATACATATCAAGCGAAAGGGAATCAGTAAGAGCAGAAAGAATATACTGACGAGCTACTTTATCATGTCGTTGTCAATCCGTATAGCCAACATTCCAATCTTCAAATATAGGTCCTTCAGTGATAAGCACGTTAATAATCATTATCCGTATCAACAGGCTGAGGTGGACAAACACGATTTCCAAGAATGACATCAGAGAGTTCATCGCCTTCAATAAATAACAACATCTTTGCTTTCCAGCCTGGAAATCCTCGGCCTTGGAAAGGAGGAGCAGAACGTTGGCCAGAAGGAAAGCCATTGACAAGAATAGTCATAGGCATATCTTGTTGCGAGAAGACGTATAAGATAAGATCGCAGAATCTGCACACCATATATGGTGAAGGCCACAATTGAGAATGAGAGAAATATGAGGACTACGTTTTGTCAATGATAAACGCAAGAAGGATGCTCAAGGAACGTCCAAAGATGTGAGAGACGTCACCCAAAAAGGCACGGTAAAGGAGACGTTAATAATAAAAGAGTCCTCAAAATAGAGTGGCGTGAGACGCAAGATTGACGGCCACAGTACGAATAGCAAAAAGCTAAATTTTCTCAAAAACTTTAACGCCAAAATTAAAAAAACGATCGCGGACGCTTCACAAAGAAGTACGACGAAGAAAGCTGCGTCAAGCTCAATTGCAGTAAAAGCAGCTTAACTTTCTGCTATGAACTCCGATTGACACAAACCTAGAACTCAAATCGAAGAGCTCGAGGAGACAAACAAGTTTTGGATGAAAAGTGCCATTGCGCTACACTCCATTGCATTTTTCCTGTTTCTCCAAATTTTGAGCAGAACACCGCGAAAAATTGAGATGAATTTCAGGGTGTCATCAAGAAAAGGTAATCAACGATTACATTGATTAGCAATAAACACCACACAAAATACTAATCATATTCTTCTTAACACAAAACAATCACAATTAACAAAAATCAACGCTCAAAAAGTAGCAATTTTGAATCTTACTTGCGAATCGCATACACATACTGCTTTGTCACCATGAATTGAATGAGCGCGTGATCGTTACCGCTCTGATACCATGTTGAGATGTAGAGAGAAAGAGAGAGAGATACGAGACAAGAGACACACCATATAAGCTCCAAAAGACTGATTCATATTTAGGACAAGATACAAATATATAGGTGAGACCAAGTTGAGTAGAGTGAGCCATATATAGCTCCAACAGTCTTTAAATCATACGGCCACAATTGGCCCTTTGCACACCTGTATCTTCATCATCTCCCATACCACAAACCTGCAGCCCATATGTAGCGGCTGCCACAAAAGCAACATTATGATGTATTTCTTCTAGTAGCTTCTCCATGCCACCCCTGCCAAATTTTAAGCGGAGCATCTCTCCTACTACCGTGAGACAAATCTTCATGTCTTTCTAGAAAACCACATTCTTCTTGTAAGCTTCATCAAACTCATCACACTCTTTGAATCCCTATGGTCTTCACTATCACACCACATGCTTCAACTATCCTGGTTTTTATGTGGTTGCTACTGCTACTTAGGTTCGGAAGTAGATGCCTTTGTAGCTAGCCCTTCAAATTTGTAGCTAACCCCTACACCTTGGACCTGTCGAGGGTGAATTCTCTTTAATCGTTTCTTCTGCGTCATCTATTACCTCAACCTCGATTTGCTTGTCAACTCCCTTCTGTCGTTTTACAATCATCTTCACCACTTCAGACTATTTTTCAATGAGATGTCAACCCCAGTTCTCCTGCCGAATCCTCCAATAATTGCGCCAAATTCTTTTGATGTCTTGGATCAGCAGCTTGAATAAACCATTCCACCTCCTGATCCTTCAAAGAACGTTGTTCTGTTGATGACAATCAATCAAACTTCTTTCTAAATTAGCGCAATAGTTCTTCTATAGTTAAATTTTTTACTCTTCTTCTGCACCCACTTCATAAACTCTATCTGGTCACCCTCTGAGAATCTTTGAGAAAATATTCCTCGTGCAACGCCTTCTTGAAGTCTTGCCAATTTGGTCCTTGAGCCGCCTGAATTTTTGTAACTGGAGCCCTAAGTTTTGGCACTGCAATCAGATGAAATCCATCCACTGAGTCCTGGTATTCAATTCCATTATCTTCCATAGACTGCTCATAAATATTGCAAAATTTAAAAATATCTTAGCCTTCAAACTGTTGCAACTGCCAAGCTTTACAAATCCACTTCTGAAGATTATGTTGCTCTTGAGCAGCCTGTTGCTGCTCCACACACGTCCCAAATTACTACATTATTTGGTGCATGATTGCCTCTTGCGGTGTAGACATAGGCTTCAACTGTTGTCCCACCCTGGCTCGGTTTCACGTTGGGTTCACCAGGTTGTTAGGGGATATGGGTTTGAAACTTGAGTCAGGTCAGTATTGGGCTATTGGCTGTGGGAAAACTGAGAGCCAAGAATTGTTGCACCGCACAATAGGGTAGTTATAATTTACTTAGTAATGCTAACGACGCTCAAAAACCGCTTGAAATCTAATAACACCGACAAACTGACACACAATTATTCAAGCAGTGCCATTAACGACACTTATTAATTAAATCAAATGATGGTTTAGAAGTTTAAACTCCCCTTGTAGCTTCCTCTAGGCCATTAACAGCTCCGTCATTCATCAAAACAGATTAATTAACCTGAATTGGTATCGAAGATCAAGATTTCTCCTATGATGGGCTTCCAAATTCAGGCTTTCTTAACACTAGGTTGGTAACCTAACAGGACATAAAAGTGTCCTTTCAGGGTTTTGAAAAAAACCTCCAAAACCATAGTAGATCCACTCATTTTGTAAAATCCTTTCATGAGGTTATAGTTCAAGGCCTACTAAACATGGAAAAAATAAGAAACTTGTAAAATTTCTCATCTTTTGGTCACACCAAGCCTCCAAAGTTGATGGACCAGTGAATTTTCATCAAAACAATCATGTCTTATGTTTTGTTGCATAAAAATAAGACTAGGGATTTTTGTAGGACTTGAGATAAATTCCCTAGTTAACTTCAATGGGTTGGTGATCAAAACATATGATTGCTTCTCACTCACTATTTTTTGTTTTGCCAAAATAAATAGGTACAAAAAAGTTGAATTTTTACCATTCTGCAAACCTATCATCAAATTAAGTTTCTATAGCCACGTTCAATAAAAATAATATATGCATGTTTTCTTAGTTCCCTATTGTCCTTTATGTTCATAAGGAGCCATGGAGCATGTCAAAAGAATAATACATCTCTTACCAAGGGGAATCTTGGGGACAAAGATGAAGTGTTAAATAGAGCAAACATGAAAAAGCTGGGTTGAACATTATGAGTTGTAGAATCCCATATAAACTATTCAATATCTAGCCAAATTTGATCCTTATGACTAGATATGGTTACTACCTACAAAATGCATGTAGTTATCACAAGAAACTAACAATATTGAAAAAGCTATACTTGAAATACTGAAATGTTTCGTTTTCTTCCATAATTGAAAAAATCGACCATCGTTGTGTACTATGCAAAATAGGGTATTAGGTGCCCCAAAACTCAAGGAATGTTAGCTTTATGTTACAATATGCGACATAGAAAATCAAAAATGAATTTGGATATCATGAAACCCACCAAAAAAATCATAGAAGAGCTAAAATTGGCTAAAAACAGGATTTGACAATTTTTGTAATTTGGTCATAACTTACAACTTTAATATTTATTTCTCCCTAGAAGCATCAGGACATGTTGAGGACTACTAAAGATAGTTCTCTAGCATTATAGACCTCACAAACATGAATTCTAGAGTGGTATAATTGCAAAAAGCCAAAAACAAGACCGGTTTTTTCACACAGTTTAGGTTGTGAAATGTTGTGCAAGGACAATGTTAAAGATGGAATTGATATTCCAAAAAAATGTCGAGTTTTTTTCAGCTCATGAGACAAATTTCTAGATAGATAGCACCTCAAAATCCATTTTGAAACTCTTGACATAATTCAAGGAAAATGGTCACTTCACAGGACATAAAAGTGTCCCAGGACATAAAAGTGTCCCATTACCAACCTAGTGTTAACTTCTTCCAATTTTCTTGAGACCTGCTTTACCAAGCTTCCTGCAATTTGTTCCTTGCTTAGATCCGAAAGTGAGATCGAGATAAAGAGATTTCCCTACTTATTTTCGAGAACGAGACAAAGAACGAATTCATGCTTTCCTTCTTCAAGCACGAGAGATCCGTGTGTTCAATTTGCTTCTTCAATTTTTCCTGCCTAGCTCAAGCATGAGAGATCCTTCTGTTCCTTCTTTCTCTCCTCCCCTTGCTTCGGTTGGAGAGAGAGAGAGAGAGAGAGAGAGAGAGAGAGAGAGAACTCTTTTATCTCCTATGGTATATCTCCTCTTCTTTCTCCTTATCGCCGAGAGAGAGATAGAGCGTTGTCGTGTTGTGGAACGTATATAGTGGGAACATGCATTAAACGATTTATCTTGTGAATTTTTGACGCATAAGTATACTTCATATAATACTCATATGCATAAATAAAAGCTTTCTACCATACCTTAGTATTTACCTTTGAAGTAATATAAATGTACATTACTATTAGGATGTACTGCAAGCAAGTATCAATGATTGTGCCTCTTTTGTCTAGGGGAAAATCATTTGTATATTTCTTATAATATCTCAGATATACCCTACCATATATAAATTATTTTCTTCTTTTCACATTTATCTAATAATATAACCCTTCAATAATGCATACCTTCTTGGATACATACAAGAGAAAACGGCCTACTAGAAGACTTTACGAAAAGGAAGATCCAAAGCTTCTTGGACCATCCCAATTTGAAAATTCCGACCTAAGGGCATAGAGAAAAGTCCAAAACCAAGTCAAGATCTTTTAGTAGGCCAATTTTTTCTATTGAATCATGTCAATCCGAGTTACAGGTTAAAAGTTATAGGGAAACCAGTGAAAAACCCTTTCACAACTACACTGCAAGAAGAGATGGTAAACAAGTGAATCAAGTGAAAAGAGGTAATCTTGGTCTTTTTACATAAAATAAGATATTTGGAGGATAAAAGACATAATCATGTGAATGTGACACCTCAAAGATGCCTTGAAGGACAAGACACACATGTTGGGACCCCCTGCTGGAGCCACACAGAAGATGCTTAGGTGGGGCCCATATACATCATGCTTCAACGACCAAAAATGCTGAATTTCATGATATTTTGAGTCCTAATATAGCCCATTTTAAGAAATATCCAAAGAACATTTGATTTGGGCTAACTCTTTAGCCTAATCAAGTGATTATGTAAAACATGGCTCCCTCACCTATAAAAAGGGCAACCTTCTCTTCATTGGAGCAAGTTATGAGTGAGTGATAATAGCTCAATTCCATAGTGACACACTCATCTTAGTGTCACACTTTCTCTGGAAGAAAGGCTGAAGTCTTGCCTCATCTTCTCTCTCCATTAAGGTGGTGGCGATTTCTCTCATGTAAGATATATGTTGCTAGTTTTTCTTTCATTTGCATATCTAGTCCAATACTTGTCTCCAACTCTATCTCTATCTCTTATTGTCTATCTTAAATACCACCACCACACTTAGATCTATCTTACTTCCCCTTTGATCTCTCTTGTTGTGTCCTAATTGTTTCATTGGAAGGTATTCAAGAAGCAACTTTGTGAATGTAATGAGTACAACCTTCTTGCGGGAAACAATTATGAGCACAAGGTACTTCTCTCCCTGCAGTATCCTTATTGCGTAAGGGCAACAATAGGGCTTGGGAGAGAAACTCTCTTCTTCTTCTCCTTTCAATTCTTTCACACCTTTATCTTTGAACATACTAGGTATATCATTGATGAATAACCATAATCCACATAGAGTTAATTTCCTTCAATTCCATTCAGTGCAATCTATTAGGGTCAACATTTGGATTAGTCAAAAGATTCACTTTCAGTAATGCATAGTGTTTCTATTTGGTCCTGAAAGGCTCAACGAAATATTTCTCTCACCAGATCCCATCATACTACCTATTATTGACTATGACTTCTCTTTTGATGTGAATGTGGTTATTTTATTATGAATCAAGAGGATTTGTACTCACAACTAATCCCAATCGCTAGACAAAACATATACATTATTGGAAGCACAAAGCTACAGTTCCAAAGAGCAATCCGCAGCTTATTTGGACAACAAAGATTAAATATCATCAACTCATCTTTATCCTACCGATGATACGATATGATCGTAATCTCGATGTTTTCATTTTTGTTTTGTTCTGACTATCTTTCATGAGTTCTCTCCATCACGTGTGTGTTTGTAAGGAAAAGTGAGCGGCTTCTTTGGCTACATTTCTTCTTTAGCTCTAGAAGCTATGTTATCTACATCTTAGCTCTTTCTCATAACTCTTGAGCTTTCTCACAAACTCTCACAGCAAGAGGCTCGGTGCCTTCCTGGCAAGACCGCCTACTTTTTGACATATTTTTGGTGAACCCGACGCGAACCTGCCAGGGTGAGAATTTTTGGGTAACCATGGGTGATAATGTTGAGCAACAGGGTATGCATTTTGACACATCAACAATTCAAATGTTTCAAGCATTTGCAATGTTCATGCAACAACAACATGCCACTGAAAGAAGGGAGATTTCAGCAACAAAGGCCATACAAGTGGTCTTCAACAGAATGGATCAATTCAATGCCAAAGATGTAACCACGTACTTACGCGAGTATGTGAAGGAGATGGAGCTGCATCGCGTGTCACAAGGTGAGATGATTCAAAGCTTTGAGCTAGTTGTTCCTCCATAAATTAGAGAGCATGTTAGGGCAATTAAAGATGGGCATGGGAGAAATTGGGAAGAACTCAAAGTAGCTTTAAAGGAGGAATATGTCATGGAGGACTCGGAGAGAGTGACCAAAAGGACATTCTTAGAATGGGTAGTCAAGCCAAAGCAAGGACTATCAATAACAGAGCTACTTAGGGAATTTGAGCGGTGCTATGGACAACTCACAAGGACAGAAAGGGCCACACTAGATGCAGAGAAGGCATATCTTTTCTTAAAAGCTGCAGGTAAAGCGTTTCAATAAAATTTGGAGATTCTTCTTGAAGATAAAGATGTTGAGCAAGGACTAAAGACCGACAGGAATGAGGTTGAAGGTGATGTCTCACTGCTTGCCAAACGACAAAGAAGAAGGGACAAGATGGTAGTAAACACTACAAGTCCTTCCACCTCAACTTCTGACAAAATGGTAAAGCCTACTTTTATTGCTCCTAAGTTTGATGAGTCTATGCTAGATGAGCTTGTGAAGGGAATGCGTGACTTGAAGGTGAAGTTTGCAAAGATTGAAGAAAAAGGCCAACCATCAGGGCCACTTCCTAGGCAAAGACAACAGCCCAAAGAAGGTCTTGTTAATAGACGTATTTAGTGTGATAGTACAGACCATGTAAGAAGGTATTGTGATGATTTTAGTGATGCTTTGTCAAAAGATGTTGTCTTTTTTAAGGATGGTAAAATCCACTTAAGAGAGACAGGTATACCCTTGAGAGCTAACTTTGGGAGGGGGGGAATGCAAACCTTAGTTGAAGATATGGCAACTAACTATGCCAGCTCTTCAGTTGAGGCAGCTACTTATGGAGTAAAAATTGAGCACCTTAATGATGAAGAGGCGAGTGACCATCATGGTAAAATTTGGCCAAATGTCATGCAATTAGCTAAAAAGGGAAAGCTTACAAAAGAGATTCTACATGAAGCAGGTGATTGCATACGTCTAGAAATAGGATGGAATGATCCAGTGGACTCATTGTCAGTGCATGCCTACATTAAAAAATGCCAACAAAATGAGGCGATTGTAGAAGAGAAGCGCAGAAGTGAGAATGATGATGAAGGACCATCAAAAAGAACTTCAAGAAGTGGGGGAAGAAGCGAATCAATGCCTTCCCAAACACCCTCAACACAAGGAGCATCTCCACCTGAAGTACTCATAAAGGAGTCTACAACAGGAAATAAGAAAGAGCCAACAAAAGGTAAGACAAAAGGCCCAACTTATAAACTACAATCTGATATTGAGTTTGCTACAGATTTAAAGAAAGTCTTGGAGGAAAGGATCTTGAATAGCAAGATTGAGTTTACTATGGGAGAAGTTCTTGGCATTGCAAAGCGTGAATTCCATGAGGAGATCATTGACATTATCAAGAGGAGAGGCAAACCCTTGCTAAAGTTTCTCGTCCACAGGTTGAAGGGGAAACCTCGAAGACACAAGGGATGCAGCTGCAAAATAAGGAGGATGATGGAGTTGTGGTAGGATGCTACCAATCTAGTGGGAGAGTGAAGCAAGTGCATTTCTCAAATGATGATGAAGAAGTTGAAGATATTCCTTGGAGTTACTATACACGAAGTCATTGGGCAAGGGCTACTACAGAAACTTTGGTCAAGGTAGGTGATCTTGAAGAGCCATTTGTTGCCTTGATTGACCATGGTTCAGAAATAAACATAATGTCAAAGAGTCTCTACAACAAGTGCAAATGGCCGATAGACACAGATCATGGATGGATGGTAAAAGTGGCAAACAATTCATCCGGTGAATTGTATGCAGCATGTCTAGGTGTGAAGGTAACAATAGGTGATGTAAAGATTGACCAAAAATTCTTTGTACAGGATACATCTTCATATCATCTCATCCTTGGAGAACCCTACATTGTGGGAGTTCGAGCGGAAACAAAGGTAATGGATGATGGTTCAGCATATGCTAGGATATGTAGAAAAGATGGTAAACGAGCTGTCCAATTTCGCACAGTACGTTTGTGTAAACCAGGAAAGAAATCCTGACAACCTCAGAGAACATTCTCTACCAAAGGTGAGCAAAGACTTTCATGATCATAGAGAAATGATGGGTTTCGGCCAAGTACCATTGTAAAGCAAGATTGCAGTGGTACAGAAAGAAAAAGGGTCTCGCCTGATCCAAAAATAGGTGAAACTTTTTCAACGGGCTCCTTGGTAACAAGGAATGGATCAGTATGTTTTACGAAACTTGAAGATTTGAAGAGATGTGAGAGGAAATATGTGCATAATGTACAAATAGGCATGAAAAAGAGTGGGTTGCTAGAGCCTACTGAAAATGTTTTGGGTTTGTGTGAACAAGTTTCTTTTGTAGATACTATGGGTGAGCTTGATGCTATAATGGGGTCTAATTTGCATCTTGAAAATGAAGTTGTGGAAGTTTTCTCTATGGAAATGTATCAAGTAATAGAAGCCTTTAAAGAAATCCAAACAGTTGGCCCAGAAGTCCATGTTGAAACTAAATACAAGAGTGTAGCAAAGAAGGTGAAACCAATAGCTTCCCCCTTACCACCCAACAATAGGGAAAAGATTGCGCAGGCTTCTTTACAACCAAGTTTGAGGAATCCTAAAAAGATTGGGCATACCTTCACAAAGGAGTCTTTTCAAGAGTTGCAGATTGGTTGCGAGGAGTTTCTAACACAGGAGGAGACAAAGTGCTTCAAAGAAATGATTTCAAATCATGGTAAGGATTTTGCATTTGAGCCACATGATGTGTTGATCATTCTATTGTAGCTCCAATGGTAATTTCCACAATACCTCATGTGCCTTGGAATCTACGGCCTATTCCGGTTCCAAAGGCTCATTTTCCAAAGTTAGTAGAGCTACTGAATGAGAAAATCAAAATTGGAATCTTGGAGCCTTCTTGTGCTCCATACTCAAACAGGTGGTTCACAGTTCCAAAGAAGAATGGTTCTCTACGCTTCATCCAAGATATGCAACCAGTGAACAAGGTGACAATTAGAAATGTAGGTACAGGTCCAATTGTGGATGAGTTTGCAGGGAGGGAAATCTACTCCATGGGGCATCTCTACTCAAGGTATGATCAATTTCATCTTGCAATGGAAAGCAGAGACTTGACAACCATGAGGACACCTTTGGGTTTGGTAAGGATGTGTACCTTGCCACAAGGAGCAACCAACTTGATTTCACATATGATGAATGGGATGAATAAGGTCTTACGTGACTTTATTCCTCAAATCACAATGCCTTTCATTGGTTTGCCTATCAAAGGATGTGAATAAAGTGACAAAGATGAAGCTTTGGATCTCAAGGGATGTTGCAGGTTTGTGGTTAATCACATAAATGATTGTGATAAAATTTTGTCTAGGTTGGAAGAAGTGAATCTTACATTGTCAGGGAAAAAGTCTATGTTTGGTGTCAAAGAAGTGCTCATTCTGGGGCACATGTGCGGGCCATATGGTAGGAAACCTTATTCATCAAAGGTAGATGCCATCCAAAGAATGAAAGAAACATGCACTAGCATCACTGAGGTTACAAGGTTTCTGGGAGCATGTGTCTTCTATGTTATTTGGATTCCACATTATGCACATGTAGCTAATCCTCTTTATCAGTTGCTTAGAAAGAATCAGAAGTTGAAATGGACAGAAGCACATGTAAAATCCATGAAAAAGATAAAGAGGTTGCTCTAGTCAGCAACAACTTTGAGAAACGTACACTATGAGTGTCAAAGGCCAGTAATTGTGATAGTAGACACCAGTTCTATAAGGATTGGATGGGCAATAGGGCAAGATGACAAAGAAGGACACAGGTATGTGGTAAGATTTGGAGCAAAGGTACTAAGTGCTTGCCAAAGAAACTATCCACAGATAAAGAGAGATTTATGGGGTATGGTTACAACCTTGAAAAGTAGGAAAGAGTACCTAATTGGTGCATGTGTGGTTGTAGAAACAGATTGTCTACCACTTCTTGGGATGATTGCAAGCTGCTCAACGCCAGACATCACTATGTTGCGGTGGATTGCCTACATTAAGTCCTTAAATCCTGAGTTTAAGCACATTGCAGGTAAAGACAATACAGTGGCAGATATGCTATCAAGGGCAAGGTATGAAGATGAGTCACAAATGATTGACAAGGGAGATGATGTAGGTACAAAGTTCTATTCTATCTCTCATTTCAAAGGTAACAATGTCTGCATGACTAATCTACTTGAATCATTCTTGAAAGAGCTTTATGAAGGTGATTGGCTTCTTATTGGAAGCTACTTGAGTACTCTAACAACACAGGATGATTGTTCTGAACAAGAATTCAAAAGGATACGCAGGAAATCATATGGGTACTTTTTGAGGGATGGTTACTTGTGGAAGCATCCTAAACAAAAGAGTGCTACACCACAACGGGTTATATGTAAAAAAGAGACTCAAGTAAAGCTCATGCAAGAGTTTCATGAGAGTCTATGGGCTGGACACAGGGGTGTGTTGGCCACCTTCTCCAAGTTGAAAGAAAAATATTGGTGGAAGGGTATGTATAAAGATGTATCTCAATTTGTAGAGTCATGTGTAACTTGTCAAATGTATTCAAATGTCCGACATCGTGATGGATTGCACCGTACATATCCACTAGCCATGCACTATAAATGGGTTGTGGATCTAGTCACAATGCCTTTAGGACTCTTGCAGATGAGATACTTGGTTCTTTCATGAGAGGACCTAACTAATCAGGTTGAAGGAAGAGCATTAAGAGCTAAAACCACAGAAGCTGTGTGCAAATTCCTTCTTGATGAGGTGATTTGTCGTTATGGTTGTGTGGGAAAGATCACTGCAGATAGAGGTGAGCTGGATGCTGAGGAAGCAAGGGAGTTATTTACCAGATTATGAATCAAGCTTTCTCTTACCACAGCTTACAATCCTGAAGGCAATGGAAAGAGTGAAAGAGGGCATCCTCCTATCATCAAAGCTTTGGCCAAGGCCTGTGAAGGAAGAGTTGGTGAGTGGCCAAAATTGTTATCATATGCTTTATGGGCTGATCGTACAACACAAAGCTCAGTAATTGGCTACATGCTTGCGGACTTAATGTATGGTCAAAAGCCAGTGATGCCGATTGAAGATACAAATCCCACATGATTGTGCCTCTTTTGTCTGGGGGAAAAGCATTTGTATATTTCTTCTAATATCTCAGCTATACCCTACCATATATAAATTATTTTCTTTCTTCCACATTTATCTTATAATATAAACCTTCAATAATGCATACCTTCTTGGATACGTACAAGAGGGAACGGCCTAGTAGAAGACTTTACGAAAAGGAATATCCAAAGCTTCTTGGACCATCCCAATTTGAAAATTCCGACCTAAGGGCGTGGAGAAAAGGCCAAGACCAAGTCAAGCTCTTTTAGTAGGCCAATTTTTCCTTTTGAAGCATGTCAATCCGAGTTACAGGGAAACCAGTTAAAAACCCTCTCACAACTACACTGCAAGAAGAGATGGTAAACAAGTGAATCAAGTGAAAAGAGGTAATCTTGGTCTTTTTCCATAAAATAAGATATTTGGAGGATAAAATACATAAGCATGTGAATGTGACACCTCAAAGATGACTTGAAGGACAAGACACACATGTTGAGACCCCCTGCTGGAGCCACACAGAAGATGCCTAGGTGGGGCCCATATACATCATGCACCCACATGGAGCCTCAACGACCAAAAATGCTGAATTTCATGATATTTTGAGTCCTAATATAGCCCATTTTAAGAAATATCCAAAGAACATTTGATTTGGGCTAACTCTTTAGCCTAATCAAGTGATTATGTAAAACATGGCTCCCTCACCTATAAAAAGGGCAACCTTCTCTTCATTAGGGCAAGTTATGAGTGAGTGAGAATAGCTCAATTCCATAGTGACACACTCATCTTAGTGCCATAGTTTCTCTTTAAGAAAGGCTGAAGTCTTGCCTCATCTTCTCTAGCTCCATTAAGGTGGTGGCGATTGCTCTCATGTAAGATATATGTTGCTAGTTTTTCTTTCATTTTCATATCTAGTCCAATACTTGTCTCTAACTCTATCTCTATCTCTTATTGTCTATCTTAAATACCACCACCACACTTAGATCTATCTTACTTCCCCTTTGATCTCTCTTGTTGTGTCCTAATTGTTTCATTGGAAGGTATTCAAGCAGCAACCTTGTCAATGTAATGAGTACAACCTTCTTGCGCGAAACAATTATGAGCACAAGGTACTTCTCTCCCCACAGTATCCTTATTGCCTAAGGGCAATAATAGGGCTTGGGAGAGAGAAACTCTCTTCTTCTTCTCCTCTCACTTCTTTCACACCTTTATCTTTGAACATACTAGGTATATCATTGATGAATAACCATAATCCACATAGAGGTAATTTCTTTCAATTCCATTCGGTGCAATCTATTAGGGTCAACATTTGGATTAGTCGAAAGATTCACTTTTAGCAACTCATAGTGTTTCTATTTGGTCCTGAAAGGCTCAACGAAAATACTTCTCTCACTAGATCCCATCATACTACCTATTATTGACTATGACTTCTCTTTTGATGTGAATGTGGTTATTTTATTATGAATCAAGAGAATTTGTACTCACAACTATTCCTAATCGCTAGAAAAAACATATACATTATTGTAAGCACAAAGCTAGAGTTCCAAAGAGCAATCCGCAACTTATTTGGACAACAAAGATTAAATATCATTAACCCTTTTATCCTACCCATGATACGATATGATCGTAATCTCGATGTTTTCATTTTTGTTTTGTTCTGACTATCTTTCATGAGTTCTCTCCATCATGTGTGTGTTTGTAAGGAAAAGTGAGCGGCTTCTTTGGCTATATTTCTTCTTTAGCTCTAGAAGCTATGTTATCTACATCTTAGCTCTTTCTCATAACCCTTGAGATTCCTCACAAACTCTCATAGCAAGAGGCCTGGTGCCTTCCTGGCAAGACCGCCTATTTTTTGATAGCGTCTTCTTTCTTCTTTGCTTTACAAGCTCTAAGAATGAGAGAGATTCCTTGCTTCACCTCCTCAATGCTTCATGCCCTTGTACTATTCTCCTTGCTCGTAACCTCCTTGATCTCCCACTTCTACAGAGAAATGTCGTAGGTCGCAAGCTGCTATGGAGTGTAGCGGCCAAACAAATCCTTCGTCAAACGGAGGTACTGCCCTCGTAAAGAGATTGCCCGCTGTAAGTCAGGATCTACGACCGGTGCACGAATCTAAGAAGGGTAGGTGTAGGATGGCCATGCCTGCAAATAACATAAAAAAAACTATGACACATGGTTTATGGCTAGCTACGTAGAAACATTATTTATTTCTTTACTTGTTCTTACCGACTCAAGACTCGGGTCCACTAGAGGTGATGTCCACCCCGGGTGGGAGCCCACCTCATATGTGAACCAACCAAAAGAAGAGCCAGTTGGCTGCTCCTCACCAGTCGGTCTGTCGTCAGACATCTACATTACAAAGAGCAATATAAGATTAATCTTTCCACCCTACTCCTAATCTAAATATACGTACACAAGTATATTACCACACAAACACGTAGATGCATATACATATTAGTAGACCTAAGTAGAGGCTAGTAGTGACAAATGTCAACTGCACCTCTTTAGATATCATCACAGTCTCAACCGTGGTAGAACCAAAGGTACGTTGCGGTAATCCATGCATGAGTGGATCAATGACCGCAACGCCACGATTAAAAAAGGACTATACCCAAGAGGAAGTGTCTAACCTTCGGCTGCTATGCTCCCGTACTTAGTGCCTACATACATGCATAAACAGATATATATGTACACACATATATATGTTAAGGTTGTAAATTTAGCCATCATTTTGTATTGGTTGCACCTAAATTCAACATCTAAGTGAGCAATTGATCGCAACATTACAGTTCTAATGTAATACAATAAGTAATTCTATTTCTCTCACTCTATCTCTCTCTCTCCATCCCAGAGTCATGTCTGCGCCTCCATGTAAAGCAAGCACTCTCAGAGATGAGAAGCCAAACATGGACGACATCTTCTGCCGAGGCATGGAGGTCTCGGCTAAGGTCATGGTGGCTTTGGACTTGGGCACCACTTTTTCGGGCTTCGCTTACATACATGCATAAATAGAATGTTCACACATATATATGTTAAGGTTTAAATGTAGCCATCGTTTTGTGTTGGCTGCTGCAACTAAATTCAACATCTAAGTGATCAATTGATCGTAACATTACAATTCTCTCCCAAAGGATATATATATTAGCATACAGACATGTAGATACATACACATACTAGTAGACCTAAGTAGAGGCTAGTAGTGCCAAAGGTCGACTCCACCTCTTTAGATATCATCGTAGTCTCAACTATGGTAAAACCAAAGGTACATTGCGGTAATCCATGCATGCGTGGATCAATGACCGCAACGCCAACGCCATGATTACAAAAGGACTATACCCAAGAGGAAGCGTCTAACCTTCGGATGCTATGCTCCCGTACTTACTGCGTACATATATGCATAAACAGATATATATGTACACACATATATATGTTAAGGTTGTAAATGTAGCCATCGTTTTGTGTTGGCTAAACCTAAATTCAACATCTAACCAACTGATCGTAACATTACAATTCTAATGTAATGCAATAAGTAATTCTATTCTCTCACTCTGTCTCTCTCTCTCTCTCCATCCCAAAGTCATGTCTGTGCCTCCATGTAAAGAAAGCACTCTCAGAGATGAGAAGCCAAACATGGAAAACATCTTCTGCCGAGGCATGGAGGTCTTGGCTGAGGTCATGGTGGCTTTGGACTTGGGAACCACTTTTTCAGGCTTCGCGTTCGTCCACAAGAGCGACCTCAAGGACCACGACCAGCTTCATCCCGTTATTTCAAAACATAGATCAGCATGTTTTACAAGTGGAACCCATTGTCTTCTACCTACACCCTCCAAGCTTGGGGATGGGCTGCCCTTCCCTTTCTCTCTCTTTCTTTCTCTCCCTCTTTCCCTCTCTCCCTCTCTCTCTTTCCCTACCTCTTTCTCTCTCTCTCTCTCTCTTTCTCTCCCTCTCTCTCTTTCCCTACCTCTTTCCCTCTATCTCTCTCTTTCTCTCCCTCTTTCTCTCTCTTTCTTTCTCTCCCTCTCTCTCTTTCCCTACCTCTTTCCCACTATCTCCCTCTTTCTTTCTCTCCCTCTCTCCCTCTCTGTCTACTCTCTCTCTTTCCCTATCCCTATTTTCCTCTATCTCTCTCTTTCTCTCCCTCTTTCCCTCTCTATCTACTCTCACTCTATCTCTCTCTTTCTTTCTCTCCCTCTCTCCCTCTCTATCTTTTTCTTTCTTTCTGACCCTCTATCTCTCTCTTTCTCTCCCTCTTTCCCTCTCTCACTCCATCTCTCCCTCTCTTTATCTACCTCTATTTCTTTCTCTATATCTCTATTTCTCTCTTTCTGTCCCTCTCTATCTACTCTCTCTCTTTCCCTATTCCTATTTCCCTCTATCTCTCTCTTTCTCTCCCTCTTTCCCTCTCTCACTCTATCTCTCCATCTTTCCCTCTCGCCCTCTATCTCTCTCTATCTATTCCTCTACCTCTATCTCTATCTCTCTCCCTCTTTCTCTCTCTATCTCTTTCTCTCTCTTTCTTTCTCTTCCTCTCTCCCTCTCTTTCTTTCTCTTCCTCTATCCCTCTCTCTCTCTCTCTCTCTTTCTCTCCCTCTTTTTTTTCCGCTCTCTATCTCTCTCTCGTTAATTCTCTCTCTCTATTTATCTCCCTCTATCCCTCTTTCTCTGTCACTCTCTTTATCCATTTCTCTCTCATTAATTCTCTCCGTCTATTTATCTCCTTCTTTATCTATTTTTCTCTCTCTATTTAACATTTACCTCTCTTTATCTAACATTTCTCTCCCTCTCTCACTCTCTTTATCTATTTCTCTCCCTCTCTTTATTCATTTATGTATTTCCCTCTCCCTCTCTCTCTCTCTCTCTCTCTCTCTCTCTCTCTCTCTCTATTTCATTTAACACTATCCAAACAATCATTTTCAAAACGTGCATGACAAATCAATCATTTCCAAACGTGCGTAGCAAAGAAACCATTTTCAAACGTGCTAGCAAAACAACCATTTCAAACAAGCCATGTGAAACAACCGTTTCCTAATGAATGAGGTATGTTATATATATAATGGATTCTCTATTTTCTCTTTTTTTTTTAATATTTATGTGTGTGTATATGTCTGTGTGTGTGTGTGTGTAGTAGAAAACAAAAGGGGAAGAGGGAGGATGTGCTTTTGTGTTTACCTCGTCTTTCTAGCGCGGTTGAGCTTCGAATAGGTTGAGTGTACAAAGAAGATGGCGGAATACCCCCTTGCCGAAACTTGCACGAAACCCTCTTCGACGAAACTTGAGAAGCTTGGAGAAGAAGAGAGGGGGAAGGGACAGGTGCTGGGGGGAGGGGGGGGGGGAGAGGCTCATTGAAGAGAGAGAGAGATGGGGAGTGGGGAGAGGAGGAGGGGGAATCATGTGAGCGATGGCGAAGAGCAAGAAACGCAGGGTATGCTGCAAAAACACGGCATACTCTGCCTTCTTTCCTTTTTTTAGGCGCACGTTATTACCGCGACTATTACCGCTCATATTACCGCGACCAGTCATTTCAAACGGATACATGGGAATCCGAGGTTGCAGAGAGGGGGGGGGGGTACAAACCACCCCCCCTACCCTTAGCTATACATTATTTCATTTTTTAGCCTTTTGAGTTTTTTAATGAAGATTTTTAATTTTGTATGGATACTTTATTTTGTAGTACTTTTAAATGTTTAATAATTTACTTTTTTAAATCTTTTTTAGGTAAAAATTAATTTTAACACTCATTGTCGTTTATTCCCTTTGACTTTAACTATATGTAATTTTTCTAATAGAATTAAGTATTAATTTTCTAATGGAATTAAGTGTTTTTTTTATAATGTTTACGACACATGATTAAATAAACAAACTTTCGCGTGTGCAGGACATCGACTGGGATGATTGTGGTCCTCCTGGAGGCCCCGAACAAGATCTTTGGCTCAAGGAAAAACTAGCTTGTCCTTGTGCCAAGTGCCAAAAGGGCAATTCCTCGCTTCAGGCGCATTGCTTTGGAGCACGTGGAGAACGAAGGGCTTTGGCATCCTCGGGACAGCGCTCGGAGAGATGATAGCACGACTCACCCGTCGCTTGAGGAGGTGCCCCATTGGTCTGTGTTCGGTAGTGGTGCACCGACGCACAAGGCCAAATGGCAGAGGCAAGAGTGACTGGGCGATTTGGGTGCACCGCATGGTGATCCTGCTATTGGCTCTACATCGGCAGCTCCTACGGCTTCTTCTTCACACTTTGAGATAGAGGATGAGTACATGTTCGACATGTGTGATGAGTTTCTAGATCATGAGCATGACGTGTGTGAAGAAGATTGTCAGCCCTGCACTAAATGGGCTGCCAAAACGGAGGATAGATTGATGACGAGTGCTCGAACACCTCTTTACGAAGGTGCACGGTACTCGATGCTCCAAGCATCGTTGGAAGTACTTAACTTGCAAGCAAAATTCAGTTGGAGTAATGAAAGTGTCAATGAACTTATTCTGTAAGTATAGAATGTGGCTTTTATATACTCTCTCCCTCTCTCTTTATGGTGTTGTCTTCTAGGAATTATACTAATATGCATGTTTGTTGTAATTTGATGGAAAAAATGTTTTCAAATGATCACCACATGCCTCCAGATCGTCGACGAGCTAGATCGTACGTCACTACACTTGGAATGGAGTATGAGAGAATCCATGCGTGCGTCAACGATTGCATGCTATACCGCAATGAGCATGCACAGGCTACCTCATGTCCCGTGTGCAAGGAGGCACGATACAAAACAGGTGTGAGCAGGGCACACCTACCCTGCAAGGTATTAAGACATTTTCCATTAATTCCTCACATCCAATACATGTTTAAAAGTGGGTCTATCGTGGATCTTCTCGCATGGCACGCAAACCATTGCTTAAATGATGGAATGATGCGTGTCCCTGCCAATTCACCTGCATGGAGTCACATCAAAACTCAATGGCCAGAGTTTAGGTTGGAGCCTCCGCACTTAAGGCTTGGGTTAGAAAGTGATGGTGTCAACCCCTTCGGCACTAAGTCCACTTCATGGAGCACTTGGCCTGTGGTGATCGTCAACTACAATTTTCCACCATGGGAGGCAACCAAGAAGGGCCATATACTTCTTTCCTTGCTTGTGCCAGGGAAGTATAAAGTGTCAAATATTGACATTTACCTTGAGACCCTCATCAAGGAGTTGGAGGAGTTATAATGAGGCATTCCTATTGTCGATGTCTCACTTGCAAAGGGGGGAGAGAGGCTCAAGTGAGGGGAATCCTTATGTGGACTATGCACGACTATCCTGGACTTGGAGAGATTTCTGGTAACCCCTTGTCCTCTATCTCTTTGTCTCTCTGTCTCTCTCTCCCTTTAGCTCCCTTTAGCTCACTTTAGTTGACTCATCTCTCTAACCATATGATATGTATGCAGGGTTCACATCGGGCCACAATGCATGTCCTACTTGCGGGCCATTGTTGGTGACAGAGAGTGGTGAAGGAGAGGCCATATTCCTTGTGCAAGGTAATCTATCCAAACAACAATCATTTCTTACCCCAAGGTCATAGCAAGCACAAGGCTCCAAAAAATGGGAAGGATCCTCTAAAGCTCACAATGGCAGATTGGGCAACCATTTGGAAGGAACACCACAACAACAATCCGGCTCCATGTCCTCCACCAAAAGGTATGTCGAGGTATTCCATATTGGAAGGACTTAAAAATACAACACCTCTTGGATCCCATGCACAAATTCAAGAATGTAGCTCAAACACTATGGGACCACATTATTGGCAAGAAGGACTCTTTGGGGGTGAGGGAGGATTTGAGGCTTATAAAACGTCTCCCCACCTTTGCCACTCCACGGCGTGCCCCAAATGAAAATATTGTGCTTCCTAAAACACCATGGATGCTAGAAAAAGAAGAATTAGACAAGGTCAAGGGTACCATTGCCTCTATTCGCACACCAACAGGATACATGAGGTCGCTAAAGGGAGCATTCACAAAAGCGAAGAAGGGTGGAAGCGTTCAATTGTATGGGTTGAAGTCCCACAATTGGCACAAGATGCTTCAGTTATTCTACATACTCCCTATTCTATCTATAGTTTGTGTGTATGACTATCACTCACTTTTCCTTTTCTTGATTTACATTGTAGTTCATTCTGCCGGTGAGTATGTGTATACATCGGGACAAGAAAGTCAAGGACGCTTTTTTCAAATTAGGAGAGCTAGTAAGGTACACCACAAGACTCCACTAGACTACACCTTTTTATGTACACAATAATTTCAACTAACACTTAGTGTGTCCTTGTGTGTTTTCTTGCAGATTTGTGAGCTCCAAGGAAATAGAAATAGATGCTATCCCTGCTGCTCAAACACCTGCAACAGAAACTGTGTGTGCCATTGAGGATGCATTTCCTCAATTGGTCCTTCTAAGTCAAATTCACCTCTTGGTTCATGTGGTGGAGGAGATAGATATATGTGGAGTGGTGCATGCACAATGGATGTTCTTATTAGAGAGGTTTTTTAAGACTCTCAAAGATTTTGTGCGGCTACGGTCTCAACCAGAGGCATGTATGGCCAAAGGGTGGATTGTTCAAGAGGCATTTGTTTCCATATCAGAGTATTTGGCACAAGTTGATCCTTCAATGCCTCGCATGTGGTCCGACGATGAAGATTCAAGGATGACTTCACACTTGGAAAGTGGAAAGGAGAAACTACTTAACATGGATATGAATCTATCCCCAGTGGTCGATAAATTTTGCATTCTCAATGCAAAGATTATGACCAAGTGGGTGGACTCGTGGACAGTGGCAAATTCCAAGCATTTGCAGGAGAGGGAAGCATGGAAACAAGCACATGGAGGAAGGAGGGCACCCCCAGTGCCTAGACACCTTTCATGTTTCCCAAATCTCATTAGTGCAGAGTGGATTCATGAGAGAGAGAATGACCAAGGCAAAGCGCGCGGAGAAGACATCACCAACAAAGAATGGGAGTATGCACGAAGCTGCATGCCAAAGGTAGAGTACTCATATACCTAAACCATATTGTCTCACTATTTGTTGAAATTATCTTTAATATGTATTTGATAAATTAATATATTTTTCTATTTTGTACTATTTTGTAGTGCCTTTCCTTTAACTCTATGTGGTCAAAGGGTCGTCACTTTCATATGCACCACATTGACAAGCGTAGAACTACCATGGATTGTGCCATCATGTGCAACTTTGACACAAACGATGATGAAGCCAGGTACTGTTGGGGTATAAAGCCCAATGTGGTTGCCCAGGTAAGTGGGCGGGCCGCCAGGTATGTACACATATTCTTTTGTTAAAACCTAATAAGAACTCACTATGCTCTACACATTACAGTAGAGCGAGTTCACCATATCGTCGTGCTCTTCTTCTCGCACTCTCTCTCGCGTCGCACTTTTGCTCGTACTCCTTCAACTGGTATCAGAGCTCAGATCGAGGCTCGGGGCAGCACTGCAGGAGGCTAGAGTCACCAGCTCAGATTGGAGTGAAATTCGACAGGAAAAGAATTTCATTCTAAGGTCACCTTAGCCACCGTTCGGCTTCGACAAATGTCTGCGCAGGCCATTTTCGACTACATGGTCTCGACGGGTGCAGATCCGACTCTGCAAATTTGGGGTTTTCGGCCTACAACTGCAAGTGCTCAGGATATCGACACTTCCAGAGTGTTGATTTGTGGCTCACAGTTCTTGGAGGCGTGTCACATACGACACGGGCGTATCTATACACAGACTGTAGGCGACATCCACTAGTTCATCAGGTAGCTTGTGTTTGCTGCTTGATATTCCAGATTTCATCCTAACATTGCAGGTACTTCCACATGGGATATATTGTTAGAGATGATGTATGTCTGTTGAGGGTTTGCTGGCTGTGAGTCACGCAGCAAACAACCGCCGTAGCGGTTACAGCTTACAGTGGGAAATTTGTGAATGTATGACTTAGTGGGAAGTCCATGTACTGTCAGATTTACTGCAACCTTTGTTGAGGGTCGAGTGAGGTTTTATTGAGCTGGGGGATTCTCGAATGTTGAGATCCTTTCGGTGATACAGGTCTTGGAGCGATCCCTCGAGCACCCTTAGATAGGCAGCTAGGATGTTGTTAACCCTCGTGGCTCACGGACACCCTATCGCCTACGACGGACACTGTAACCGTATTATTTATTAGAGTAGAGTTAGGCACCGGGCTTGTCGGTCCAATAGGGAAAGGTAGAGTGATCGCCGATGAGAGGCGCACTCTAACACGAACATGCTAGGGTTAGTTGGCTAAGCATGGGCGCCCAAGTGTGAATGGGGTGAGCTCATATAAAAGCCAACTAAACCTAATTTTTACTCATTCTCTCATTGTGCAATAGAAGCTGCTCTTGCTCCATCTCCACCTTCTCCTTCACCATCTCCTTGTGTGTGTGCATGTGAGAGAGAGAGAGAGAGAGTGTGTGAGAGTGTGTGTGCGATCGAGCGTTGCGGCGGCACGACGGCGGCGAGGCGGTTGAGCGCGGCGTAGCGGCGTCTCCCTCTTCTTCGCGGCGAGGAATCCTCTACGGCACAAGCATAAGGCGGTGAGTGACACACCATTGCCCTCTTGAGCTCACTAGTTAAACTAGTTGTGTGCTTGGAGCCGTCTGCGGCTCGTACACGGTGTATCGGCAAGTCCCTTGCTTCGACAATGCGACAAGGAGCGCACATTTTTGGCGCCGCTGCCGGGGAATAGCCCTGCACTAAGCCCAAGAGGCACTTTGTGCTTCTTGTATGAGTGGTTTGCAGTAGGAAAGAAGAGGGAGAGGAAGGCGTATTTTTTCTGCAAGTTGTTAATTCTGTTTTTCTGTTGCACACAGTTTGCATTTTCTGTGTTTTCTGCTGCGTACATTTAGTATTAGTTAGACAGTTAGCAAAATTCTGTTTTTCTGTTTACACACAGTTAGCAATTCTTGCCTTTTTTGCATTTTTTGTGTTTTCACTGCACAGTTCTATCAAGTTTCAGTTTCTGCATTTTCTGTGTTTTCTGTGTTTTCTGGTTTGTGCACAGTTAGGCGCACAGTTAGTTAATTAAGAAGGTTAGTAATTAGGTGAACCACTGATTAGCAGGTCAGTAGGTAGATGGGGCAGTAAATAGTTAGGTGAGGTCAACGCGCACCAAAACGCGTACCAAATAATATTTTTAAAAAAAATTTTAAAAATATTTTTTTGTAAAAAAAATAAAAAAAAATTAAAAAATAAAAAAAATAAAAAAAAATTCGTGAAAAAAAAAAAAACGGAAAATAAAAACGCGAGTGAGTGGGTTAAATTTTCGAAAATAAAAAACGTGAGTTATAAAAACGTACGGGTTGGTCTGTATAAAAGGTAGATCAGGATCATTTCCCCAAGCCCAAGCCCAGGCCCAGGCCCAGGCCTATGCCCAGGCCCAGGCCTCAGTCCTCAGTCTTATGATATATACTAGACTCACTCTTATATATATACCCTACTCCCTTAGGAGAGAATGTGAGCATGTGGGACAAATCCTCCACTCTCCTCCCTTCTCTTCCCACTTGCACCCTTAGACTTTCTAGTTTGGGCCTAGTTCCCTACTGGAAATTGACAGTTTTAGAAATTCCGAGGGCATAGAGTGACCAAACGGAGGGCTATAAAGCACAGCACAACCCTCTGACCGATACGCTCGTTTCGAGCTATCACACGGCCCATTCCACGACACACTCTAAAAAATCTAGCAAAAAAACAAACAAAAAACACGCTAAAAGCTAGTCACAAGGCCTCCTAGAGCAGTTTTTTGACACCTTAGGGTATCAAAAGCACATGCACTTACACTCTGGGCGGGTGCTAGAACACGAGCATATTGAGGGTGACTCTGTTCATACGGACACCCATTACCCATCCACGATAGGATCTAGACCCTCAGCGGGGACACAAGGTAGCACCACCCAAGACCCTAAAATAGCCGCTAGTGATTCCTCCTCCGACTCAGAAATCATGGAAGCATACCCTACCCAAAACACTGAGAGAGAAGGCCATGCACCTCCCGAAGCTCCACAGCCTAGTACTAGTATGTTTAGTCGTTTCATGGAAACATTAGGTAGAGCTACTCGCTCGGAACCTGATGCAAATGAAGCACACGAAGGGGGTAAGGAAGTGGACTCTCCTTTCACATCGCACGTGGACCCCACACCCCCAAAGAGTGTCCATGTGGATATCCTGCCAACTTCTTACCAAGAAGGCCCTGTTGAGCTGCCTCCTTCAGAAGTTCCCTCTAGAGTACTGTTGGTGACAAGTAAAACCACGGGGAGCAACATTGCTTCTACCTCACAAGAAACCGTTAACACGTCGACTCTAGAAGGATTGTTCATTAATGATCATTGGACATACGACCTCCACACTCAGGTGTTGACGGATCTACACTCTGGCCACGCCTACCATGTAGGATGGATAGAGATTGTACAATCCACCTCTAGTGCCACGAGCATCGAAGATCAACAGAAAATGATCTGTAATGTTATCCATGGCATTATTCAATGAGAAAGGCAAAACCGAGGGGTAAATATACTCTCAACTGGCCCCATGAGATTTTTGGATATGACCAAGGCTCAACAGCCTACTCTATCACAAATGGAGACTCCTCTAATGAGCCCCATGGACCCATCTTACGTCATTTCACCTGGGGTCTCTATGCAATCTGAGCCTCCGAGCGACAACTTTAGCTTCCCTACCTTGGCTCAACCCTCTATTAAGGAAAACCCAGTGCTCCCTCCAGGGATAAGCCTGACAGAGAATGTACCGATGACATCTACGGTTAGCGCAGTGCCACTACCTAGTGTCATAGTACCTAATATGGGGCCTCGACTGTATGTGCCTCTAGCCCCTTATGCACACATGGCCCCCACACCTCCAATTGTACCACTTGTTTATGCTCCTCGAGTGCCGCTCCCTAGCCCTTATCCGAGTGGACCTATGCCCGGTTATGTTCCATATCCTCCATCATCCACACATATGCCAAGACCGGTACACGTCCCTCTCCCACATATGATTCCAAGAGTACCTCCACCGGCCCTGCCTCCTCACATAGGTGACTTGGCAGCGTTTGCTCAAACCATAGGTCGATCTATCGCGGAAAATATGCGTCATGCATCTGATAGAGAGCCTAGAAGTAAGGCAGTACAAATTGCCAAACTCACGCAAAAATTCAATGGGGACGAAGATGCTAGGAAACACATTGAAGTGTTTGAACAAGTATGTGATTCCTTAGGGGAACGCAACGAACTACATAAGTGCAATGCCTTAAGCTTGACATTAAGTGGGAAGGCTGGAGATTAGTATAGAACCCTAAGGGTGGACGAGAAAACAATCTACCCTACCCTTCGAAGGTTGTTTCTAAAGGAGTACATATGAGAAGGTGTGCTTTGGGGTGTAGCATCTCAGCTACAGAAGGCCGAACGTAAGGAAGGAGAGTCAGTAAGGGACTTCATTAGTCGTCTAAAGCACTTAAACTCTCGCTGCCCTGTAAATGAGCGCTTCAACAATAACCAACTGCTTGATCGATTCATTCGAGGGTTGAGGAATGAAGGAATCTATAATGGACTAGTGATTAGAGGTATCACAACCTGGGAAGATGTCACTGCCAATGCAATCCAATTAGAGGACAACTTGATGATAGCAGGCAGGAGGGTGTCTACCGACACGAGATCCACTAGCTCACAAGCCATTGAGTATGAACCCATGACTGCAAAGCCCATTGCCAATGAGCCAAAGGTATTGGAGACATTCTTGACAGACCGCACCAAGGCAATCCAAGAGTCTCTTAAGGATAATCGACCCCCTCAAAATAGTCACATGTATCCAAGAAGGGAGCAACAATGGTGTTACATTTGCTTAGGTCCACATAGCACTAGTGAGTGCCCTACGTTTAGAGTAAAATTTAATGGAACTTGCAACGCATGTGGTAGGTATGGTCACCAAGCTAAGGATTGTTTAATGATCAAACGCATTATGGCAAATAGACCACCTGTAGCCTGGACGGATGCACCTCGAGCTCCTGTATTGATGCCTGCTCCACCTGTTGAGAAACTACCGCAACACATAGTCCCTAGACCTCAAAATGTTGTACAAGCTACACCGCTACCACCTCCTGTGCTAGGACCGCAGCCCCCGCATCCAAGAGTCGCCCCTATGAACCAAGTGGGTTGCGAGCCATCAAATGCTTATGCAGATGGCTGTGAGGAGGAAATAGACACTAGTATTGCCTACGGACTTGATACATTGGAAGAGTGTCCTATATACTACATGGAAGATTGTTGGGGGCAAGTCAAGCCGGCTTATCAAGCTGCTGCTCTCGCATCCAGAGGTCAAAATATCAACACCCAGGCTAGGAGGCCACCTCTTCAATGCTACGAGTGTGGTGGACCACATCGGGCAGCGGAGTGCCCTATTAGGCTGCAAAAGAATGCTGCACAGATGCAAATGAATCAAGGGAGCACGTCTGCAATGCCAATACTCACATGTAATCGTTGTGGCATAGATCACTTGATTGCCCAATGCCCCTATAACGCAAATGCGCCTAAAATCACACCCCTAAATTTGGTCGAAATTGCTAGTGTGACATCGCCAATACCACCCGTCGCACCCGCTTATGCGATTACACGGTCCATGCTTCAAGGGCCAGGCCATATCCTCGAAGAGAGAGATACCGCGTCAGTGATCCAAGCAAAGAAAAAGAAGACACAAAGGAAGAGGTCGCAGAATACGGGAAATTCAAAGCCAAGTTCCAAAACAAACATAGGAACAGGAGATGACCCCGTGTATATGAATGACCTCGAGGATGATTCAGATTCAATCGAGACAATGGAGACTAGAACCAATACCATAAAGGGAAAGACCGACAAAGAAAACCGTAACATGGAACCAAATGAAAACCGAATAAGAGAAAACCATAAAGAGCCTCTGAAAACACCACAAGTGTTTCCAAATCCAATCCAAGACCCCCAAGATAAACCGCAGGGGCAAAAAGGGGAGAATCGTAAAAAGAAGATTGGGACGTATTCAAACCCAGTAGACGAGATTGAGCAGGTGAAACATCTAAGAGGTTTAGTGGAGGAGACTCAAAGGAAACTGGAACCAGAACCCATGCATGTCAAAATTCATGACACAGTGTTTTTCCACGCAAGTTCATCCACCCCACATGAACCATAGACCGTTAGCCATATCTAGTATCATCCAATAAGGGAGTGAGGACGGGACATCAGAAAGTGAGCAAACACCCTTCTTGTTGGAAAGGGTGTTTAACGAAGGAATACCTGATCCCATTGAGGAATATGAGATTCCATCCTCACCAGTTCCTAGTCAAGGACCTACACCCTGCAAAATGCCAATGAATGTTGCCAAACTAGTGGACTTCATGTCTTCTGAGGTCCGAACCACGATCATAGAAAAGCTGTATGGAGATCCTGAGTTATTCCTTGCACTTCGAGCATTCCTTAACGGAGAGCTACGAACGGGATTACCAGAGTTTGCGCAACCAAATAGGCCTGACTCGATTATGATTGATGAGGAAAATCATGTGCAATCACTTGACTTAGATGGACACGAGTTTGTGATCGAGGTACCCATTAACGAATTAGGGCAGTATTTTGAAGGCGACGAGTCTAATGCGACCCTACCCATCACTACCAAGGGATTAACTATAAAGGGAATTCTTCATGGTGGTGCGGGAGTTAGCATCGTTACAAAAGATTGTTGGGAATTCATGGGAAAACCCCGCCTTAGTGTTACTAACATTGTGGTAAAGATGGCAAATGGTACCATAGCCAAACCTATGGGGATGCTCAAGGATCTTAAGATCAAAGTTCTAGGACACAAGGTACGACATACGTTCATTGTAATGGATTTCTCTAAACACCTTATGTCATATGAAATGATTTTAGGATGACCATTCATGAGGGAAGCACAAATGGTTCATGATTGGTCTAAAAATCATGTCTATTTGCAATTCCAAGACTCTGTCCTTAGAGTGGATTTGGTGACTGGTAAGGTACACCCCTTAGGGAGTAAAACCATTATTGATCATCGCTCTGACACCACAGTTCACTCGGCCCCACTACAATATTGTTACACTTGTAAGAAGGATACAGACATTGGCCAAGATTCTCCTTACATGGATGTGTTACCGGGTATGACGGAATCAGACAACGTAGACTGGGTACACCTAGCTGCAACCATAGATACCTGGGGAAATAGAGGAACCACTTGGGTCACACGAGAGGGGGAAGAGGTACCACAAATTGCACCTCTGAACATGATAAGTGCCATACACGCATCTTCTAAGGGCAAGGCAATTGTGGACCAACCTGACAGTGACACCGATAGCTCAATAGAAGACTTTGACCAACACGACTTGGACACTGACTCCCAGAGTGAAACGGATTCTAAATCTCATGACTTAGAGAGTGGAGCAAGTTTAGAGTCAAAACATTCGGAAGGACGGAGCACATCAACCGATGATAGCTCCCCGGAGAGTGAAGAGGACACCAACGAGGACTCCTTTAGTGGGCCAGATCTAAATGCAAATCAAAAGCAGGTCTCAAATAAGAAAAAGAAAAACCTTAAGAGGCATCGATATCGAGCCAATGTACGTGCTAGGATAAAAAAGAAGAGATCCTCAGCCGAATGGCTCAGTTATATAGGAGCATGTGATGCTCATCGAAAATTGGTAGACAATTGGGGTGAATATCTCCAAAATGTTATGTGGTGTAGACCACGACCCCATGACATAGCCCAATTAGAGATCATAGACAAGCCAAAGTTGAGCCGCACTGTAAGGAGGCGTCAAAACCAAGAGTTAGCTCGACAACACAAGAAAGCAGAAATGGAAGCACAAACCAAAGCACAACCAGAATCCACAGACTTGCATCCTGCACCAGAACATTTCAAATCTTACACCACAGGGGAAGCAAAGGTTGTGTACACAAAAGCCCAAAGAATACCTATCGATGGGAATAATGGAATCTATGATGGTCCGGCAATAGTTAAAGAAATAGAATCAGCTGATCCCGGTGAAGAATCAAAACCTGTTTTTATTGCCCAAGACCTCACAGAAGTTGAAGAGGCGGTCCTCAAAGAGCTTCTCAAGGAATTCAAGGACGTATTCTCTTGGACATACCATGATATGAAAGGTGTTCCACCTTTTGTGGTCCAACATACAATCCCTATGATTAGCACTGCGAAGCCTGTACAACAAAGACCCTACCCGATGAATCCTAAGTACGCAAAGATCATTCAAGAAGAACTAGAAAAGCTTATCAAATGTGGGTTCATATATCCTATTGAACACTCTGAATGGGTGTCTCCGATAGTTATCGTGCCAAAAAAGAATGGGAAACTCAGGGTGTGCATGGACCTCAAAAAAGTTAATGCAGCTACTAGAAGAGACCATTACCCCCTACCATATTCCGAACATGTACTCGAAAGAGTTGCAGGCAAGGAAGCTTATAGCTTTCTAGATGGGTACTCAGGCTACAATCAAATCACGATAGCGCTAGAGGACCAAGTTAAAACTGCCTTCATCACAGAATTTGGCGTGTTTGCATTTCGTGTGATGGCTTTTGGCTTAACAAATGCCCCTGCTACATTCCAACGATTAATAAACACTGCTTTTAAAGAATATTTGAGAGAGTTTTGTGAAGCTTTCTTAGACGACCTTTGTGTTTACTCTTCTTGGAAAGAACATCTATCATGTTTGCGGAAGGTGTTTGAAAAGTGTAGGTTATATCGTATCTCATTGAACCCGTTCAAATGCCAATTTTGGGTCAAGCATGGAGTTATTTTAGGGCATATAGTATCCAAGAATGGTATCTCAACCGATGAGAGAAAAATTAAAGTGATTCTAGAGTTACCACCACCAACCAATTACAAGGGAGTTCAAAGGTTCATGGGACACGTGGGTTATTATCGACGGTTTATTTTATTTTTCGCTGAGATAGCACGTCCTTTGTACAAGCTTCTCATTGAATTTAAATGGACTGAAGAGTGTGACCAGGCCTATGAACAATTGAAGAAAACACTAGCAAGTGCTCCGATTTTAAGGACACCTAACTGGGATGTCATTTTCCATGTGCATATTGATGCATCAAACTTTGCTATTGGGTGTGTTCTCACTCAACCAGGAGAACATAAATTGGACTATCCCATTAGCTTTGCAAGCCGTCAGTTGAACGATGCTGAAAGGAACTACACCACTACAGAGCGGGAAGGTTTGGCAATGGTTTATGCAGTAAAGAAATTTCGCTACTACCTTCTGGCAAACAAGTTTGTATTTTATGTGGACCATCAAGCGTTGCTGTATCTGGTAAACAAGCCATGCTCCACAGGAAGAATCACACGATGGTTGTTAATTCTTCTGGAGTTTGATTTCACGATTGTAGTGAGACCCGGTAAAAGGCACGTCATGGCTGATCATTTGTCTCGCATACCCAATGGTGAATCCCCTACAGGAGTTGATGATGAATTACCCGATACTTCCCTATTCATAGTTGAGACTATGCCTGAATGGTGTGAGAACATTGTTAACTTTTTAGTTAATGGTTTTCCACCCAAGGAACTTCGTAAGGATATCGCTCGAAAACTAGTAAAAGAATGTGAACCCTATTGTTTGATTGCCGGAACTCTGTATAGACTAGGCAAGGACGATATTCTTAGGCGTTGTGCCCGCGAGGATGAATATTTGTATATCTTGCAAGAAGCACATATGGGCATAGCAGGAGGACATTTTTCAGGAGACCTAACTGCTAGAAAGGTGCTGCAATCAGGCTATTGGTGGCCAACTTTATTTAAGGATGCATCACTTTTTACAAAAGGGTGTGATGAGTGCCAACGTTACAAGACCACACAGCGCAAAGACAGAATTCCCTTACATCCTATTAAAGTAACCCAACCATTTGAAAAATGGGGCTTAGACTTTGTAGGTCCAATTAGTCCCGTAGCTCGCAACACTCAATCTCGATATATTCTAGTTGCTACGGACTATGTAACAAAGTGGGCTGAAGCTAAGGCTTCACAAAAAGCTGACGCGAGGACAACAGCTAAGTTTCCTTTTGAGAACATTATCACAAGATTTGGTTGCCCTTTTGAAATTGTTAGTGATAATGGTACCCATTTTATAAATGAGGTAATAAGAGAGCTTACCACGACCTTTATGATATCCCACCATAAGTCTACACCTTATTACCCGCAAGCTAATGGACAAGCCGAGAGCACCAACAAGACTCTAATCTCTATTTTAACCAAGACGGTAGAAGCTCATCGCACTGATTGGGATTTGAAGTTGACATCTGCTCTATGGGCTTATCGTACTGCTTATAAAGTGGCTATTAATTGTACGCCATTCGAAATGGTATACGGCCAAGAAGCGGTTATGCCTTGGGAGTTTGTCATTCCTAGTCTTAGGGTAGCTTCGCAAGAAGGATGGAATGGTAACCCCTTAACCGAGCGTTTGTATATCTTAGAAAAAATAGACGAAGAGAGACAGTTGGCTGTGGAAAAGGATAGGAGAAAGAAGTGGTTTGATCGCCATGTGAAGGACAAGGACATCAAAGTTGGTGATAAAGTCCTTATGTATGGAGTACGTAAAGAGAAGAAAAAGTTGAAATATGCTGGTAAAGGACCATATAGAGTATGTGAAATTACCCCACAAGGTACCCTTCGTGTGGAAACTCTTGATGGAGTTGAAACCATTGGATTCCTCAATGGGAGTAAATTCAAAAGATATTATGATCCTTTAAGCCAAGAAGAACTACGGGCCATTCATCAAAAGAAGGCCGCCAAAGCACAAACCGAGTTAAACAAGATACAAGCTCAAGCTGAGGCTAAGGAGCGACAACAACGTATAAGACAAAAACGAGAGGCTAACCTTGGGGTCACAAATGCATTCCACGTGGAAATCGAAGAAGATGGGTTGGACTCTGACACACCTCTACGATACCCCATTGAGTTAAATAGTGCCTATGGAAAAGTGATTTATAACGCCTTATTGGACACGGGTGCTAAATATAATCTGCTATCCTATGGGGTGTGGTGTCAGTTAGGGAAGCCACCTCTATCTGAGAGTATTATCCAAGTCAAGGGTGTCAACAAGAAAAAAACTACGGTTTTTGGAATCTGGCACACTTCTGTCAGTTATGACAATGGAATTGTAGCTCAAGACTTTTTGGTCATGCCTACTGGAACTATGGAGGGTAATATAAACCTAGGCCGCACGTGGATGATAGCCACCAAATGCACTATTGATTGGGGGACTGGGGGCGTTACAATGCAAAAACCAACTCTTAGCCCTACCACTCAAGCCATAGTCCTTGAGATATTGCCTAAGGAAATAAAACCCAAGACATTGCATGTCCAGGAGGTTGAACCATACGTCCCCATAGCCCAACTCTCTAGAGCTTCAACTGATGTAGTTGAAAGAAAGCTTGAGACACACAAGAACCATCCTAATATAACACAGAAAACATACAAGTGGGTCCCTAAAGCCTCTGTAGTGAGCATGGTTGATGCAAAAAAACGGAAACCTAGTAAGAACCGTCCCACTCACTCCAAGAAATGTAAAGAAACGTTGCGTTGGATTCCTAAATGACTATTGGAAGCCCAAGGATACTATGAAGGAAATGATCAAATCTGGGTGCCCAAACGTAAAGTGTACTCTTACCTGTCACCTGGCCCATGTAAACCCAATCCTGTGGCTCCCAAACAAATTGAAAATCGCGGAAAGGAAAAAATCATGGAATGTTACACACCCGATCTAGAGCTAGTTTGGGTACCAAAGAAAGAACGATTTGTTCCACCTAGCTCAGGAACAGGGAAATCAAATGAAGCTTCTTGCTCTTCATGTAGTTCCTATACGCAAATAGAAGCTTCGACACAACCTCCACCTACCACTGTACATATCCATACAAGCACGAAAGAGTTTGCACCTCCCGGGGTAAGTTCACCACCTACAACAACGTTGCAAATAAAATCATGGGAGAGTACCTTACCACCCTTGCAACTAGATGAAACGCATAGGGCGGTCGAAAACTATTGGTTAAAACCTTCACCCATAACAACTTGGAACAATTGGTTTCAAAAGGTGACGACCTCATTCCAAAAGGTATGATCTACCCAAGGAAGGGGGGAGTGTTTGCTAACATCAATCATTCACTCGCTCCCCTCTCAACCTTCCTCCCTGACCTCTCAATTCCAATCTTAGGGAATGTATATATATATAGCCTTATACTCACAAAAAACAAAAATAGTAAAGAGCAAGAGCGACTAGCAACGAGAGAGCATCCTATCAGATCTTACATATAAGTCCAAATTCACCGTGTCAATTCAAGCAACACACAAAAACAACTCTTATGTTTTCAAGGCCTAACCAAATCTATCTGTCTTGTCAGAAATGGCTACTTCACCAAAGGCATGCACTTCTATTTTTGATGAAAGGTACCCTTTGTCTTTTCCTCAAGTGTTTGTGCGCTCCTTGCCGCACTGTCAAAGCAAGGGACTTGCCAATACACCGTGTGCGAGCCACAAAAGGCTCCAAGCACACAACAAGCCTAAACTAGCAAGCTCAAGAGAGCAAAGGGTGTGTCACTCACCGCTCTACGATCGCCTTCGTGGTGGATTCCTCGCCGCGATGAAGAAGAAGCTGCAGTCGTGCCGCGCTCAACTGCCTCGCCGCCGTCGTGCCTTCGTAATGCTCGATCGCACACACACTCTCCCTCTTTCTCTCTCTCTCTCACACACACACACAAGGAGGTGAAGAAGAAGAAGATGGAGATGGAGATGGAGCAAGAGCACTCTTCTATTGCACAAATGAGAGAATGAGTAAAAATTAGGTTTAGTTGGCTTTTATAGGAGCTCACCCCATTCACACTTGGGCGCCCATGCTTAACCAACTAATCCCTTGAATGTCCAAGTTAAAGTGCGCCTCTCATCGGCGATCACTCTACCTTTCCCTATTGGACCGACAAGCCCGCTACCTGACTCTAAATAATACAACGTTTATAGATCATAGGGTGTCCGTGTGCCGTGAGGGTTAACATTGCCCCCCTTCTTGATGTAGATTCCGTCCTCGGAAGCTATTGAGTTGAAGCTGGTTCGTCGAGGTGGAAGAGCATTTGAGATGAATGTCCTTAGCCTTCTTTAGTCACTGCAAAATCAAACAACATTGGCACAGTAATTGCATTCTCTTAAAAAGCATATGCAGTTTTAGGTAGACACATTGATTGGTCAAAGAATTTCAAACAATTTGGTAGCAATGAACATTAAATTGCAATGTAATCAAATGCATAAACAGATGTAAAGGTAGAAAATTAAACAAGTCTGGGGTCGCTAATTTGACGGTCAAAAGGCACTAGAGATCGAATATTAATACCATGGGTAAGCTTCTTAATTATCTGTGGTCAATTAAGTTTTTTAATCGCGAGAGCCAAGTATTCATGTTCGAGGGCTGACTAGAGGCTATATCTAGAAAACCTTGTAGTTAAGCTACCATAAAAGGAATTTCTCATGAAATCATCGCCTGACTGATTACTTTTTCTTTGATCCCCCAAAGTCTTTTCACATTGATTCAATTATGATGTGTGTGCTTATTTTGTATGCCTTGGGTTTTTTGCTTCTCAAGGAAAAGCGCCCACACAAGGAACCTCTAGGGCTCTAGTACCATAGGCGATACATGTGAGTGAAGTACCAATTTAAGCAGGGATTTCTCTTCCAGCTTAAAATTTTACATTGTGGCACTTTGATTTTTGCTTGTTCATTTTCAGCATTTAAATTTTGTAACTTTGGGGGGTCCTATAACACTGTTACCCTCCCCAGGCTCATCACATTAGTAAACTCCCTTTATAATACTTAAACTAAAGGTCAATAGGATTAAGCCCACTAGAAAGCCCTAGTACATTTCACACAATGCTGCCTAAATCGGATTAAGAACCTAAGTAACCATTGCTTATTAGGAAGGCATTCCCCATGGTATTAAGAGAAGATTTCTAATACCTAGCTTGGTCAAACTAGCTTAGTCGGACTGCTTGATTTTTAAACCTAGACAAGTGACTATGACAAAACACTACATTGAATTAAATGTTTGATACTAAGACAATGCGCTGAATATTATGCTACCAATCACAATCAAAGCAGACAAACATGGATGCAAAAAGATAAGGGCAATGCTAATGGACAAGAAATACCTGTTTGTGTCGATGGTCACGCTTGATTTGAAGTGTGAACGAGAGAAAGGTTCCATGAGGGTCCAAATCCTATCAATAGCAACACGCTCCTGTACACACTAGGAAACAAAAGGAATACCTCCAGGAGGCACATTAGTGGTAAAAGATAACTTCGCTAATCTCTCAACTCTAAAACAGAAACACTCCTATCGTACTAATCTTACCTTACCCTCCATCACTCAAGTGATGAGGATCGAAGGTGTTTTATGGCATAGGTTTCTGTTTCACTGTACCAGATGTGACATGTGTAGGTCTGAGTCAATGTTTTGACTTTTATTGTGCATACTCGTTTGCTAATTGCTCTTGCTCTTTATTTTTATTTTTTTGTGAGTATAAAGCTTTATATGTACATTCCCTAAGATTGGTGATTGAGAGGTCAGGGAAAAAGGTTGAGAGGGAAACAAATGAATGATGACTGTCAGCAAACACTCCCCCCTTCCTTGGGTAGATCATACCGTTTGAAATGAGCTTGTCACCCTTTGAAACCAATTGTTCTAGTTGGTAATGGGTGAGGATTTTTGCCAGTAGTTTTCTATTACCCTAGGTGCCTCCTCAAGTTGCAAGGGTGGTAAGGTACTCTCCCAGGATCGAACTTGAAGTGGTTCATCAGGTGATTCTTGAACACTGGGAGGTGTGGGTTCTTTTGTAGCTTCATGGAGGTCCACTACTATAGATGGAGGCTGCGTAGAAGCTTTTACCTCTATGGATGTATTACATGAGGAGCTAGAATCTTCATGGGACTCCCCCCTTCCTCAGCTAGGTGGAACAAATCGTTCTTTATTTGGTACCCAAACTAGCTCGGGAGCGGGTGTGTAGCATTCTGTGATTTTTTCCTTTCCGCGATCATTAATTCTTTTTGGAACTACGGGATTGGGCTCACCTGGGTCAGGTGATAGGTAAGAGCACAATCTACGTTTTGGCACCCAGATTTGATCATTTCCTTGATAGTAGCCTTGGGCTTCCAATAGTCGTTTAGGGATCCATCGCAACATTTTCTTACTTTTCTTGGAGCGAGTGGTACGTTTCTTACAAGGCTTCTGTTTTTTAGCACTAGCTATGGTCGCTAAGGAAGCTTTAGGGACCCACTTGTATGTTTTCTTCGTTACATTAGGATGAGTCTTGTCGGAAGCGATATGCATTGCTTGTAGCATATTTAAGGGTACAGGCATTTCATCCCCCTCAGGTGTTACCCAGGTCGTCCCCCTATTTCCCCAAGTGTCTATGGTTGATGCTAGGTGGACCCAATCCACATTGTCCGACTCAGTCATCCCAGGTAATATATCCATATAAGGCAAATCTTTGCCAATGTCTGTATCCTTCTTACAAGTGTAACAATATTGTAGTGGGGCCGAGTGAACTGTGGTGTCAGAGCGATGATCAATAATGGTTTTACTCCCTAAGGGGTGTACCTTACCAGTCACCAAATCCACTCTAAGGACATAGTCTTGGAATTGCAAATAGACATGATTTTTAGACCAATCATGAACCATTTGTGCTTCCCTCATGAATGGTCGTCCTAAAATCATTTCATATGACATAAGGTGTTTAGAGAAATCCATTACAATGAACGTATGTCGTACATTGTGTCCTAGAACTTTGATCTTAAGATCCTTGAGCATCCCCATAGGTTTGGCTATGGTACCATTTGCCATCTTTACCACAATGTTAGTAACACTGAGGCGGGGTTTTCCCATGGATTCCCAACAATCTTTTGTAACGATGCTAACTCCCGCACCACCATCAAGAATTCCCTTTATAGTTAATCCCTTGGTAGTGATGGGTAGGGTCGCATTAGACTCGTCGCCTTCAAAATACTACCCTAATTCGTTAATGGGTACCTCGATCACAGACTCGTGTCCATCTAAGTCAAGTGATTGCACATGATTTTCCTCATCAATCATAATCGAGTCAGGCCTATTTGGTTGCGCAAACTGCGGTAATACCGCTCGTAGCTCTCCGTTAAGGAATGCTCGAAGTGCAAGGAATAACTCAGGATCTCCATACAACTTTGCTATGATCGTGGTTCGGACCTTAGAAGACATGAAGTCCACTAGTTTGGCAACATTCATTGGCGTTTTGCAGGGTGTAGGTCCTTGACTAGGAACTCGTGAGGATGGAATCTTATATTCCTCAATGGGATCAGGTATTCCTTCGTTAAACATCCTTTCCAACAAGAAAGGTGTATGCTCACTTTGTGATGTCCCGTCCTCACTCCCTTCTTGGATGATACTAGATATGGCTAACGGTCTATGGTTCATGTGGGGTGGATGAACTTGCGTGGGAAACACTGTGTCATGAATTTTGACCTGCATGGGTTCTGGTTCTAGTTTCCTTTGAGTCTCCTCCACTAAACCTCTTAGATGTTTCACCTGCTCAATCTCGTCTACTGGGTTTGGGTACGTCCCAATCTTCTTTTTACGATTCTTCCCTTTTTGCCCCTGCGGTTTATCTTGGGGGTCTTGGATTGGATTTGGAAACACTTGTGGTGTTTTCAGAGGCTCTTTATGGTTTTCTCTTATTCGGTTTTCATTTGGTTCCATGTTACGGTTTTCTATGTCGGTCTTTCCCTTTGTGGTATTGGTTCTAGTCTCCATTGTCTCGACTGAATCTGAATCATCCTCGAGGTCATTCATATACACGGGGTCATCTCCTGTTCCTATGTTTGTTTTGGAACTTGGCTTTGAATTTTCCGTATTCTGCGACTTCTTCCTTCGTCTCTTCTTTTTCTTTGCTTGGATCACTGACGCGGTATCTCTCTCTTCGAGGATATGGCGTGGACCTTGAAGCATGGACCGTGTAATCGCATAAGCGGGTGCGACGGGTGGTATTGGCGATGTCACACTAGCAATTTTGACCAAATTCAGGGGTGTGATTTTAGACGCATTTGGGTTATAGGGGCATTGGGCAATCAAGTGATCTATGCCACAACGATTACATGTGAGTATTGGCATTGCAGACGTGCTCCCTTGATTCATTTGCATCTGTGCAGCATTCTTTTGCAGCCTAATAGGGCACTCCGCTGCTCGATGTGGTCCACCACACTCGTAGCATTGAAGAGGTGGCCTCCTAGCCTGGGTGTTGATATTTTGACCTCTGGATGCGAGAGCAGCAGCTTGATAAACCGGCTTGACTTGCCCCCAACAATCTTCCATGTAGTATATAGGACACTCTTCCAATGTATCAAGTCCGTAGGCAATACTAGTGTCTATTTCCTCCTCACAGCCATCTGGATAAGCATTTGATGGCTCGCAACCCACTTGGTTCATAGGGGCGACTCTTGGATGCGGGGGCTGCGGTCCTAGCACAGGAGGTGGGTAGCGGTGTAGCTTGTACAACATTTTGAGGTCTAGGGACCATGTGTTGCGGTAGTTGCTCAACAGGTGGAGCAGGCATCAATACAGGAGCTCGAGGTGCATCCGTCCAGGCTACAGGTGGTCTATTTGCCATCATATGTTTGATCATTAAACAATCCTTAGCGTGGTGACCATACCTACCACATGCGTTGCAAGTTCCATTAAATTTTACTCTAAACGTAGGGCACTCACTAGTGCTATGTAGACCTAAGCAAATGGAGCACCATTGTTGCTCCCTTCTTGGATACATGTGACTATTTTGAGGGGGTCGATTATCCTTAAGAGACTCTTGGATTGCATTGGTGAGGTCTGTCAAGAAGGTCTCAAATACCTTTGGCTCATTGGCAATGGGCTTTGCAGTCATGGGTTCATACTCAATGGCTTGTGAGCTAGTGGATCTCGTGTCAGTAGACACCCTCATGCCTGCTATCATCAAGTTGTCCTCTAATTGGATTGCATTGGCAGTGACATCTTCCCAGGTTGTGATACCTCTAATCACTAGTCCATTATAGATTCCTTCATTCCTCAACCCTCGAATGAATCGATCAAGCAGTTGGTTATTGTTGAAGCGCTCATTTACAGGGCAGCGAGAGTTTAAGTGCTTTAGACGACTAATGAAGTCCCTTACTGACCCTCCTTCCTTACGTTCGGCCTTCTGTAGCTGAGATGCTACACCCCAAAGCACACCTTCTCGTATGTACTCCTTTAGAAACAACCTTCGAAGGGTAGGGTAGATTGTTTTCTCGTCCACCCTTAGGGTTCTATACCAATCTCCAGCCTTCCCACTTAATGTCAAGCTTAAGGCATTGCACTTATGTAGTTCGTTGCGTTCCCCTAAGGAATCACATACTTGTTCAAACACTTCAATGTGTTTTCTAGCATCTTCGTCCCCATTGAATTTTTGCGTGAGTTTGGCAATTTGTACTGCCTTACTTCTAGGCTCTCTATCAGATGCATGATGCATATTTTCCGCGATAGATCGAACTATGGTTTGAGCAAACGCTGCCAAGTCACCTATGTGAGGAGGTAGGGCCGGTGGAGGTACTCTTGGAATCATATGTGGGAGAGGGACGGGTACCGGTCTTGGCATATGTGTGGATGATGGAGGATATGGAACATAACCGGGCATAGGTCCACTCGGATAAGAGCTAGGGAGCGGCACTCGAGGAGCATAAGCAAGTGGTACAATTGGAGGTGTGGGGGCCATGTGTGCATAAGGGGCTAGAGGCACATACGGTCGAGGCCCCATATTAGGTACTACGACACTAGGTAGTGGCACTGCGCTAACCGTAGATGTCATCGGTACATTCTCTGTCAGGCTTATCCCTGGAGTGAGCACTGGGTTTTCCTTAATAGAGGGTTGAGCCAAGTTAGGGAAGCTAAAGTTGTCGCTCGGAGGCTCACATTGCATAGAGACCCCAGGTGAAATGACGTAAGATGGGTCCATGGAGCTCATTAGAGGAGTCTCCATTTGTGATAGAGTAGGCTGTTGAGCCTTGCTCGTATCCAAAAATCTCATGGGACCAGTTGAGAGTATATTTACCCCTCGGTTTTGCCTTTCTGATTGAATAATGCCATGGATAACATTACAGATCATTTTCTGTTGATCTTCGATGCTCGTGGCACTAGAGGTGGATTGTACAATCTCTATCCATCCTACATGGTAGGCGTGGCTAGAGTGTAGATCCATCAACACCTCAGTGTGGAGGTCGTATGTCCAATGATCGTTAATGAACAATCCTTCTAGAGTCGACGTGTTAACGGTTTCTTGTGAGGTAGAAGCAATGTTGCTCCCCGTGGTTTTACTTGTCACCAACGGTACTCTAGAGGGAACTTCTGAAGGAGGCAGCTCAACAGGGCCTTCTTGGTAGGATATCCACATGGACACTCTTTGGGGATGTGGGGTCCACTTGCGATGTGAAAGGAGAGTCCACTTCCCCACCCCCTTCGTGTGCTTCATTTGCATCAGGTTCCGAGCGAGTAGCTCTACCTAATGTTTCCATGAAACGGCTAAACATACTAGTACTAGGCTGTGGAGCTTCGGAAGGTGCATGGCCTTCTCTCTCAGTGTTTTGGGTAGGGTATGCTTCCATGATTTCTGAGTCGGAGGAGGAATCACTAGCGGCTATTTTAGGGTCTTGGGTGGTGCTACCTTGTGTCCCCGCTGAGGGTCTAGAGCTTATCGTGGATGGGTAATGGGTGTCCGTATGAACAGAGTCACCCTCAATATGCTCGTGTTCTAGCACCCGCCCAGAGCGTAAGTGCATGTGCTTTTGATACCCTAAGGTGTCAAAAAGCTGCTCTAGGAGGCCTTGTGACTAGTTTTTAGCGTGTTTTTTGTTTTTTTTTTTTTGCTAGATTTTTTAGAGCGTGTCGTGGAATGGGCCGTGTGATAGCTCGAAATGAGCGTATCTGTCAGAGGGTCGTGCCGTGCTTTATAGCCCTCCGTTTGGTCACTCTATGCCCTCGGAATCCCTAAAACTGTCAATTTCCAGTAGGGAACTAGGCCCAAACTAGAAAGTCTAAGGGTGCAAGTGGGAAGAGAAAGGAGGAGAGTGGAGGACTTGTCCCACATGCTCTCATTCTCTCTTGAGGGAGTAGGGTATATATATAAGAATGAGTCTAGTATATATCATAAGACTGAGGGCTTGGGCTTGGGCTTGGGCTTGGGCTTGGGGAAATGATCCCGATCCCGATCTATCTTTTATACAAACCAGCCCGTCCGTTTTAAGAGTCACGTTTTTTATTTTCGAAAAATTTCACCGCCCGCTCACCCGCGTTTTTGTTTTCCGATTTTTTTATTATTATTATTTTTTTTTCAGATTTTTTTTTAAAAAAAAATATATATATATATATATATATTATATATATATATATAATGCAGAAATGCAGAAAATGCAAGAAATGCAAAAAATTAAAAACGCACAGAAATTGCAGAAATTGAAATGCAGAAAACGCAGAAATTGCAAAAATTGAAATGCAGTAAATGCAAAAATTGCAGAAATTGAAATGCAAGAAATGCAGAAAATTGAAAACGCACAGAAATTGTAGAAATTGAAAAAACGCAAGAAATGCAGAAAATTGAAAAAACACAAAAAATGCAGAAATTGCAGAAATTGAAACTTGACAGAAAATTTAACACAGAAAACGCAGAAAATTGCAGAAATTGAAACTTGACAGAAAATGCAGAAAATGCAAAAACGCAAGAAATGCTAACTGTGCAGTGCAAACCAGAAAACGTAAAAAACGCAAAAAACAAAAATCTCCACACAACTACACACCCTCATTCCCTGCCTTTCCTATGATAGAGATTGCACCACAAAAAAGCGTAAAGTGCTAACCGAGCTTAGTGTAGGGCATATCCCCGGCAACGGCGCCAAAAATGTGCGCTCCTTGCCGCACTGTCGAAGCAAGGGACTTGCCAATACACCGTGTGCGAGCCACAAAAGGCTCCAAGCACACAACAAGCCTAAACTAGCAAGCTCAAGAGAGAAAAGGGTGTGTCACTCACCGCTCTACGCTCGCCTTCGTGGTGGATTCCTCGCTGCGATGAAGAAGAAGCTGCAGTCGTGCCGCGCTCAACCGCCTCGCCGCCGTCGTGCCTTCGTAATGCTCGATCGCACACACACTCTCCCTCTTTCTCTCTCTCTCTCTCACACACACACACAAGGAGGTGAAGAAGAAGAAGATGGAGATGGAGATGGAGCAAGAGCACTCTTCTATTGCACAAATGAGAGAATGAGTAAAAATTAGGTTTAGTTGGCTTTTATAGGAGCTCACCCCATTCACACTTGGGCGCCCATGCTTAACCAACTAATCCCTTGAATGTCCAAGTTAAAGTGCGCCTCTCATCGGCGATCACTCTACCTTTCCCTATTGGACCGACAAGCCCGGTACTTGACTCTAAATAATACAACGTTTATAGATCATAGGGTGTCCGTGTGCCGTGAGGGTTAACAGTGTTCTACGTATGCTACCCTATACTTTTTGGCGAATGGGATTTGATAGAGAGCCTTGCATGTGAGAGAAATTTTGAGGAGTTAGAATGGTTGATACGTCTATGGCTAACTAGTGATCCCTACCCAGTAGCGAATGTGTCTCCAATGGCACATGCTAATTCTTTTGCACAAGATGAGTATCCATGCATCGCGAGGTTCTTGATTAGCATGCTTGCACAAGAGGATGATGAAGAGGAACTAATAGAGACCGAGGAAGACTATGGCCTCACGGACAACGATTTTATTTATCTAGATGATGAGGATAGAGGCCTAGCCTTAGGGTGGCCACCCGGTTTATATAATATCCTCTTTCCTTGATTCTAAATGGGGTGACAGATAGGTAGGTTAGGGGTCTAGATTGTGTTTTGAGTTTGTTTTTTAGGAGTTTTAATTTTTCACACTGACATGCCTCCTAGAGGTATAGTGTCTGTTTTTGGATGTGTTAGGTAGGACTTATATGGATATCCATCCCCATGGCTGAGGACATCTGCTTCAACGAAATGAGCCACTCCATACCTCCAGGTGTACTACTTTCCATGATTCATGTTGGTGGATATGTGTAATTGCTAATAATGATTTTTAATTCTTTGTTTGAGTGCAATAATTATGATTGTTATCTGCCATTATAGATGTATAAATTTGTCTTTGCTTAAGTTGATTGAGCTCCAGTTTAATCTTATGGATGAGCCTGGAGATTAGGAGACCGTGACTTTAGGTTAACTCATTTACTTGACCACTAGGCCTAGCTAATAAAATTATCCGAGTATTTGAGACCTTAGGAATGTTTTAGGCAGAGAAAGGCTTGCTCACTCAAACAACAAAAAACACTAGTGCGAATACCAAGGAAATGGAAGCAAAAAAAAAAAAAAACATAAGTGCCACAAATGAAAAATCTTACGCTGGAAGAGAAATCCTGGCTTGAATTGGTACTTCACTCACATGTATTGTCTATGGTACTAGAGCCCTAGAGGTTCCCAGTGTGGGCGCTTTTCCTTGAGAAGCAAAAAACCCCGGACATACAAAATAAGCACACACGTCACATGATTGTGACCCAAAGTAAAAAAGTATTATAAAAAAATAAAAAAAAAAGAATTAAAAGACTTCCATTGAGCTTACAGTTAACATTTCAAGCTTTTGTTTGCAGTTGTGAGAGCGAGTTGGCTAATCAAAGCTGAAAAGCATAATTAGGGAATCTTGCATTTAGATAATCTTCTTAGCTTAGCTAGTACTAGAGTAGTTGTTTTAACCTTAGTCATAGCTAACTAATTGATAGACTCACCCATAAGCTCAAAACTCTTGATTAATTAATTTACTCAAAGTGCAATTTATTTGTCCTTAATGGCAGACTAACATTTCATAAATCTTGCATTTACTCATTTCCACATGTACTTTACATTCCCCTCATGATTTATGGCAATATAATTCCGCTTGCTAAAACAGTGACTTTGCCTTGCAGATTCAAATCTAGATGCTCTACAACATGGACTTACCAAGCTTCAACTCAATAGCTTCCGAGGACAGAATCTACATCAAGAAGGGGGGCAATGTTAACCCTCGTGGCTCACGGACACCCTATCGCCTACGACGGACACTATAACCGTATTATTTATTTAAGTAGAGTCAGGCACCGGGCTTGTCGGTCCAATAGGGAAAGGTAGAGTGATCGCCGATGAGAGGCGCACTCTAACACGAACATGCTAGGGTTAGTTGGCTAAGCATGGGCGCCCAAGTGTGAATGGGGTGAGCTCATATAAAAGCCAACTAAACCTAATTTTTACTCATTCTCTCATTGTGCAATAGAAGCTGCTCTTGCTCCATCTCCACCTTCTCCTTCACCATCTCCTTGTGTGTGTGCGTGTGTGTGTGAGAGAGAGAGAGAGAGAGAGAGTGTGAGAGTGTGTGTGCGATCGAGCGTTGCGGCGGCACGACGGCGGCGAGGCGGTTGAGCGCGGCGTAGTGGCGTCTCCCTCTTCTTCGCGGCGAGGAATCCTCTACGACAGGAGCATAAGGCGGTGAGTGACACACCATTGCCCTCTTGAGCTTACTAGTTAAACTAGTTGTGTGCTTGGAGCCGTCTGCGGCTCGTACACGGTGTATGGGCAAGTCCCTTGCTTTGACAGTGCGACACGGAGCGCACAAATGTATTGATTGTGAGTTAGACAGTTGGGATTGCATCTTTGCTTTACTGCCATTGAGGCATTGTCGCAGTCTATGCTTATAGGACAGTGACAGGACAGTCAGAGACAGTACAGGTGCAGGACAGGTTTACCCACAGCTTACAGTGTTAGAGAGATAGTGGTTTTTTGAGCTGTTTTTTGGTCTGTTTTTAGTACACCAGAGCCATTTTACAAAGGAGACTCTACCAAAATTTCTGCAGAATCTGAAGCTTTCTTGGTTCATTTGACAGGTTGATATTGGTTCAGAGGTCAGTTTACAAGGGAAACTCTGCCGAATTTTTCCCAGGAAAGTAAACTACTGTGAAGCGTAGCTATGGCTGGATCACAGGACACTGCTCTTTACAATATCAAGAAGCTGGATGGAACCAATTTCCCATTGTGGAAAAAGCAGATTTGGCACGTGTTGGTATAAAAGAAGCAGATAAAACCTATAAAGCTCAAGGGGATAAAACGAGAAGATATGGACAAAGATGAATGGAGAAAAATGGATGAATTGGCACTTTCTACCATTATGCTGACTTTGGTAGAAAGCGTTTACTTCAATGTAGCAGACGAGATGTTGGCTTATCAAGCATGGTTAAAGCTGAGTGATCTTTATGAGAAGCAGAGTGCAGCTTCACAGGTATACTAGCTTAAGAAGCTTGTTGACTTGAAGATGAAAGAAGGGACACCTATGTCCAATCATCTGAATGAATTCAACACAATCTATAGTCAGTTGTCAGCTCAAGGTGTCAAGTTTGATGAACCTGTTAGAGCTATGTCCCTGCTGATCACATTGCCGAAAAGTTGGGACACTTTTCGCATAGATTTGAGTAATTCTGCACCTCCAGATGGTTTGAACATAGCAGGTATAGAAGGAAGTCTGCTTACTGAAGAAACCAATAGAAAGACAATGGACAAAGGCAAAGGAACAGCCTTAGTTGTCAGGGGAAGGACCAAAGAAAAGTACAAAGGTGGAAAGAGGAATCAGTCTCGTAGCAAGTCCCGCAGTGCTAAAGGCAAGAGTGACATAGAATGCTACCATTGTGGCAAGAAGGGTCACATGAAAAGAGACTGCAGAGAATGGAAAGCAGAAAAAGGCAAAGAGAAAGCTGAAGACCATGGTGAGAAGAACAAGTCCTCAGTGAAGATTCAAGAAATAAATGTGACAAACACTGTTGCAGAGGATGACAGTCTAGTGTCAAGAGACATCTACTTCTTGAAGAATACAATGGACTCAGCTCTTCTTACAGCATCTGATGGAAATGTACTGAGTGACTGGATTATACACTCAGGGGCATCACTTCATGTGTCTCTAATCAAGGAGTGGTTTACCTCTTATGTGACCACTAAAGATCATGTTCGGCTAGGCAATGGGCAGACATGTGAGATCTTAGGTGTTGGAGATGTTCAATTGAAGTTTCAGAATGGCTCTTCTTTCACGCTGAAGAATGTGAGACATGTTCCCGCAATTACAAAGAGCTTGATGCTGGCTACGTCACCACTTTTGGACAGAACATGTGGAAGATATCCAAGGGTTCTATGACAGTAGCACATGGAATAAAGTCTGGAGGACTTTACATAATTTATGTATCAAATGTCTCTAAAAATGTAATCAATGTAACCAAGCAGCCGAACGTTTCTTTGTGGCATAGCCGGTTAGGACATATGTCCAAGAAGGGAATGGAAATCTTGTATCGTTCTGGTTATTTTCTTGGATTTTCATTTAATGATTTTGAATCCTGTGAACATTGTCTGTATGGTACGCAAACACAGCAGCCACATAAGCATAGAAGCAGTAGAAGAGATACACATTTGGAACTTGTTCATAGTGATTTGTGTGGACCTATGCCTAACCTATCTCTAGGGGGCACTTCTTACTTTATGACATTTATAGATGATTACTCAAGGAAAGTATGGGTTTACTTTCTCAAGCACAAGGATGAAGCGTTTAGTGTTTAGCAAGAAGCTTAAATGCTTACGCACTGACAATGGTGGAGAGTATGTTTCAAAGGCCTTTCAGGACTTTTGTGAGTCAAAAGGTATAAAACGTGAACTTACTGCTCCTTACAATCCTCCTCAAAATGGTGTTGCTGAGAGGATGAATAGGACCATACAAGAGAAGGTCAGAAGTATGTTGTCTAATGCACAACTGCCAAATTGGTTTTGGGCTGAAGCTGTATCAACAGCTGTTCATCTTGTAAATAGATCTCCTAGCAAGGTTTTGCAGAAGGATTCAGTGCCAGAGATGGTATGGTCAGGAAAAATTCCCTTATACAAGCATCTCAGAGTCTTTGGCTGTGAGGCATATACTCACGTTCCAAAGGAATTTAGGAACAAACTTGAGCCAAAGAGTAGAAAGTGCATCTTTCTAGGCTATGGTAATTCTGGTGAGATGGGCTATAGACTTTGGGATCCCAAATCCAGAAAGGTTGTCTGCAGCAATGATGTTCACTTTAATGAATCCAAATATCATTCTAAACCAGAGAGGGTTGAGGAGATTAGAAGAGTTGTCTTCCAAGAAGATGGACCTGCACATGCAAGACAAAATGTCAGATCTCAAGAGGAGCAAGGACAGGATAGAGTGGAACCACAGGTTGTGGTTGAGCCTGAGCCACATATTGTGCGTAGATGTGGATGTGTCACGCGACCTCCTGATAGGTTTGTTCCATCTATGAACTATGTCATGTTGACTGATTGCAATGATCCTTCATGTTACAAGGAAGCAGTGCAAATGAAGGACTCCGGGAATTGGAAATTGGCCATGCAGTCAGAGATGGCAACTCTGCATAAAAAAAAGACATGGAAGCTAGTTAAATTACCACAGGGCAAAAAGGCTCTACCTTGTAAATGGGTTTACAGGTATAAGATCAGCGCTCATGATAGTCAGCCAGAGTACAAAGCAAGGCTTGTTGCCAAGGGCTTTAAGCAAGAACAAGGCATTGACTTTGATGAAGTCTTCTCTCCGGTGGTCAAGATGACTACATTGAGATGCTTTCTTGCATTGGTTGCCATATTAGATTTGGTGTTGCACCAAATGGATGTCAAGACAGCGTTCTTGCATGGTGATTTAGATGTGGAAATTTACATGCAGCAGCCAGAAGGGTTTGTTGAGAAAGGCAAGGAAGATTGGGTATGCCAGTTGTTAAAGAGTCTTTATGGGTTAAAACAATCACCAAGGGCATGGTACCATAAATTCCACAATTTTATGCTTTCTCAACGCTACAAACGTAGTGAGTTTGATCACTGTCTATATACAAAGAAAGCTAAGGATGGTAGTTGGCTGATCCTTATTTTGTATGTGGATGACATGTTGATTGTTGGCAAGCACTCGGAAGAAGTTTCAGCTTTGAAGTCAAAGATGGCAAAATCGTTTGACATGAAAGACATGGGTGAGGCAAGTCATATACTTGGTATGCGTATTGAAAGAGATAGATCAAAGAAGTTGATTTGGTTATCTCAAACAGAGTATATTGACAAGGTTTTGCAACGTTTCAATATGGAGAAGGGAAAGGCACAGAGTGTTCCATTGCCACCATATGTGAAACTTAGCAAACAAGATTGTCCTGTGTCTGAGGAAGAACAGGCTGAAATGGATAAGATTCCATATGCGTCTGTAGTGGGTAGTTTGATGTATGCTATGATTGCTACTGGCCCAGACATTGCATTTGCAGTGGGAGTAGTAAGTCGATACATTTCAAACCCAGGCAAGAAACATTGGGAGGCAGTGAAAGGAATATTGAGATACCTGAAAGCTACAAAGAGTGTGCGTATATGCTATGGGAGTCAGGAGCTAAGTGTAAAGGGTTTTACAGAATCAAATTATGCAGGTGACTTAGACAACCGAAGGTCTATGTCAGGGTATGTCTTTACATTGGCTGGTGGAGCAGTATCATGGCGTTCTAGTTTACAAGATTGTGTTACTCAGTCTACAACAGAGGCTGAATATGTTGCAGCATCAGAGGCATGCAAAGAATCAATTTGGCTTAATCGACTAGTAACAGATTTGGGAATCAAAGAAGAGATGCCTGTGTTATATTGTGATAGTCAAAGTGCTATACAATTGGCTCGCAATCCAGTTTATCACTCAAAGACAAAGCATGTGGATGTGAAGTATCATTTCATCAGGGAAATGCTCGAGGATACGCAACTTCAGCTTGTCAAAGTTCACACCACAGAAAATCCTGCTGATCTACTTACAAAAGGACTTCCCTCAGAGAGCTTTGCGCATTTTCGCAAGCAGTTAGGTGTAGGGTAGTACATCACTTCTCTACATCTCTTGTATATTAGCTTGTATAGTAGCTTCTCTCACACTTAAAGTACCACATTGGACTTTAAGTGGGAGGTTGTTGGGGTATAAAGCCCAATGTGGTCACCCAGGTAAGTGGGTGGGCCGCCAGGTATGTACACATATTCTTTTGTTAAAACCTAATAAGAACTCACTATGCTCTACACATTACAGTAGAGCCAGTTCACCATATCGTCGTGCTCTTCTTCTGGCACTCTCTCTTGCATCGCACTTCCGCTCGTACTCCTTCAGGTACTGCGGAACTATTGAAAGGATACTAAAGGTTAATTTTAGAACCTTTTATAGCTTCATCTTCGAGTGCAAGTGGTTTGCAAATGTGTCTAGATGACGTGAGAATGGCCTCTACATGGTGGACTCTAGTGTGCATCACAGAGGGAGGTATGACAATTTAGTTTTACCGTGCAATTGTGAGTGGGTGAGTGACATGTACCTTTTTTATTCTTATTTACTTGTTGTATCGTTAGTTATATCAATGTTACTCACTTTGAGCTTCTATTTTATAGGTCATCTATATCCCAGCAATACACCAATCAAAACTTTGGTTCGTAATTCCCGTAACACCTTGTGGTAGAACCATTTTTTCCACTAATGAAGCGGAGACTATCTTCGACCTTCTTCCACCTCCGACTTTGGATGAGGTGGAAACAGAGGGGAGGGAGGTCGATGAATCAAGTCCGGCGGCAGCAAGTCTTAGCGAGGATGATTGTCATGATGATGAAGATGATGAGATGGAGGATGACGAACTCGAAGATGATGAAGCTGGCAATGCATCCACCACAAACGACAATTCCGTTTCTCTCTTTATTGATTTAGGAGCCATGGAATTAGAATTGGATGATGCTTCATGTAGATATCTTTTGGAAGATGATTCATAAACATTTTGTAGTTATGAAGTTTTTTTATTTTTGATCGTGTAATCCATTCACCTCTCTCTCCTTCCTCTTTCTCTCGTTAGATTTGAGAATATGCTCAATTATGTTAATCAATTGACAATGATTATTTTAGTTGTAAACAAGGGTAATCTTAGGCTGGGTTCAGATGAGGCAGGAGGAAGAAAGACTTTCTGCAGGTCTACCGCCGCCTCGTCTAAACGGTGTTGGAGGAAGAAGATCGAAAAACACAGACAGGTGGAGAGAGGCCAGCAGCTCTTCCGAGGGGGGGGGGGGGGGGGGGTGCCGGAACAAAAATGGCGGCCCGGAGGAAGGTGATAATATCTATTGCAGCAAATAAGCTTTTGCCACGCAACTTAATTGCCCCTGTGGAGAGCATTTCCACGTAGCGTCTAGACCGGGCCTTATATCCCCCGCCTCCTTCTCCCCCCTCTTTCTCTTTCTCTCTCTCTCTTTATTTCTCTTCATTTTTATAATTGAAAATTATATACAATACTCTTCAATTTTTATTGAAAGGAGGGAAACACCAAAATTTGAAGGGGAGGGAAGGGGGGAGTTAATCCAGAATTTGAAAGTTTAGGCGCTAAATCTGGGCAGCGGATATAACGACGGTAATGGACGTGGTAATGACCACGGTAATAATAGTGGTAATAACAGCGGATACAGTCGCGGTAACACAAGAAAAAACCACCCGCCCTCCTCTCTCTTGTTTCTCTCATTGAATTTACACCTTCTCTCTACAAAACACGATAAAAAATGCGGTAAACACTTGGAGATTTTCATACTGGAATCAAAGCGCCAGTCTAGAGTTTTTAGCAGGCCAAAAGAGCACTGCATATGTGCAATTGGTAGCGAGGCTACACCTAATCTTCACACACACAAGAGTTTTGAGTTAATATTGATTCTTTTCAAGTGGAGCTTTCATGACTGGAGTTTTGTTTTATTTGAGTGTGTGTTTAGATTCAAATCATCTACCTCTTGCTTGATTTTGCTACAAATCCTCACAGTCAGAGGCCCGACGCTTTCCTAGCCGCACTACGCACTTCTTGAAACATTTTTGGTGAACCCGGCATGAAGTAGGCTAGGGTGACGGTTCAAAAGCTTCATTGAAGGTCTCAAAAAAAATCTTTAAATCTATGGATCAACAAGAGAAACATGCATGGGGGAGTCAGGGAGGGACTCCTTACCTACAGAGCCTCGCACCGATGGCACCTCCCTCTACTCTCCCTTCCAGTCGTCCTACTCCTATTCCATCGCAAGGTCCTACTCCCTTCCATCACAGGGTCCTACTCCCATGGCTTCACAGGGTCCTATGCCACTCCATTCCACTCCGGCTTCGCTAGAACATCGTCAACAGACTTCCTCTGGCAGCGCTCATCGACGCTCGATTCAGGGCAGCGAGCGTCGTGAGAGATGAAGCGGCGGCGGATCTTGTGGTTTCGCATGTTTTGGTAGTGGCGGGGGTCGGAGTCCCCACTTTCAGAGCGTGCCGTCCCTGACGCAGAGGACGAGGATATTGACGCACTCGTGCCATACACGCACGGGCGCTACTACAAGGTTAAATATGGCGGGGAGGTTGATTTCGGCACAACACAGGGCAGGGCATTTCGACGCCATCTACAAAATCTTATACATTCAACGTATAAGAATTGTTTTATAAAGTTCAGAGACCAACTGCCCAATCATGCACGGTACATTGAGAACGCTCTGCTAGTTAGAATTCCAAACGCCCCCGATCAACGTTTTTCACAACAATGGTTGGAGGGCTACATAAAGTCATTTCTAAAAAACAAGCAGTCTAGTGTGCGGCGCGCAGCAGCCAACCAGGTCAAAGATCCAGACAGGAGTTACCATGGTGGCAACTGTTGAGAGAGAAGGAGATAGCACAGAAGTAGAACCCCAAAAGTGTGTAGAATACACACATGAGATGATGTATATATAGAGGGGACCTGGGTGCCATATATAGAGAAGCCATATATTGAGTAGCTTCACATATAAGCTCAACACCCCCGCTCAAATAAGGGTCCCTAACTGTGGATGAAAAAACCCTTGGGGGATCAAGGGAAAAACCCACAGCTCTATATACACCCACCGTTATATTATAAAAATCATTAAATATACAAATGTTTACGAGGAGCTACATCACTTCTTTTACAATGAATGTTTTATGAGGAGTTACATTACTCCTATCCTATCAAATACAAAAATGAATACAAAGGTTCAATAAAGAGGTATAAAAGCTATCGATTAGCTTGTAATCAAAAGTGTATCCGTGAATTTTCTTTGTAGCTTGTCATCAATATCGCATCACCAAACATGTCTTCATGTTGTCATCAATATGGCATCACGAAACATATCTTCATAAATCTTATATTGTCACCAAGTTTGTCTTCATAAAATCAATCCTACATAGATCATAGACTCCAAAAAGAACATGTCATGAAAATTATTAGCATCGTTAATGAAATAATTACGTTCACAATGCCATAAGAGATGGTTCGCGACGCCACTCTTTTGACGACGTATATACGCACGACAACATATGGTACATAAAGTATAAACGTAAAAGTACAAAATGTGTGATTACGTGATACAAATGATATGTGTATATACTACATAAAACAACATTTATCAATGTAGTGATCAATGAATACCATCAAAGTATTAACAAAATATCATCATTATATCAATAAAAATGAATAAATGACCATGGTATCAACGAAAAGCATCATGATATCACCGAGAATAATCAATGTATCAACGAAACAACATCATGGCATCACCGAGAATAACCATGGTATCAACGAAACATCATCATGGCATCACCGAGAATAACCATGGTATCAACGAAACAACATCATGGTATCACCGAGAATAACCATGGTATCAACAAAACATTATCATGGTATCAATAAAAATCACCATGGAATCAACGAAACAACATCATGGCATCACCGAGAATAACCATGGTATCAACGAAGCATCATCATGGCATCACCGAGAATAACCATGGTATCAATGAAATATCATCATGGCACCACCGAGAATAACCATGGTATCAATGACATATCATCATGGTATCAACGAAAATCACCATGACCAAAGTATTAACAAAACATCATCATGGTACCATCAAAATCACTATGGTATCAATGAGAAATTATCAATAAAACGACGTAAACTATATCTCTAAAAGAATAATTATACGAGAAGCAATGAACGAGTATATCATATAACAAAAGATCATGTACCAACAGTAGCTCGATAGAATTTGGACGATCATCAATGGCTCGACTGAATCGGAACGATGTGTAACTAGCTTCTGCAGCAAAGTTACGTCAGTAACAAATATATGATTGATGAAGAAAAATATAATTGAGAAGTTTTCAATTATGAGAAAAATCAAAAGCAAAAAGTAAAATTTTGATTTTCAAACATATTCGAAGTCCGAGACGATAACCCAAAATCGGTGCACAATTTAGAGAAACTTTCTTCTGCAAAGTTATAGACCACATCGATTCCAATCCCCATAGTGGGTAGTTTCTTCTGCAAAGTTGTAGAACACATCGATTCCGGTCTCTCACGCGGGTAGTTTCTGCAAAATCGTTTTCAATAAGCAGAAAAATAAAAAAATAAAAAACGGAAATTGCTTTTTATGTATGTACGCAGTCCGCGAACGATAACTCAAAATCGGTGCAGAATTTCAAAACACCTCATTCTGCAAAGTTGTAGACCACATTGATTCCGGTCTCCAACGCGGGTAGTTTCTGCAAAATCGTTTTCAATTAGCAAAAAATTCAAAAACAAAAAGCGAAAGTTGCTTTTCAGGTATGTACGCAGTCCGCGAACGATAACTCAAAATCGGTGCAGAATTTGAAAACACTTCTTTCTGCAAAGTTGTAGACCACATCGATTCCGGTCTCCTCAGCGGGTAGTTTCTGCAAAATCGTTTCCAATTAGCAAAAAAATCAAAAACAAAAAGTGGAAGTTGCTTTTCAGGTATGTACGCAGTCCGCGAACGATAACTCAAAATCGGTGCAGAATTTGAAAACACTTCCTTCTACAAAGTTGTAGACCACATTGATTCCGGTCTCCTAGAGGGTAGTTTCTGCAAAATCGTTTCCGATTAGCAGAAAAATCAAAAACAAAAAGCGGAAGTTGCTTTTCAGGTATGTACGCAGTCCGCGAACGATAACTCAAAATCGGTACAGAATTTGAAAAAACTTTCTTCTGCAAAGTTGTAGACCACATCGATTCCGGTCTTTCCAATGGGTAGTTTCTGCAAAATCGTTTTCAATTAGCAGAAAAAGAAAAAACAAAATGCGGAAGCTGTTTTTCAGGTATGTACGCAGTCCGCGAACGATAACTCAAAATCCGTGCAGAATTTGAAAAAACTTCCTTCTGCAAAGTTGTAGACCACATCGATTCCGATCCCTAGAAATGGTAGTTTCTGCAAAATCGATTTTGATCAGGAGAAAAATTAAAAACAAAAACGTACTGCTCTGATACCATGTTGAGAGAGAAGGAGAGAGCACAGAAGTAGAACCCCAAAAGTGTGTAGAATACACACATGAGATGATGTATATATAGAGGGGACCTGGGTGCCATATATAGAGAAGCCATATATTGAGTAGCTTCACATATAAGCTCAACAGCAACATGGCAGACGCGGAGTGGGAGTGGGTAATTCAAGAGAAGAGCGATCAAGCTGCGACGACGGGCTCATCATATAGACAACAACGTGAGGCCCGTGCAAGACAAACTCCCACGCACTATGGCTCAGGAGGCAAGGGAGATTGGAAGGATAAATATGTATGATTATTTGATTTATAACGTCGATCGTTGATTATAAAGATTGTAGTTGATAATTTGGTATTGTTATTGCTAGCTTAGGAAAATGTCATTCTCTCTCGATCAACCAGAGAGATGGTCAAGTATCGCGAGCAACATACAAAATTTGATACTTGGCAATGGTTGTTTGAAAACAACCACATCTCTCGCGAGCAGTTTGACGCGGCGGTTGGACCACTACAAGCGGTAAAGATTAAACAATGTCAATTGTTTTGAGCTGTGGATAATTGTTTAATTTGATTTGTGTCTACGTAGAGTCAAATCGATCCAACATACGCGCCTCTGGAGGACGATGAGCATTAGATAATTTTCTTTTTTGTCAAAACTTTCGTAAAGTTTCAATGTGGCACAATGTATATACAGCTATTTACTTTTTATTGTAACTTTTTTAAATAGCTGATCTTCTACATCTTTAATTGTCAAGGTAAAGTAAATTCAATTTCAGTTCTTTAGTATATTTTATACTTTTCCAAATAAAAATTTATGTCTTATTGTTTTTATGTAGGTAAACAATAAAGGTGCTCATTTGGGCCACCCAAATTTGGGTGGCCCAAATGAGCACCTTTATTTTTGAACTGGCGTTTAACGGTAATATACGTGGTAATAATAGCGGCAAAGGTTTCCGTAATAGCAGCGGGTATATTGCCACGACTATTACCGCGCTTATTGCTTAAAAACCACTACCACGTTCGTAGCCACAGTTATTGCCGCCCACACAAATGTTTCTCTCTCCTTTTGACAACTCTCCTTATTGTGTTCTTCGTCGTGTCCATTTCATGGAAGCTTCATAGCTTAATTGGAGAAGCCCACGTAGTTCTTTGAAGAGGGGAAACCCTAGCTGGAGGTCTCACGGCCTCGAACATGTAGTGGAAGCAACATAGGACTACAATAGCACCCTGTATTGGAATGGTTGTATCTCCTTGCTTATATGCCCAGATGAGCTCATTCTTGGCTCTAAAACTTCCCACCCCACTTGAGGAACGAGGGCACCATCATTGATGTGGCATTTTGAGCCATTTTGTTTACTAATTTTAGGCTATTTTTTGACCATTTTTAGTTTCCCTTTTGTCGGTAATATGCCCAAACGAGCTGGGAAAAATCCCTCAACTTGTGGAAAAATCCCATTGGGCTCAAATTTCATGTTGAACCTCATTTTTTCACTTTTTGGTAAACACTCTGGACACATCTATTATGCTCGAGCATGAAACTTGCTATTTTTTGCCAAGATCCACTACAAGAGGTTGTGTGCTCTTGTGATGCTGTTAGCGACGGAAATACACTGGGTTTTTATAACCCCCGGCGTCGCTAAAACCGTCGCTACGAGCGTCGCTATATGCGTCGCTATATAGCGACGCATATAGCGACGCATATAGCGACGTTTACACTGCAGACTATAGCGACGCTCATAGCGACGCTACAGAGCCATAAATAGCGACGCTTATAGCGACGCCCGAGAGAATATTTTTTTGGTGGCAGGGCATTGAATGCCCTGCCACCCATCAACCATATTGTACTTGATTCACTTTTTAAAAAAAGTGCAAAGGTAGATAATAGACCCAAAATAGTCACCCACAAGACGCATTGTTTGCAAAATTGACAATTGTACACATCATAGGCAAAATGAATTGATTGGCAAATGTAATAATGACAATTGTACAACATCATAGGCATAAAGAATTGATTGGCAAAAGGAACTGCGGTGACAAATGTAATAATATACATGGTTCAAAAAGACGTATAAAATCCGTCTCATGATACATAAGCTATGAGAAACCCTAAACTAATGCTATCTAGCTACGGCTAAACTGATGTCGTTTAGTCAGACGTCTCATCGCGTCCAAGCGGCGTATCTGTCGGATTCTGCAAAAAAAGACAATAAGACAGCTTTCAGTAAGTATAAACATATAACGACATTTATAAAACAATACAAAAAATAAAAAAGAGTAAACCCTAATACTAACCATGCCGCCGCGAGAACTGAGAATGTCCATCAGAGCGTTTAAGCCCTTCCTGCCTGCGTACTCGCGCTCGTACGGTGTGGGATCACGTCCTGTCATCGACCACTGTCAAAACATACAAAGATTTCATTATGTTAGAACTAAAAAACTCATAAACCCTAAACTATCGAACATGCATAAAGAGCAATGTGAAAAGACTTACAAAATCGGCCTCAAATGATGCCCATCCACCGCTCCCCAAGTGGTGCGAGCTCCCTGCCTCTACTCGCGCTCTGGCTGCATCCTTTTGTTGCTTCCACTTGTCGGGATTCTCGCGCGCTGCTTTCTTCGCATTCTTCCAATCTTCTTTGGCCAGCCAATCTGGCCTATTCCACCCATTCTTGATTGCTTTTTACACTTCGGAACGCTTGTGTTTGCAGTATTCGCGCATTCGAATCTTCATCAGGTCTTCATTGAAGCGCTGATCCCGTGTTGGAACGGAAAACTCATCATGAAGTATGCTGATGACTCTGTTTTTTAAATCACTTGGTACTTCACTCCATTTGTTTAGTATATAGTGTCTAAACAGTTGAGAGCAAAGACCACGCATGCGCGAGATCACCTTCTTGCCGTCATCATCCATAATGATGCCGCCGCTGATGTCGACGGAGTAAGGCAAGCCCTCTGGCCGGTGACGCGTGAACCTGGGTGTCCCGGCAGGGGTCTCTAGCGGCGTGTCGATGGGGGTACGGACGTCAGGTGTCTCCACCGGCGTCTGGGCCCCGAAGCGAGGAGTGTCGAGTGGGGTGGCTCCTGGCGGAGTAGGTAGAGGTGTGTAGCTTCTAGGAATAGTCAGCCGTGCAAAACCTGGCGTAGATGGCGATGCTGTGGCTGGTGTGGGGGCGGGCAAAGAAGGGGAGGGTAAAGAGCCTCGTCGAACACGAGGCGGTGTGGAGGCATCGGTGGCGGAATCCCCACAACAACCGCCACCGCCACCACTAGAGCGCCGGTGTCTAGACGAGTGTGAAGCTCGTCTCGTCGACGCCGAAGTTTCGGAGTGCGCCGAATGCTCCGAAAGAGAGGGAGATGCGGATGGTGTAGGAACGCGCGATGATGCGCCAGAGCGATGACGCTCCACGTACCACTGTCTCTGCTGCGGTGACAAAGAAGAAAGAAACTCCTCATCATCCATACCTGCATTAAACACACGAATATTTAAACTTAATATTGAATGAATAGAGTAGACAATGACGCAAAGACCATTAAATACAATGACGTAATGACGCATATAAATACAATGACGCAATGAATCGAGTGATAGAAGAGGCAAGTCGAAAACTCGGAATTTTCAATCAAAAGATGTGAGCGCGAGTAGAAAAGAGCGTTATACACCATGGAAGGTACTTAGAGAGCCAGAGCTTTTACAACACGGAGCAAAATTGTTCAAATACAATATTTGTGGCTTTAAGAGATCTCTCTCTCATCCTCGCATAACTCAGCATAACTTCCTATATCTATATAGAGCTCTCCGTTTAAACACATATCCTCTGTTTCATTTTGTAGCTCCTCTGCATGTACCCCATATAGAGTAGTAGCATCTTGATGCTCGTCTGGCACCACCGCAGCGGCTTCTGATTGAGCATCTTCTCTGATCTCCTCCATTGATGTCGTTGTGATTGGCACATGGTAGCCTTCATACGTCCTTGCACTACGAGGGGCTACCTCTATGACGTACCACCAGTTTGATGTAGACTTTGTAGGATGAAATACTACCTGCCAGAGCCACATAACTTACATGAGAGCTTTTAAGCACATAACTTGTAAAAGGGGGATGTTAACTATTTACATACTTACTTGTTCACAATGCTCGGGTAGTACGAAAGTGTCTCTTAGGTCAGTCCATTTCTTAGTAGAATCCACCTCAAGAAAACCAGACTCTCCTCTACGCACAGTAGCGTTGCGACCCTCCATGATTATCTTGAACCATTGCACGTCAAACAAGTCGACAAAAAATCCTCTGTAATCGATCCTCAAAATCTCTTGCAGCGTGCCGAAGTAAGTGAGTTCCGCCACCACAGGATCTGCATCAGAGGAACGTCGTCGACTAGACTGTTCAAATTTTGCCATGATTCCACAATCTTGAGTAAAACGCTTTTTGTCGATTCGTTCCACCCTAAAATGTCGACCTTTACACCATGCTGCTGTGTATGACTTATACTACAACGAACAAAGATTATGAGTGGCCGTTCAAACGTTTATAAATAAAGTCACTTGCTAGTCGTACATTGCAAACTTACCTTGGTCGCGCAACCCCGAGAGTACTCCCACTCTTCTTCAGTCACTTCGTCACCGCATTGTTGTGCGCTTTTCAATTGGTTGTGCAACCATCTTAAGCTCATGAAGGTTGGTAGGCTCTCCAGAACCGTTGGATAGTGCATCGGTGGTCGTCTTCCCCGTCTCCACTCGATTCGTGCCCTTTGTCGCTCTTGCTTTGCATCCTCATATTGTGAAATCCACTTTTGCATCACTAGATTGTGAAGCATGCAAAATCGGTTGATTTTAGCCTCTAGATCTTCCATCATCTTCTTCTCAACACCGAGATTGCACATGACAATCCCAGATATGCGCTCATCATCTATGGTTCGCCATAGCGTGTCCCGGGATTTATCAAATCCGTCTAGCCACTCTCCAATGTACACTAGGGACTCTGATACCAACCAACCTTCTGCCATGCTACCCTCCGGACGTGCCTTTTGACGCACATATCCCTTAAGCGTTTTCATGAAACGCTCTAAGAAGAACATCCATCTGGAATGAACTGTGCCAGCTATTTCCACCTCATCAACTATGTGAACAAGAAGATGCACCTGAATGGTTAGCATTGTAGTAGGAAAATGTTTCTCAAACATGCACACAAGCTCCGCAGCATTTAGTTTGGCGAATGGTATGGAGTCTACGTTGATCTCCTTTTGTGAGATCCATTGCACCAGCTTTGCAAGTTTGTAGATTGTGTTACGGAGTGTCAATAGATCACCTGAGCATTCTGTTAGCCCGGGATAGTCATGCATGGTCCACATTAGAATGCCTCTGATCAAAGCATTCCGTCGTCCTGTGTGTCGGCTCATATCCACCACCTCTATGCCAATCCACAATTGTTGTAGCTCTTCCAATAGTGGACGAAGATACACATCCATATTCCCCACTTTATATAGCCCTGGCACAATCAAGCTTAGCCATAGGTGCCCCTTCTTCGTAGTCAACCACGGGGGAATGTTGTAGTTGACGATGACAACGGGCCATACACTGTAAGATGTTGATCTTTGACCAAATGGATTTACGCCATCCATAGCCAGGCCTAAGCGCAAATTTCGAGCTTCCCTGGCAAAATCCGACCATGTTCCATCTATATGTTTCCAGGCTGCGCAATCTGTAGGAATTCGTAGCACACCATCCGAAGATTTATTCTCCTCATGCCATGATGCTAGGGCGGCCATGGACTTACATTCGAAGAAATGCTTGATGCGAGGAAGCAAAGGAAAATGTCGCAAAACCTTTTGTGGAATTTTTGTCCCGTGGAGATCTACTCGATATCTTTCGGAATCACATTTCAGACACTTCTCCATGTCTGTGTATTCCCCTCTGAAAAGAATGCAGTCATTAGGACAAGCGTGGATAGAATTGTAATCCATCCCCAAGTTTCGCAAAATCTTTCTTGCTTCATCTCGGGAATCTGGCATCACATTGTCAGCTGGTAGTATGTGCTCTTTCAGCAATCTACACAACATAAAAATATGATACAGTCGTGTAAAAATCTATCAGATCATTATACATTTAGAGTTCTATTAAAGTAAACTAACTGTAATAGATCACCTGAAAAGCGTTGTGACGCTAGTGTCACTCCATCCAAACTTTGCCTGCATGTTGAGAAGAACCAGGAGTGCTTTCAATCTAGACATACGTGCTCCATTATACAATGACGTATCGGCTTCACTTTTCATATCATCATAGATAAGCCTTTCTGAATCCATGATCGTCTCGATCATTTCATCAATCTCGGGCTCAAACATTGCCTCGTTGGGAATGTGCTCTGCATGATCATCCCCCGAGCTGTCAGAGGCTACATCTTGTGGCCTCACATATGCTGCTTGACCAAAGCGCCTGCGAACACGTCTATTGGGTTGCAAGATTGCTGCTTGTTGGCCAGCGTCAGAGTCCGACGAGTTATAATTGGCAACAACTCGATCTATAATAGATGGATCGAACTCGCCAAATTCGCGAACGTGCTGCAAAGAAACACGTCTTGTCCGTCGCACAGCATGCTTGCATTGATTACAAGGACATAAGACCCTCGTTGAGAGATAGGTGTTTCGGTTGGACGGTCCCACATCCTCGTCGCTACTCATAATGAGGATAAAAAACTTATAACCTGGACAACAAATTTAATATTCTATTGGCATTCTTCGTCTTATCTCTCTCTCTCTCTCTCTCTCTCTCTCTCTCTCTCTCTCTCTCTCTCTCTCTCTCTTTACCTCACATTCTCTAGTCATGTCCAATCCCCGCACACCTCGGTCTAGAGGTGCACGGAGATCAGAACCACCGGGTTATAATCTCGTCTTTATTGGTCAATACCTATATTTGTGGGTACAAGAAATCTACACACCCATGTCTACATGATACTACATGTAGTGGACAAAATCCCTTTGCCTCTTCTCTAGCTGTAGCACTTCACTTCATCTTAACATCTTTTCACAGTAGATCTTTTCACTGTTCGTCTAGCTCTAAACCCTAAACCGTAAGTAATTCTTGCGTGGACTCGATCTAACGTAAATAAGCGTAAATCTAAATAAACGTAAATCTAACTAAAAATAAAGCTAAATCTAATTTAACGTAAGTCTAATGACTAGAGGTTGTCTAGATGGTCATTGTGTCGGGGATGTAGTGACTCTTGCCGCCCTGAAGATCCACCTTCTTCCCTATCTTCTGAAGACATTTCACCAGTACTTTTGGATCGACGGAGCCCACCATGAGTGAAGGCAGCAATACCCTATATTCTATTGAGGGCTTTCTTCACCCGCTTCATGCAGGCATCGTAGTCTATGGAGACCTAAATCTAATCTAATATAACGTAAATCTAAATCTAGCTTAAATAAACGTAAATCTAGTTAAAAATAAACCTAAATCTAATTTAATGTAAGTCTACATATAACCTAATCTTTAACGTCTTTTAAGATAGTTTCCTACGACGTTATAACTCTCTTCTTCTTGTGTGTGTGCGCGTGTGTGGATGTGTGTGCCAATAAAAAGAGATAAATGGTATAACCTTTCTATCACCCATGCCAAGTATGATAGATTGATTATGCCATTTCCCTCTTGAATAATAGGTCTTCAGTTCAACTCCTCGTCGGCTAGATCTCTAGGTCTTTTAATTTTAATTAGTTTCCTACGACGTTAAATTAGTTTCTCACTCTTTCTCTCTCAATGTGTGTACGTTTTTTTGGATCGTATGCATGTTTTCTCTCTCTTTTCCTCTCTCAATGTGTGCGTTTTTTGTTTATGCATGTTCTCTCTCTCTTTTCCTCTCTCAATGCGTGCGTTTTTTGTTTATGCATGCTCTCTCTCTCTTTTTCTCTCTCAATGTGTGTGTGCATTCTTTGTTTATGTATGTGTGTGTGCGCGTTTTTGTTTTTGTTTGTACTCTCTCTCTCTCTCTCTTTCTCTCTCTCTCTCAAAAACACTATGTGTGTGTGTGTATGTGTGTGTGTGAGAGAGAGAGAGAGGGAGAGAGAAAGAGGGGAAGGGAACATGAGAATGAGGAGAGGGAAGGAGCATACCTGGCTCTCCTTCCTCTCTTCGTGTGTGTGTGTGTGTGTGTGTGTGTGCAGAAGAAAGAGAGAGAGAGAGAGAGAGAGAGAGAGTGAGGGAGAGCGTTACCTGCTCCTTGCTTGAGGGCGCCGAAAAACTCAGATCTGAGATCTGAGTTTTTGGGCGCGTTCGGTTATTTTTTTACCCCAGCCGGCGTCGCTATGAGCGTCGCTATGAGCGTCGCAAAATTCTTTGTAAATTTGCGACGCTCATAGCGATGCCGGGAATTTTTTTTTTTGAGCGTCGCTGTGTGAGCGTCGCTAATATGAAGAACCTCTTGTAGTGATCGCCCGCATTGAACTTTCTATGAAAAATGAGCGTGCCACTTCAAAACACTTGACATTTGTACATTTCTAAAGAAAAACACGCATGATTTAATGTTTTAAAACATGCAACAGTGCCACGCCCCCGGCCTCGCCTGCCCGTCAAGGTATGTACACGTCTACAACTATGCCACCGTTTTTGCATATATCACACTATGTACATTCTAACATTTGGTCCCACGCATCAAAAACATTAAGAGTGAGGTAGATATTTTCATTTTCACATTATGCACATGCCACTGCGCGACAATGACAAAAGAAAAAAATTCCCCACCTATTGGCGACTTGTCTTGACATCTAAAAATATTCTTGAGACTTCCATACTTAAGTGGAAAGGGTGAATACTACCATACATGGAAGTGTGGTGCTAGATTCACATGACAAAGTGATGTCACCTTTGAAAAGTTTTGAGATACATCTGGCACTCGCTTGGCGCCTAGAGTGGTTGTAGCCCAAGCTAAGGTGTTGCCATTGTCAACCTTTTCAATTGCTAGTGTAAAGGAGCCAATTTAGAGACAAAAAAATTTGACTCCCATATTAGAGACGGATTCACCCCTAATTTATAGATCAAAAATTTGAAATATTCTTAAAATCTTGCTTATGTGTCAATTTGTGATTTGTTGAATAGTGATTTGTTACATGGCGTGCGTGCCACCTGTAGAGCCCCCCCCCCCTCCACCACCACCTTTTCTTACTTAATTTGCAAAGTATCTTGTATGATTCGCCTTAATTTAAACTTTTGCACCACCTTTTTGGGCCTTGAGTGTCTCTAATAATTCAAAAAACTTCAAAAGTTAAATTTTTCAGATGGAGCATTGAAAAACAATCTTAAATAAAACAGCCTTGGTATCATCTAATTCACATTTTCACGAGGACTCTGGTGCAATGTCTCGATATTAAAAATGATTAGATTCGGGTAAACAACCCCCCCGGGCCAGTGATAGGCTTTGACACCCATTTGCCCTTCTTAAGGCATTTTGCTAGTCGTACGAAGTGTTGAGCTTATATGTGAAGCTACTCAATATATGGCTTCTCTATATATGGCACCCAGGTCCCCTCTATATATACATCATCTCATGTGTGTATTCTACACTCTTTGGGGTTCTACTTCTGTGTTCTCTCCTTCTCTCTCAACATGGTATCAGAGCAGTACGTTTTTGTTTTCGATTTTTCTCCTGATAAAAATTGATTTTGCAGAAACTACCCGCCATGGGGATCGGAATCAATGTGGTCTACAACTTTGCAGAAGGAAGTTTTTTCAAATTCTGCACCGATTTTGAATTATCGTTCACGGACTGCGTACATACCTGAAAAACAGCTTTCGCGTTTTGTTTTTGATTTTTGTGCTAATTGGAAACGATTTTGCAAAAACTACCCGCTGCAGAGAGATCGGAATCGATGTGGTCTACAACTTTGCAGAAGAAAGTGTTTTCAAATTTTGCACGGATTTTGAGTTATCGTTCGCGGACTGCGTATATACCTGAAAAGCAACTTTTGCTTTTTGTTTTTTGATTTTTCTGCTAATTGAAAACGATTTTGAAGAAACTACCCGCGTAAGAGACCGGAATCGATGTGGTCTACAACTTTGCAGAAGGAAGTGTTTTCAAATTCTAAACTGATTTTGAGTTATCGTTCGCGGGCTACGTACATACCTGAAAAGCAATTTTCGTTTTTTGTTTTTGATTTTTCTGCTTATTGAAAACGATTTCGCAGAAACTACCCGCCTAAGAGACCGGAATCGATGTGGTTTACAACTTTGCAGAAGAAAGTGTTTTCAAATTCTGCACCAATTTTGAGTTATCGTTCGCGGACTGCGTACATACCTAAAAAGCAATTTCCGTTTTTTGTTTTTTATTTTTCTGCATATTGAAAACGATTTTGCAGAAACTACCCGCGTGAGAGACCGGAATCGATGTGTTCTACAACTTTGCAGAAGAAACTACCCGTGGTGGGGATTGGAATCGATGTGATCTATAACTTTGCAGAAGAAAGTTTCTCTAAATTCTGCACCGATTTTGGGTTATCATCTCGGACTGCGAATATGTTTGAAAATCAAAATTTTACTTTTTGCTTTTGATTTTTCTCATAATTGAAAACTTCTCAATTATATTTTTCTTCATCAATCATATATTTGTTACTGACGTAACTTTGTTGCAGAAGCCAGTTACACATCGTTCCGATTCAGTCGAGCCGTTGATGATCGTCCAAATTCTATCGAGCTACTGTTGGTACATGATCTTTTGTTATATGATATACTCGTTCATTGATTCTCGTATAATTATTCTTTTAGAGATATAGTTTACGTCGCTTTATTGATAATTTCTCATTGATACCATAGTGATTTTGATGGTACCATGATGATGTTTTGTTAATACTTTGGTCATGGTGATTTTCGTTGATACCATGATGATATGTCATTGATAGCATAGCATGGTTATTCTCGGTGGTGCCATGATGATATTTCGTTTATACCATGGTTATTCTCGGTGATTCCATGATGATATTTCGTTGATTTCATGGTGATTTTTGTTGATACCATGATGATGTTTTGTTGATACCATGGTTATTCTCGGTGATACCATGATGTTGTTTCGTTGATACCATGGTTATTCTCGGTGATGCCATGATGATGTTTCGTTGATACCATGGTTATTCTCGGTGATGCCATGATGTTGTTTCGTTGATACAATGATTATTCTCGGTGATATCATGATGCTTTTCGTTGATACCATGATCATTTATTCATTTTTATTGATATAATGATGATATTTTGTTAATACTTTGATGGTATTCATTGATCACTACATTGATAAATGTTGTTTTATGTAGTATATACACATATCATTTGTATCACGTAATCACACATTTTGTACTTTTACGTTTATACTTTATGTACCATATGTTGTCGTGTGTATATATGTCGTCAAAAGAGTGGCGTCGCGAACCATCTCTTATGGCATTGTGAACGTAATTATTTCATTAACGATGCTAATAATTTTCATGACATATTTTTTTTGGAGTCTATGATCTATGTAGGATTGATCAAAGAATTGATTTTATGAAGACAAACTTGGTGACAATAAAAGATTTATGAAGATATGTTTGGTGATGCCATATTGATGACAACATGAAGACATGTTTGGTGATGCGATATTGATGACAAGCTACACAGCAGATTCACGGAGACACTTTTGATTACAAGCTAATCGATAGCTTTTACACCTCTTTATTGAACCTTTGTATTCATTATTGTATTTGATAGGATAGGAGTAATGTAACTCCTCATAAAACATTCAATGTAAAAGGAGTGATGTAGCTCCTCGTAAACATTTGTATATTCAATGATTTTTATAATATAACGGTGGGTATATATAGAGCTGTGGGTTTTTCCCTTGATCCCCCAAGGGTTTTTTCATCCACAGTTAGGGACCCTTATTTGAGCGGGGGTGTTGAGCTTATATGTGAAGCTACTCAATATATGGCTTCTCTATATATGGCACCCAGGTCCCCTCTATATATACATCATCTCATGTGTGTATTCTACACACTTTGGGGTTCTACTTCTGTGTTCTCTCCTTCTCTCTCAACATGAAGGCCAAAGTTTTTTTGAGTCTGTCATTGGTCTATAGACAAGGGTGAAAAAATAAAATACATGTCAATGAAGGGCTAATTAAAAAACATTTTATATATATTAATGCTCATTTACAATATCTATATGTATAATGGTTGTACTCATTGACAGAATATAGTATCTTGCCTTGTAAATTATGCTAAATTTTCTCATTGGAAGGGCAAAGTGAAAATAGACCCTTATATAGGGAAGGGTGCATTTTTCTACAACCCATCTTTTGAAAGAATAGGTTGCCCTTCAAATCCTAAAGCCCCCCCCCCCCCCCACCTCCCCTTCCCAAAAAAAAATTAAAAATTAAAAATGATTAGCTTTTCACAAAACATCTCTAAAGTGGCTCCTTTACCCTACATACTAAGTTGTTTTAAAAAGTATTCAATAGTAACAAGATTCCCTCAACCCCTTCGTCTCCTCAAACAACTCCTACAACGCTCACCTTCTCCATCTCCTCCCCACGTGTCTCTATTATGGCAATGGAGCAATTGCACAGAGAGAGAGAGAGAGAGAGAGAGAGAGAGAGAGAGAGAGAGAGAGAGAGAATAGGCTTGTGGGTGCCCAAAAGAATCTGAGGGTTTGTGATTGCATTTGCAAGGCTGTTGGCATCTGATGTGTGCTCCTCTAGCAACGTCACAAATGATAGGACTTTGTGGCTTCTCGATAGCACTCCCCCTTGAATGTCACGATGGAAGCCTTCCTAGGGACTTTGGCTTTGATCCCCTGGGCCCCTTAGCCTTGGTTCTCAGCCTAAGCTTCCTTATGGTTTGTGCAAGTAGAGCCACAGCACAATGCTGAGGGCTACCAAAATCTTCATAACAGAACCCCCTCACGAGCGAGGTCGAGTACTTCACAAACATACAGAGAAAGAGAGGGGGGGGATGCTTGCTTGCATGTAGAATGGGTTGCATGTGAGTTTCACTTTTCTCACCATTCCACCTTTCAACCCATTTCATTTTGATGGAATCTCCCTTGATTCCATTGAAAAGTAGCACATACTTGATAAGGTACACAAGAAAAGGTAGAGATGTTTCACATTTATTTATGTTTGAAAAAATTGCTATTTTAAATATCTAGCATGACTAGAAAGAGGTCTCATTCAGTATCTGGCGTGACTGCTCTCGTAGTTAGTTGTTTGTTGACACATCTCTCTCTCTCTCTCTCACACACACACACACACAAACACACACACTCTGCACTCTCGGCTTAGCATAGAGCCAGCCTGTTTGAAACCAAGGAGACAGGAAGAAAAAGCGGTAAATCTGAAAATTTCGCTACTTCTAAGCCTGAAGCGAGCACCTCTAAGCCTGAAGCGAGCATCTGTCTACAGAAGAAGCAGATGGACACGAACGACATATAACTTCCGGCATCTTCTTCTCTCTCGTCTCTCTCTTCCAGCAACCCACAACCGCGCAAAGTCGGGCGATGGATCACATGAACGACTCCGTGCTGGTGGATCTAATCAAGTATGCCAAGCACCTGGAGAAGCGCATCGAAAAAACTCAGAATGATATCGCTTGCTTGCAATATTCAGACCCAACGGCAGAAGCAGAATTTATTCCTGAAGAGGAATCCGCAGGCGTCAACATGCAGAGTACAGCTACTTTAGAGGGTGAAGATGAGAGCTCATGTCCCACCTTCAAGCTACTAGAGGTATGTGCCTGCACTTGCCCCTTCATTTCACTCTGTGCGCTGCATGTATGGCCATCTGGTTGGCTTGTCGACAGTATCTGCAGAAGCACATACTGTCGATGATCATCTTTCTGAAGAGGAATGCGCAGGCCTCTTCAGTTGTAGTACCTCTTCAGAAGCTCAAGATGAGAGCTCATCTCCACTCTTCGAGCTACTAGAGGTGTGTGCCCCTTACCCCTTCATTTCACTCTGTGCGTGTGCGTGTGCACGAGCGCGCGCGAGTCCACGTGTGTGCACGCTGTTGCACACTCCGGCAGCCCCAGCTACCTATAATTGTCTCTCTTTAAGCATCAGCAGAAATTAATGGCCTTCACTTCAATTAGGTGAGGCAAGAGTCCCAGTCTGCATGCATCTGCAAGTAGTCACTTCTTGCATGACTTTGAAGCTGAGAAGGGGAAAATACTTGCTTGGCAGCTGAGCGTTTCTAGGCTTACAGAGCACGAATTTCACCTGAAGGTCTCGTGCCAGAAGAGCTCCGGAGTGTCGTTGCAGCTGGTACGGGCTCTGGAGGCTCTTGAACTCGACATCACCAATGCCAACATGGTGTCAGTGGGAGAGAATGTCATCAATGCAGACTTTGTGTTCAAGGTAAAGTCCTTAAGAGCAATTAACATTAGGCCTCTAATTAAAGGTGACCATATTAAGGAACAGTTGTGACTGTGATTTAATCGTGAGCATGTCAGAGTTATTTCAATTCATGAGCAATTTCGCAGGTAGCGAATGAGAATTGTTGGACGTTGGCGCCTGAAGATCTGGAAGACAAGATTGTGAAGCATGTGAACATGCATGGATTACACTTCTAAGCAGTGCCCCCACCCAATTATTGAACATTCTAAAACACATATATGGTAGGATATAAGTCACCATTGTGATCTCCTACCATTTTTACCTTTCTTCTAAAGTGCCTGCCATTCCCTCCAATTCCCCTCAAAAGGCCTTGCATTTCTTGTACTAGTCTTATCTTTTCACTTGCATTAATTCTGTACTATCCTTTTAAATTGTAAAGAAATGAGTTGCCGTGTTGTCTCCTGTACGTGAGATCACTTTTTTTTTTTCCCATTTAGTGCGTTTGTAGATTTTTATAAAAAATAAAACTTATAAAACATGAAGGGTCACTATATGTAAAACTATAGATTTTTTTTGAGATATCTTTATAATAAAAGTATCTTTCACATATCAGAATTTAAACTATTTGAAATAAAAAGCCTTCTATATTTTATATTTTTTGTAACTCTAAGAGAAACAATTAGTCCTTATGTTAACTCGTGAACAATTGTTTCTTGTAACTTTAAAAAAAAACAATTAACTCTAAGTTCATGAACTATCATTACATGTTTTTTGTGAGACCAAACCATCCTTGAGGTGGTAAGGTCCATAACATGCCACAATAGTAGTCTTCTAACAAGGGGTGAAGACTCATGCTACCATGTTAAAACATGAAAATGGAAAGGAAGTCAATGCTAAGCTCTCAAACGATTAAGAAACAAAGAAGATTTTAAAACTTCACTTGGAGATGCAGGTCCATAGTAAAAAGTGATTAAATGTTCGAATGTTCAAGAAAACCCTTTTAATGAAACATATAGGAATCCCAAGGCAATCATTGAAAGTAGAGTGTCCATAATATCTTTTTTTGCCATTTTTACACTATTTTATGTCAAATCTCACTCGGATTTTTTTCGTTTTTCTATTTTCTCAATTAATTATCTCCAATTTTCAACCGTATCAAGGCTAAGCTAAGGAACACTTTTTTAGAGCATTGCTTATCTCTCGGGGGGGGGGGGGTGTCATTTAATAATTATGTGACTATCATGTGAGTGCAACAGAAGGGGCCATTAAATTTTATTTTAATCACATTTTCACATACAGAAGGGTACTATTAAATGAAAAAAAAATTACAGACTAAATAGAAAAAAAAAGTATTTTATTTTTTGAAACTTCACACATAAGAAGTTTTAAAAATAGTCCTTGAACACACACGATATACATATTTTATACATAGTGAACCCCTCGAGGCTTACCTCACTCCTTTTATAAGGCTTGTTTTAGAAAGCCAAACATACCACAATAAAATTAAATCCGTTGCTTTCTTAAAGAATCTTTTTTTGTCTCCAAAACACACAGTGGTGAGTAGATTATATTAACAAAGAGATAGAATTCCAAATTCCTGCCATGTTCATTACAAGCCATGAAATCATCATATGATCATAAATACATCGGCTGAAGGGGAGCCACCCCAATGATGATGGATGGGTCCTCATCAATACCCATTCAGATCAGTCATTATGGCACCCAAGGTCATTTTCCACTCATCAAGGTCCATGTGTTTCCCAATGGCAATGATAGTCCACTTGCTTTCTTGGATTATCCCTGTGAACTTAGCAAATCTTTGCCTTCCAAACATGCTTAAAGTTGAAAAATCTCACAATTAGGAGTCATGATGAGTAGAGCATGGCTCATAAACACTTTCCCTCCCAAGAAGAGATTGTTCTTGAAAATCCTATTTTCTAGGTCTTTTGGACCCACTTGCAAATCTTTCGTGCAAGGGTACATACTGTCAGGCATTCCTTGAAAAGGTGGAGGAGATCTTCAAAATATATTCTGCATTGCGAGCATCTGCTCAGAACAATCCCCCTGATGCAGATCTTCACCCCAATTGGTAGGTGAAAGGGCATAGGGAGATAAACATGCCAATAACCACCCAACCATACCTATATATAGACCCTTGGTCCTCCTGTATATAGCCCCTGTACCACATGTGTATCTATAGGCCCTTGGCCAGGGCCGTGCCCTTCTATAGTCCTACCCTTGGCATGACATTACTCCCCCCTTGGAGAAGCGTTTTCGTTCGCGAAAACAAAAGTGGTAGGATCTTCATAAGAACACTAATGTTTTCCAAAGTGGTATCCGTCATGGATCCAACTGTTTGTTTGATCAAATAGGAGGTTCAATGAAATCAAGAGTAACATCGTGATTTTGCACATTGTTGTCCTTTTAGAACCATCTAGTGTGTAGACTCCATTTAGAATGCACATGAGCATGCTTAAACGAGTTATCACAACAAATATGTACCTGAAAGAGTGCCGCTTTTCACTTTCCATGAAATTAACTTGCTTACATAACTCATCATCCAAGTAAACATGAAGAGACTAAACCTAATCGCAAGCATGCTTTATCTGATGGTAAGAAAACTCCAAGTAGAGCAATAAATGCTTATTAATTGGATTGCGTGGTGCTAATGTACACACTTGCATATCCTTTAGCACAAGATTACACTTTGTAATTTTCCTATCCCCTTGGATAACTGACAATACTCAGGTATATTTTCCCCATGGTTTACAGACAGTTGTCCCGGATGACTGGTAAATGGGAATCACAATATCGTATAACATTGCTGAGAAATCAAAAATGTCTAGAATAACCATCGTGGTTAACTTGAAAAATCCATAAACACCCAAAATGAGCCATGACCTCTATTGGTGATTAGTAGACCCAAAAGTAATCTCATAGAGATACTGCACACAGAGTGCAAAATGCTTCATAAGCAACAACATGATGAATATGCATGCCGTTCCAAATCAGCCTTTGCTAAACATTACGGTCTATAACACCTAGTGTGCATACATTTAGCAAAAAACAGATCCGAACATGTATATCCATGATCATCCTTGCCAATGCGCCTAGCACACATTAAAGAGGAATGTAAATAGTTCTGAAAAGAAACTAAATACTTTCAGCTGCAATCATTTGCAAGCCTTGCTGAAATGTTTGAATCATAATAGAAGGTGAAACAATGATCACTTATAGGTACAAACAATGAAACTCTTTCATTAACAACTCATAGCCTTTCTATATGTAAAACAACCATCTGAAATGTTTTTTAGCAGCACTTTTACCTTAACAAATCATTCTAAGTATCCGACAGTTTCTGGATATTGAAATTGCTCCTGATACGTCGTGTTGAAAATGGTCCAGAAAATAGATTGGACTAGCACCTAGGGACTTTGTCGTGACACATACTTGAAATAGTGGGTGCCAGTGTCAGTCCCAGAGACTCATATCCTCCACATGTAAAATATGTCTCATGTAAGAATGTCTGAAAAAAGAACATTTTTCAAGTACAAGATGTACTTGTGTGTAAAGGTAACTGCAAACACTCTATGACACGAGTGAGAGGGACCCTCATTAGCCTTGTTCCACACTGGCTAAACCGAACTCCTTGAGTTCCTAGACCATGTTGTATCCCGTGTGACAACATGTGCCAAATAAAACCCTACAACTGGATCTATAACTGCACAATGCAGAAACTGATTTTGGACAGTACAACCCAAATGGCTTGGCTCTTATATGACCGTGTCATTTCTCTTAAGAGAAAAATTGGATGATAAAATAGTGTGCGTGTCCGACGTGGAAAAAAACAAACAAAAAAGAAACAAAACCAAATTAGATGCGTACCTGAAGGTTGACCTTAAATTCCACTTATCCATGTTTAAATGCATAGGAGCACTAATGGAAAAATGAAAAAATAAGCAACATTGCAATGGAAACCCTGGGTGCTACCTTCGCAATCCAAACCCGTTGGTTAGAATCTGTATAGTCAAACCCCTTGGCCTGACCTGTGAGAGAAACAGCACGAGTAGCAGTTAACAATAACTAACATAGTTGACCGTGTACAAAAATCATTGGATTTGTCCACTACCCTGGGTAGATTGTGGACGTATTTCCTTGAAAGTGCAACTGTGATAGATCAAAATGTGATCTTGAATGCCGATGGAGTGACTTAGTAATCACCTGCTGGGTCTTACCCCAAAACTGTGCTTCCATAGACACTCGTAGTGCTATAGAGAGGACAGGAGATCCACACAAGTGAAATGTCTAACTCTTATGGACAACCATGTTGTCTCAACTGTTTGCTGCCTCTAGAATCTTGGTATAGATCAACAGATCTGAGTTTAAGATTATCAAAAAACTCAACTTGAGCGCCGCACTAAAAACATGTAGTGCAAAAATGACACCCAAAACATCCGTAATGACAAGACTCTTGATTGTCCATAAAAGTCGATGTATTCAATGTGTACTCTATCGGGCAGATCTGTTAGATCTTAAGAACAATCACCTAATGAATGCGAATAGTTGGGTCTTACCCAAGATCTAACAATGGCTCTTAACCAGCCTATGTGTGGCTCGTAGCCCTTATGGCAATTAGTGTTCAATCGATGAACCCATGAAGACTAATGTGAATGGCATCTTGGCCAAGTTCTAGCTGAGCATTAGAGCACCTTGGCTCAAACTGACTCACAAGAAAAACATGTATCAAAGAGCTTCTTAGAAAGTTTTCCTTATTCTTCAAAAGAGAGAGAGAGAAGGAGAGACAAGAAGAGCATGTTGGAATGAGGAACATTTTGTAAATTTCTAGAGTGGGTGCCCAGTCTGTGTGCTCTTACACATCTTATTCCTGACTTGCAGCTTATCCTGTAAGCATGCAACAATCTACCTGTATAATGCTCGCATCAAGAGAGGTAATAGAAAACAGAAGTCACAGCTTGACCTACTTACCATGTATGGGGTCATGACTTTACAACAATGACTTAAAAATGGAACTTTGCCTATGAAAGAAGCCCTATATTTAGGTTATGACAGCAACCAAAAATCATGTTAAACAATCCCAAACTTATCTTGTCTTTAATAGAGTTGTGAGTGGGATAGCGGAAGCATATTTCATGAGGCGGTAGAGTTGAACCCACCTAGCCAGCATGCCTTGCATACAGAGTTTTAAGCCCTTGGCGAGAGTCATGGCCTCAAACGTGAGAGCCAAAACCATAAGTTCCTTGCTTCGTATAAAACTTCCGTGTAAAATTGTCAAAGCACTTTGCTTGGCACAACGACAATAGGTACCAAGTAAAGTGTAAACATGGAGAAAGGAAAAAAAACAAGAAAAACTAGAACTTGGCTAATCTGGTCATCCGACTACCACCAGTTATCATGAAATATGGAAGAAAAAACTCCTTCCAAACTAGCTCATACCCATATCTGCTTTGCGAGCGAGAGTTGTCGCCTATGCATATACGCCCTAGTGTATCCTATACACCCATCTGGTACGTAATGAAATAATCTGCAAACACATTAGTCCTTCCCTTTTTTTTTGTGCTCATAGCATATGTCAAACGTGGGGAGTCTCAATGCAAGATGCAGAAATGGAAGCCTTCGTCATATAATTACATCTGGCCTCATTGCCAACAAACGCTATTGGCGACAGATGTCATAGCAAAGAGAGTCGACCTTGTCGAGCATGTATCTACTTGTACACTGGATTGAGAAAGTATGTATGCGTACTTGCTTAGCGTGACTACTGTTGTCCTTAAGCGTATAGGTTTTTCGTGAGCAGTTGAAAACTCGGACAAACTTTCCCTAGGAACCATGTTCTTAGGAAAAATTCAAATCCAAAACTTGAAACAATTAGTGTCTCAATCTAGAACAAATGATCAGCCATGCCAAACACCTTTGCCCCCTGTCACAAGTCTAGTAATAGGCCGTGATTGTCTCCTTGAGATGCTGAAACATTGCCGGTTTGCCTTGCCTTTGGAGAAAACTTGAACCATTGATGGGCGTGCTCTATCAAGGAACTCAGTAGAAGCCATGCTTTTGATCAAGACTGGGTGTACTCAAGACGTGCTTGATGCGGGCTTGCAACTAGTAATTGCCCCTTGCCAATAATGTAGGCAACAAAATTTGAATGCGTCAAATAACTGTCACAAGCCGTGTTTGTGCTTGGGGTGCTTAAAGTGTGCTCATCTCTGTTGCATGAAATATAACTATGCAGCATTCTGAAACATTTCCCAAACAAACGGAAAATCTATGCATACCTTGTTGATCATGCGACTCAACTTGCCGTGCCGTCGATCTTTTGCATGATGCATGAACATGCATGCTAAGCTTTTCGTATCCGTGCAGATGTTCCCTACTGCTGCTGAATCTCGCTATACTCAAGGATTTGGTTGTATTTGTAACCATGTTCCCTACCATGGTAAGTTGTAGCCTTGCCGATCAATGCATTTATGAGCCTCAAATCAATACCAATATCGTCTTTGCTGTTGTCTTTGTTTTGGGGTTGTGAAAGTGGAGGGATGTGAGAAAATTGCCCAAAAAACCCCAAAAACCAGGTCGAGTTTGCATGTCGACTGGCTATGGATAGCCTTTCCGACCCTAGTCGTGGGCTTCAACCCTTAATTGGGTGGGGGTGCCCCAAAATTAGGGCGGCCAGTCACAAAAGTTTGTTTTTTTAATCGAGCTTTGTTTCTGCAAAGCCATGGTGGCGGTAGAAGCAACGCATGAGGCATAACACGCGAGGATGAGCAAAGGGTTGCATGCCAAGCTTTGAGCCTGTGTTGAAACAAGCTCCTACTACCCCTGCGACCCTGTTGAGCCCGCCCGCGAGGATTTCCCGCACCTCGACCCTGTGAGCTTCTCCTTGCCAAGGCCCCATGCACACGGTTAGTCCTTGCTTCTTCTTCGACCCTGATTAAGCGGTCATGCCCGCAGTGCCCGTGTTTTCATGTCAATCTTGACCTTGACCTTTGCATGGTTTAGCATGCAAGCACGGTCTCCTCCTCCGTTCCGGCCTGAGAGAGAGAGAAAACTCGCATGAGAGAAGAGAGGCCTTGCTCTCGCATGAGAGAAAGAGAAAAGCCATGCAAATCTCCTTCCCCTCCCCTCCATGGTTGCTCTCCCCTGTGCTCTGATACCAGAGAAAGGGCATAGGGAGATAGACATGCCAATAACCACCCAACCATACCTATATATAGGACCTTGTCCCTCCTATATATAGCCCCTATACCGCATGTGTATCTATCGGCCCTTGGCCAGGGCCGTGCCCTTCTATAGTCCTACCCTTGGCATGACAATAGGGCTCCCCATAGCACCTTCAATAAGAAAACCTTCATTCCATGCAACCATTTTGGGTGCTACATGTTCCACATGACTGTCTGCCACCTTGACTCTTACCAATGCTTACTTCATTACTTGTTTAGTGGGGAGATCTTTCTTAAAGCATCTTAACTTGTGATTTAGAGTTCCATAAGTCTACTCAAGTGGGAAAATTGCATATAATTTCTTGATAAAAAATGAGAAATCCCAATCATAATTAGACAATTTTAACTTACAAGATCAAAATTTAGGCATAATAATAATAGACCTCGCAAATAGTTTCTTTATTTTCTTGCATAAATTTATTTGATTGACAATGAAAACCGCATTTTAATATTGCAGGTCCGAATGGAGTATTATAAACACCATTTCAATATTGTAGGTCAGAATGGAGTATTATAATTATTGATTTTGCAAGAAATCTTGTTCTTAGAATAAAACGCCCAGAAAGCATGTTGAGATCTCAAGTCCATGGAAAAACACCATCATAATGATTCAAGGCATGGCTTTGATACTCTTTCGTCATCTTACAAGGATGTATACATTTAGTTGTATGTTTGGCATGAGGTTAAGAGTGATGAAAGCGAATTAAACAAAAAACCTAAGAAATATTTTTTTTATAATGGAAACAAAGGAATAATTTGAAAGGGCCTTTTGTTTTTTGGGCATAACTCACAATAGTGAGTGATTGTATTAGTAACCAGAAAATTTACATCATGGGCCTTGCTCAATATTCCAAGCTAGGGCATCAAGATAACAAGACATACATTGACAACTATGAGAGACATAATCAATTACATAACCGAACACTTGAGTACATTGGCTATTATGGGAGCCACTAGCCAAACTTAGAGCATATAATTACTGCAACATTCTATAAGATCATGTATGAGTGCCGCAAGGAGAAAACATGTTGCCATAGGAAGCCCCCTCTCATAGGAGGATCCAACACAGAGAATATTGAACCCAATATAGCAAGCATGCCACAAAGGGGGGGGGGGAGGGGGGGTTTGAACACTCCATCATTGGACTGGTGAGGGTCCTTCACCAAAAACAAGATTCTTGAGTTCAATTGCAATCCCTGGACAATGGAGAGCAAACTGAGCAGGCTGTTTTGGGGAGCCAAGCCACATTCACGACTCCGACCCTCTGCCATAAGACTGGTCACAGTGTCTGCCACCCACAACACCAACTCACAAGCACAAAGATGCAATCCATGGATAATGGAGAGCAAACTGAGTAGGCTATTTTGGGGAGCCAAACCACATTGACGACTCCGACTCGTTGCCACAAGATTGGTCAAGGTGTCTGCCACCCACAACACCAACTCATGAGTAAAAAGATGCAACGGATCCTCAGGTTCTTGGCTTTGTTTGGCTCCCCAAGAGGAGGTGGGAGGGAGAGCCACTCCTATCTAAAAACATTTGGGCCACATCTTGTGTGTGGATGTTAGCAACAAGCTAACTCAGATACCATTTTTTGGAGCTCTCATTGTAAAAACATTTATTATTTTGATGAATCGGGAATATTGTAACTTCTATTTTTTGGATAAACCTTGTAATTGATGAGCCGGAGCTACAAGATTCTAGATTGTATCAAGCTGTCTTTGGGTTACAGTTCCCTGATTATTAGTTTTGACCACCAAAAACCTTGGCTACGGTATAAAAGCCAGTTTTTGTAAGTTATTACTAAGTTTTGGATAATGAAATACACAGCGTGAGATAATGGTGCTCACTTCTCTCCTTCTCGCGCTTCCTACTCTCTCCTCGGTTGTCACATTGCAGTCGTGTATGTTGCATTGCAACCGGGTAAGAGCTCTACACATTGACATAAGCATTTCACAGTATTTCGTAGCTTTTGACATCGCCGACCCGCGACCTAATGTCATCATAAGTAAAAATTTAAGCTTTAAAATCAAAAACTAAATATAGGTAGGGTATTGGGGCATCATTGCGAAGCATTTAAATGCATTCTGGGTTGAAAATGACTAGGTCAAACATCCACTACTGTTAATAATCGTGATTTTTACACTTGACCTAAAGTGGGATTTGAGACCATAAGCATGTGTGCTTAGGTATTATAAACATGTCCTAGAAATTTTATTACCTTTGGATGTCATTTGATGCTATAACGAATGTAATTTGTTTGCCGATGAGCGATTAACACTAGGTTGGTAATGGGACACTTTTATGTCTTGTTAAGTGACCATTTTGCTTGAATTATGTCAAGAGTTTCAAAATGGATTTTGAGGTGCTATCTATCTAGAAAGTTGGCTCATAAGCTGAAAAAAACTCGACATTTTTTTGGAATATCAATTTCATCTTTAATCTTGTCCTTGCACAACATTTCGCAACCTAAACTGTGTAAAAAAACGGGTCCTGTTTTTGGCTTTTTTCAACTTTTGGTAACTATACCACTCTAAAAATCATGTTTTGTGAGGTCTATAATGCTAGAGAACTATCTTTAGTAGTCCTCAATATGTCTTGATGCTTCTAGGGAGATATATATGTTAATGTTGTAAGTTATGACTAAATTACAAAAATTGTCAAATCCTGTTTTTTAGCCAATTTAAGCTGTTTTATGATTTTTTTGGTGGCTTTCATGATATCCAAATGCAGTTTTGATTTTCTATGTGGCATATTGTAACATAAAGCTAATATTCCTTGATTTTTGGGGCACCTAATACCCTATTTTTCATAGTACAAAATGATGGTTGATTTTTTCAATTATACAAGAAAATAAAACATTCTAGTATATCAAGTATAGCTTTCTCAATATTTCTATTTTCTTGCGACAACTATATGAATTTTGCAGGTAGTAACCATATCTAGTCATAAGGATCAAATTTGGGTAGATATTGAATAGTTTCTATGGGATTCTACAGCTCATAATGTTGAACCCAGTTTTTTCATGTTTGCTGTATTTAGAACTTCATCTTTGTCCCCAAGATTCACCTTGGTAAAAGATGTATCATGCTTTTGACATGTTCCATGGCTCCTTATGAACCTAAAGGCCAATAGGAAACTAAGAAAACATGCATATATTATTTGTATTGAGCGTGGCTATAGAAACTTTGATGATAGGTTCGCAGAATGGTAATAATTCAACTTTTTTGTACCTATTTCTTTTGGCAAAACAAAAAATACTGAGTGAGAAGCAATAATATGTTCTGATCACCAACCCATTGAAGTTAACTAGGGAATTTATCTCAAGTACTACAAAAATCCCTAATCTTATTTTTATGCAACAAAATGTAAGAAATGACTGTTTTGATGAAAATGTACTGGTCCATCAGCTTTGGAGGCTTGGTCTGACCAAAAGATGAGAAATTTTACAAGTTTCTTATTTTTTCCATGTGTAGTAGGCCTTGAACTATAACCTCATGAAAGAAATTTACAAAATGAGTGGATCTACTATGGTTTTGGAGGTTTTTTTCAAAACCCTGAAAGGACACTTTTATGTCCTGTTAGGTTACCAACCTAGTTTTAACATTTGGTGATTTCAATCATTTGAGTGTAGCTTGAGTTAAATGCGAATTGTTTGTTTTTTCCAAGAGATTGACAACCTCTTGTAGCCTCTATGCACTAGTCGAGTCAGCATCGTCCCATGGATTGACAATCTATTCGTGGTTCTTGCTTTATCTACAATAAGATAGGAGTGAGGTTAGACATCCGTCCCACATTTGGCGCCGCTGCTATCAGGGATTGAAGAGACCTAAACTAGGAAAAAACACAAGCGCCTTGTGAAGTTATCCTTTAACTTCCTCTAGGATCTCCTACTAGAGTAGAAACTTTCTTTTTAAAACTGCATAGCTTAAGATTGTCGTCTTTTGCTGTGTAGAGGTAGCTTGGAAGTAATCGTACTTGTTGAGTGCCTTTAGGATTGTAGAATTATAGATTATATTAGGGTTTTGAGAATGATTGATGGACGAGACAAGTCTTAAGATCAAAGTTGAGAAAACCATAAAAAACAAGAAAACGAGTGTTTGTGGACACTCTTCACAACCCCATTGCAGTAGGACCTAGGAGTAGGGTCAGTAGAATCCGGAGGTGGGATCCATCACATTGCTCTCTCCCAAAGAATCAATTGTGAGTTGTTAAGTGAAGTTGCCAAATTTTAGGTCTACAGCTATAAATAGCACCAAAAGACTGTCAACCACTCGATCCGACTGGAGAGTATGGTTTAAAAGTTGTACAAACCAGTGGGTAAGCTCAAGGACACATTGAGGTGAAAATTTCAAGAGTTTGCAAAAACTCAGATTATTTACTTTTTCTTGACATTTTAGGCCAAATTAAGATTTGACTTGACTTACAGGCTTAAAATAGCTCATAAAAAGATTGTCAAAGAAAACAGTCCAAAAAAGTGTTCATTTTGGGCCTAAAGTAAATAATCGCGATTATTTACTCTCAACTCAAAACTGGCCGAGGTTGATACCCTATACTCTATGCATGTGTACAAACAACTTTTGTAAAGGCCCATAGAATTTGGATCACCAATTTGACAAAAACCTGGTGAGGCGGTCCGGGGCGGGCAACAAGAAGAGTGGCCTCTAAACACCCTTGCAGGCTCCCGTGCTGCTCAATTAGGTTGGGGTTGGAAAAAACAACAAACACACACACAAACCCGCAAACTAACCCTACACAAATTTGGGGCACCACCTAGTTTTGGATGCGAACTAGGATGCGTAAAGAGAGAGAGAGAGAGAGAGAGAGAGAGAGAGAGAGAGAGAGAGAGAGAGAGAGAGAGAGAGAGAGAGAGATAGTGCTCGGGCTGCTTTGAAATGTATCGGCAATGATCAAGCAAACACAATTATATATGTAAGAAAGAGAGAGAAGAGGGAGGGGATGCTTGTTGCATTAATACCTTCTTACAAATCTGTCATGACCGATCAAAATGAGATTAGTATTTGTTCAACATAGCTTGAGTAAATTTCACCACGACACATCACAAGAAAAGCCACCCCAATCACTATCTTAACGCCAGGGGAGTCCTCTCCACCCTGTCGCCCTCTTACAATATGTGGGATTTATGGCTAAATTGATGACAACACCCAGACACAAGCTATCAAGAACTAAAAATATCACCAAGACACTTACACATCATTGTTGTCCATTACTTCACGTTGGAAGAGAGACAAAGTATCCAAACTTAGTCCAAATACACCCTCCTTGATTCAGCAAATGTTGGGCTTACACTAGTAGGAGGAATGATAGATTTTCCACTCTCAATTGAATGGTCGCTCTCTCTCTCTTACAATGGCATAGAGTTCCCGCGCTAATCACCCCTATTACAACACATGAACAAGCATATGACAATGAGCTTCCACTCAAGAGCTCCTTCTAGAGAGGTTGAGCTTGGCTTCTCAAGATATAGCATAGTGCTCTTGCTTATGGCTCCCCCCTTTTTGTGCTAGCTACACCCTCCTTTTATAGCAATTTTGAGGGCTAGGGTTACTCCTCTAACCATGGTTGGGTTAGATTTTCAGCACTTATCTAATTTCTTTTGCTTGGAATTATCAAGAAGTTGGTGGGGATAGATGAAGAAGAGAGAGAAGAGAGAAGTGGAGGTGATAGGACTTTTCATACTAGGTTAGTGTTAGTAAATTAGTAGAGTTAGTATTTTTATTGATTTACAAATGGAACTGGATATTTACAATGGGAGTATCCATGTAGGATACAAATAAAGAAGAAAAAACTCTTAATAGGTAAGAAAACATGGATTTCTGACAATGTCGATGCGCCAAGTGTCTTGAGTAGGGTCAATTTTGACGCTTGTTGACAGTCCACTATCTTTGACGGTACGTTTTTTCTCGACTCTTGACCTTCCTTGGGAGCCAAGGTAAGTGAACATGAGTAATCAATCACCATGATGCTATCTTCAAGAGAAGAGGCTGAATTTTGTGGTTTTGTTTAAAAATATGGGTAATATGGAAGAGAAAAATTAAGACTAGGTGGTCAATTTTGGAATGGAAGTGTGTGTAGGAGACATGAGTTCACCATGGTTTCTATTATTCTTCAAGGTAGAGAAGCAGGTGAGTAGGGTGCAAAGAAGAGTGGTGAGAGAGGTGGGGATGATGAGTGGAGAGGTGTGTGTGAAAGAGGAAAATGGTAAAGTGGAAGAGGGAGTGTGGCAAACTAGGGTCCACCAATAAAATCATAGCTCACAGCTCCTAGCTCAAAAAAATATGAAAACATTTGAGGTGAATGTTCAGCCCACGAGCTACAACTTTTGTTAGTATCACCTTTTCAAATTCGGGGAGCATGTGATCTTTAAAAATTCAGCAAAACCGACTGTTTTTTTCCACTGCACAAAGTCCTTGTGAGGTCCTTGTTTGGATGATTCTTTTGAATACCTCCAAGAGTGAGCCTCCCATGGTGCATGCATGTATTCCACATACCCTTGACCTTATAATTTGGTAGGTCTATAATTGAAGATATTGTTGAGATCATGATATAAGTGAATAATACAACTAATAAAATCAAATATTGAGGGGTTTAAAAAAATATGTACATGTCAAATATAAATAATATAGGTGGAAAAAATATAAAGGGGTCAAAATAAATCTCTCTCATTATAAGTCTACCATAAAAAGATGAATATTTTTGGTGGTCTAATTTATGAGAGTAATAGAGAATAGATGTAGAAAGGAAAAAATCACAATAGTGAAAGAATATACACATAAATAGAACTATTATTTTTTGGATTTTTGTTGGGATGGAGTTACACCAAAAATAAAAGAAGCTTGCATGATAAAAAATTTATATGGAATAAAGAGTATGCAAAATGATAAGAAAAAATATGGTAATGGTGAGTCAATGTACATAGCATAAATAACACACTATAGGTAGAAATATTTAAATAAATACCAAAATATTTATGAAAAATCCTTTTATTTAGGCCCTATATACAATGATATATTTACACACAAATGGGCCATAATATACTTATAATTTTTATTTATTTAATTTTTTTGGCTCAACTAGCCCAGTGACTAGCTGATTGAGGGTTTTTTAAGAAAATATGGAGAAAGTCCCTAACTCACACACACCTATGTACAGTGAAATGGTAGGGATAACCAAAATGTTTGAGTGATTTGATAGGGTGAGGTAGCTTACTATGGAAATTATGGAAAGCCAAAAAACGGCTATCATTAGCCCTCCCCCAGGATGATGGTATATTCATGTACCATCATAGAGCATCTTTTCCAAAGAGAGTGCTTCAAAGTCCTTGACAAGATCTTCATTGTTTGGCCCCTTGGAATTTTGGTTTGAGTTACAGTCATGCTTCACGGAACAATACCTACATGAGATAGCTGCCTTTTGACAGATCCTTTGGTAGAAGGCGACTCAAATAAGGCTTCAAGTGATACCCGTTTACCTTCCTGGAGTGCTCTTTCCCATTCAAGTCCTTAAGCTAATAATAACTTGAGTTGAAATCCTTTTTGACTATGTATGGACCCTGCCATCTAGTTTCAAATTTGGTATCAAAACGACTATTGAGTCGATTGTCATGCCTTAGCACCAGATCTCCTTCATTGATGCCTTTGTCCTTTAGTTTCTTGTCAAGCTTCTCCTTCGTCTGTGTGGCTTTCCTCTTGTATCACTCGTATGCTGCTTCTCTTTTCCTTGCAAGCTCAGCTAAGGTAAGAAGTCGATCCATCCATGCTTCTTAATCATCTTTTGCTGCTTTGCCATGAAGTCGCATTGTTGGAATGTTGAGCTCAATTGGTTGTAAAGCCTCTTGACCATAGACCAAGTGAAATGGTGTAAACTCCGTGGCTTCCCTATATGTGGTTCGATACGCCCACAAGGCACCATCCAAGAAGTCATGCCACAACTTTGTCTTGTTTCTCACCATCTTTCTAATGATGCTTGCAATGACACCATTAGCTTTTTCTACAAGACCATTGGATTGGGGATAGTAGGGTGTACTATGACGATGTAGAATGTGAAGTTCTTCACAGACTTCTGTGAGCAAGCCCTTTCTAAACCCTGGACCATTATCAGAAACAATATCCAAAGGTGTGCCAAATCTACAACAAATGTGAGTATAGACAAATTTGCTCACTGTCCTCTCATTTACCCTTGCCACACTTTGTGCTTCCACCCACCTAGTCATGTAGTCTATGGCCACCAAGATATACGATTTTCCATTTTTAGTCCTGGGCAATGGACCCATAGCATCATGCCCCATTTTTCAAACGGACCATTTGCAAGGACTAGCTGACGTGGACCATGTAACAGACCCTTGTCTCCATTAATCTGACAATTGTGGCAGCTTTTACACCAATGTTGAACATCAATGTGCAAGCTTGGCCAAACATATCCGGCAAGAAAAATCTTTTTTGCAGTGACTTTCTCTGCAAAATGACCACCACACGCTTCCTCATGCAAACCTTCAAGAATGGCTGGAATCTCCTTGGTTGTTGGTATTATCCTACAAACTTGATCTTTTCCCCTTTGGTAAAGGGCACCTTCCAAAAACAAATATGAACTCGCCTTCTTAATGAGCCTCCACTTTTGAGCCTTTGTGAAGCCCTCTGGAAACTCGCCCTCTAAAATGTAGCTCACAATGGGAGCCAATGACTCCATCCCCTGGTACCTTGGTTGCTTGACAGTTGCTGCCACCATGATGACCTTCACTTCTTTCTCAACACATGTAACTGCTTGTTGTGCAACTAAATCGGCATCTTCATTTTGTTTTCTAGGAATATGATATAGTTGCACTTCTTCAAAGTGATTAAACATCCTACGAATGGCATGAACTTTTGTCCGTAAGATTTCATTCTTGCATGCCCAAATGCCTAAAATCTGTTTAACAATGAGAAGTGCATCTCCCTTTACCATGAGACGTTGTATCCCTTGGCCAATGCACATCTTCAAACCATGAAGTAGTGTGTCGTATTCTGCTTCATTGTTGCTAGTTGAACCTGGTAGATTGACCTTCTCTTTCATGACCACCTCCCACTTGGGTTGAGCAATACTAGCCCTCCCCCTGCTTTTCCTGTGACTCGTCGAAAAGCTCCATCAAAGAACAAGGTAAAAGCATTAGGAATACTTTTAGGTGGTGGCAATGGTAGGGTCTTTACTTCAGGCACCTTAATCTCCTTCTCATGTACCCTATAAGTAAGGATCCCTGCCAATTGTGCACGCACACTATCTTCTACCTTGAAAGAGTATTGGAATTCTTGGAATTCCATAATCCACTTTGAGATCCTAGTGCTAAAATTCATTTGAGATGACACCCAAGGAAACAAATTTTCTGCAGTGAGAATTACAAAAGGTTTTGGTAGCAAGTAGGATCTAAACTTTCTCACCGCAAACGTGAGAGAAAGCATCATGAGTTCTGCCTCCGTGTAGCCTCTCTCCAAAGCATTTATGACCCTACTAGCAAAGTAGATGGGTCGCATCCTGGTACTGTGGGGATCTTGTTGTAATAAAATTTCACCAATTGTTTCCTTCCCAACACTAGAGATAACAAAGAATGTGTACTCCCAAGAAGGAGGCATGAGTGTTGGTAGCTCTAACAAAATGACTTTAATGTTACAAAAGTACTCTTCAAGCTCATCAGACCATGCAAATTCTACTTGTTGTGTCAACTTTTGCAAAGGGTGAAGTAACTCCGAAGCTAAGTGAATGAAGCATGACATATACTTCACCTTTTGAATGAATGAGATGACCTCTTTGAGATTCTTGGGTGATGGGAGCTCAATAAGAGCCTTTGCCTTTGAAGGATCCACCTCAATGCCTTTATAGGAAACCTTGTGACCAAGCAAGGTCACTTCATCCTCACCTATGTGACACTTTTCGGGGTTGAGTTGACCTCCCATGTCGTAGAGCTTCTTTAAACCTTCTTCTACCCTTTGTAGATGCAATGATTTTGAGCTATAAATGCAGAAATCATCAATGAACACCCTGATTGACTTTCCAAAGAATGCTTGAAACACCATGTTCATAAAACGTTGGAAAGTTGCAGGAGCATTTGTCAGGCCAAATGGCATAACTCTAAAATCATAACAACCCCAAGGAGTGATGAAGGTTGTTTTTAACTGATCTTCCAATGCGATACCTATTTGAAAGTAACTTGAGTAGCCATCACACACAATGTACTTCTCATGACCAGCTACCTCATTTAGTATCTCATCTTGAAATGGGAGGGGGAAGTGATCTCTTTTTGTTGCCTCATTGAGTGGACGGTAATCCACACACACCCTCCACTTTCCGTTCTTCTTGGGAGTGACAACAACGGGAGAGACCCACTCTGAATTCTCCATTGGATAAATGAAACCTGCTGCTAGAAGCTTTCTTACCTCCTTGATTAAAGCCTGCTCCTTGATGACTCCTAGCCTTCGTAGTTTCTGAGCCTTAGGTGTAGCCTCTAGCTTCACTCAATTTTGTGTTGAAGAGCATCTACTCCACGCACATCGGTGTAGTCTTTAGCAAAAAGCCTCGAAAATTTCCCTAGCACACATTTGAACTCCTCGCTTTCGTCCTTTGTAAGTGTTTTAGACAACATACCTTCTAACATTCCTTCATCTTGTTAAGTATGGAGCCTGATTTACCCTTGTAATTTTCTGTGGTAAAAGCGCACATTTGTAAGGCCCCCATTATGAGGAGAAGACATCGTGCGTGAAGGAAAATCACTCACCGGAAGCCAAAATTTTCACGGACAAGAATCAAGGGCAACATTAAAGGCCTCGGGGACGGAGGCCCCTGAGACTTTTTTTTTCGCCAGAATATTCTTTTTCGTCGGAATATTATGACCGGACAGCGGCCGGAAAATGGTCGGAAAAAAACCGGTCGGTTGGCCGGTGGCCGGTAGTCAATGGCCGATGGCCGGTGGTCGGAAGTCAATGGCCCGTGGCCGGTGGTCGGAAGTCAATGGCCGGTGGCCGGTGGCAGAATTCAATGGCCGGTGGCCGAATTCAAAAGCGGACTTGTCTTCTCAAGGGCGGCCACACATGGGCGGATTGGAGGGTCCGATTTGGACTTATTCGCACAAGGGTGGCTACACATGGCTGTCTCTCATAAGAGAGGGAAGCCCTTTTGGCCTATAAAAGGAGGCCATTTCTACACACATTTCATAGTGTGAAGTTGATGCAACAAGGTGAGTGTGAGGTGGTGAGAGTGAAGCAAGGCGGGAGCTCCATTAAGGGTATAATCCCTTTGTAAACTACTTCTTGTTTTGAAGTACTAAAGCCATTGAGTGGCTGCTTTCCCATGGACGTAGCCCACATTGGGTGAACCACGTATATCGTGTGTACTCTCTCTCTCTCTCTCTACTCTATAATCTCGTGTATGTAAATCTGTCTCTCTCCATTAAGTAATCTACTCAATTATCTATTTAGCTACGTCTTATTTTCTAACAACTGGTATGAGAGCAAGGTTTGCTCGTAGCTAAATTATCTCAAGGAAAGGATTCCTTGAATTGAGTGGGAGTTATGGCGGAGGAAGGGAAGCTCAAGATTGAGAAGTTCAACGGCAAAAACTACCAACATTGGAAGATGCAGATTGAAGACTATCTCTACCAGAAGTACCTCTATTTTCCACTAGGCGGTCTTGCGAAGAAGCCCGCAACAATGGCAAATGAAGCATAGATTGTCCTTGATCGAAAGGCACTGGGAACAATCCGGTTAAGCTTGGCGTCAACGGTGGCCTTCAATGTTTCGGAGATGAAGACCACGGAGGACTTGATGAAGTCACTTGACAACTTCTACTAGAAACCATCGACATCCAATAAGGTATTTCTTATGAAGTGCTTGTTCAATCTAAAGATGGCAGAGAATGGTTCAGTTGCAGAACACCTAAATGACTTTAACACAAACATAAGTCAACTTCGATCAGTCAAAATCAATCTCTACCGGATAGTTGGGACAGCCTTGTGATGGCTGTAAGTAATTCTATCTCTGGCAAAAATACTCTTAAGTTTGATGATGTTGTGGGTGTTCTCCTAAGCGAGGAAATGCGAAGGAGAAGCACAGGAGAATCATCAAGTGCTGCACTATCAGTGGAAACAAGAGGAAGGCTTAAGGAGAGGTTCAAAAACCAAAAGGGTCGTGATCGCTCAAGGCGGAGCAAGTCACGCACAAAGTCAGTTCTTGAATGTTGGAACTGCGGCAAGAAGGGACACGTCAAGAAGGATTGTTGGTCCAAGAAGAAGAAGGAGACTGAGTCTCAAGACAACAAGCCAACATCGGAGGCCAATGTGGCAGGTAAAGTAGAGCAAGATGCTCTAATTCTCTCATTAGACAATGTGTCTAATTCCTGGATAGTAGATTCCAGGGCTTCATTCCATGCGACACCACACAAGCAACATTTCCAAGATTACACCAAAGGTAATTTTGGGTATGTATACTTGGGAGATGATGAAGCTTGTGAGATTGTCGGCAAAGGTACAGTTTCTGTCAAAACTGCTAACGGAAATGAATGGAAGCTTAAAGATGCTAGGCATGTTCCTTCTCTTCGCAAAAATTTGATCTCTACAGGACAATTGGACGATGAACGTCACAACATTGCATTCGGAAACAAACGGTGGAAGATCTCAAAGGGATCTTTGGTGGTTGCCAAGGGTGAAAAATTCGGTACACTTTACTTGTGTACTGTTAGCACGCAACCTTCAGCTTGTGTAGCAACTACAGAAGTTGACAGTGCGGTGTGGCACTACCGACTTGGGTATATGAGTGCCAAAGGAATGCAAATCCTTCAAACAAAGAAGCTTCTACCAGGTTTGAAAGAAGTGGACTTAGAGTTCTGTGAAGATTGTGTTTATGGTAAACAAAAGAGGGTAAAATTTCAAAAATCCGGAAATGAAAGAAAAATTAACAAACTTGAGTTGGTTCATTCTGATGTTTAGGGTCCTGCAAGTACACCATCACTTGGTGGCTCATTGTACTATGTAACATTCATAGACGATGCGACTAGAAAAACATGGGTTTATGTCATGAAGAATAAATCCGATGTATTTTCCATATTTCAAAGGTGGAAATACTTTGTGGAGAATGAAACAGGTACCAAGGTTAAATGCCTCAGATCCGACAATGGAGACGAATATTGCAGCCAAGCTTTTGAAAGCTTTTGTGCTAGCAATGGCATTCGGAGGCAAAGGACAACCCCAAGGACACCTTAACAAAATGAGATTTCGGAAAGGATGAACAGGACAATCATGGAACGAGCACGAAGCATGCGGCTACATGCAGGCCTACCGCTTGAGCTTTGGGCGGAAGCTATAAGAACGTATGTGTACTTAATCAATCGGTCACCCTCAACGGCATTGGATGGGGGAGTTCCAGAAGAGGCATGGACAGGTAAACCGGTGAATTATGCATTTCTCAAAGTGTTTGGGTGTGAGGCTTTCATGCACATAGATAGAAGCTTAAGATCAAAGTTAGATGCAAAGTCCAAAAAGTGTTTCTTCATTGGCTATGGAGAAGGAGACTTTGGGTATCGCCTATGTCCTAAAGATGGTAAAATCTTAAGGAGTAGGGATGTAATTTTTAATGAACAAAATATGTACAAAGATTACTTGGATAGAAAACAAACAAAAGAAACAGGTGATGAGTACATGGAGCTTGAGGACGGTGAAGACTCAAGGACTGCAAACGGTGACAATGTGCAACAATGTCAACCAGATGAGAAGCCTCAACCTATTCCCCGAATATCTACAAGAGCAAGTAGACCTCCAGAAAGGTTTGTTCCTTCCTTCAACCATCTCTTGATCTCAGATTCTGGAGAGCCGGAATCATATGAAGAAGCTATGCAACATGAATCCAAAGAAGAATGGACGAAGAGCATGCAAGTGGAGATGGACTCACTACATCGCAACCAAACATGGGAGTTGGTTGAGTTGCCTAAAGGTAAGCGGGCACTTCAAAACAAATGGGTGTACAAGCTAAAGGAAGAAGAAGGTGGGAAGAAAAGGTACAAGTCTAGGCTTGTGGTAAAAGGTTTTTCTCAAAAGAAAGGTATTGACTTCAATGAAATATTTTCTCCTGTTGCAAAAATGAACTCAATTAAGCTTGTCTTAAGCCTTGTGGCTGCTCATGATCTACATCTCGAGCAAATGGATGTAAATACGGCATTTCCTCACGGTGACTTAGAGGAGGAAATCTACATGCTTCAACCAAAGGGGTATGAAGTAAAAGGTAAGGAGAAAATGGTTTGCAGATTAAAGAAGAGCTTGTATGGTTTAAAGTAAGCATCAAGACAATGGTACTTGAAGTTTGATCGATGGATGTTGGATCATGGATTCACAAGATGCAACTCGGATCACTGCGTATACACAGAGAATTTGGGAGATGGGAAATTCATCATCCTAATGTTGTATGTTGATGACATGTTGATTGCAAGTGCTAACATGCAGGACATCAAAGACCTAAAAGAGGAGCTGTCCAAATCTTTTTCAATGAAAGATTTAGGTGTTGCAAAGAGGATGCTTGGTATGAAAATATCAAGGGACAGGACGAAGAAGACAATAAAGCTATCTCAAGAAGATTACATCAAGAAGTTACTAGAAAGGTTTGCAATGCAAAATGCAAAACCAGTTTCCACACCTTTGGCTGGTCATTTTAAACTAACAAAGGATATGTGTCCAAAGACACAAGAGGAGATAGCCTATATGTCTAAAGTTCCATAGGCTGCAGTGGTAGGTTCTCTAATGTATGCTATGGTCTGGACAAGGCCAGACATTGCACATGCAATGGGAGTTGTGAGTAGGTTCATGGACAACCTAGGTAAAGAGCATTGGCAAGCTGTTAAGTGGATACTTAGGTATCTAAAAGGGACAACAACAAATGCTTTGTATTTTGGAGGAACTGATATTTTTCTAGAAGGGTATGCTAATGCAGATATGGCAGGTGACAAAGATACTCGAAGGAGCAGTACTGCCTATGTGTTCACGGTTGGAGGCACAACAGTAAGCTGGGCTTCAAAGCTGCAGAAAGTGGTTTCACTTTCTACCACGGAAGCAGAGTATGTAGCAATGACGGAGGCAAGCAAAGAAATTCTGTGGCTTCACAGATTCTTAGAAGAGCTTGGATTCAAACAAGACAATTGTGTCTTATACAGTGATAGCCAAAGCGCTATCCATCTTGCGAAGAACTCAGTCTTTCATTCAAGGACAAAGCACATTGAGGTGAGATATCACTTCATACGCACTCTTTTGAAAAAGGGACAACTAAAGCTAGGAAAGGTGCATACAAGTGAAAATCCTGCAGACATGTTTACAAAGGTGGTCAACAAGGAGAAGTTGAGCTTTTTCTCATCTTCAATCGGCATTCAAGGATAAGAAGCCAGAATGGAAAGTAGTAACAGGTTTGGTTTGGAGATCAGTCTCCAAGTGGGAGATAAATAAGTATGGAGCTTGATTTACCCTTGTAATTTTCTGTGGTAAAAGCGCACATTTGTAAGGCCCCCATTATGAGGAGAAGCCATCGTGTGTGAAGGAAAAGCACTCACCGGAAACCAAAATTTTCACGGACAAGAATCAGGGGCAACTTTAAAGGCATGAAGAATACTTTTTTCAAGAGAGAGTTAGAGAGCTTGACAATAGTTGAGGACCGGATTTATGTGGAACCGGTCCCCCCTCCAAAAGGCTTTTGTGTTATGATTTCTCCCAAAAAGAGAGACTTTATTCAATACAAGCTTTGTGTTCCTTGAGACCTTGGTGGTGCAATGAAGAGAGAGGTTCATGCACCACAATTATGCCTCTAACTTAGCTAGATAAAAGCATTAACTTATCCTCGGCCTTGGTCCCAATACCTTAAACACCTTCGAAGGTGGAGAGAGCTAGCAAGGTATGAGGGTAGGTAAGAGGAAGAAGAAACACTCATATGAGAAAGAAATAGTTCCTCACTTATCATCACTCTTCTTATTGAGTAGAGCACGATAGCATAGTAACGAATATGGAGAAGATGATAAGTTTAAGCTTTGAGGCATGGCTTTTGGTTGGATTTGCATTTCATAGCCATGAGAAAATCATTCAAGTTAGTTAGATATTAGATTTTATGACACAAGTTACGGCTAGCCATTACCCACACACCCTTACTCGTTTCGCAATAGGGGTCATGACTGCTAGAGATGTGTGACTCCACTCGTCTGAATACTGTTAAGTATGGATCCAACGTCAACCAGATGAGGAGCCTCAACCTATTCCCCGAATATCTACAAGAGCAAGTACACCTCCAGAAAGGTATTTTTCTTCCTTCAACCATCTCTTGATCTCAAATTCTCGAGAGCCGGAATCATATGAAGAAGCTATGGAACATGAATCCAAAGAAGAATGGACGAAGAGCATGCAAGTGGAGATGGACTCACTATATCGCAACCAAACATGGGAGTTGGTTGAGTTGCCTAAAGATAAGCGGGCACTTCAAAACAAATGGGTGTACAAGCTAAAGGAAGAAGAAGGTGGGAAGAAAAGGTACAAGTCTAGGCTTGTGGTAAAAGGTTTTTCTCAAAAGAAAGGTATTGATTTCAATGAAATATTTTCTCTTGTTGTAAAAATGAACTCAATTAGGCTTGTCTTAAGCCTTGTGGCTGCTCATGATCTAAATATCGAGCAAATGGATGTAAATATGGCATTCCCTCATGGTGACTTAGAGGAGGAAATCTACATGCTTCAACCAAAGGGGTATGAAGTAAAAGGTAAGGAGAAAATGGTTTGCAGATTAAAGAAGAGCTTGTATGGTTTAATGCAAGCATAAAGAGAATGGTACCTGAAGTTTGATCGATGGATGTTGGATCATGGATTCACAAGATGAAACTCGGATCACTGCGTCTACACGGAGAATTTGGGAGATGGGAAATTCATCATCCTAATGTTGTATGTTGATGACATGTTGATTGCAAGTGCTAACATGCAGGACATCAAAGACCTAAAAGAGGAGCTGTCCAAATCTTTTTCAATAAAAGATTTAGGTGTTGAAAGAGGATGCTTGGTATGAAAATATCAAGGGACAGGACGAAGAAGACAATAAAGCTATCTCAAGAAGATTACATCAAGAAGGTACTAGAAAGGTTTGCAATGCAAAATGAAAAACCAGTTTCTACACCTTTGGATGGTCATTTTAAACTAACGAATGATATGTGTCCAAAGACACAAGAGGAGATAGCCTATATGTCTAAAGTTCCATATGCTGCAGCGGTAGGTTCTCTAATGTATGCTATGGTCTGGACAAGGCCAGACATTGCACATGCAGTGGGAGTTGTGAGTAGGTTTATGGACAACCCAGGTAAAGAGCATTGGCAAGTTGTGAAGTGGATACTTAGGTATCTAAAAGGGACAACAACAAATGCTTTGTATTTTGGAGGAACTGATATTTTTCTAGAAGAGTATGCTGATGCAGATATGGCAGGTGACAAAGATACTCGAAGGAGCACTACTGGCTATGTGTTCACGGTTGGAGGTACAACAGTAAGCTGGGCTTCAAAGCTGCAGAAAGTGGTTTCACTCTCTACCACGGAAGCAAAGTATGTAGCAATGACGGAGGCAAGCAAAGAAATTCTGTGGCTTCACAGATTCTTAGAAGACCTTGGATTCAAACAAGACAATTGTGTCTTGTATAGTGATAGCCAAAGAGCTATCAATCTTGCAAAGAACTCAGCCTTTCATTCAAGGACAAAGCACATTGAGGTGAGATATCACTTCATACGCACTCTTTTGGAAGAGGGACAACTAAAGCTAGGAAAGGTGCATACAAGTGAAAATCCTGCAGACATGTTTACAAAGGTGGTCAACAAGGAGAAGTTGAGCTTTTTCTCATCTTCAATCGGCATTCAAGGATAAGAAGCCAGAATGGAAAGTAGTAACAGGTTTGGTTTGGAGATCAGTCTCCAAGTGGGAGATTAATAAGTATGGAGCTTGATTTACCCTTGTAATTTTCTGTGGTAAAAGCGCACATTTGTAAGGCCCCCATTATGAGGAGAAGCCATCGTGTGTGAAGGAAAATCACTCACCGGAAACCAAAATTTTCAGGGACAAGAATCAGGGGCAACTTTAAAGGCATGAACAATACTTTTTTCAAGAGAGAGTTAGAGAGCTTGACAATAGTTGAGGACCGGATTTATGTGGAACCGGTCCCCCCTCCAAAAGCCTTTTGTGTTATGATTTCTCCCATAAAGAGAGACTTTATACAATACAAGCTTTGTATTCCTTGAGACCTTGGTGGTGCAATGAAGAGAGAGGTTCATGCACCACAATTATGCCTCTAACTTAGCTAGATAAAAGCATTAACTTATCCTCGGCCTTGGTCCCAATACCTTAAACACCTTCGAAGGTGGAGAGAGCTAGCAAGGTATGAGGGTAGGTAAGAGGAAGAAGAAACACTCATATGAGAAAGAAATAGTTCCTCACTTATCATCACTCTTCTTATTGAGTAGAGCACGATAGCATAGTAACGAATATGGAGAAGATGGTAAGTTTAAGCTTTGAGGCATGGCTTTTGGTTGGATTTGCATTTCATAGCCATGAGAAAATCATTCAAGTTAGTTAGATATTAGATTTTATGACACAAGTTACGGCTAGCCATTACCCACACACCCTTACTCGTTTCGCAATAGGGGTCATGACTGCTAGAGATGTGTGACTCCACTCGTCTGAATACTGTTAAGTATGGATCCAACGTCAACCAGATGAGGAGCCTCAACCTATTCCCCGAATATCTACAAGAGCAAGTACACCTCCAGAAAGGTTTTTTTCTTCCTTCAACCATCTCTTGATCTCAGATTCTCGAGAGCCGGAATCATATGAAGAAGCTATGGAACATGAATCCAAAGAAGAATGGACGAAGAGCATGCAAGTGGAGATGGACTCAGTATATCGCAACCAAACATGGGAGTTGGTTGAGTTGCCTAAAGGTAAGTGGGCACTTCAAAACAAATGGGTGTACAAGCTAAAGGAAGAAGAAGGTGGGAAGAAAAGGTACAAGTCTAGGCTTGTGGTAAAAGGTTTTTCTCAAAAGAAAGGTATTGATTTCAATGAAATATTTTCTCTTGTTGTGAAAATGAACTCAATTAGGCTTGTCTTAAGCCTTGTGGCTGCTCATGATCTAAATCTCGAGCAAATGGATGTAAATACGGCATTCCCTCATGGTGACTTAGAGGAGGAAATCTACATGCTTCAACCAAAGGGGTATGAAGTAAAAGGTAAGGAGAAAATGGTTTGCAGATTAAAGAAGAGCTTGTATGGTTTAAAGCAAGCATCAAGACAATGGTACCTGAAGTTTGATCGATGGATGTTGGATCATGGATTCACAAGATGAAACTCGGATCACTGCGTCTACACGGAGAATTTGGGAGATGGGAAATTCATCATCCTAATGTTGTATGTTGATGACATGTTGATTGCAAGTGCTAACATGCAGGACATCAAAGACCTAAAAGAGGAGCTGTCCAAATCTTTTTCAATGAAAGATTTAGGTGTTGAAAAGAGGATGCTTGGTATGAAAATATCAAGGGACAGGACGAAGAAGACAATAAAGCTATCTCAAGAAGATTACATCAAGAAGGTACTAGAAAGGTTTGCAATGCAAAATGCAAAACCAGTTTCTACACCTTTGGATGGTCATTTTAAACTAACAAAGGATATGTGTCCAATGACAACTTGTATGTGTCTCCACCCATGAGCTCCATGAAAATTGCTATCCAACCAACACGTGTGTGTGCACGCACGAGAGAGAGAGAGAGAGAGAGAGAGAGAGAGAGAGAGAGAGATGTTTGGGGTGGGGGGGAGGGGAGCATAAATTTTTTGAATGTCAATAGTTATCTGTTTATATGTGTACACACACACACATATATATAAATATAAATATAGATTAAATATATATATATACATAGAGAGAGAGAGAGAGAGAGAGAGAGAGAGAGAGAGAGAGAGAGAGAGAGAGATTTCAACTTATCCATGTGATCTATGTATCATTCATATTATTTCAAGTCTTTGAAATGATTTGAGATTTTTTGTATGATATTAGAATATTCTATAACTTCTTATGGACATAAGAAGTTGCACAAATTTTTGGCCTCTCCATAAGTAACCCTTCCCTTCTACCCTACATTGTGTCGATGAGAGAAGATGCTCGCAACCCAGTGTATCAACAAATAGGGGCGACCCCATGTGTGTCTCCCTGAGATTAGGCGATGTGCCTCTCTTTCTCTGTCTCTTTCTCTCTCTCTCTGTCTCTCTCCCTCACTCACACACACACACACACACACACACACACCCAAGTCCTCAAGAACCTTCTAGCACTTGCTCTTTATAGTCAAAATGGCCTTCACTTTGTTGATGTATCTGCAATGAGCATCTTCAATTTGATGATATATCTGCAATGCACAATCATTAGTTTGAGGCAAAATATAATTATTATAGACTAAAAGATATCCTATCACATGCAATCGTGCTTGTTTCTAGAACCCCAAGATAAAAGAGCTCTCATATCAAACAAGGTGAAGAGGCACGAAGACCTGTTAAATTGAAGTTAAGGGGGGAATGAGATTTCTAGAAAGGAAGTTTAAATGAGTGCCTACAATCACATGAAATTTTTATCGTGTTTTAATACAGATTTTTATTATCCATTATACATACATACTCACAAATGGTTTATATATTAGAAAAGATGCACATTGCACATTATCATTTGAAAACAAAATAAAAATAAAAATAAAAATAAAAATATACATTATATTACTCATTATACATACACAAGCTAGATTCAAAAGAGTCGACGATAAAAACCTCGTACTCTTTCTTCAACCTCTCTCTTCATTCACAAGGGACAAAGGTAGATCTATAAAACTTATTATGTAGGATTTTGACGTCCAATGAGTTGTAGTGTAGTGGTATCGTTGTTGAGTACATAGTTATTGAATTCCATTCAACCACACGGATCCACGTTTTGTGTTGAAAAGTGGATGATAGAACTGCTCTTCCAAAGGGGGGAAGGCTTGCTATTTTTTTGGTGGATCCAAGAAGTGTAATTTCCTTTCGTGCCATTGGACAGTTTCCATGACGAAGGCACATTCCTTTTTGCATGTCTTTCATCCCTTCTTGTGAACCCAACCATAATCTCGAATGGTTCATATATTAGAGCAGACTTGACTTAAATAATAAGGTAAAAGATGCACATTACACTTTATTATTTGAAAACAAATAAAATGAAAAAGATATAAAATAAAATCAATAAAATATAAACACATTAAAAAATAGAACAAAAGAATATGTCAAATTTGGAAAAGATAGGTTTAATAAGCGTAGAGAATAATAAATCCCTTCAATAATTTAATAAAATGAATCTTTGTGAATTCTTTAAATAAAAGTACTCTTTAGAAGAAGGGGGTACCAACTGGAGAAAAAGGAAAAAATGGTGGTATTATTTTGACATGAAAGAAGGGTTTACAAGGGACTAATGGAACGAAAAGGCAAGACGAGGAGGTAGGTAGGCCACGTGGAAATGGGGCATTCTTTCCCTTTTCATCTCTCTCTCTCTCTCTCTCTCTAAACAATTGAATCCTTTGTGCACCGCACCCCACGTTTTGTAGTCCCACTACAAAACTTTTTGCATGAAACGATTAGGATGTAGATATTGCCTGCGAGCACGCACGAGAGAGAGAGAGAGAGAGAGAGAGAGAGAGAGAGAGAGAGAGAGAGAGAGAGAGAGAGAGAGAGAGAGAGAGAGAGAGGAGTCTACAACAAGCATTGTGAGAGAGCGAGAAGGAAGGAGGGGAAGGAAAATGAGAATATTCTCTGTTAATTCATTTTTCTATCGTGCCAGCGAGTATGTAAAACCAAGTATACTCTGTATGAGATTATATCCCTACTATATTGCAAAAAATGAATTAACTTATTACTTCACATCATGGATCAAACTCCTATCAATACTCTTTAATCCTTTGTTCTTTGAAGTCTTTTTCTGAATGCCCAAAAATAATGAAAGCACCTTTGGGAAAAAGCATTGGAAAGGAAACTCTTTCTTTCTCTTCAAATTTTAATGGGGACATATGTCAAGCAAACAAATTTGAACGACCTTCACCCATATGGATACTAAGGCCTTTAGCATGCCAACAAATCATTATCTTGTTTTTAGAGAATTGAGAGAAAAGAACTCAAACTCATATCAAATAGATCATTATATTGAATTGAGAGAAGACCTCAAATCAAAAACTTATTACGATTTGAGAGACATTAGTAGAAACATTATCACCCCCGTCCACATAGTCCTTCCCTTGGCAAGCCAAAAAGTGTAAGTGGAAATAAGAAGTCAAGTTTTTTCCAGTAGGTGCATATGAGTTGTGTTATCCATAGAATATATATGCTTATTGGACTGAACATTGTCAAATATCATTCTTGCTTGACGATGAGGATGGGAGCACTGCCCAAAAATAAATAAAAATCTCAGACTTAAATTTTGGGGAAAGCTAACTAGACAGTCAAAGTTTCTTAGAAAATCTAAGATATTTATCAAAATCTGTTTAAAAACACACTTATGGCCAAAAACATCAATCATTTTGTAGTACCAATCAAATTTTGTTATAAGCAAGTAACTTCTTTTTTATTTATTCGAAAGTGTCCTCCTCGTAAAAGAGAATTCCCCATAGTGATATCATATTTGACTATGGACGGACACCCTTATCCATTAAAATTTTTAAACTCTTCGTTTATTTTGGCAATTCATTGTAGATTTTTATTATTTGCTCAATTTATTGGCACCTATTGAAATAGGAAAAATTTTCAAAAATGGAAATTGCACCTAGCAAAAAGCAACCTCAAGTAATACATATAAAGAGTACTTATCAACTACCTTGTTTGCTTGAGTTGCAACAAGTGACCAACCCATACTCTAACATCCAAGACTGGTGTGATATGCTGCTACCGCCAGCTTGAGAGTAATTTTCACCAGGCCCATAATATTTGCAATAGTATCCACATGGCCCCGAAGCCAAAGAGGAAGTCTCTTAAGTGTAATCCACACGGGGAAAAATTTCATAAACTCTTCATTCGGGAAAAATTCAAGTGTCCAAGGCATGGCATATGCAAAGTATAAAGCTGTTGAGATACTCAGCCACATAAAAGCCTTTGTCAATCATAGTGAAGTGCCAGATAGACTCTCTACTATTCATCGCTGCTGTCACTCAATCCTACAATCCTTGGGCATACATCCGTTTGCCCATAAAGTAAATGACCATTGAATGGGAGCAACATGTCTCTAGGCCCTACAATGCAAGCTCATGATTAAAGTTAGCTTGCATCACGAAGTCTGTTATGAATGACAACGCGCTTATTATGTCCACTCAAGTCAAAAACGTGCTTAGTAGTAATCAAGCGAAGAAGGGATGAGTTGAAGGATCCTCAAGAAAGAGAACCAAGAGTAGCTCTCGAGGCTCCCACAGGCTCAAGCAGCAAAACCGCCTCCCTAAGAAGCACTTCATACTAGCTCTAAGCACCTTAGAGCACCTCAAGCAGCAAGTCCTTGCAGCCTCCAATGAGCTCTCAACCCAACGCAACCTTGGTACCCTACACCATCGTGACCTTGATCTTAGTACCCCTATGTTATCATGACCTTGGTAACCCCTACAATACCACGATGTTAGTAACACCTACCTCAGCTTCAATCTATACTTTAAATAATCTACAATTCACGGGTTATATTTTACTTTAAAAAACAAGAAAATGCCCAAGAATGGATAGCACATCCCAATGTTGGCTCTAGCGTTCGATAAAAGAAACCTCTTGTCAAATTCTATAAAATATCTTTTTTTTTTCAAACTCACAATATTGAGTATAATATGTAAAAGAATCTTTAGCAATCCGGGGTTTCTTCGCTCAAAGCCATTAGAAAGCAAAGAAACTCATAGGAGTGGAACAAGACCCTAGGCGTGGTACTAGCAGACGTGCAAACGTGAAAATATGGGCTCATCTGTAGTCGTGGGGTGGCTCCACCATGAGGCAATGTATCTATGATGTGCTGAAGTGGTCATGGCTTGTGACGAGCATGGTTAAATTTTGTAATTTTTTGGACCTCTTGTGAGTTTTGTAAGATAAAATTTTAAAAAATGTGAAAAGTTTTTTTTTTTTGCCAAACACGATTTGTGAGTGAATCGTATTAAGCACATCATATATCTATTGCCTCTCACGAAGGCTAATCATAACCGACTTTACAAAGTAGGTGACGGGAGGATATAAAAGAATCTTCTTATCCAAAGCTTACATGCACATTTGTAAGGTACCCAAAGGCCAAAAGGAAGCAAAATCATCAATAATCAGTCACACCACATAAGCACTTTATCTCGTTGTCCAACACATTTGCCGTAACTAAACTCCTTGTGTTGTGAAAAATTGACAACTGCAGCTTCAAAGGAAAGTGATCTGACATACACACACTATATAAATTCTTTTTGAGTTAATATAATTCTAGCAGCTCACAATTGTGAGTATGGAAAAAAAAAAGGGACAACTATAGAATGTTGTTCACCAAACGACTATAAATTTTATCACAAGGAGTGTTTCACTTTCCCACAAAGAAGGAAAGCAACATTTTTGTGATGTTAGAACTTTGGTTTCTATTGAAACAAGGTGAGAAGGCACGAAGGCCTGCTAAGTTAAGGGGTGATGAGAGAGAGTAAGTTTAGACTCTTGCCTATAATCACATGGAATTTTTATTGTGTTTTAATATAAAATTGTATGATCTTTTAATTCATATATAATCACAAGTAGTTATATATTACAAAGATTCTCACTTAAATAATATGAAAGATGCACATTGCATATCAACATTTTGACATAACATAAAATGAGAAAGAAGTAAAATAAAAACAATTAAATTTAGAATTAAAACACAAAAATTATTATAGTGCTTTTTTATAAGAAAATATAGATTTAATAAACATGATAAAACAAGATAGTGAAATGAGTTTTAATGAAGTTTTTAATCAAAAGGACCTTTACAAATACCTCATATCACGGGATCAGACTCCTACAAATACACTTTTCAATCCAAAAAGGTGAATGCATATTTGAAATATAATATTTAAAAGACTATAATGTCTTTCTATTCACAAGACTTTCAAGGACCCTTGGAACACTTGTCAAGCAATGAAAATTGGATGACCTTCACCCATAGTTCACTAAGGCCTTTAGCAGGCCAAATATGTTAGCTTTTTACCTTTTATCCCCAAGATTTTTCTCTCTCTTCTTAGCTGAAAATTCTCCCTCTCTGGGCATCTTTAAAGTGCCTCATTTTAGGCCCTTTTTGGGCAAAAAATGAGGTGCCGATGACCCTTTGACCAAGTAATGGGGTGGGGGCAAGTGGCTAGGGACCAAAAAAAACTGCTAGCAGGCACCTGTCCAAGTGGGTGTGAACACTCAAAATGCACCCTTTCTCTCCCATGAGCCCACGAGCCCCTCCATGGCAAGCCTTTAGAGCTCCTCTCACTTGTATACAACTATAATGGGCTCTTCCTTAAGGCTATATATCCTCCACTTTCCAGTTTTCCCTTCCCATGTGGGATAATCTCCCCACCTAATCGAGACCTCCTCCTCAATCCTCCCAAACCCCTTATGTCCACAAATTTCTAGATTTCCCCCAAAACAGGAGGGCTTCTCAGACAAACTTCCCCCAAGAATAACTTGCTTCACCGGTCCCTGAATGACTCACCATAACACACGGCTCGAAGGCCATCATCCCGACTACATCTAGAATTATCAAACCTCAAAATTTCTAATTCCAATTGTCAAGTTGGCCATGTTTCCCTTGTGGCATGCACCCACACTCACTTTCTAAGTTGAGACCGTCCACTTCGGATGCTCATAACTGATGATGTACAAGTCCAATTCACGAGCTATAAAGCACGTCTAAAAATATTTATTAAAAAACATGTTTGTAGATTCAAAAAATCTAAAAAATTAGCAAACAGGCTTGGAAAAATTACACCTTTGCACATGAATTTTTATAGGGCCACTTCCAAAACTTGCAAGGCTATGTACACATATATACATGAGGCTAGTGGGAAAGCTTTTTGGCATGACTTAGTGACTTTATGCTCATCCAAAATATGCCTGACATAGCTTGCCGACCCCCCTAGCCTGGTTCATCATTCATGACAAGCAGAGGTTTCTAGGGTAAACAACTACTGTAGTTTATTCCCAGAAACCTCATTCACATTCTCAAATACTTCCACAATGTCTCCCTCTATTAATAGCATCTCATTTGTCACAATTTTCATCAAACGTGCCAGATATTTCTTCAATTTGTAACCATTAACTTGATATTTATGTTGTACACCACTCAAATTTGGCAACTGATATGTGCCATTTTCAAAAAATTCCACAATAGTAACGGGACCTTTCCACTTGATTTGAAAATTTTTCTGAAAGGTATTGTCCAACTTACTGTTGTATCCAATACCAAATCACCCTTTTCAATTTCGTTATCCTGTATGCATTCATTAGCCTTTAATTAAGCCTTCTTTGACACTTCTTCATAGAAGTTCAAAGCTAAAATTATGTCCAATTACAAACATTGTAAATCCAAAAATCTTTTCTACCAAGCATTTGTTTGCTCTTCATCTCCCAATGACAACAATTTAAGCGTAGGAATCTCCACTTTAATTGGTAATAAAGCTTCCTCACCATAGACCAAGTGATAAGGAGAAAATCTTGTGCTCGTTTTGATAGCAGTTCCGTAGTCCCATAATGCACAAGCAAACTTTGAATCCCAAGTCTTCCCATGTGTTTGGGTCATCTTTGTCAAGACATTCACTAAATCTCCATTGAACCTATCATTGAGACCATTGGATTGTGGATAATAAGGAGAACTGTACCTATATTGTATGTTGAGCTTCTCACATAAAAAATCGGACAACTCCCCTCTAAACACTGGTCCTCTATCAGAAAGTAGCTCTTGGGGCACACCAAACTTGCAACACATATGCTCATAAACCAATTTTCCCATTTCTTTATTGGTAATTTGTTTGACAGCCGTGGCTTCTGCCCATCATGACAAATAATCTAATGCTATCAAAATGTAATTATTTCTTTTGCTAATCATAGGTAAGGGTCCAATAGCATAAAGACCCATTTTTCAAACACATCAGAAGATAGAATTGTTTGTTGCAATTCGGGTTTCAAGATTCTCTTTTCCCCATCTTCTGACAAGGCAAACACAAATTGTACCAATGGTTAACATCCCGCTGAATGATTGGCCATACATAGCCTTCTTGCAAAATTCTTCATGGCAAAATGGCCTCCACAAGATCCCTCATGATTTTCTTCCAAGATCTTGTAGATTTTCTCTTTCCAGGGCACACGATGCAAAACCAAATCACTTTCTTTTATGTAAAGCACATCATCAAGACTTTTGTATTTCTTGGATTTTGTTATAAACACATACTTTTTGGAAGATGGTAAAAAGGTAAGACACCACTTGACAAAAAATCCATGTCCTTTGATAACTTATGTCCCATGATTAAAGGGGAATTTTCCTTCAGCACAAACACACAAGTGATCATTTCTTGGGCAACATCACGAGCTTCTTCATTTTGAGACCTCTCAATATGCTGCAAACTCCACGCTTTGAACTTTTCGAGCAATGATTTCACCTTGAAGAATAAATTCTTCACTTTAGGATTCTTATTCTTCCATACTCCCAATACTCGCTTACAACCAACAAGGCATCTCCTTTGATCTGCAAGCATCTAATTGCCAAAAAGAAAATGTGGAAACCACCTTCAAGAGCCATTTATTCTGCTTCATTATTACTTTTTTCATCAAGTTTCAACATTTGTTTCCTTACAAGATTTCCTTGTGCATCATAAATGACAATGCCTCCTAAAGTAGCATCATGACTTCTTTGGTAAGAACCATCAAAGTATAGCAGTGAAGCATCAGAGATGGCAAGAGTTTCGACTTTTTTCTTTTGCACCACCTCTTCTTTAACCAAAATAGGAGTGTCTCTATAAGTGAGTAAATCTGCCAGGGTAGCCCAAGTACTCTCTTCCACAAAAAAGGTGAATTGAAACTCCTCAAGTTCAATAACCCATCTCATCACTATTTTTGATATATTTAAATTATTGAATAGCTGGGGAAGCAATGAATAAATGGTGAGAAAGGTGAATGAATTTTGCAAAAAGTAGTGTCTAGGTCCTCTACAATCATAAACCATATTGGTCATCACCAATTCAATTTCAATAACATGGCCCCAATGACATCATCTCCCACTAATGAGTTAGCATAAAACTCCTTTTTGCAGTCAAGATCTTGCATAATGGGTAGTGTAATCAAAACCTCTTTGACCCTGTCAAAAAATCCTCATAGTCATGAGACCACTCCAAGGGATCATTCTTAATCATTTGCTGCAACGGATACAGTAGCTGCAATGCCAAAGGTATGAAAGGAGACAGATATTTAACTTTCTGTATGAAAGTGGCCACTGTCTAGTATATTTTGGAGATGAAAAGAACAACAAAGCCTCCACTTTCTCTGGATCTGCTTTGATTCCATTTTTTGAAATCACGTGTCCAAGAAGCTTTACACTTGGCTGTGCCAAATGACATTTCGTAGGGTTCAGCTGACCCCCGCATTCATCATACCTTGCAAAATTCATTTCAAGCATTTGAACATGCTCTTTCCTTGAATTTTATACACAAAAATCATATTTGAGTCCTTTGAAAAAATTCCCAAGGTACGGGGTAAGGACCCAATCCACTTTTCTTTCAAAATCTCTAGGTCCATTTGTCAGCCCATCGGAAGGCAACAAAAGCAAAAACAACCCCATGGTGTGATGAAAGTAGTCTTTTTCTGGTCTTCAGGAGCAAGGATAAGCTGAAAATATCCTGAATAACCATCACACACACTATATCTTTCAAAGCTAGCCACTGCATCTAAATGTTCATCAATGAAAGGCAGAGGGTAAGGATCTTTCTTAGTCACTACATTTAATGGCTTGTAATCAACACAAAATCTCCAGCGCCCATCTTTCTCTGGAGTGACTAATATAGGGCTTACCCATTCAACATTATCCACGGGCACAATGAAACTTGCATCCAAAATCTTATCCACTTCTTCCTTTAAAGCATTCATTTGCTCCTTACCGAGCCTTCTTGATTTTTGCCTTATTGGTTTTGCCCCTTCAACTAGTTCAATTTTCATAGGATCTCCAACAAAACCCTTTACTTCTTGATATGAAGTGATGAAAAGATTTGGAAACCTGTCCAACATTGCTAAGTACTCCCTTCTTTCTCCTTGTGTCAAATCATCACTCAACATATTTTGAATCAACTCTTTCTTCACTGGAAATTCCTTTCTAGGCTACATCAACTCTTCAAGTTACTCTAAACGGTTTGAAGCATTTATATTCTCTGAAATTTGCAACATTTCACCCACTTTCCTCTTCTCCTCGTCTAAAATGAAGAATGACACTTCACCCTCATTACTAGAACTGGAAACAGAGCTACTTTTTGAATCTTCAGAATTATCTTCACTAGTAACTTCAGATTCATCATTCTCACTCACATCTTCTAGTGCCATAGGTTGCTTGGTAGTCATATCAAACACCCTCTTTTCACCCTTCTTGCCATACACACAAATTGTTCCCTTGCCCCAATCTTGCACAACACCAACAACTCTCAATTAAAATTATCCAAAATGACAGGAAAAGCTCACAGGCGAGCTGGCATAACATGAAAGTTTACTATAACCTTCACATTAAAGACTTCAACTTCAAAATTCTTAATCATCCCCAAATACCTCACGTTGGCATGGTTTGCTAGTCGAATCCAAAATCCAGAGCTTCCGCATGTAACGAGACCCAGTCTCTCGACACATGATTGTGTGATCACATAAACTTGAGCACCTCCATCAATGTTGGCCTCTCCCATGTCCACACCTTTGTGCCAAGCGTTCACCACAAAACAAATTTCGGGTAACTCTCCCATAGCCAACACTCTTACTTGTACATGCTGCAGCTCTTTCTCTAGATTCACTAATGAATTCCACTGTCTCTTCAGTTAGGGCACCATATTCATCAACTCTCCAAAAGTACAATCTTCTTTCCTCCCAATCATGTCTTTCTTTAAACTATAAGTTGTTTGGCCTTCTCCCAAAGGTAAATCTGCTACTTCAAACCGTCTACAAGGTCTTCTCTTTCTCTTGGCTTTTGCATCTTCACCCTCTTTCTCTTTCCCTTTCTTTTTTCTAGGACCTGGAGCGGCATATTCTTCTCTCTCTTTTGCCTATGCGCAATATATCTGCTTCTTTCTTCTGAACCTGCACAAAACTACCTAACCACCAAAGATTGAGGCCTGATTTTCCTGTTTAGTACCTTGATCTCCCAATATATGGAATGCATAATCATTAGCCCTTTTAGGAATCTGTTGCTATGACCAAGTTCACCACACAATTATAACAGGCAGGGATGAGACTCCTTTGCATCTCAAAGACACCTTGTCCACGATCTGCATTAGCATTACACTAAGCTTCACATCCCTAGTTCATTCCTCTACCACGTCCATGACCACAACTTTGAGCAAGTTGGGTTCCAGTCTCTACGTGATTTTCCTCCTTTTGGCCTCCATTATTTTGCACAGGGACCTGATTCTCGTACTCATTAAGCCTTTGAGCCTTCCAATATTTCTCCCTGGCAATAGTGACTGCTTCCTCGAAGGTAGCAAGCGTTTTTAGCTAAAATTTAAACTTCAGACTTTCTTTTGAGTTTTCCATAAAACGGTCCTTCTTTAACATGGATGGAGGGATTTCATTTCCCAAAGCTCGGGCGCATTTATCCCATAAACGAGCAAACTGCATGACAAAATCATCAACACTTTGATTAGCCTTCTGAGTGTACCCCAAAATTTCATGCCAAACTTCATCAGGCACTTCAATGGATGTGTATTATGCCAGAAAAGATTGCTTTACACGATTGTAGTCCAAAACTACCCCTTGAGTTTGTGCGTGCACCAACTCTTTATGATTGTGTAACCAAACTTTTGCCTCATCCTGTAGACAGTATTGCAACAGTCGCAACAATATAGCGTGGTCTAGTATATTTTGCAGTAAGCAATTGACCTCCAATTTTTCAATAAAAGTTTGTGCATTCTCATTAGGCAATCCATGAAATTGTGGGAACTTGTTCACCATGTTTGATTGCAACAAAAACACATGCAAGAAATCGAAAGCTCAAGGGATGTGGATAGATTTCTCCAGTACCTAATCCAACTCACATTGGGTAATCTGCTCCCTAATGCTTGGCTTCACAAAACCTCATGACCCTCCAAAGGATACAATCCAAATATATGGCCTCCCCAAGTGTTGTCCACAATTTGCACATACATAGGCGGTTGTCCATTAGGACCCACATCTGTTTTACATTCTCCACCTACAGAATAGACATATTTCATAGAAATTGGAGCATAGGAGCACTTGTTCCTCTAAGGGGGCACCAAAACAATGTTATGGTGCAAACGACAAGAAAAACGAGTGCCTGTATAGCCTTGCACAAATCACACCATCGGAAGGAAGAACTATGACACAGCCAAAAAAACCTGTGGTAAACACGTGTAGATATTTATGAAAAACTCTCCAAGCATGGAACACACTCAAAATCAGGAGAAACATAGGACATAATGACACCATCGGAAGGAAGAACTATCACACCGCCGAAAACACCTGTGGTAAACACATGTAGATATTTATGAAAAACTCTCCAAGCATGGAACACACTCAAAATCAGGAGAAACATAGGACATAATGACAAATCACGTCTTGTGGAGATGTTTGTAGAGTATCCATAGGCAAAAAATAGATGAGAAATGAAGAAGTTATGACCACTCGAACATGGAGGTGTCCTTTCTCTTGCTAAAAAATGAGCTCTCTAGAAGTTGTGCAGGTGTTGAAACTATTAAAATGGGGGCTTTCTTATCATTTAGCCCTAATAGTTTTCTCTCTCTTCTTAGCCAACAAGGCTCTCTCTTAGGGAATCTTTTAATTGGCTCATTTTAGGCCTTTTTTTGGGCAAAAAATTAGGTTTTCGTGACCCTTTGACCAAGGAATGGTATGGAGGCAAGTGGCAGGGGACAAAAAAAATATGCCACGTGCCTGTCCAAATAGGTGTACACACTCAAAATGCACCCTTTCTCCCCTATGATCCCACAAGCCCCACCATGGCAAGCCTTGAGAGCTCCTCTCACTTGGATACACCCATAATGCGCTCCCCCTTTAGGCTATATACCCCCCACTTTTCACTTTTACCTTCCCATGTGGGATAATCCCCCCGGAACATGGCAAACTCCTCCTCAGTCCTCCCAAACCCCTTGTGCCCACAAATTTCCAGATTTCCCCCAAAACAAGAGGGCTTCTTGGACAAACTTCCCCCAAGCATAAGTTGCTGCTCTAGTCATCGAATGACTCACGTAAAACACGGCGTGAAGCCCATCATCTCGGATACATCTAGAATTCTCAAACCTCAGCATTTCTAGTTCCAATTTTAAAGTTGGCCTAGTTGCCCTTGTCGCATGCACCCGCAATCACTTTCTAAGTTGAGAATGCCCACTTCGGATGTTCATAACTCATGATGTACAAGTCTGATTCACGAGCTATAAAGCACGGATAAAAAAAAATATAAAGGCCGTGTTTTGGAGATTTGAACAACCCAAAACTTCAGCACCCAAGCTTGGCAAAATCACACCTTTGTACATGAAGGTTTACAGGGCCACTTCCAAAACTTGCAGGGCTATGTACACGTCTATACATTAGGCTAGAGGGCATGCTTTTTGGCATGACTTAGTGACTTTATGCTTATCCAAAAGATGCATGACAGAGGTAGCAACATATCCATTAGATATAATTTACTTGGCATGAACAATACTACTTTGTTCAAGAGAGAGAATTAGAGAGCTTGACAATAGTTGAGGTCCGGATTTATGTGGAACCGGTCCCTCCTCCAAAAGGCTTTTGTATCATGATTTCTCCCATAAAGAGAGACTTGATACACTACAAGCTTTGTGTTCCTTGAGACCTTGAAGGTGCAATGAAGAGAGAGAGAGAGCTTCATGCACCACAACTATGCCCGTAACGTAGCTAGATGAAAGCATTAACTTATCCTTGTCCTTGGTCCCAAGACCTCAAACACCTTAAAAGGTGGACAGAGATAGCAAGGGATGAGGGTAGGGAAGAGGAAGAAGAAACATTCATATGAGAAAGAAATAGTTCCTCACTTATCATCACTCTACTTATTGAGCGGAGCATAATAGCATAGTAACGAATATGGAGAAGATGTCAAGTTTAAGCTTTGAAGCATGGCTTTTGGTTGGATTTGCATTCCATAGGCAAGTGTGTTGGTGTAGGCTCTCAGTTTTTCAACAAGCTTGGAGAAGGAGATGGAGTTCTTGCCCAGTCAACAAGTGAGAATGAGCATGTGAGTGTGTGTTATAGAGAGTATACCCCCCAAAAACACCCCCAACTTGCTTTGGTCGACCCCTCCTTGTAGCTCATGCTTGCATTTGATTGGACCCTTGCAATCTAGCCACTCACATGCATAGTGCGTATCAAGCAACCATGGTAGCATTTGGACAAGTTTCCTCCTTTCCCCTTTGAGAGAGAGGGTTTCAGAAATGCTTTAAACAATTAATTAAATAATTAAATTCTCATTGGACCCCTTTAGAGATCAACCAATAGGATGTAGGCACCTTATGAGGGCAACATGGGGAGGAACTTGACATGTGTCCTTGTTGCCTCTTTAGGCTTGGCTTGCATGGAGTGTGTGTGTGTGTTCTCTCTCATGCCCCTACTTGTAGGGCTTGCCTTCACCTTGTGTAGGCATGTGTTTGACTTTTTGGAACACCTCAAACCCCTCATATACCTTAGTCATGAAGCACCTTAACCACAGTAGTCATTAATCACCTCAAGCACCTTAGTCAGCAAGCACCTCAAGCTTGGACTGGGTTCCCACCTCAAGCACAACCCTAGCTTGCCTAAGGTCCTAGGTCTAAGGACTTTTAGCAATAAACTTTGGAGGTCTTTATTGAAATTAACCCTAAGGTCATTCAATCTCCATTAGCTAAGATTTCTCTTTGACATATTGACGACCGCGAGAGCCACACCCCAACGAAGGGAAGGCATATTACCAAAGATAAGAAAAAAAAAAAAGATCTTTACCATTCACCACCCCTCCCTAAGCTTAACCACTAGCGGGGCGCCACCAGTTTGGCCACACCTCTCCATCATCGCGCCAGAAGATGGACTCTCTCTGTCCTACTGCTCGGCTCTGCCAATTCTCTCTCTCACACTTACTCTGCCACCACTGCATCACCGGGCCCAGTGGGCACCTAAGATAAGATGCCTCTCTCACACCCCCTAGCTAGCAGTCATAGATATTGTATATACTCTCTCTCTCTTTCAAATATTCTCTCTCCCTCTCTCTCTTTGCTCCCAGCCCCGGCAGGCCGCCATATGATATTCCTCTCCCTCTCTTGTCCACACCCCCTTCGGCCTTATACCCCCCTTGTTTTCTTCCCCAACCCTGGCAGACCACCAACCTAGCCCCCCCCCCCCCCCCCCCCCCCCCCCTATCTTCACCTAGGTCTAGCTCTCTCTCTCTCTCTCTCTCTCTCTCTCTCTCTCTCTCTCTCTCTCTCTCTCTCTCTCTCTCTCTCTGGGAGAATGGCCCCACAGACCATGGAAGGACTCTCTCTCTCAATTCCCTTCTCCACCACTCACCCTGTCGCCTCTCACCCTCTCTCAGTCTTTTGCCCTCTACGGTGGGAACCTGCCTTAGGGGAAATATATATCGCTCTCTATAATATCCCCCCCCCTCCCCTTTGTTGACTAAGCCCTCCCCCCCCCCCCCGTTTTCGGCCACTCTCGAGCCCGCCTGCGCTCTCTCTCGCTCACACCCCCGGACCTAGCTCTTGCACGCGCTTGAAGCCACACACCCACCCCTATCCTCTCACCCCCCTCACCACCTCATTCTCCACACCCTCTCGCCATCACGCTCACACGCACAGTAGGAACCCGCTCACCCGCGCTCTGACTCTCTCCACTAAGCCCGTGCAAGTGCCGCCTTGAAGCATTACTCTCTCACACACACACACACATTCACACCCAATACACACCCACACACACACATTCTTGCGCACACCCTCTCTCACCCCGTCTCCCCCCCCCCCCCCCCCCCTTGCCTCTACGACGCAGCAGGTCCAAAATTAACAAAAAATGTATACATTATACATATATATTGACCCCCCCTAGTTCCCATGCACGCTCACGCACACACATCTATATATACACACATACACACCCACGCACCCATACATACACACACATGCATAAACGCACACACCAATGTAAAAAAAATACAAAAATGGAGGATTCAACGATTACCACACCACCAGAAAAAGGAGCACGACCCAGATCACACGACACGAACAACAAAAAGAACAAAGGCACTGAAGGCATGCCCCGGCCGACCCCAAAGAGATGAACATGCTACACTGACGCACCGGCAAAGCTGCCATTCACCGACATCACGCGACCACGACAACCTTTTCAGTAAACCGTAGGTTATTATCATCATTTTTCAGTTTTCACCCAAGCCTTGTAAAAAGATCCCAACTTGTAAATTTCACTCTCTCTAGGTGATGGTCACAAAGGCCTACCTAGAGGTTTTCATTTTAATAACTCCCAAGACAAAGCAAGGGTCAACCACCCCGGGCCCATTGCCTTGCTTTGTCTCCCCGATAAGCTTACCCTAATCAAGCCAAATTACCCTAATATAAAGCAGCTAGCACCTATAAAAAGGCACTGAGAGGTCATTATCGGGGGGGGGGGGGGCAGCTCATGAGAGGCTAGCACATGGTAGAGTTTTAGTGGGAGGAATTGGCAATGTTTGCATCACAAGAGGGGGATTTAGTGTAATAATTTGTTTCAAAAATTGCATCATTTGAAGGAAGCTATGGCCACTTGTCAACTCCAATGGTCCATGCTCACACACACACATTCTTGGTAGCAAGTTTCACATCATCGAGTCATCTCTAGAGAACGCACCAAGTAGGTTCACTATCTCTCCCTCTATCTCTCTATCACCACGGTGTACCACCTCGACCGAAAGAAGATCATTAGTAAATACGACAAGAAGTAATTCTCCCTCATATCTCTGAGGGATTTCATCATTTGTTCATTCTGTGTGTGTGTGTGTGTGTGTGTGTGTGTGTGTAAGTTCATGATATCTCACATCACCGTTGACTGTGTCCTAGCCGCTCAAAGCTAGGTAGTGCCCCCTGTTTGCTTTACCGTGACCGACTTGCGATGTGCATCAGCTCCCAGCGTTTTAGAGGCCGTCGAGGTTCGTGTCTCGCTTTGCTCCTGTCATTTGGTGGCCCCAATGAGGAGGGATTCTTGAAAACCTTTAGTTTACAATGCTGAAAGTAACGCACACCATCAATCATGGACGAACAGCTGAAGGAATTCTCTAACTAGAGGATGAAAGAGGAGGAGACTAAAGAGGCACTAGCCGCCTTCTTTCAAGTACTACCGCCAAGCTGTAGTGTCGTTAGTGTTCAAGAGGTAAGCTCCCCATCTCATGTTGCTCGTTCTAACCACAAATTGAGAGCATCAAGTGGGAGGCCTATGAAGTGCCATCACTGCTGTCAACCAAAACACAATGTCAATGAGTGCTAGCAATGAAGGCAGCGAAGGGTCTGAAAACGTCTACATCGACATTCACCCGTGAAGAAGTCATCCACATCAAAGGAGGAAAGAAAACGGTAAGGCCTCTCTTTCCTAAGGAGCCTGCAATCAAAGTTATAACCTCTACTCCAAAATGGCCTAAAGCGGCTGCTCGAGCCAAAGGTAAGGAATGGCTAAGCGAGTCTAGAAACACATGACCGCAAAGGAAGAAGCATCTGGCCAAGCGAGCACTTCAAGTTCAAAAAGCCACGTCGTACCCAGTCGGCCAAAGAGAAGGTCATCCGAGGCTAAGTAGCGGAAGGTCGCCTACCGATTTGCACTTGGACAACCCTGAAGCAGAAGTGGTGAGAAGATTTCCATGCCCTATGTAGGAGTGGTTCGGCTACTGTTCTTGCTATTTTTGAGGACGGGTAGAGGGTCTTCCTCCTCTCCCTGTACAACTTATCCTGAAGAAGCTCTCCACCACGGGTGAGACCCAGTGGGCTGGAGACGAATTGCAGCTGAATGGAGTGGAATTCATGTAACACGCTGACTATGGTAATTATCTGCAGTTGATACTAGCCAAAAGGCTAGGAGTGGTCAGACGCGTAGCCATCACCCCATACGTGCTGAGCGATGAAGGAAAGGTAGAGCCCATGAAAGACGACGACCTCCTATGGATGTGCTGACTCATCAGCACTGGCACGATAAGAGTATAAGTAAGTACTCCACCCTCTGTGCATGATGGAAAACGGGCTGATAGAATTTCTATTTAGATTCCTGCAACATATGCATGTGAATATTTATGTAGATAGGAAAATCTTCTACCAACAGAAGATTGTGTATCTATTTGGTATGGTGGTGCTAGGAGAAATCCTTAATTCCCCAAACCCTATCATTCTTCCCATATTGGATTACCACCACTCCTTCAATGTTTCCATCTTTATCTTGTTTTAATCTATCCACCCAACTTTGTAAAAAGCCACTATGAGCCTCTATTGTCATTAATATATATAAAAAAAGGTTTGTAATTTCCCGAGTCACAGCTACCATGGCAAGTGTTTCTTTCCCCACGTTCAGTGGAAAGAAGGGAGATGATCTCACCACCGACTTTCTGGATGATTTCGACATCGCTTGTGTGGTTTCCAACAAAGATGATGATGCCTCATGGCTACGAATTTTTCCTCTACTGATGAAAGTAGAGGCCAAGTCCTGGTACAATTCTTTGCCCCAAGCTACCAAGAATGCATGGGATGTACTACGTGCTACCTTTGTGAAGAGGTTTGGTGGAGGCACAACCTCAAAGAATTTATGGCAATTATTGACAAAATTAAAGCAGGGAGGTCTGCTAGAGTATGCCACCTACGAGTCCAAGTTTGTGGACTTATGGGAGAGATGGGTTGCGTCACTGGAGGAAGGTGAAGGAGAGCCTAATTTTCCGAATAAGGACCGTTTCATTGCTGGCCTATGGTCGCCGCTTAAGGAGAAGGTGAAGGGAAGATATCCCGCAACATATGAGTTGGCAGTAGAAGTAGCCCGCCTTAAAGACAAGAAGCTGTGCATGCAAGCAAGAGTAAACGAGTCAGAGGAATCAAGCTCGGTCTGACTAACTCCAGTGACTGCAGCAGCCGTTCATAGAGCCCAATCACAAGAGGCATCAGAAAAGCAGCAAGACCTGCTGAGTCGCATCACTACCCAACTAGAGAGTTTATCCGTGCATCTGATGCAGCAAGGGGATGCACCTATCAAAAATCTAGAACAAGGAAGAGGACAACGAAGACAAAACCAAGAGTATCACCGCTACAATTGCGGGGAAGACGGCCAGGTATGAACTATTGCCCACATCCAAGGAGACAGAATTTCAATAGAGGGGGGAGACAAAATTAGATCTCTCCGACAAGGGCAAGACCACCACCACCTAGGCAACCAGGGACAATTCCACCGGTCAAGATCCTTTGACCACCTGTACAACAACAACCACCACCGCAACCTCTTATTCCACCACTATCCCCACCACCTGCTGTAAACCAAGAGGTGAGTGTTATTAGCTTGGAGGCTAAAGGGAAGGCAAAGGTAGAAGAACCACTTTGAGAGAAGCACAAAGGAAAAGCAAAAGTAGAAGAATTGGATGCTATGGGAGTGAAGTGTGCCAAGCATGAAGAAGCCTCTTAAAGAGAAGAGAAAATGAAAGGGAAAGCCGAGTCTAGCAAGCAAGCAGCTAAACCGCGACGGAAGATATACATCGTGGATTTCTCACTAGGTGAGTATGCTAAACCCTATGACTTGGTTCAGGATGTATTGATGTAGGGGCCGAAGATAATTTGGCCCCAATTACTCCACCTTGCACCAAGGATGAGGAGGCAATGGACAAAAATGGTGAGTACCAGGAAATCAAGACCAAGGATAGCTGGGGCTATCTCACGGAGGGATATCGACGACATCCTACCAACCATGGATGCCCACATCAAGAGGCAATGAATCTCAAATGTCTACATAGATGGTGGTGCATAAATATGCATCATGAGTGAAAAAATGATGCACCATCTAGGTCTAGAGGTGAGTAGGCCGGCACCCTACTGAGACAAAATGGCAAATAACGTAAGAATGAAATGTGTAGGCATTGTGAATGCGGTCAAAGTAAAAGCATTCAATACAGAAGTGGAAGTAGACATCTTTGTCATGCCATGCAAAGGGGAGGTCTACCCTATCATTCTTGGGAGACCCTGGCTCATGGCTATGGAAGCTAAGTAAGACTAGAGCACCGGAATGATTTAGATGAAGGACGCTAAAGGGAAGTCCATATTCTACAACATGAGAACTGGAAAGCAATGCAACATGATCTTGGAGGCTTCAGAAGATGAGTCCACTAGTGACTATTCGTCTATCTTGGGAGAAGAGACAACCACAATTCATGGGAGTGATAGTAGCATCGAAGTGATGGTGGTCATCCTTAAAGACCCAAAAAGATTGACACAATCTGAAGCACCCCCGACAAACCAAGAGGAACCATTAGGTACGCAATCCTTAGAGGATGGAAGTAAGTTGCATTGGATGATATCAAACCACAGTAGTACAACACCACATAAAACTCAAGGAAGGCAGTAAACTAGTGGTGGAAAAGCTCAGAAGACTTGGGGTAATCCAACAAGAGGCACTACTTAAAGAAGTAAGGATTTTGCTACAGGCAGGTTTCATCTACCCCGTCGAAGACTTAGAATGGGTCTCCCCAGTAGTAGTCACACCAAAGAAGAATGGCAAGTGGAGAGTCTGTGTCGACTATAAACCTCTCAATGCAGCCACAAAGAGGGATCACTTTCCCCTCCCATTCCAGGATGAAATTCTCAATGAAGTGGCAGGTCATGAGCGCTACACAGTATGTGATGGCTACTCAGGATACTTTCAGATTAGCATTGCGAAAGAAGACCAGAAGAAAACAACTTTCATCACGCCTTGGGGATGCTTTTCTTACAGAGTGATGCCTTTTGGCCTCACCAACGCTCCCGCTACATTCCAGCGCTATATGACTTTTGTCTTCCAGCCCTACTTTGGAACGTCAATACAAGTCTTTATAGATGATTTTTGCATTTATAGTTCACGCTCCCTCCATTTAAGCAAAGTCTATGATGGCCTGACCAGGCTGCAAACCTTGGGTGGCCAGCTCAAAGTGTATAAGTGCCACATTGGTGAAAGCAAAGTCACTCTCCTTGGCCATGTAATTTCAACAAAAGGGATTGAGGCTGACCCTAACAAGATCCAAGCTTTGGTATCTTTGTCATCACCCACCATCGCTAAGCAGTTGGTTTCTTTCCTTTAGAAGGTAAGATACTTAAGTAGGGTCATTCACTTGCTATCTCAAGTGGTTCTCCCTCTACAACAAGTCACCTAGAGGGACGTCTTCTCATGGAGTGAAGAAAATGAGCAGCAATTTACTGAGGTGAAGCAAATCCTAGCCACGCTTCCCACCATTTCACCCCCCAAGTGGAGCGAGCCGTTATATGTGAACCCCATTGTAGGAAGTGATACACTCCGAGCCGTACTAATGCAAAAGGACCCCCAAACCTCTTTCATGCATCCTATTTACTTCTCTTGTCGTGTCATGATCCCATCAGAAAAGGGATTCACGGAAGTAGAGCACATGGTTCTTGCACTAATGTTTGCTACCACAAAGTTCCGCTCCTATCTTCTGCCTAGACTCTTTGTAATTCTGACAATGGAGGAGGTCTTTCCATATGTAATGCGACACATCGATGTCTCATCTAGGATTTTGACTACACCATGCAAGTAGAAAACTCCACCAGGGCTAGTTTAGCGGGAATACTTACTCATTGCCATTATGAGAAGAAGTTGAAGGTCAACACGGAATCAAAAGAAGAAACACCAATGGTAGAAAGTCTTAAGCTAGAAAGAGCTCACTCTCTTTTCTTTGACAAAGCATACAAAAGAACAGTGGACCAGTCTGCAACTGGCATAGTCATTTTCAATGAGCACCAAGAAAGGGTAATCTCCATCGGTTAACTATTACACTCCCACTCCAACAATGAAGCAAAGTATGCATCTTTAATTCTTGGGTTATAACAGTGTATTTCACAAAGAATTCAACACCTAAATGTGTTTGGCGATGCTTTGCTTTTGATAAAGCATATAAACGGCACTTGGGTTTGTAAAAATCAAGTTTTACTTGGTCAACTACGCCAAGTTAAGGATCTTTTAAGGAAATTTGAAGCAGTGAAAGTATTTCATGTCTCCGGGATAAAAAATCAGGAGGCAGTTGCTCTAGCCAAGGAAAGAATACAGGACGTTCCCATAGGGGCAATCAAATTGAAACTACCCCTCTTTCAAGGTAGTGATGCTATGCCTCATATCATTAGCTTTCTAGATACAAGAGAATGTCCGGAAGGATACACTAAAGGCAAGAAACAGTGAGTAGTAACGAAGGATACCAGATACCGCCTTGTAAACAACCACTTGTATTGTAAGGGCAAGGATCAGATTCTTAGGCGAGTGCCAACCTCCAGTGAGATCACATAGGTAATTTGTATAAGGACTAATTTTTGAATTCCTAAAAGTCGAAAAGAATGGAGTAGGGCATATCTTTTGTTTAGCACGATTGTTGAATAGTCTATTAAATAGAGCTTATATGAATGAGTTTGAGATATTAAGAGAGAACATATATTCTTTTTTTAAAATAATACACTAGAGACGTATTTGATAAAGATTAATGAATAACAGATAGTCTGTCTATGAACAGTAAAATTGAGATTTTTGTTAATATCAATGTTTTATATTTATGTGTTTTAGCTTAAAATGCATGGATAGGCTTAAAATAAGTTGTAAAAGTAGTGGAGACCCAAAAATAGAGGTTTTAACTAAAAGTTGTGTTTTTAGCCAAACAGAGACGTTTTTCGCAATTCTATCCGCGTGGCCTTTTAGACCAGACCTATTGCCGTTGTTTTGAGTACCTGGATTGCTCTATTCAGAGTTAGTTTGTAAAAGTTATGATGAAAACAAACAGAAGGCAGCAGCAGTGTAGTATACACAAGGACAGACATACATACAATAACATACAACTCTTCCTGCTATCAACCAAGAAGTGGTTTTGTTTCTTCATGGTAGTCTATTGCAATTGAGATTATGAAGGTACATAATTATGTTTTTTTACCTTGATTATCATGTTGAATTGGTTGCACGAGTATATTCTTTTGGCTATTTTGTAGGCGATGCAGAAATCAATGTGTGAAACAAGATCTGTGCAAAGTGTCATGATAGAAATCTAACCTTTACGGATCGCTTAGCGATCACATTCTTATATTATTTTCGCAGGTATACTTGGTGCGAAAATCGTGTAGGCTTTTCGAGGAAAAGAATGATAAAAGCATAACGGGTGGTGCGTTTGGGGATCATTCACAGATCTCCTCTTCTGTGAGTGCGAGTGAGAGTGTGAGTGCGAGTGAGACGCTGCATGTAAGCGGACTGAAACTCGGGGGTGGTCGGGAGGTTCGACCTCCGTACAACGGAGTGCGCCCATATTCAATTGCTCCTCTGTTGTATCAAAAGTTTGCAAAGATTCATCAATACAAAGATCTCTTTCTGTACCTTCTGTTGCCTATCTCTATTATTCCGTTCCTGTGACAAGTGGTATTAGAGCAAGCGGTTGATTCTAGACATAGAAGGATACAAGAGGAGGATGAAGGAGCAAGAAGACCTTCTTCAACGACTATAAGAAGATCTGGAACAAGAAAATCGGGAGTGTGCTGAGGCTCTGCGTGGCAAAGTAGCACGAGAGACTGATATTTGTGTGGACTGGATGGCAAACATGAAGACGAAAACCATGCTACTCCACCAAGAAACAATAATCATCATGGCGGCCATGGGGCACCTGGAGATGGTGATGGTGGAAACGATGGTGGTGGACGTAGAGGTCGTCAATGAGAAAAAAAGAAACGATGACGATATGGAAGAAGCGACAACCAAATCATTCTTCAAGAAGGCTAAGCTTAAAGAGTTTGATGGCATAAGAAAGATATGTGAAGATTAGAAGCATGGATTGAAGATCTCAAAGATTTGGATTATACTTTCAATATCGAGAACACGATCACCAAACTTTCGGATGCTCGAGCAAGGTGACCGATAAGACAATACGTACCAAGATGACTCAATTGGAGACTTTTGGCGATGCGTACAATAAAGGTAAGTCATCTACCCCTTCTTTGTCATGTTTTATGTCTTTGATACGTCTTTTGAAAGCTTCTGTGATCGAATTTATGCGTAAAAGTTGAGATTTAAATTTGAATTTCTTAATTGATTTGGATAGTATTCATTGCTTCTTATCGTTTAAATTGATTGAGAAATTAATCTTGAAATTAAATCGATAAGTTATAAGATTGTTGGACTTAACTAGTGGTAATAATAGTTTCACGAAAGAGTTAGTAGAATTTTTTTTTCTTTGTAGAGTCGGAAGCATAAAGATGATTCCTATATCATAAACATTGATATGCATGATGTTATCATTGGTATCAATTAGATGATTGAAAATCATGTTTTGATTGATTGTTAAGAAAGAAAAATGATGATAAGTCACACCCTTCGTGGAAAGAAAGAGATTGTAAATCTACTTTTGGCCATGGAATTGATAAGGTGACTTAGATAAGAGTGTGAGACGTTCCTTGTGTTTGCTAATGAGATTAAAGAAGAATCTGGGGATAAACAGAAAAAGACAAATCCAGAATTGTAGAGGATCTCTTACATGAATTTAAGGATGTGTTTCTGGACGATCTTCCTGGTATACCTCCACCTAGAGCGGTAGACCATGCCATAGATCTATATCCAGGAGCAACACCTTATTCAAGAGCTCCATACAGGTTCAATATTGATGAGATTAAAGAGCTCAAGATATAAGTTGATGATCTTTTGAAAAAGGGTTTGATTAAACCTAGTGTATCTCCTTGGGGTAGTCCTGTGTTATTCCAAAAGAAAAAGGATGGTACATATAGGTTATGCATTGACTATAGGGGATTAAACAAACAGACCATTAAGAACAAATATCCTCTTCCTCACATAGATGAATTGCTTAGCCATTTGAGTGGTGCCACAATATTTTCAAAGGTCGACCTTCGTTCTGGCTACCATCAAATCTGCATCAAGGCCGAGGACATTCCAAAGATTGCTTTTCGTACATGTTATGGGCATTATGAATTTACAGCTCTTGCTTTTGGTTTAACTAATGCACCAACAACTTTCATGTGCTTAATGAATAATATTTTTCACCCGTATCTTGATGAATTCATTCTGGTATTCTGGGATGATATTTTTGCGTATTCTAAGAATGAAGAAGATCATGTATTGCATTTCAAGAAAACATTTGAAGTTTTGCATGAACATAAATTGTATGCCAAAGCAAGTAAGTGTTCTTTTGCAAAGGATCAGATTGTGTATTTGGGAAGAGTGATTTCTAAAGAGGGGATTCACATTGATCTTGATAAAGTTAAGACTATGTTAGTAAGAGATTTAAGAAGCTTTATGGGTCTATCACAATATGAGAGAGCATACATTAAAGATTTCTCTAAGATAGTAAGTCCTTTGAACGAATTGACCAAGAAAGACAAGGGTTTTGTGTGGACTTCTACCTGTGAGACTACACCTTGAGGGCTAAAATAGCGGAAAATTGTGTTTTAAAAGTTCCTGAGATGGGCAAACCATTTGTTGTGTCATGTGACGCTAGTGGTGAACAATTAGGTTGCATTTTGACACAAGAAGGAAGAGTGGTTGCATATGAGTCTAGGAAATTAAGACGACATGAATTGAACTATGCAACACATGATCTAGAATTCCTTGTTATTGTTCATGCATTGAAGCATTGGCATCATCTCTTGCTTGGTATAAAATTTGAATTGCGTACTAATCATCAAAGCTTCAATTATATTTTTACTCAACCATTGTTAAATAATATACAAAGCAGATGGATTGATTTGCTGGCTGAGTATGACTTTGATATGAAGTATTTGTGTGGAAAAGAAAATAAAGTTGTAGATGCATTGAGTCGTAGGTCCATGTGTAATTTGTTGACTATTGTGCGGTCTAATTTGATTGATGATATGCATGCTGAAGTTGAAAATGATTCCTTTTATATGCCTATTTTGAACTTCTTACGTATAAGGGAAATCTGTATTATTATGACCGCTTCTGTATTCATGCAAATTCTCCATGAGTGTCATAACTCACCTTTTTCTGGTCATCCTGGATTGAATAAGACATATGAAAAGATTAAGAGTTCATTCTTTTGACCGCGTATGAAATTGTATGTTAAGAATTATGTGCGTGAATGCTTTCAATGTCAACAAGTTAAAATTGAACATAAGAGGATGCCTGGTGACCTTCAACCCTTAGACATTCCTTTACAGAAGTGGGAGTCTATATCCATGGACTTTATCATTAGACTTCCTACTACTCGTGGAGGGTTTGACTCGATCTTTGTGGTGGTAGATAGACTCACAAAACAAGCTCACTTATTTATTGTAAAAATAAGTGATGCTGCATTGACCATTGCACGCTTGTTTGTGAAAGAGATATTTCATTTGCATGGCATGCCCAAGAGTATAGTGTCTGACAGAGATTCTAGGTTCACTTCTCATTTCTGGAGAGCGACTTTTGACTTTACAGGTACCCAGTTACGCATGTCTACTGTTTTTCATCCTCCAACAGATGGGAAAACGGAGAGAGTGAATCGTATTTTAGAAGATATGTTACGAATGTATGTCAATGAAAACCAATCTAATTGGAATGAATCTTTGCCTTTGGTTGAATTTGCATACAACAGTTCATATCATTCATCTATTAGGATGACTCCGTTTGAGGCAATGTATGGCTATAACTGTCCCACACCTATTCATTTTCTTAACTCGAGGAATAAGGTAGAACTGTCACGTGAGATGCTTGAGAAAATGGATAGCGAGTTGGCCAAAATCAGGGGGAATATTAGAGAAGCTCAAAAGAGACAAATTGTATTATCACAAGAAACATCGTGTTGTGGAGTATGAAATGGGGGATATAGTCTTCTCAAAAAGTTATTTATGAGAAGTCTCATTTGATTCTTGGAAAGGATAGAAGATTGTCTCCACGATTTGCTAGGCCATTTAAAATTTTGAAGCGCATTGGTTTATTAGCTTACAAATTGGAATGGCCTTCTCATGTTAAAGTGCATTCTGTATTTTATGTGAGTTTATTAAAAAAGTATGTTTCTGATGTGCATCATGTTTTACAAGACAACTCTAAGTTGAAAGATGAACATTGACAGTAGAACCAGACTTAGTGCTAGATAGGCGTGTTAAACATCTGAGAAATAGAGACATTGTGAAAGTTTAGGTTAAGTAGCATAACTATCCAGTAGAGGATGCATCATGGGTTGATCTTAGTGTTTTGCAAAGAGAATTTTCCTCTCTTACCAACTCTGAGGACAGAGTTAATTTTGATAAGAGGAGAATGTAATAGGACTAATTTTTGAATTCCTAAAAGTCGAAAAGAATGGAGTAGGGCATATCTTTTGTTTAGCACGATTGTTGAATAGTCTATTAAATATAGCTTATATGAATGAGTTTGAGATATTAAGAGAGAACATATACTTTTAAAAAAAAAATAATACACTAGAGACGTATTTGATAAAGATTTATGAATAACAGATAGTCTATCTATGAACAGTAAAATTGAGATTTTTGTTAATATCAATGTTTTATATTTATGTGTTTTAGCTTAAAATGCATGGATAGGCTTAAAATAAGTTCTAAAGGTAGTGGAGACCCAAAAATAGATGTTTTAACTAAAAGTTGCATTTTTAGCCAAACAGAGATGTTTTTCGCAATTTTGTCCGTGTTGCCTTGTAGACCAGACCTATTCCAGATGCTTTGTTCTGAGTTTGATTGTAAAAGTTATGATGAAAACAAACAGAAGGCAACAGCAGTGTAGTATACACAGGGACATACGGACATACAACAACATACAACTCTTCTTGCTATCAACCAAGAAGTGGATTTATTTCTTCATGGTAGTCTATTGCAATTGAGATTATGAAGGTACATATATTTTTTTTTTACTTTGATTATCATGTTGAATTGGTTGCACGAGTATGTTCTTTTGGCTATTTTGTAGGCGATGCAGAAATCAATGTGTGAAACAAGATCTGTGCAAAGTGTCATGATAGAAATCTAACCTTTACGGAGCGATCACATTCTTATATTATTTTCGCAGGTATACTTGGTGTGAAAATTGTGTAGGCTTTTCGAGGAAAAGAATGATAAAAGCATAGATCATTCACAGATCTCCTCTTCTATGAGTGCGAGTGAGAGTGTGAGTGCGAGTGAGACGCTACATGCAAGCGGACTGAAACTCGGGGGTGGTCGGGAGGTTTGAGCTCCGTACAACGGAGTGCGCCCATATTCAATTTCTCCTCTGTTGTATCAAAAGTCTGCAAAGATTCATCGATACAAAGATCTCTTTCTCTACCTTTTGTTGCCTATCTCTATTATTCCGTTCCTGTGACATAATTTCAAGTTGCCATGATGGCGTCTATGGTGGACATTTTTCTTTAGATATCACCAACAGGAAGATTCTTCAAGTAGGATACTCTTGGCCTTGTCTAAACAGGGATGTACATCATTGATGTAAAACGTGCAAGGCATGTCAAGTGGCCAGTGATCGCACACTAACCTATGAGCCACAGACTCCTATCAACTCATATGGTCCATTTGAGAAGTGGGGAATAGATGCAATCAATCCTCTACCAAGGGCCCAATCAGGTAAACTATACATTATAGTGGGTGTAGATTACATGACCCGATGGGCAGAAGCAACAGCCACCACCCGCATTACAGCCCAAGACGTAGCAAAGTTCATATTTGAGCACAGCTATTGCCGTTTTGGCACTCCTCTTGAGATAATATCAGATAGGGGACCAGGTTTCAGAGGCGATCTGGTGGGAGAACTGATGAAAAAGTTAGGGATCACGCGCCGACATTCCACACCATACTATCCACAGTGTAATGGCCTAGTAGAAAAGGTAAACGGAATGATTTGCAAAATCATCACAAAGGAGGTGAACAATCACACAGGCTACTGGGATAAACATCTCATGGCCGCTCTATGGGCCTACCGAACGACGTTCCTAACATCATTAGGTTTCACCCCTTTCCATCTAGTTTATGGAAAGAAGGAAATTCTACCCATTGAGGTACAGATAGCTAGCTTAAGAGTCTTGGCTAGCCAGATACATCGCCCAATTGTAAATCTCCGCAACCACATCCTGGATCTGGAAAGGCTCCAACTAGATAGGTAAGAAGCAATCAATCACTATGTAGCACAGGCACAGCGACGCCGGCTCACCTTCAATCAAGGGCTTAAGGAAAAGGGCCTGGAGAAGGGCATGCTAGTATTGCGATATGAAAACATATTTGACACCTGGAAGGATAAGAAATTTCAACCCCAATGGGAAGGACCATTCATTGTCAAAAAAGGCTATGACAATGGCAGCTATAAGCTGATGGAAGTAGATGGGAGAATTCACAAGAGTAGAGTGAATGGATGGAGGCTGAAGAGGTATGTCCTTAGGTTTGATCCAAATTTCATGCTAGACATTCCAGAAGAGGGAGAAGCCTCCAATTCCACAATTAAAGATGCAAAGGAAGGGCTAGAAGGATGAATGCTTCTAGCCAGAGGGGAGGGCTAATAACGGTCGGTTTTCGAAACCACGACTGCGAGAACCACACCCCAAGGAAGGGAAGGCATATTACCATAGAGAAGAAAAAAAAAAGAAAAAAAAAGAAGCTCTTTACCATTCAACACACCCCCTAAGCTTAACCACTAACGGGGCGCCACCAGTTTGGACACACCTCTCCATTATCGCCAGAAGACGGACTCTCTCTCTCCTACTCCTCGGCTCTGCCAATTCTCTCTCTCTCACTTACTCTGCCGTTGCATCACCAGGCCCAATGGGTGCAAAGGATAAGATGCCTCTGTCACATCCCCTGGTGGGCCGCCAGAGATATTGTATATACTCTCTCTCTCTTTCAAATATTCTCTCTCTCTCTCTCTCTCTCTCTCTCTCTCTCTCTCTCTCTCTCTCTCTGCTCATCCACACCCCAGCCCCGGCGGGCCTTATACCCCCCCCCCTAATATTCACCTAGCTCTAGCTCTCTCTCTCTCTCTTGGGAGAACGGCCCCGCAGACCATGGAAGGAATCTCTCTCTCTCTCTCTCTCTCTCTCTCTCTCTCTCTCTCTCTCTCTCTCTCTCTCTCTCTCTCTCTCTCTCTCTCTCTCTCTCTCTCTCTCTCAATTCCCTTCTCCACCACTCACCCTATTCCCTCTCACCCTCTCTCACAACCTCACACCCTCTCTCACTCCTTTTTCCTCTACGGTGGGAACCCGCCTTAGGGGAAATATCTCTCTCTCTCTCTCTCTCTCTATAATATCCCCCTCCCTTCCCGTTCATTGACTAAGCCCCCCCCCCCCCGTTTTCGGCCGCTGTCGAGCCCGCCTGCGCTCTCTCTCGCTCACACCCCCAAACCCAGCCCTTGTGGGCGCTTGAAGCCACACACCCACCCCTATCCTCTCACCCCCCTCACCACCTCACTCTCCACACCCTCTCGCCCTCACGCTCGCGCGCACAGGAAGCACCCGCTCACCTGCGCTCTCACTGTCTCCGCTCAGCCCGCGCAGGCGCCACCTTTAAGCATTACTTACACACACACACACACACATTCACACCCAATACACACCCACACACACCTCAGACACACACACGCTTGCGCACACCCTCTCTCCCACCCTATCTCCCCCCGCCTCTGCGATGAAGTAGGTCCGAAATTAACAATATATATATATATATATATATATATATATATATATTGTACATATATAATACCCCCCCCCCATTCCCACACACGCTTGCACACACACACATATATATATATACACATACACACCCAGGCACCCATACATACACACACATGCATAAACGCACACACCAATGTAAAAAAATACAAAAACGGAGGATTCAATGATTACGACACCACCAACAAAAGGAGAACAAAGGCGTCGAAGGCATGCCCCGGCCTACCCCAAAGAGACAAACGTGCTACATTGACGCACCGGCAAAGCTTCCATTCACCTTTTCAGTAAATCGTAGATTATTATCATCATTTTTCAATTTTCACCCAAGCTACGTAAAAAGATCCCAACTTGTAAATTTCCCTCTCTCTAGGTGATGGTCACAAAGGCCCACCTAGAGGTTTTCATTTTAATAACTCCCAAGATAAAGCAAGAGTCAACCACCCCGGGCCCACCGCCTTGCTTTGTCTCCCCGACTAGCTTACCCTAATCAAGCCAGATTACCCTAATCTAAAGCACCCAACACCTATAAAAAGGCACTGAGAGGTCACTATCGGGGGGGGGGGGGGGGGGGGGGGGGGGGGGGCAGCTCATGAGAGGTCAGCACTTGGTAGAGTTGTAGTGGGAGGAATTGGCAATGTTCGCGTCACAAGAGGGAGATTTAGTGTAATGATTTGTTTCGGAAATTGCATCATGTGAAGGAAGCTACGGCCACCTGTCAAATCCAATGGTCGATGCGTACACACACACATCCATAGCAAGTTTCATATCATCGAGTCGTCTCTAGAGAACGCACCCAAGTAGGTTCACTATGTCTCCCTCTGTCTCTCTATCACCATGGTGTACCACCATGTCAGAAAGAAGATCATTTGTAAATACAGCAAGAAGTAATTCTCCCTCACACCCCCGAGGGCTTTCATCATTTGTTCATTCTCTCTCTCTCTCTCTCTCTCTCTCTCTCTATATATATATATATATATATATATATATATATATATATATATATATATATATATATATATATATATATATATATATATATATATATATATATATATCTGTGTGTGTGTGTGTGTGTGTGTAAGTTCGTGATATCTCACATCACCGTTGTCTGCGTCCTAGCCCCTCAAAGCTAGGTGGTGCCCCTTGCTCGCTTTACCGTGACCGGCTAGCGGCGTGCATCGGCTCCTGATGTTTTAGAGGCCGTCGGGGTTCGTGTCTCACTTTGCTCCCGACAATACCATCTCTCATTTGGACCCATTGACTTTGGGCCCGTGTTGAGATAGATCCATAAGCACATGTTTGTATTCTAACTCTTGTTCTCGTTTATTCTCCCACATTAAATGATAAGTTTATTATAAGAAATTCATTTGGGTTAGTAAGATATTAGATTTTATGACACAAGTGACGGCAAGCCATTACCCACACACCCTTACTCATTGCAAGAGGTCATGACTGCTGGAGATGCCTGACCCCACTCATCTGAATACTTCTTTTTTGCCACGACGATAATTAGTTCATTGCTATCATGGATAATGTCCTTGAAGCTAGCTACCATGGTTTCATTCTAAAAAATCCGACAATTTTTGGCTTATGAAAGGTGTTGAAAATAGCAAAATCAGACAATTGGAGTATATATAAGCAGCTCTTGGCTTTCAATTGCAAGATGGATACATTACAATTTATCATTTTGTGACACAAATTGTGAGCATATATCCACATGATGTTGAATGCCCAAAATTGTGTGCCAATGTCGTTGATTTGAATTCAATGGCAAGATCTTGACATGGGTTATAAGCCTTGCGTCTGATAAATTTTTTCAATGCACTTTGCTTTGTACTTTAGGCAATAATTGCCAACGTAAAGTTAAAATGTAGAAAGACAAGAAAATTGGAAATTGTCTAACCTGGTTGCCCTGTTGTGGCAAGTTGTCTTGAGTTTTTGAAAAAAAACTCGCTTAAATGTATCTCATAGCCATATGTGCTACTTGAGTGAGGTAGCATACGTATCATATATGCCCACGTGTGATTTAAAAACTTGCATCATACAGCTTGGTAAGTTTCCCTAAGTTCGTATGCTATTAGCATATTCCAAACTTTGTAAACCACTTTGCCAAATGTCGAAAAGGAAGCCTTGCTTCACATAAGTACTTATGGAGTGCTGGTGCTCATAACTAGCACATGCTCTTCTTGACACTCATGTGTCCAAGTAGAGAAAAATCGTCCTTGTCAAAGTTTCATAAAGAATCAAAGCAACACTGTAACATGTATGATATCTTAACTTATTATGCTATAATGAGCAAGCTATTTATGTATCTTATACAAATAACGAAAAGGGTTATCTGAAAGGGTAGATAACCACTAGACAGCATGCAAAAATAATGATTGACTACTTAGTATTAGAATCCTTTAAAAATACCTATGAATCGAGTACCTGGGGACAATGTTTTTATTGATGATGTCCCATACAATTGAAGCATAACTTTTGCAATTTGGCTTTCTTAAAGTCTACTATTGAAAGTCTCCTCTTTGTCACATTGGCTGAGACTGGTTCAACGACTGCCATAGGTGTAGATACTATAGTCTCTGAGATGCACGAGATGATCAACTTTGTAAGTTGATCCACCTATGAAGCAAGAAATTGGACACAAACCGCCAATTTTGTAAACCGTTCTTCAAACTTTTTAAAGTCACATCTTGTGACATATTCTTTTTTGTCGATTAAAGTGTTAGTATCCTCCAAAATTTCAAGCACACTCTGAGGAGGAGGAATAGATTCTCTCAAAGGAACTTCAAAGTCAAAAAAGTTATTCTCCGAAAATTCCTCATGTAGAGAATCAAACGAGGAATCCATGACGGTTTTGTATGGTGCTCGCAAGTAAAGGAAAGAATATCATGATATCAAAAAGCTCTGGCGGTGGATACGCGGCAACAGACGTCACCACAGCGAGAACTCACCTAATAAGAATTGTCAGCTAAGGACAAAGCTCAACCCGCAGGCACGTGGAAGCAAGCATAAGGTGTCAACCTACACTCGACCGACTATTCACTACTTCTTAGAGAGGTCTCTACCCAATGTCTAAGTTATAGCCTACTATTGTGCACAAGAGGAGATTTCCTACAATACTTCCATGAGCCAAATACCCATTATATGCTCTCAAAAAACTACAAAACTTGAGGGATATCCTATTAACACCAATAGGTCACTCTCTCTAAGGTCCGTGACCCAAAACCCTACACAAAGACACCCGATGCAGATTCACGTAGGATGTCTGACAGGTTTTTGCGGGTCGACGTTTCTGAAAACTAAGGTACCTAATATGTATCTCTACTCAATACAAATGCATGGATATGTTGAAATGCAAAAATAGACACCGTTTGCTTACCGAACCCCTAGAAATAGCTCGTAGGTCAATCTCGCAAAGCTAGGTCGTATACGCGCAATGTGGGTATTGGCGCGTAGCTCTCTTCGGGGGCAACACGCGGCACTTCTGCGTACTCGATTCCGACCACCAGTGTGCATGTAGCGTGAGGATAAGGTCTCACTCTCTCTCATACACAGAAGACGCTTCTCACAGACACTTCATAGAATGAACAAGCATTTTTTTTTTAATTCAGGTTAAAATTTGGTATATATACCTTCCAAATACAAATCCTCATGTTCCAAAGTGAAATCCTACTCAATCTAATGGCAAAAAATAATATACAAAATTGGAAACTTCTACAAGCCCCCATTATTTACAAGTGAAATTACAAGTTTTTCTTAATCAGAGAATGACTACATAGGATTTCCTCTGTTTCTCATTTCGTCAGTCTTCAGTTGAGTGTGGCCGCCAGTCTTCAGCTAACACTCCCCTCTCGTAGCTCATGTCATCCCCGACATGATAGTAGAGCCGCTGCTTTAGTTGAGGATGTCGTCCATCTTCAAAACAGACTCATACCGTGCATGCTGGGCCACTAATGGTAGGCCGAATATATCTGTGTCGATGGTGATGAAGCCCATGTAGAAGGGTTCTTCAAATGCTTGGAGATGGTATGAGGGAAGGAAAATTATTCTTTGGTAGAGAGCGTGTATCACCTCATGGGAAGGTTGAGCAGACAGTTCATAAGCACATCTATAAGTGTCTTGGAAGAAGAATATGTTGTTTGTGGCTTGTCCCAGTTTGAAGACTTCAAAGACTGCCAGAAGTGTTTTACATATCTTTCGGAGCATAATGCAAGAGAGGTCAATCAAGCCAGTGAACAATTTAATGGCGCCCGTTAGGGTTTTCACCATGTATTGCTCACTCATTCTCTCGCATACCTTCAAGCCTGGCAGCTTTGGGTAGTTGAGCCACATGGGGTGGCTTCTCTTCAGCAATTCATGTTCCTTCCATGTCCACATCCTTGGTAGAGGGCAAAAGCTGAGGTCGTCTCTTATCATTTTAGGCGCCTCGACCAAATGTACTAAATACTGTGGGTATTCAGTGAGCCATGCCTTCCTCCATCTTGGTTGAAAGTCTACAATGATCTTAACACCTTCTGGTTTGGTGATGTCTTCATTGTACATCAACACTATAGGCTCCTCTTTAATCCTCTTGTTGATTGTAGTAGCCTCGTATTTTAGAAGAGGATACGGGAGAGAGGGTTGTAGCCATTCATGTTGAACGACATTTTCATCTAATTTTTGAATGGTCATTGACTTCAATATCCTTTGCTCCCACTGCATTGCTTCTTTGGTGGTGTCTTTTATGGTTGCTTCTATTGCTTTTTGTAGATTGTCCTCTTCTTCTTGTGTCAGATCTCGAGGCTCTTGTAATGGTCCCACAGGAATGTCTTCTTGTATTGTTGTGTCCACCGGATCTGACACATTCTCTATATCAATTCCTTTGATAGTAGCCGGCCCATGACTTTGTTGATGTTCTTCACTTGTTTGGCTCTTAAGTTCGTCCAGCTGTTTTTGTAAGTCGTCTTTTGCTAACTGAGATTTTTCTATCACAGCTACTAATAGGTCATGAAATTCTGCATTGACTCTATCAGGTTTTTCTAGCTTCTGTCTTACCTCATCATTCTCTATCTGCAGCGTCTTTGTATCATCTTCTAGTATTTTTTGAAGGTTAACCAATTCTTCTTTGAATGATTTGTTATCATCTTCCAATCTGCTTTGCATCACTCTCTGCCTCTTTTTAAGTGTCAGCCCTTTTTGAAGTTCTATCATTTGTTCTTCAAACACATCTTTATTTCGGCTAGTGCTAGTTGTAACTGGAGCTCTTGCTTTGCTCGGAGATGCTCTCAACCTCTGAATTGTTTGATCTTTCACTTTGATTTGGTCCTTTAGTTCAATCACCTCATCTTGGCTAGCCTCATGTGATATTTGAGCCTTGTCCTTGGCCTCTTTCAAGCTCTCAACCTGTTTTGACTCTTCCACGAGCTGTACGGTGAGCCCATCCCTTTCTTTTTCTACTTCAGTCAGAGCATTGCTGATTTTTTGGTATTCTTCTTCAGAGTTCATCAGCTTCTAATTGGTTTCTTGGTTTTGGCTTTCTAACTCTTGACATTTCTTCAATGCTGCTTCTAGTTGTGCCTGGCTGTGCATTTTCTCTTGAATTTGCTTCTGAAGTGTTTCCACTTCCGCCTTCACCTTTTCTTCACTCAACCTTAGCCCTTCATATTCAATCTCTTTGGCCACTGATCTGGCTCTTAATCCTTGCAGTTTCTGCATCACTTCTTTCCAATCTTTGGCTTGTGGTTGCAAATCTATGGTATCTATTGCAATCGCCTTTAGCTCCACCAAACGAGGGCTTAGCGTGTCTTCTTCTGGTTAAGGGTTGACAATTGAAAAGATGTATGAGTTGTCTCTTCTTGGGTGTATCCAGTAGCTAGGAGATCTAGGAATATTCCATAGTTTTTTGCTTTTGGATCTTGACTCTTAGGCTTTGGTTCAAATTCTTCCTTCCGCTCTTTCTCTTTGTCCTCTTCTTTCTTGGAGTCTTGTTGCTTCTCAGATTTACTCAACTCCTCAGTTTGTCGCGGTTGAGGAGGACTAGGAGGAGGTGGTGATGGTGGAGGACTGGATTCGCGGCTTGATGATGGGGTTGGTCAAAATGAGTAGGAAACTGAAAGTGTCAGATGACTGGAAACAGGAGATGATGCTACAATTGGCACTTGAAAATGCCAAACACTCAGTTTTTTATCAGCAAGGGAATTTTGATGGTTATGATCCAGTAGGATACTTGGAGTACTATGAAAAGGATTTGGAGTTGCATGGGGTGCTAAAAGAGAACAAGATTCTAAAATTTGACAGGTTTGTGATCCTTGGTTTTTTTGAGAGACTCTAGGAGCTTCCAGAATAGAATTTGCATAGCTGGAGCAAGTTTAAAGTTGTAGTTATCCAAGAAAATTGGGATCCAAGCATGTATGAAGATGATGAGGATTATGTTAATGTGCCTACCTATATAGAGGTTTGCAAGAAAATTAAGGCTAAGCTGGAAACAGCTATTGATGAATTCTTGCTTGAGGATGATAGGTTATTACAAGATAAAGATGATGAAGAGGTTGTCAAAGCTATCTATGCAAAGCTAAAAAATGCAGATTCCATGTTAATGGATGAAGTTGAAGACTTATAAAGTCAAGAAAAGCATGAGGATTTAGAGGGTCTGTACACACATGAGGGCTCATAAGGTGTAGATGTACATGAGAATCTACAAGACTTGTGTATATCACATTTACATGGTTTAGATTTTAAGGGCTTGGATGTGGAAGAGTATGTGCTTGCAGATATGCTAAGTAATGATGACTCCTTCTTTATTAAGAGTTTGTGACACAAGTCTCACTTTATCGCATATATGCAAACTGATGATTTAGAGGGGGTGCAAACTCCTTCTTTATCAAGAGTTTGTGACACAAGTCTCACTTTATGGTAGAATGATCATAAATTTGATGATGCTTATTCAAAGGGAGTGCAAACAGAAGTGCAATCTCTTGGTGTTGCATATGTTTGGTTGCATTGTCTCGATGATATGGACATGACAGTCGACGCAACTTTCAATGTGCATACTGAGCTTTGTGCTATAGAATCTCAAAGAGATTTGGATGAGGGGGGAGAAACTTGATGAGCAGTATACAACAAATGTGGCTAGTATTCATACCATGTGTGGATAGCCTAGTTTGCAGCCTCAGATATCCAAGATAGAGGTATCTTTTGAAGCGGTGGACCTTGAGCTTATGTGCTTATTGGATGAAGCTTTGGAAGGCTTCTCAATTACGGATGCAAAGGGTACCAAGCAGTTTGGTTTCATGCATAAGCATGTTGACAATCACAAGCGCAAGATGGACCCCAACGGCCTCTATGCCAGCAAGACCGTTTAGCAGAACTCGTTCACGAGGAGTGAGCAAGGGGCACCACCTAGCTTTGAGTGGCTAGGATGCGGATAGCAACAATTCAAATAACACTAAAACAACACACTATAGAGAGAGACAGAGATGGAGATGTGGACGAAGGAGAGGAAAACCCTTTATAATGTGAGGGAAAACTTGATTCAAGATTATATTTACAACACCCTTTGTTTCGACGAAATGGAGATCGTGGAGAGAGAGAGAGAGAGAGAGAGAGAGAGAGAGAGAGAGAGAGAGAGAGAGAGAGAGAGAGAGAGAGAGAGAGAGAGAGAGAGAGAGAGAGAGAGAGAGAGAGAGAGAGAGAGAGAGAGACTATAGTGCGTTCTCTAGGGAATTTTCATGTGTGCAAATATCCTACTCATGTGCATAGTGACTCTTGGAGTTACTGTGTGTGCATGATTTCTCTTTCAAGTGTTGACCCCCCTAATAGTGACCTCTCAGTGCTCTTTTAGAGGTGCAGGCTGCATTAGTTTAGTATAAACTAATTAGGTTTTGGGCTCTAAACTCGAGAGACAAAGCAGGCATCCAGGTCTTGGATGATTGGCTGGTGCTTTGTTTTAGGAGAAATAAGAAAATGATATTCTTCTAGGTGGGCCTTTGTGATGATTAACTAGAGAGAGGTGGAATATACAAATGGTTTGGCTTGGAAAATGGAAAATGAGCTACCCTATAGATGTTTACTGAGGAAGTGCGTTGTGGATGGGATGCAGGCGAATTGTAGGCTTTACTAGTGCAATTGTTATGCCAAGGGCAAACCCAAGGGAGGTCACGGACCGGGCCTGCGCCGGCTGCCAATGGAGACAAGATCCTAGGCGCAAGTCGTATAAAGGGAGTTTGGGCAGAGGATCAAGCACGGAAATTCCCATAGTCTCACACTGGTATCAGAGCCAGAAGAGGGGAGAGCTATGGAGAAGGAGGAAGGACTCTCTCCCTTTAGGTCTCTCTCAAATTCATTATGACGCATGGCCTCTCTCTCGCTTTGGAATCTTCTCTCTCTCCCTCGTTTTCAGTAGCACAACATGCATGGTCTTGCATGTGAGTGAAAGCCATGATGTGCAAGACGGCTAAGAAAGGGGGACGGGGTTGAGGCAAAACTGCGTGTGTAAAGACTCTTGGAAAGGGTTTGAATTTTGGCCGTGTGCAGCGAGCCATGTGTCGAGAACAAGGAGGAAGTCCACCTACACAAAAAGACGGATAGATGGACTCGTTGGGAACGTGCTAGCCTGCTAAGCATCTTTTTTCATAGGATGGAAGCCTGATGAGCAACAACAGGAGGGCATGGAGAAGGTATTCTCTCCAAATATCACAATAAGGATGCAGTGAATATCTTTCTCAGCAAGTGGGATGGAATTCACGCCTTATGGCATACTCCGGACGCAGTCAGAGCACTGCAAACAAGTTTAACTTTGGAAGGCAAAGCCTACAAATGGTGGATTTCTCTCAAGGAGAAGAATATCATACCATAGAGTTGGACAGCTTCTGAAACTATATTTCGCAAAGAAGTCTTGCCTACAAATGAGGAATATTGGAATTGGATGGCTTGGGACACGTGTTCCATGCGCCAATACCCATCATTACTTGAATATATATCTCACTATCGGGATGTTATCATCAAGTCAGAAGGCCTAGACACCTTTTAGCAAGTACATGGGTTTATCCGTGGTCTCACACCTGAGCTTAAGAAGCACGTCAAGACTCAAGACCCTAAACCATAGTGAAATCACATATTCACAATGATCCAGATGAAAAGAAATCACATCATAATCATGTGCATGCTAATACACATGGTAATATATATGCACACAATACAGTCACAATAAAAGGAAATTTATAGTAGTCAATTCAGAAGCATCTAAAAAACCCAAGGGGTCTAGAGGTCCTCTCTCTCTTGAGGACTTTGATAAAGCTAAGAAAGAGAAATTATGTTTCCAATGCTTGGGAAGCGGGCATGGCAAAAAGGATTGTCCCAAGGGGAAATCGGATGCTCATGGCAAGGAGAAAACAGTGCACACGGTGCAACTGATGCCTCTTGAGTCTTCCTCATGATTCTCTACACTGGAAGTAACACACACCGAGGTGGTGCATGAATGCTGTCTCACAACTTCCATGTGGCAATAGACCTTCGGACCACATGGGTTAGTACGTATGCACGGATCTCTGCAAGGGTACATGGTGCACATCTTGGTAGATGACGGTGCTACTCATAATTTTATCAATTATGGATTGGTGAAAAAACTCAAATTTCCTCAAACTCCAAGTACCCACCGCTACAAGGTAGCAATGATGAATGGAGATGATGCCGAAATTTGGGATACTCAAGTTTGAGTTGTTCCGTTGGAAGTACAAGGCTACTCCACATCCTTGGATTTTCACGTTATGAACATGGAGAGGGCAGACGTGGTTCTTGGTAGGGAATGGTTGCATAGCCTAGGACCATCACTGAAGCATAGCTATGAGCACAACAACTTGATGCTCGAATCCCATGGCGCACATGCGTTTTTGTTAGGAGAGAAGGATGTACCTTCTTCACCATTGATATGTACGCTTGAGCTTACACCGCTCGTTTTTTATAATGAAATAGACCAAGTTTTATTATGTTGTTGATTGTCTCATTTTCTCTCTAACATTGAACTTTGTTGAACATTCCTCAATGCCGCATGCTTCTCTCTCATCTCTTCCACCAATGGCTACTTCCCAAGAAGCAAAAGTTGCTAGTGAGTTAAAAATTTTAATTAAGGAATTTCATGATGTTTTTCCTAATGATTTGCCACTAGGATTATCGCTGACATGATCGGTGCAACATAGCATCAATGTGGTTGCAGGCAATAAACATGTTAGTAAACCTCTCTACCGCATGAGTTACTCTAAAGCTGTTGAGGTGGAATTTCAGCTTGCTGAGTACCTTAGTAGAGGGTTCATACAACCCAGTTCTTCACCATGGGCTTTTCCTATCCTATTAGTGAAGAAAAAAGATAGCAGTATGCGCATGTGCATATACTACCGTGGCTTAAATACGGCTACTGTTAAGAACAAGTACCCATTGCCACACGTGGATGAATTTTTTGACAAACTCACTCATGCTCGTATTTTTACGAAAATAGACTTGCGGTCAAAGTCCGTATTCGGCTTGCTGATATACCAAAAACCGCATTCCAAACAAGGTTTGGACACTGCAAGTTTTGGTTATGCCTTTTGGCTTCACCAATGCGCCCGCAACATTCTTGACACTTATGGATAGTGTCTTGAAGCCGTACTTAGGCAAATTTGTCATCGTTTTTGTCGATGACATTCTAGTCTACAGTGCTTCTGAAGAAGAACACTTACAACATCTCAGGCAGGTGTTCGAATTGTTATGAACAAATAAATTATATAACAAGGAATCTAAGTGTGAATTTCTAAAAGAATAAATTCACTATCTTGGGCATATTATTTTAGCTAATGGGCTACATATGGATCAATCCAAAGTGGATACAATCCAGCACAGGCCTTCTGCTAAAAATCTGGAAGAGTTACAAATTTTTTAAGGATTTGTAGGTTTTTATCGAAGGTTCGGTAAAAACTATGCTAATATTTTTGTTCCCATGATAGACCAACTGAAAGGCAAAGGCAAAGCTTTTCAGTGGGGACCCGCTCAACAATATAGTTTCGATACGCTGAAGGATGTATTAGCTATAACTCCAATACTAGCTATTATATATCCTTTGAAACCATTTTTTTAAAAACGGATGCGAGTGACTGTGCTATTGGAGCAGTCCTGTTACAAGACGGGAAGCCAATTGCATTTGAAAGCAAAAAGCTTAATGCAGCACAAGAGAACTACTCTACTTATGAATGAAAACTCTATGCAATAGTGTCTGCTTTAAAAACATGGCGACATTATTTGTATGGTGCTCAGTGAAAGCATCAAATCGTTTACACAACAAATTGATTTGAAGGGCCGGAAAGCCAGGTGCGTTGAGATTCTTCAGGAATATGACACCAAGCTCTGGTATTGTAAAGGACGATACAATGTGGTGGTGGCTGATGCTCTAAGTCGTATGTCAAAGATCAATTCTCTCTTATTCATGTAACTTCGTAGTGAATTTTTGGATTCTCTAAAGGGCAAATATGAGCATGATGATGCATATTCCAAAGTGTGGAGCCATGCACAAATGAGGGATCCTTCTCACTCCAATGATGGTAGTGTAGCATTCACCTCCACACATAGTTCTCCTCTATCGAGTGATGAGCTACACCGATGGAAGCATTTCACCATCGACAATGGGTACCTACTCCATAAGGGAAGAGTTTTGTGTACCGATAGACATAGACATTCGGCACCAAACTCTTTAGGAATGTCATGATAGTCCAAGTGCAGGGAATCCGAGTATTAGAAAGAATTATGCTCTCGTACGAGGATAGTTTTACTGGCCACGCTTACATGGATTTACTCAAGATTATGTCTTGCACTGCCAAAAATGTCAAGTTAAAAAGCAGAGCACCTGAAAGCAGGAGGACTCTTGCATCCTTTGCAGATTCCCAATGGTAAATGTTAAAGTATCTCTATGGATTTTATTGTGGGTTTACCGACCATTGTACGAGGTCATGACTCCGTATGGGTGGTCGTAGACCGGTTGACTAAACTATGTAAGTTTATTTCAACCAAATCAACGATTAAGACTCCAGAACTAGACAAGTTATTTGTGAACAACCTATACAAGTTGTATGGTTTGCCAAGTAGCATTGTCAGTGATCGTGATCCCAAGTTTAACAGTCATTTTTGGAGGGCTGTGTTCAATGATTGGGTACACAACTAAACCTCAGTACAGCCACTCATCCAGAAACAGATGGTCAAACTGAACGAGTTAACCAAGTGCTAGAGGATATGCAAAGAGCATACATTAGCAAGAAACAGTCAGACTAGGAAGAATATTTAGCTATTCTCAAGTTTGCCTACAATAGTGCTAAGCATGTCACAATTGGATTTAGTCCTTTCATGCTCATGTATGGCTTTCAACCTAGGTCACCTGTTACGGTGGGGTTGGCAACCGAAACTCCAACAGGTTAAGGATTTTCTCCTAGACCACATGGATATGTTGAAACTCGCTCGTCAGAATGTCCGACAAGCGCAAGATCGGTATAAGAACGCTGATGAGAAACTTCGGGCAAGTTACCTTTGAGGAAGGGGAGGAAGTATTATTATGTGTGCCCATTCAAAAAGTCTGAAAACTGGGTCAACACCTAAATTATCTCCACGATATTGTGGGCCAGTCAAAATACTCAAGTGAGTAGTTGATGGTGCCTACAAATTATTGCTACCTACACATTCTTGTATTCATCCGGTGTTTCATGTAAGCCGTTTGCATAAGCGGTCACATGTGAACAACAATGTCATTGACCAATAAATTTTGGTTGACTTCATTGAACCTCATACCTTACCACACGCATTCTCGACTATCATGATTTATGTACGCATCGTCATGTACGTCAACAAGCCTTAACCAAGTGGAAAGATCCCACTTGGGAAAACATTAGTGTTCTTAAGAAGAAGTTTCCCACTTTTGTTTATGAGGACGAAAACTCTTCTTTAAGGGGGGAGTAATGTCTGGACAAGGGCAAGGCCAGACTAGACAAGGGCAAAGCCGGGCTACGGAGTGTGGAAAGGGAGTCCAACTAGGGCAAAGGGCTAGGATCTTTCTATATAGTGGGAGGTTTGGAGGTGGACTCCAAGGCACTAGTTCCCCTAGTCTTACAATGAGCTACCTGGCTAGGGCATGGAAACACTCACACGGTTAGTGAGCTAATCGTGGCAGCACGAATGGTTAGCTCTATCAGGTGAGCTTCTCGGTGTCATGCCAAGGGTAGGACTATAAGAGAGCACGGCCCTTACCAAGGGCCAATGAATACACATGCGATACAGGGGCTATATATAGCTAAGAGCCAGAGGGCCAAGGGCCTATATATAGGTATGGTTGGGTGGTTATTGGCATGTCTATCTCCCAATGCCCTTTCACTGGTATCAGAGCTCAGGGCGGAGAAGCCATGGAGAAAGGGGGAAGGAGATCGATCGATTGCATGATCTCTGTCTCTCTCTCTCTCTCTCTCTCTCTCTCTCTCCAACTAGAGGGTGTGCATGGAGGGGCCAGTTCGAAGGCAGAGCCGCAAGAGTAACCTCTTACAGGGGAGTTTCATGACGAGCTCATGAAATTGAAACAGGGTGGGAAAAACCCTGTGTTGGGGATTGGGTCGGTAGTCGATTACGATGAAACTGAGCACATAAGAGCTCCTTAGCATGGCGCTGACAAGAGATGGAGATTTCATCATTGCTCGACCATGCATAGAGGACGGGACGACGATCTGTCTCCTTCCTTAATCCAACGCAGTTTGCCATTACTGTGTAGGCAAGTTTGTATTTTCAAGTTTTTATTTTTATTGTGCTCTTACCTTGGCCGCCTACGGTAGGCAGAGCCATTGACTAATACAATTCAGGAGGGGTGCCCACGGTTGGCCTCCCATCCTCTTCTTCCATGCTTCGACAAGATTGTCAAGGCACAATATTGTAGAACTTTTGCAAGCTCAGCAAAATCCAAAAAAAAAAAAATTCATCGAGTACGGCAAGGTGCCACATCTTGCAAGATTCTGACACATATTCGTTAAACTACTGATTTTTTGTACTTGCAAAAATTTGAATGAGCACCATGCACGACAAGGTCCTAGATTCAAGGATTTTTTATGGAATTCGGTACATGTCGAAAGATGTTTGGTATATGGGAGATGCATCATGGTGCATCGAATAACAATCAAGCGATCGAGCACCATTAAAAAGCCATGCAAAGTGTTGTCAATTATGGCATCACATACAAGGCTTTTTGTCAACTATTCCAACACGGATGGATTATAAGGTTTGAAATTCACCTTCTGGTCTTTCATAGCTTTGTGCATATGGTTCTACTGCAGGAGCATGTAATTATTTTAATCTTGTCCATGGTGCCCTGAGAGACTACCATGGTCAATGCATTCCGTCGGATTTAGATGGTCGATACCACATTTCAGACTAAGGAGAAAGTCTCCAACAAAGCTAACCCATACCACGGATGTTCAGGTGCTCCAACAAGGCAAGGATGCCTAGGAGTACAAGTAACAAAGGCCATGTCAACAACGTTATTTCTAAAAGGGGCATTTCAATCATGTTTTACCCAGGGAGCAAGGCTTTGTCCACCAAGACTACCAGGGACAAAATCCCTCTCTATATATGTATTGGAAGCATGCTCCGTCCAAGCATCTATAGCTTGTCAAAGACAGGAAAATTTCATAGCTATGTGCTAAAACCCAAGTAAACAACCCAAGGACAACCAGTTTATTCTCAATAAAGTGCACAATTTGATAAGGACAATTCTCTATGCAGTTTTGACACGGTCGATTCTTCTGTACTTGGACATATGTGTGTCAGCCAGCATGCATGTTTGCTATGAGCATTCAATATTAGTTCTATCTCATCTTACTGATAGAATTCTAGCAAGAAAAGATTCGCTATACAACATACTACATAGCAGCTTTCGAAATTCACAATATGCTATCAGCATACGAACATCCCACAACTTTCAAGTTATTCGCCTATATGGCTATGAGCCGGATTCGTGCGAACTCTCAGAAACCTAGCTACAGGTAGGTGACAAGGTTAGTCAATTTTCTAGTTATGTTTTTTCTTGACTATGTTTTACTCTTCATTTTTAAAAAGATATCTATACTGTGCAAAGCAAAGTGCTTGGGCAAACTACATAAGAAGCTACTGTATAAAGCAAAGGAAGCACGGATTCTCTTCTGTACCATGTTCTTATCGATTGATTTGAGATCAATGATCTTTGGCACTATGTGGATATAAGCTCATAGTAAGAAACGACACACTATGATGTATTCATGCTACTATAATCTCACCTATACAACAACTCACATGGTTGAGATTGTTACTGCAACCAAGGGCTTATTATTTCATTTTTATTTTTTTTAAATCTATATGCATGGCATACTAGTACAACGACTGTACCACAATCATCATTTCATATGCTTCCGCTCTAGCACTAGCTACTCTGCGAAGGACGCGCTCAGTTATTGGTGTTTTCAAACATTTTGTGTTTATGTTATTCTAAGGCAAAGTGCCATGTTTAAAGCTACCTTGAAAATACAACCACAATCACATACAAGGTTAGTGGCTTAAGCGGTGATTTATGGTATCTCTCTCTACGAGGACGTGGTACCAGGTTATGATACAAACAGGGTCTGCAATGGATCCTATGCAAGGGGCATACAACCTGCTCCAATAAGGGATTTTACTTGGTCCAACATTCTCTTTCTTTACAACTTCTATGCGGGGAACGTGAAACTAGGCACAATTTTATTACACTCTTTTTATGATAGTAAAGTAACAGAAAGGGCTATGAGCCAACAGGAAGGGCTAAGAGCCATCACTTAACACCCTTCTTTGGGCATGGCTAAGACCCATCTGTTTGTAAATGAAAAAACAAGTCTTGCCATTAGTATTTTTTTTGGACATTATTTTTGCACTACACACTTCAAGTGTGCAAGTAAAGTTGAGTTTTTGAACGTCTTAAACTCGTTGTCCAGGCTTATCTCTACCAAGGTGTAAGGATGAAGCGAGCATTTTAGACCGTACGACTGCTCACAAAAACCCCATATTATGGATTTGAGGATGTGACAAAGATCTAGTTGTGTATACGACTCCAATTTAAGTAGAGCTCCTATTAGCACTAAGTGTGCTTATATGAGTATAACAGTGGGTAAGACCCAGCACGTGATTACTAAATCACTTAGTAAGCGTTGATGGTCCATTATTGGAACCTTCACACTTGCAATTTCAAGGAAAGAAACCCACAAACTTCCAAGGGGTAGTGGAAATATTTCAACTTTAAAAGTAATAAAATGCCAAGGGCAAATACAACGGGGGTCACGAACAAGGCCAAGGGCCATTGCTTGTTGAGCAATTTTCATGCAACATTTAACCAAGCGGTTTGACAATGTTTTTTTAACCAAGGGGTCTAGATTGCAAAGGCAACACCCAAGGTTACATGTGCAATACTGGTTGCATTTCACTAATTTTCAATTAGTGTCCCTAGGATTTTGCAAGCGAGAAATTTGGCTAGCTGCCTTTCACTACGAATATGTGAGCACCATGCTCACCCTCCAGGTATGCATCTGATTTGCTTTTATGTTTCTTTGTTTGGTTTTCCAAGTAGGATGCATAAAATTCTATGTTTTCATCCATTTTTTCTCTTCAACAAGATGACAAAGTCACGTAAAAGCCAAGAATTTTGGACCGTTGTGTCCAAAATACGTTATTTTCAATACGTAGTTTTGAATCTACTTGTAAGAATCTACTTGGCACATGTTGTCACATGGGATGTGTTGGAGCTATATATGGCTCACTCTACTCAACTTGGTCTCACCTATATATTTGTATCTTGTCCTCAATATGAATCAGTCTTTAGGAGCGTATATGGTGTGTCTCTTGTCTCGTCTCTCTCTCTTTCTCTCTACATCTCAACATGGTATCAGAGCTGTAACGATCATGCGCCGATTCAATTCATGGTGACAAAACAGTATGTGTATGCGATTTGCATGTAAGATTCAAAAATTGCTACAAATTTTATTTTTGAGCATTGATTCTTGTTAATTGTGGTTGTTTTGTGTTAAGAAGAATATGATTAGTGTTTTGTGTGACGTTTATTGCTAATCAATCTAATCGTTGATTATGTTTTCTTGTTGATGACACCATGAACTTCATCTCAATTTTTCTTGCTATTCTGCTCAAAATTTGGAGAAACGGAAAAAGTGCAATGGCACTTTTCATCCAAAACTTGTTCGTCTCCTCGAGCTCTTCGATTTGAGTTCTAGGTTTGCGTCAATCGGAGTTCGCAGTAGAAAGTTATGCTGTTTTTACTGCAATTGAGCTTGACACAGCTTTCTTCGTCCTACTTCTTCGTGAAGCGTCCGTGATCATTTTTCTTATTTTGGCGTTAACTTTTTCGAGAAGATTTGGATTTTTGCTATTCATATTGTGGCCGTCAATCTTGCGTCTCACTCCACTCTATTTTGAGGACTCTTTTATTATTAACGTCTCCTTTACCCTGCCCTTTTTGGGTGACGTCTCTCACATCTTTGGAAGTTCCTTGAGCATCCTTCTTACGTTTATCGTTGACAGAATGCAGTCCTCATATCTCTCTCATTCTCAATTGCGGCCTTCACCATATATGGTGTGAAAATTCTGCGATCTTATCTTATACGTCTTCTCGCAACAAGATATGGCTATGAATATTCTCGTCAACGGCTTTCATTCTGGCCAGCGTTCTGTTCCTCCTTTCCAAGGTCAAGGTTTTCCAGGCTGGAAAGCAAAGATGTTGTTAATTCTTGAAGGCGATGAACTCTCCGATGTTGTTCTTGGAAATCGTGTTTGTCCGCCTCAGCCTGTTGATACGGATAATGATAACGTGCTTATCACTGAAGGACCTATATTTGAAGATTGGAATGTTGCATATACGGATTGGCAACGACGTGATAAAGCAGCTCGTCGGTATATTCTTTCTGCTCTTACTGATTCCCTTTTGCTTGATATGTACGAACTGCCTACTTCCCACGACGTATGGAAGTACCTTATTGCAAACTTTCAGAAGAAATCTGTCACAGAAATACTTTATTTGAGAGGGTTGCTTAACAAGTTACAATATGAAGTTGGTACTGCCATGACGGGACATATTGAATCTTTCAAATCTATTATTAATCAACTTGCTGCTGCCGGTGATCCTGTTCCACAAAAGCAACTGATTACACTTCTCCTTGATACGGTGAAGGACTCTTCTTATGATAACATTGTTACTATTCTCTTTAATAAAGATGGTCTTGATTTCGACCAAGCCTGCATGTCTTTAATTGAATACTCTCAACGTCAAGAATGTCGTAATGCTAGTCATGATACAACTATGATTTCACACGAGGAGACTGAGTCACAACAGATGGAACGGGCTTTTTATGCTCGAAGGCGTCCATTTCAACGAGGAAACCGCAGGGGTGGCCGTCGCGGTAATATTTTCTCTCGTCTCAAATTTCCTAATAAGCAATGTTCTTACTGCAACAGAAATGGCCATACTGAAGATGATTTTTGGGCACGTCAATATGATGAAGAACACAATATTACCACAAAACAACCACGTTTATCTAGAGACTCTTATTCTTCTTCTTGTGAATATTGTGGACGATCTGATCATCCCACTCATATGTGCTATAAGCGTCGATTCGACATAGATCGGAATAGAGCATGTGCTACTGAACATCGCAACAACATTGTACCAGAAACAAGCTGCGTCCTATGTTCAGTTGCTCTAGACAGAATACTTCATGTACGCGATGGATCACTTTTTATTGTCGATTCTGGTGCTACAGGAAATATGACATATCAGTCTAAGTGGCTCCATAACTATCATCCACTGCCAGTTCAACGTGTTGTTTATCTTGCTGATGATACTACTTGTCAAGTAAAGGGTATTGGAGACTTATATCTTGGTACCTTATCTTCTTCCACTCGAATTTTGCGAGGAGTATTACATATACCAGATCTTCAACGTAATCTTCTTTCAGTTGCTAGACTTGTTGATCTTGGTCTGTTTGTTGGATTTGATCATACCAAATGCCGAATTGAGAAAGATGGACAGACTATAGCCACTGCTCCTCGAAATGGTAATTTGTTTGAACTCTCTCTCAACGATGATGTAGCAAATGTTGTCAGTGCTCCAGGTGATCATGATTGCAAAGTATGGCATCACCGTTTTGTTCATGCTGATTTCTCAAAACTCCTTGATCTTCAACGTCGTGATCTTGTTCATGGCATGGATCTTAAAGCCCATCCTCATATGGGAATTTGTGAATTTTGTGCTCTTGGGAAACACAATCGCAAACCCTTTCCTCTTTCAAATACAACTCATTCTCATGAAATATTGGATCTTGTTCATACTGATATATGTGGACCTCTACCTTCTTCGAGATCACAATATCGCTACTTCATTACTTTCATTGATGATTTCTCAAGGTATACGACTGTATTTCTACTTAGACAAAAATCTGAAGCCTTATCTGTTTTCAAACAATTTCACAAGGCTGCGGAACTTCAAACTGGTCGTCGCCTTAAGAAGCTTCGTAGTGACAATGGAGGCGAATATGTTTCTCGAGAGTTTGTGAGTTACTGTGATGACAGTGGAATTCATCATGAACACACTATTCCATATTCGCCTCAGCAGAACGGTGTTGCTGAACGAAAGAATCGCACTATTCTCAATGCTGTAAGATGTATGCTGATTCATTCTGGCTTATCTCGTGTTTTTTGGGCTGAAGCTACTTTGACAGCAGTATTTATTCAGAATCATCTTCCTACTACTGCACCCTCTGGTAAGATATCCATCACAGCATGGACAGGTGAAATTCCTTCTATATCTCATTTTCGATCCTTTGGATGTATTGCTTATATTCATGTTCCCAAAGAAACACGAACAAAGCTTGATGCTCTTTGTCTTAAAGTTATTTTTATTGGATATTCTGACACTTCCAAAGGCTACAAATTCTATGACCCTTCCTCCAAGAAAGTAATTGTGAATCGTGATGCTACTTTTAACGAACAGCTTATGGGAGGCTCATGGTCCATGGATGATTCTGATGATACTAAATCATTGCTTCAAGCTTTTCCATTTCTTTCAGAAGATGAAACTCTTCCTATAGAGCAACTTTCCTCTTCACAACCATCCATTCCGAATGTCGCCAATGATGATATTGATATTTTTGTTGATCTGCCTATTCATTTTGAACATGGCTCATGTCATGTTTATGATGACGATATTGCTGATAATACTTTTTCTACTTCTGAAGATCCCATTACTTATGATGAAGCTATCTCTTCACCACAAAAGGATCAATGGCAAGAGGCTATGGAAGTAGAGTACGATTCTCTAATCTCTAAAGGTACATGGATACTAACTGAATTACCTCCTGGTCGTACAACTATTAAATGTAAGTATGTGTATAAGACAAAAGTAAAAGCAGATGGATCTTTTAACAAGTTCAAGGCGCGTTTAGTTGCAAAAGGTTATTCCCAAGTAGCTGGTGTTGATTATCAAGAGACTTTTTCACCAGTTGTTCGCATTACAAGTGTTCGAGTTTTATTGGCATTTGCTGTTCAATTTGATTTAGAAGCTCATCAAATGGATGTGCGAACTGCTTTTCTTAATGGTGACTTGGAAGAGGAAATTTATATGGAACAACCAGAAGGGTTTGTTATTCCAGGTAAAGAAGACCTTGTTACTCAACTTCATAAGGCACTATATGGTCTCAAACAAGCTTCGCGAGCCTGGTATACAATATTTGATCTTTTTCTCACTTCTAAAGGATTCATCTCTTGCTCGTCAAACCCCAACTTATACATAAAACGCCAAGGTAGCAATTTTGTGATTCTTGCTCTTTATGTGGATGATACCATCCTTGTTTCCAATGATTTGGGATTTCTTCAGCAAGTGAAAAATTTATTGTTTTCTGCATTTGATATGGTGGATCTTGGAGAGATTCACTCGTGTCTTGGCATTCAAATCCAACGGAACCGTACAAAATGTATTTTATTCCTTCGACAGTCAAAGTTTATTGCAGATACTATTCAAAAATTTGGTATGGAATCTGCACATTCAGCCAACACACCTTGTCTTGCAAGCTCTACGAAGAACACTTCTGACAATGGCTGTCAACTTGTCACAAATCAACCTTATGCTAACTTGATTGGATGTCTTCAGTTTGTTGGCATGAACACTCGTCCCGATATTCTGTTTGCTGCTAATTATCTTGGACAACATCTTGCATGTCCTTCTCTTAAGCATTGGTCTGCTGCAAAGCGTGTGTTGAAATACTTGAAAGGCACTACAGATTTTGGTTTAGTCTATCGACGACAACTCACATCGGATTCTATGCAATCTCTTTCTCTTTTGGGTTAAACAGATGCAGACTGGGCAAGCTCACATTTATCTATGCGATCTACTAGTGGAAATTGCTTCTTTATAAATGGTTGTCTTGTTTCTTGGACCAGCAAGAAACAACGTTGTGTTGTAGTTTCTACGACTGAGTCAGAATATGTTGCGGCATCACTTGCAGCTCGTGAGTTGATTTGGCTTCGACAAATGCTGGTTGATATTGGTCACTCTCCTCTTTCTAGCACACCCTTGCGGTGTGACAACCAAAGTGCTATTAGTCTTGCAAAAGACTATGTTCAACATAATAAGTCAAAGCACATTGCTGTCCATTATCATTATGTCAGGTATGAAGTACCCAAAGGAACCATTATGGTTGAACACTGTCCAAGTGACAAGATGATTGCAGACATTTTGACCAAAGGCCTCAACGAGTCACGTTTCATCCTCTTGCGCTCGGAGCTTGGAGTTGCTTCGACCTCACTCTTTCTAGATTAGCTTCTTTGCTATTGTAATAGCTTTGTACATATGACATTGTAATCTTTTAGGTACCATGCACTATGCACACTTGAATATTTGTACATAGATGCACAATTCACTTTCACATCATCATCGCTGGTTCATATTTTCACATTGTATAGGGGCTTGGGTTTTTCCCTTGAACTCCCCAAGGGTTTTTTCATCCAAAGCTAGAGACCTTTGTTTGAGTGGGGGTGTTGGAGCTATATATGTCTCACTCTACTCAACTTGGTCTCACCTATATATTTGTATTTTGTCCTCAATATGAATCAGTCTTTGGGACCGTATATGGTGTGTCTCTTGTCTCGTCTCTCTCTCTTTCTCTCTACATCTCAACAGGATGCAACATGGTCTAGGAAATCAAGGAGTCTGACTTAGTGAGTGTGGAGTAAGGCTAATGAGGGTCCCTCTCACTCCCGTCGTAGAGTGTTTGCAGATACCTCCACACAAAAGTACATCTTGTACTTGTAGGATGTTCTTTTTTTAGACATCCTTACTTGAAACGTAGTCCACATGTGGCAAATATGAGTCTCTAGGACTAAAACTGGTGTCCACTATTTCAAGTATGTGTCATGAGAAGGTCCCTAGGTACTAGTCAAATCTATTTTCTACACCATTTTCAGCACGACATCTCAGGAGCAATTTTGGTGGCCAGAAATTTTCGGATACTTAGAATGACTTGTTCAGGTACAAGTACTGCTAAACAACATTGAAAATGGTTGTTTATACATATAGCAAGGCTCTAAGTTGTAAATGAAAAGGTTTCATTGTTTGTCCCTAGAAGTGATTAATGTTTCACCTTCTATTATGGTTCAAACATTTCAGCAAGGCTTGAAAATGCTTGCAACTAAAAGTATTGAAAATTCTTACAACTAAAAGTATTTAGTTTCTTTTCACAATTATTTACATTCCTCTTTACTAGGTGCTAGGCACAATACATTCACCATAAGTATTGTCAAGGAGGATCATGGATATCCACGTTCGGATATGTTTTTTTCTAAATGCATGCACACTAGGTGTTATGGGACTTAGTGTTTTGCAAAAGCTGATTTGGAACGACATGCATATTCATCCAAGTTGTTTCTTATGAAGCATTTTTCACTCTATGTGCAGTATCTCTATGAGATTACTTTTGGGTCTACCAATCACCAACAGAGGTCATGGCTCGGTTTGGGTGCTTGTGGATTTTTCAAGTTAACCACATGATGGCTATTCTGGACATTGTTAATTCCCAGTCATCTGGTAAGACTCTTTGTAAACAGTGGGGAAACACACCTTAGTTATCGAAGGGGATAGGCAAATTACAAACTTTAGTCTTGTGCTAAAGGAAATGCAAAGTGCATACATTAGCACCAACCAATCCAATTAATAAGCATTTATTGCTCTACTTGGAGTTTGCTTACTATCAGATAAAGCATATTGGCAATTAGGTTTAGTCTCTTCATGTTTAAAGCATGTTCACAACTTGAACACTAGTTATGGTGGGGTTGTTTACTAATGAAATTTGAGAATATGTCAAGGAATTACACTTGGATAATGAGTTATGTCAATAAGTTACTTCCACAGAAAGTTAAAAGCAATACTCTTTCAGGTACATCTTTGTTGTGATAACTCATTTAAGCATGCTCATGTGAATTCTAAATGGAGTCTACACACTAGATGGTTCCAAAAGGACAACAATGGGCAAAATCACGATGTTATTCTTGATTTCATTGAACCTCTTACTGTACCGTGTTTTGGTCAAAAAAATAGTTGGATACATAAAGGATACCACTCTGGAAAACACTAGTGTTTTTATGAAGAGCCTACCACTTTTGTTTTTGCAAACGAAAATGATTCTCCAAGGGGGGGAGTAATGTCATGCAAAGGGTAGAACTATAGAAGGGCACGGCCTTGGCCAACGGCCGATGGATACACATGCGATATAGGGGCCATATATAGCTCAGAGACAGAGGGCCAAGCCGGCCTATATATAGGTATGGTTGGGTGGTTATTGGCATGTATATCTACCTATGCCCTTTCACTTGGCCTATGGAGGAGCTAAGTCACAATGAAGGGCAATCTCCACATCCACTTCTCTTCACCTCTAATCAACCCAATCACACACACTAATGATTGCAAGACACACACAACACTAATCCTATCATGCAACACACTAATCGCAAGCACAAACACATATATCTATCAAGCACCACACATGCACACAGAAGCAAGAGAGAGCAATCACACAAGATTAGAGAGGGATTAACCACTAATTAGTTAAAATCTAGCTAATCTAAGCATCATAGAAAATCATAAGAACCATAGTGAAAGAGAATGAATCATTGATGAGTGTAAATCAAGTCTCATGAGCAAGGAGAAGCCACACACCTCAAGATCTCTCACCAAAGATCCAGTGCTCTCAAAAAATGAGCTTGAGAACCCTAATTTCCTTTACACACTGCCTTATGTACCTAGGGTAAAATATGCAATGTTCGGGCACCCAAGGCCTTTAGGGCTCCACCACTTACTGAATCTGCTACCTAGGCATACTAATTGACTTGTTCTTTACATCTTGGAACTCCCATTGAGCTTGTAACACATTAAAATATTACAATGGCTTGAAATAATTCGGGAATTTACAATACATGACCATTTTTGAAAAAAATGTGAAAAATGTGTAACTCCAATCTTTACCACTTCTTTGCTTTGATCTTTGATGTGAATTCGTACGACTTCGGTCTTTGGAAGCTTCTGTTAACTGACATTAATTTAGTTAACATTCCCCCCTTCCGATTTTAGAACCCGGCCTCGGGTACTGTTGAAAAGTATCCGTGGAGGCTGTGGAAGGTTTTGAGTGGTTGTTAATGGGCTGATTTCTTCAATTGTGGTTGAATTTGTTGATGAGGTTCAATCTACTACAGCATCTTTCTTGGTTCGAATATGTCGGATGTGAGAGATGATGTTGCATTTGTCCGTTGTAATAGCATAATGATGAGGTTCTATATTAGGGTCTAATACCTAGATGACCAAAGGGAAGAAAACCCAGTGGAAAAAAAGTGTCTTTGGGATAAGCACATATTGGGGTGCTTATGAGCATGGGAAATAGTAAGAAAGTACTCAACGGATTATTTGCTGATAGATATGAAATTAAAAAGGGACGAAAATATGAGAGGGTAGCATGATAAAACATTGATTTTCTTGGTGTAGTCCACTCAAGGTGCATGGGTGGAAGCAAAAAAGAGTGTCTAGTGCATATGTCCAATGATGGGACATCCTATTTATGCATACATAGAAATGCATGAAAAACAATATGTTGTGCAAGAAAGATTTTGGGGTTATTCAGAAGGATGTTGTAGCTATAAAAGCATACATTAGGAGAAATATGGACCTTGCATGGGCCTTGTAAGGAATCCTAATTTTTAGGGAGTAAGGCTAATGTTGTGTAGGGTTAAGGGGACAAGGGAAGTTTTGAGTAGGCTTTTCTAGCCTTTTTTTTAGACACGTGTAGGATGTGGACCTAAGAGGTCACCTTCTTTCTCTAGCTTTTTGAAAGTGAAGGGAGTAAAGAGGTGTGACCACATCAGCAAAAACGTGGGTCACTAAAAGCCAAAATTTGACTTTTTTTCAAAAACATTATTTTTACTTCTTTTTTACTTAAAACTTCTCCCCAACATATATACATATCAAAAAATCATTTTTTGACCTTTTTTAAAACCTACAAGCACTAAAAGTCTAATATTTCAAAAAAAAAAGCCCCCCCCCCCAAAAAAAACCCTTTGTTCTCTCTTCCTCCTCCCTCCTTTCTCCCTCTCCTCTCCCTCTCTGCTCCCTTGTCCCCTCCTCCTCCTCCCCTCTCTTAAAACCTCTCCCCCACTGCCCCCTTCTCTCCTCCCATGTTCCTTCCTCTCCCTCCTTGTCCCGTTCTCTCCTTCTCCTCCCCTCTCTCTCCCTCTCCCCCATTGCCCCCTTCTCTCCACCCATGTTTCTCCCTCTCCCTCTCCCCTCTCTTTCCAACATTTGGTTCCTCACGCAACAGCTGCCATGGTGCTCACGGACATCAGAAATCGTATGCATACATGTTTTCTTGCTCGTGGCGTTTGCACTGAAGGCGACACTTGAGGGTCTGCAGAGGTCATCCCAAGAACTTCGTACCGTCAGTGATATGAATGTTGATGGTTCTTCAATATTTTGCCAATACCATCACATATTTGAATAAAACACCCCTTTGTGCAAGGTAACAATATACTTCTTTCTATTGGTTGTGTTCTTCTTATCATAAAATTTGAAGTATAAGGTGTTGCCTCTACTTGTTTTGTATGCTTGGCACAAAGGTTGCTTTTGTGCACAAATAGTGAAAGGCTGCAGGTTAGAGAGGCCAAGTGTCACCACTTTTCCTCTAAAACAGTCTTCTTTATTACATCTTGCAGGTAGGTGCTTCAAATCCATGATTATTATAGGTGGGTAATCTCATCATAATGTATATTTTAGGATTGTTTATTCCCAGTTGGATGGAAATACTTGAAAATTTGTACAACTTATACGTAACAAGTATCTTTATTATACAGCTTGCAGATGTTGAATTCATACATGTTTTTGTTACAAGGTGACCTCTTACATGCTAGTTGAGTGGTGTTGTTTGCAAGAATGGCTCAAGGAACTGGCATAACATGAAGCTTTTACGGTGGCACAAAGCTCTCCTCAATGGAAATGTGGCTCCCACTACACCAAAAATCATTATGCTAACATGGAGAGATCCCTAGTAGGACAATGCAATATCTTTTCATCAGCAACAACACACCCTCCTAACATGAGGGCACTCCTATCAAAGATATTTTTATGTGATAGGTCACCCCATACCATGCCATATCATGGAATGGATGTAAGAACTATGACCGCACTACTCTTTGGAAGTTGTTCACAAATGTATGTTTATCAAAGTTAATGAGAAGAAATTTGGACTTTTTTGTTGATGTGTAAGAGCACTCTAGGTCTACCATATTTTAGATTGTTTGATAAGTTAAATAAGATTTTTATCATTTAAAGTGTAAATTTGTTTTTTTTTTGTAAGATTGTACATGAGAAGACATGATAAAGCAGAAGAGATCTTGATGGAATAAACCTCGATGCCACATCTCTCCTTAAACCCTTTGATTTCTATCGTCGTGGGAAGTCCAAGGGAAGTCTATTTTCAAATTTTAGTAATAAAGTTTTTGGTTATTTTAAAGTTTGTACACAGTTTAGGAGTTAGTTCTGATTATTTTCCTTCAGTTTCAATTTTTTACCGAGGGCACTCCTTGGAAGCCACTTTTGAAGGTGTTAGGGCGGGATTTTGGGAAGGTTTTGTATCTAGGAAATACAGTCCTTAACACAATAAAAAACATTGGTTCTTTGAGTATTTTCAGATTCCATGGTTTTAATGCTCGTTGGAGCCCGCAGATTAAGGAAAAAGTAAGAAATGTTTGTTTAACATTTTTTTAAAGAGATTGCCAACTTGCACGTTGTTTTTTGGAGAATCCGAGCAAGATATGTTTTTTTTTGCATCAAAGTCTACAAGTTCAACACTAAAAACAAGAGAAAAAAAAAAAATTGGCCGCAAGGGTGCGCGAAATGGCTATCCGAGACTTTTGGATTGCCATTTTGCGTGCCCTTGTGGCCACTCTTGTTGAGGGCCCTGGAAGCTTTTACATGGTAAGAATTTGCAAAATTATTGTGTATAAGTATGAGATAAGGCTGTAAGTTAGATGTACAGAGAGCAAGAGCTCACCCCCTCGGACCTTTAAAGGTGTTAGAGCAAGATTTTGGGAAAGTTTTGTATGTAGGAGATACAGTCCTTAACACAATAAAAAACATTAGCTCTTTGAGTATTTTTAGATTCCACGGTTTTAATGCTCGTTAGAGCCTGTAGATTAAGGAAAAAGTAAGAAATGTCTGTTTTATATCATTTTGAAAGAAATTTCAAACTTGCACGTTGATTTTTGGAGAATCCGAGCAAGATATGATTTTTTTTGCATCACGGTCTAAAAGTTCAACACTAAAATAATTTTTAAAAAAACGGTGGCCGCAAGGGCGCACGAAATGGCCATCCGGGACTTTTGGATGGCCATTTTGCGCACCCTTGTGGCCACTCTTGTTGAGGGCCCTGGGAGCCTTAACATGGAAAAATTTTGTAACAAAATTTTGTATAAGTATGAGAAAAGGATGTAAGCTAGATGTACAGAGAGCAAGAGCTCCCCCCTTGGGGTTTATAATGACAAATAGGGGATGTTTTAATGCATGGCCATGAGATAGAGGTGTAGCGTTTGATGTAATTAGAGCAACCCCCCCCCCACAGTCCCTTTTTCTATGTGTTCAAAGGTCTAGAACATTCACTATGTAAAATTTTCCTATATCATGTGTGTTAACAAAAATGGATTAAAAGTACCCCTTATAGACCTTATCTACACATGTTTCTGTAACTTTACAAGAATACAAAATCCCTTATGTTGAACACGTGTGCTATGTTACATATACTTTAGTGAATTCCCCAGGTCAAAGGCCTCACAAATCCTGTGCACTAAACATTCACACTAGAAATTGACCAAACAAGGAGCCAATTTTTACTTCCTCGTGTCCACTCATGTTTTTGGGAATGCTTTGGTTAAGCCATTTCTTTGGTATTTGAAACCACATGTGACCCCTATTGTTATAGTATCCAACCAAAGGTTTCTTGAATAACAGTTTACATAGGCTCAATTGGTACATATCTTCTATGTTAACAATGCATGTATCTATAATTTATGTTACACTTTCTCTATCCAAATGAGCTACATAGTAAAAATCAAATCTGCAATATAACAGTTAAGTTCACAGGGTAATAGCTATTGGTATCATCTTTAGCAATACCAAAGAAATAGCTACCAATAGCTCATGGCTAGGGATATTTAGGAAGATTTGATACCAAAAACTTGTCAACACTACTCAAAAAGGTGGAAATTCAAAGGCTTTACAATATATGTATGATGAAACATGAGTCAATAATAAGTCACCCTTATACATCGACACCTTCATCTCAAGTTGTCATTTCTCTAAGTCAAGCTTGGCATAAGCATAGTATGGAGACAATAACATGTTGGAAAGCAAGAATTTAGCTTTCTCAACTTGTGAAACGTTGTTAATGATATACAATCAACATCCCCAAATGAGGACATCTCGACAAAGGTTATGATCCACTTTAATAAGAATAACCATTAATGATTAAACTAAATATTGCTTGAATTTCTGATTAAGACTTGAGACTTGAAACATCTTACAGGCAAATAAAAATATCCATAAAGTTCAACAATAATTCTTAAATCTGTATGAAACTCTAGTAATCTAAATTAAATACTCTCACTCAATGCGACACCATTTAACAAAAAAATACATTTATTTTGCATTTTTAGAGGAATCCAGCCTCATGAAAATAATTACAAACGGAGACAATGTTGTTGTTATTAGGCTTCTCTTACAAGTATTTGTCTTCCTCATCTAGAGATTCATATACACTTGAGTATTTGTGTGTCTATGACACTAAGGAAGATAGTAGTACTATATGGATGGCTTTTCTAAGAGTTCCTTGAGAGTACCTATTGGTTCAAGATTCTACAAAAATTCTACTATTCTTATCAAAATCCTTTAACATCGCAGTGAAAGGTTCCTCATGGAACAAAAATAGAGTGATTTCCATCGCTGCACATGGTTGCTTGCTCATATCCTTTGAAAAGGAGTTGACTCTGTAAGTAAACAACAGATTATGTGAGCACAAAGTTATAAAGTAGAAAATGATAATCCAATGAAAACTATACAAAGAATAAATTATAAGAAAAATCTTTGATGACTCTCCATAGATAACACAACTTACTTGCATTGTGAGACTCAATCACATGCTACACAACTATAGATGGCACGCCAAAGCCATCAACAAAATAGCCACATCTATTTGTTGTAGTTGTTAAACACAAAATGTCAAAATTTCTTACGAGCGACGGGGGTTCTACCTCAGCTCGTATGGACGTGCCCTAAGTGAGTTCAAATCAAATGTATTTTATTTCAAAAATTTACTGAAATTTGGGGCAAAGGCGGCCAACTTTGGTTGTGGTAACCTTGTAAGAGAATCTTCACCGCAACAAGGCAAAGGGTTCTATTCATGGATTGCCGCAACAGAGTTGGTTGACTATCCTCCTCTCTATTGCGCTTTTGAGTTGTGCGACACCTTTAGGTCGGTGTTTCACCCTCATCACTAAAGGGCACAGAAATTTAATCAGACCACGCGGTGGGATCAACCGTGGGGGGCCGTGCACATGAATATCAATAAGATTTAAGGGCTCAAAAAAATGGGCGTTAGGTGACGCACGTGGGATTTGAACCGGGGTGGGGGCCATGCAAGTCTTGTCACCTATCCAAGACTCTCATTGTCAAGAAGTGCGGAGTGCAACTAGAAAAGCGTCAGGGCCTCTGACTGTGAGGATTCGTAGAAAATTCAAGCAAGGCGTAGATGATTTGAAGCCAAAAAAACACAAAAAAAGAACAAACTCCATCCATGAAAGCTCCACTTTGAAAATGAATCAAGATTAACTCAAAACTCTTGTGTGTGTAATAAGGTGTAGCCTTGCTCCCAATTGCACAAATGCGCTGCTCATTCGACCTGTCAAATACCCTAAATTTACGCTTTGATTCTTCGTTGTGACCATTACATGTGTAATGGGAATGGCCTATGAAGTTTGACGATAGCGGAATTAAGAGAATTAAGGCGAGCATTTTTGTGCGATCACTTTGGGGACATAGAGGGTGAACTTAATTGATGGTAGCAACATAAACATAGTACTTAATTAACTTGGCATGAACAATATTTTTTCACAAGAGAGAGTATTAGAGAACATGGCAATAGTTCAGGACCGGATTTACTTAGAGCTGGCCCCCCCTCCAAAAGGCGTTTGTGTTATAGATTCTCCCATCAAGAGAGACTTTGTTACGATACAATCTTTATGTTCCTTGTGACCTTGGTGATGCTATGAAGATGGAAAGCTTCATGCATCACGAGCTTAACATAAACCCCACAAAAAGAATTAATTATCCCAAGCCTCAGTCCCAAGGCCTCAAACACCTTCGAAGGTAGAGAGAGCTAGCAGGGAATTATTGAGATGTAGAGAGAAAGAGAGAGAGACGAGACAAGAGACACACCATATATGCTCCCAAAGACTGATTCATATTGAGGACAAGATACAAATATATAGGTGAGACCAAGTTGAGTAGAGTGAGCCATATATAGCTCCAACACCCCCACTCAAACAAAGGTCTCTAGCTTTGGATTAAAAAACCCTTGGGGAGTTCAAGGGAAAAACCCAAGCCCCTATAAAATGTGAAAATATGAACCAGCGATGATGATGTGAAAGTGAATTGTGCATCTATGTACAAATATTCAAGTGACTTAGAGATCACAATGTGCAAATGTGGAGTGTGCATAGTGCATGGAACCTAAAAGATTACAATTTCATATGTATAAAGCTATTACAATAACAAAGAAGCTAATCTAGAAAGAGTGAGGTCGAAGCAACTCCAAGCTCCGAGCGCAAGAGGATGAAACGTGACTCGTTGAGGCCTTTGGTCAAAATGTCTACAATCATCTGGTCACTAGATAGTGTTCAACCATAATGGTTCCTTTGCGTACTTCATACCCGACATAATGATAATGGACAGCAATGTGCTTTGACTTATTATGTTGAACATAGTCTTTTGCAAGACTAATAGCACTTTGGTTGTCACACCGCAAGGGTGTGCTAGAAAGAGGAGAGTGACCAATATGAACCAGCATTTGTCGAAGCCAAATCAACTCACGAGCTGCAAGTGATGCCGCAACATATTCTGACTCAGTCGTAGAAAATGCAACACAACGTTGTTTCTTGCTGGTCCAAGAAACAAGACAACCATTTATAAAGAAGCAATTTCCACTAGTAGATCGCATAGATAAATGTGAACTTGCCCAGTCTGCATCTGTGTAACCCAAAAGAGAAAGAGATTGCATAGAATCCGATGTGAGTTGTCGTCGATAGACTAAACCAAAATCTGTAGTGCCTTTCAAGTATTTCAACACACGCTTTGCAGCAAACCAATGCTTCAGACAAGGACATGCAAGATGTTGTCCAAGATAACTAGCAGCAAACAGAATATCAGGACGAGTGTTTATGCCAACAAACTGAAGACATCCAATCAAGCTGGCATAAGGTTGATTTGTGACAAGTTGATCGCCATTGTCAGAAGTGTTCTTCGTAGAGCTCGCAAGACAAGGTGTGTTGGCTGAATGTGCAGATTCCATACCAAATTTTTGAATAGTATCTGCAATAAACTTTGACTGTCGAAGGAATAAAATACCTTTTGTACGGTTCCGTTGGATTTGAATGCCAAGACAAGAGTGAATCTCTCCAAGATCCACCATATCAAATGCAGAAGACAATAAATTTTTCACTTGCTGAAGAAATCCCAAATCATTGGAAACAAGGATGGTATCATCCACATAAAGAGCAAGAATCAAAAAATCGCTACCTTGGCGTTTTATGTATAAGTTGGGGTCTGACGAGCAAGAGATGAATCCTTTAGAGGTGAGAAAAAGATCAAATTTTGTATACCAGGCTCGCGAAGCTTGTTTGAGACCATATAGTGCCTTATGGAGTTAAGCAACAAGGTCTTCTTCACCTGGAATAACAAAACCTTCTGGTTGTTCCATATAAATTTTCTCTTCCAAGTCACCATTAAGAAAAGCACTTCGCACATCCATTTGATGAGCTTTTAAATCAAATTGAACAGCAAATGCCAATAAAACTCGAACACTTGTAATGCGAACAACTGGTGAAAAAGTCTCTTGATAATCAACACCAGCTACTTGGGAGTAACCTTTTGCAACTAAACGCGCCTTGAACTTCTCAAAAGATCCATCTGCTTTTACTTTTGTCTTATACACCCACTTACATTCAATAGCTGTACGACCAGGAGGTAATTCAGTTAGTATCCATGTACCTTTAGAGATAAGAGAATCGTACTCTGCTTCCATAGCCTCTTGCCATTGATCCTTTTGTGGTGAAGAGATAGCTTCATCATAAGTAATGGGATCTTCGGAAGTAGAAAAAGCATTATCAGCAATATCGTCATCATAAACATGACATGAGCCATGTTCAAAATCAATAGGCAGATCAACAAAAATATCAATATCATCATTGGCAACATTCACATTGGATGGTTGTGAAGAGGAAAGTTTCTCTATAAGAAGAGTTTCATCTTCTGAAAGAAATGGAAAATCCTGAAGCAATGATTTAGTATCATCAGAATCATCCAAAGACCATGAGCCTCCCATAAGCTCTTCGTTAAAAGTAGCATCATGATTCACAAATTACTTTCTTGGAGGAAGGGTCATAGAATTTGTAGCCTTTGGAAGTGTCAGAATATGCAATAAAAATAACTTTAAGACCAGAAGCATCAAGCTTTGTTCGTGTTTCTTTGGGAACATGAATATAAGCAATACATCCAAAGGTTCGAAAATGAGATACAGAAGAAATGTCACCTGTCCATGTTGTGATGGGTATCTTACGAGAGGGTGCAGTAGTAGGAAGATGATTCTGAATAAATACTGCTGTCAAAGTAGCTTTAGCCCAAAAAACACGAGATAAGCCAGAATGAATCAGCATACATCTTACAGCATTGAGAATAGTGTGATTCTTTCGTTCAGCAACACCGTTCTATTGAGGCGAATATGGAATAGTGTGTTCATGATGAATTCCACTATCAGCACAGTAACTCACAAACTCTCGAGAAACATATTCGCCTCCATTGTCACTACGAAGCTTCTTAAGGCGTCGACCAGTTTGAAGTTCCGCAGCCTTGTGGAATTGTTTGAAAACAGATAAGGCTTCAAATTTTTGTCTAAGTAGAAATACAGTCGTATACCTTGAGAAATCATCAATGAAAGTAATGAAGTAGCGATATTGTGATCTCGAAGAAGGTAGAGGTCCACATATATCAGTATGAACAAGATCCAATATGTCATGAAAATGATTTGTATTTGAAAGAGAAAAGGGTTTGTGATTGTGTTTCCCAAGAGCATAAAATTCACAAATTCCCATATGGGGATGGGCTTTAAGATCCATGCCATGAACAAGATCAGGACGTTGAAGATCAAGGAGTTTTGAGAAATCAACATGAACAAAACGGTGATGCCATACTTTGTAATCATGATCACTTGGAGCAGTGACAACATTTGCTACAGCATCGTTGAGAGAGAGTTCAAACAAATTACCATTTCGAGGAGCAGTGGCTATAGCCTGTCCATCTTTCTCAATTCGGCATTTGGTATGATCAAATCCAACAAACAGACCAAGATCAAAAAGTCTAGCAACCGAAAGAAGATTACGTTGATGATCTGGTACATGTAATACTCCTCGCAAAATTCGAGTGGAAGAAGATAAGGTACCAAGATATAAGTCTCCAATACCCTTTACTTGACAAGTAGTATCATCAGCAAGATAAACAACACCTTGAACTGGCAGTGGATGATAGTTATGGAGCCACTTAGACTGATATGTCATATTTCCTGTAGCACCAGAATCGACAATAAAAAGTGATCCATCGCCTACATGAAGTATTCTGTCTGGAGCAACTGAACATAGGACGCAGCTTGTTTCTGGTACAATGTTGTTTCGATGTTTAGTAGCATATGCTCTATTTTGATCTGTGTCGAATCGACGCTTATAGCACATATGAGTGGGATGATCAGATCGTCCACAATTTTCACAAGAAGAAGAAGAAGAAGAGTCTCTAGATAAACGTGGTTGTTTTGTGGTAATATTGTGTTCTTCATCATATTGACGTGCCCAACAATCATCTTCAGTATGGCCATTTCTGATGCAGTAAGAACATTGCTTATTAGGAAATTTGAGACGAGAGAAAATATTACCGCGACGGCCACCTCTAAAGTTTCCTCGTTGAAATGGACGCCTTCGAGCATAAAAAGCCCGTTCCATCTGTTGTGACTCAGTCTCCTCTTGTGAAATCATAGCTGTATCACGACTAGCATTACGACGTTTTTGACGTTGAGAGTATTCAATTAAACACATGCAGGATTGGTCGAAATCAAGACCATCTTTATTAGAGAGAATAGTAACAATGTTATCATAAGAAGAGTCCTTCACCGTATCAAGGAGAAGTGTAATCAGTTGCTTTTGTGGAACAGGATCACCGGTAGCAGCAAGTTGATTAATAATAGATTTAAAAGATTCAATATGTCCCGTCATGGCAGTACCAACTTCATATTGTAACTTGTTAAGAAATCCTCTCAAATAAAGTATTTCTGTGACAGATTTCTTCTGAAAGTTTGCAATAAGGTACTTCCATACGTCATGGGAAGTAGGCAGTTCATACATATCAAGCAAAAGGGAATCAATAAGAGCAGAAAGAATATACCAACGAGCTGCTTTAACACGTCATTGCCAATCCGTATAGGCAGCATTCCAATCTTCAAATATAGGTCCTTCAGTAATAAGCGCGTTATCATTATCCGTATCAACAGGCTGAGGCGGACAAACACGATTTCCAAGAACAACATCGGATAGTTCATCGCCTTCAAGAATTAACAACATCTTTGCTTTCCAGCCTGGAAAACCTTGACCTTGGAAAGGAGGAACAGAACGCTGGCCAGAAGGAAATCCGTTCACGAGAATATTCATAGCCATATCTTGTTGCGAGAAGACGTATAAGATAAGATCGTAGAATTTGCACACCATATATGGTGAAGGCCGCAATTGAGAATGAGAGAGATATGAGGATTGCGTTCTTTCAACGATAAACGTAAGAAGGATGCTCAAGGAACGTCCAAAGATGTGAGAGACGTCACCGAGAAAAGGCAGGGTAAAGGAGACGTTAATAATAAAAGAGTCCTCAAAATAGAGTGGCGTGAGACGCAAGATTGACGGACACAATACGAATAGCAAAAAGCTAAATATTCTCGAAAATGTTAACGCCAAACTAAGAAAAACGATCACAGACGCTTCACGAAGAAGTAGGACGAAGAAAGCTGCGTCAAGCTCAGTTGCAGTAAAAACAACATAAGTTTCTGCTGCGAACTCCGATTGGCGCAAACCTAGAACTCAAATCTAAGAGCTCGAGGAGACGAACAAGTTTTGGATAGAAAGTGCCATTGCGCTACGCTCCATCACGCTTTTTCTGTTTCTCCAAATTTTGAGCAGAACAGCAAGAAAAATTGAGATGAAGTTCAGGGTGTCATCAACAAGAAAACGTAATCAACGATCAGATTGATTAGCAATAAATGCCACACAAAATACTAATCATATTCTTCTTAACACAAAACAACCACAGGTAACAAGAATCAATGCTTAAAAATAAAATTTGTAGCAATTTTTGAATCTTACATGCAAATCGCATACACATACTGTTTTATCACCATGAATTGAATCGGCGCGTGATCGTTACTAATCTCATACCATATTGAGATGTAGAGAGAAAGAGAGAGAGACGAGACAAGAGACACACCATATACGCTCCCAAAGACTGATTCATATTGAGGACAAGATACAAATATATAGGTGAGACCAAGTTGAGTAGAGTGAGCCATATATAGCTCCAATAGGAATAAGGATAGGGAAGAGGAAGAGAAACATTCCATTAGAAAAAGAAATAGTTACTCACTTATCATCACTCTTCTTGCTTAGCATATCATAATAGCATAGTAATGAAGATGAAGAAGATGGCAAGCTAAAGCATGGAAGCATGGCTCTTGGTTGGATTTGCATTCCATAGCCAAGAGTATTGGTGTAGGTTCGTCACTTCTCAACAAGCTTGTACAAGGAGATGGAGCTCTTGCACTTTGCACTCCACACAATGAGACAATGTGTGTATGTGTGTGGGGGGAGAGTATACCCCCCTCAAATGCTTGGTCCACCTATCTCTCTCTCTCTCTCTCTCTCTCTCTCTCTCTCTCTCTCTCTCTATCTCTCTCTCTCGTATTATCTTATTATTTCATTTGGACATGTATCCTCTGTTTCCTTTTTGAGAGAAAATTATATATTTTTATGTATCTAAATTCTTATTGGATCCCTTTAAAACCTATCCAGTAGCATTCAAGCACATCATGAGGGCCCATGTAGAGGATGATTTCAAAATGTGTCTTTTAAGATTATTAAGTCATTTGGTTGAATTCAATACTTCAAGGACTTAGTCAATCAAGCAAGCATGTGTATTTTATGCTTCCTAAGTCTTTTTTTTTTTAATTTAATAATTCAAGCCTTAGTCATTTAAGCATAAAAATCACCTCAAGCTTTGGGCAAGGTTCCCACAACTACTTTAAGCATCTTAGTACCTCATGCTTGGGTAGGATTCCCACCCCGAGGTTAGCCCTAGCTTGCGTAAGTTCAAAGGACTTTTAACACGAACTTTTGGAGGTCTTTAATGAAGCTAACCCTAAGGTGTTTTAAGCTCCATTAGATGCACCTTGCTCTTTGATAGAATACATCTATTTGGACCCCTTTTGTGATGTAACCATCTTCTCTTGGTCCCTTGCTGAGGTAAATCTAGAAGCTCTCATTGCACATTGCTCTTTGGTAGAGTCTCTGCTTTTGGACCCCTATTGAGATGCAACCATTTCTCCTTTTGGTCTTCTGTTGAGATAGGTCTAGAAGCACATATGTATATACTAACTCTTGTTCTTTTTTTATCTTCCCATATTAAGTGATTAGTTTAACATGAGAAAATCATTTGGTAAAGCTAGATATTATATTTTATTACATTACCTCTCTCTTGAAATCATAGTCGTCCTCGACTATGAGGTAGAGAAGATAAATCCTAGTCATTAGTCCATGTTTCTTATCGAGTAAAGGATCCCTTTTTACCCTACGAAATCATTCCAGAATGGGTGACTAATCCATTTGGTGCTCGAGAGACTTAGCTGCCGCAAGCATGTCTGCTCTTTAGTCCATATCATACTTCCAAAGTAGAGTGAAAAGTTCTACTTGGTGTTTGGGAGACGTCGTCACCACAAACATGATCCTAAGCATGCATACTTCATAAATTTTGTGTACTATAAAAGAAAGAGAATGAGTCTCATAAGACAAGAACATTGTTCATTTAAAATGCATTTTACTTACTTACTCTAGTGTAGCATTATTAGCATTGACAAGATTCATATTATCCTTAAGCTAGGCTCCTTATCCATCTAGCATCTTTAAAAGGATAATTCTTAAACTTAACAAGATATCATTGGATGATCTTACCATTTCTTAGTACCTTGTCTTCGTGTGTCAAAGAATCGATTGGAGCTCCAATACCTTTTCTTGATCTTTGATCTCTAGCGAGTCCTTCATTATTGGTTCTTTTTGTGGCTCTCCTTTGTAAGGCTTGAGTAGGCTCACATGGTTAACATTATGAATGTGCCGATGTTGGGTAAATTTAATTGATAAGCCATCTCATTGATTGACTTACGAATTAAAAGAGGACCATAGTATCGTTTTGTTAGTTTAGCATAATACTCTTGGTGGCCCGTAGGAATCTTACCCGTAGTATGCCTTAGATGAGCCTTGAGAAACTTTAGGAAGACCCAATCATATTTCTTAAAGGCTAGAGCTCTTTTGTGCTTATTAGCAGCAACCCTTTTTGCATTTTCTATGAGATGGATATAACTTTTTCATTCTTTGGAAAAGATTCTTGTAAGACTTGGTTATATTAATCAACAGCGAAGATCTTTCCATATACTTTAAGTAGTAAGGGACTTTTGGATCTTCCCTCTTTAATCTTGAAAGGTGCTTTCCACATAGAAGTATGTATAATGTCATTGTACGCATACTCTATAAGAGGTAGGTACTTCTCTCATTGAGAACGTTGATCTACTTCTATGATATAGGCTTTTAGTAGATTCAAGAATCGCTAGATTAATTATTTCACTTTGGTCATCCATTTGCGGATGACCGGCCGAAAGAGAAATTTAATCTACTTCCTAGATACTCAAAGAGACCCTTCTAGAAATTACTGGTCATTCTAGGATCTTTGTCCGACACCATGGATGTTGGCAAGCCATGAGACTTGAAACTTTGAGATCTAAAGAGGGTGTCCATTTGACGTGCCTTAATAGTCTGTTTGCCAGGCATAGAATGTGTTTTGTTGCTAAGCCTGTCGACTGAAACAATCGAAGCTGCTTACCTTGATCAAATTCCATTTTTTGGTATCCCACACATTTTAAAATATACTCTTGTATGTTTACTTTTCATGGTAGACCAACATAAATACATTTCTACTCCTCAAAGAGTGATTATGGAATCCCTCTTTGCCCCGCATAAAGAGAATCATGGGATTCATACATGACTTTCTTATTGTATGGGTGAGTAACACATAGCCTATTTTTGTTTGGAAGATAACCATCCTTCAAGGTGAATGGTTCTTTGTTTCTTCTATAATGCAAAGGCTTGGTGAGTAGCATACTCATTTACCATAAAAGACAGATCGTTGTAAGTTGCTATAGACACCACATTTACCCTTGGTCGTTGTGAAAGTGTATGGACCACTTGATTGTGCTTGCCAGCAATGTGAGCAATATGAAATTTAAATTGTGAAAGAAAATTTTCCCACCTCATTTGTTTGTCAAAAATCTTGGTTTGCATCATGAAGTTCTTGAGGCTTTGTGATCCATTCGTAGGATGAATGGAGCCCCCAAGAGATAGTGCTTCCATGTGTCTAGGGCGTGTAGAATAGCTAAAAGCTCTTTTTCGTATATTCCCAAGACCCGTTCATTGGCATTGAACCTTTGATTCTCATATGCTATGTCATGCCCTTCTTGAAGCAAGACTGCTCCAAGGCAATCACCACAAGCATCACATTGGACCTCAAATGGCTTTGAGAGATCCAGAAGCATGAGGACTGTTTGAGAGATAAGCTTCTCTTTGAGCTTGTCAAAAACATTTTGTTTAATCTCCATGAGTACTTAACTTTCTTCTTTGTTAAGTCATGAAATGGTCCTAGTAGTTGAGAGAATTTTGCTATGAGGCATCTATAGTATGCACACATACCAATAAAGCTTCTTAGCTCATGTAGATTTCTTGGATTAGGCCCATGCTTTTATTACCTCCAACTTTGATGGATCCATACGGATACCAGCTTGAGAGATAATGTGACCTAAATATTGAATCTCTTGCAGGGAAAATTCACTTTTATTTTGATTAATGAAAAGCTTGTTCTCTCTCACAACTTGAAAGATTACCTGGAGGTGTCACTTGTACTCCTCAAGAGAATTTGAGTGGCCTGAAGATTTTTTTCCATCATGAGTTTGAATGCAGTTAGAGCATTTGTCAAGCAAAAACTTGTAGCTTATGAAATAGATCTTCTACCCGCGGCACGGGAAATCTTTTCTATAATGATCATATTTAGTACTCTATAGTCGACACACATGTAATATGTGCCACCTTTCTTTTGCACTAAAAGTACTAGTAAATAGAATGGAGAGCAGCTAGACCTCACCATTCCTTTTTCCACCCATTCATGCACTTGCCTCATGATCTCCTCTTGTTGAGCTTGTGAAATTCAATAAGTAGGTTTATTAGGCGGTGAGCTTCCTAGTAGAAGCTCTGTTGCATGGTCATCATCCCCTCATTTTAGAGGTAGCTCACTAGGGATATCATCAATGAAAACATCGTAGAATCCATTTAGGAAATTAGACAACTCTAATTCCTTTTGATTCCCTTTTCTACTTGTGAAAACATTAGAATCATTTACAGATTCTCTAACAAAAATCATATACGCAAAAATAGAGCTTTTCATTTACTTATCAAAAGCAATCATATTTACCAGGGATATGGTGTTCCCCAACTCATTAGCATCTATGACATGCTCTTTTTCCTGTAAGTGAAATAGATTCTACTTTCAGGGAACTTCATGTTGGTAGCCATGCGATTGAACCATGGTGCCCCTAAGATAAAATCATCATGTTGGAGAGGTAAAAATAAGTCTTCTTTGTCGATGTAGATTTGGACATGAAGCCTCAACTTCCCCATCAAGGGACTAATCTATCCCTTGAAAGCTGCATCGGCTGTTATAGTATATCCCATCTCAAAATCTTGAATACCCAACTCCTTTGATATGAAGTTGTGAGGCTACATTATTCCACTTATACTCTTACTTTGTAATCTCTAAAACAGTAGTCAAGTACACTTCAGCTAGATATGCTTTGTATCCATTTCCTCTAAATCTGAATCTACATCTGAATCCAGTCATTCAACTTGTCTAATTCTCAATAGATGTATTCCAGTTCATATAACTGTTCTAGCTCAGTTTCTATTTTTCCTCTAGTTCTACTTATTGAACTAATGAATTGATTCACCAGTAGCTGTAAACTCAAACACTGGAATCAACTATCTAAAGAGATCATCTCCAATTCCATTTTGGTGATCACGGTGGCTAGAGCTGTTGCTCGTTGACCAGCAAACTACTCTCCCAGTTTGAGTTTTAGCTGCAGTAATGGAACCCAAACCCAGTCATGGCCGAAATCCATCCTACCGTGTTGACCCTATTCTTGAGGAGTCAGAAAGAGACTCGGATCCCAAGGATGAACAATTAACTGACACTGAGGCTCAGGAGGAGCACAGTCATGCTGATGAGGCGCACGACTCTCAGTATTCCAGTTAGTCCAGACGACGCATAGCTGAAAGGGAAGAACGCAAGGCCAAGAGTTCTCGGACCAAACAGGGAGACAAAGGTGCCAAAGGCAGTAAACGAAGTCCTCATAGTTCTAGTAGAAAAGCTAGAGAGGAGATAGAAACTCAGACGAAGGCATAAAATAATTGGGATGCAGACACGGACTATTGTAAGAAGGCTGCAAAAAAGAGTCAGGATTCCAAGGTGAGAAGAGGAAGAAATGAGGCTGATAGACATGATTACACATCTTCATTGAAAGTATCTTTTCCCATGTTCAAAGCGGGAAAGAAGGAGGACCTTGGATATTCATATACAATCCTTTCAGCAATATGCTGAGTTAAAAAATATTGATGAAGATGATTGGGGTGACTACTTTCCGCAAATATTAAAGGAGGCAACAAGGAAATGGTACTACCATTATCGGGCTTGTCAACTCAGATCATATAATAAACCACTTAAAGCTTTCCAACTGGAATATTCAGACAACAGAGGGGGTGAGGATATACTCTGTGAGTTGGATAAGATAAGGCAGGGAAAATTATCAGTCAGAAGCTATGTTGAGAAAATCAAGCAGCTAACTAGACAACTGTAGGAACCACCATCTGAAAAGCGGTTGGGAGGATGGTTTTTGAATGGGTTCCATAGTAATAAGCTTACGCAACAAGAGGTGCCGGCATCAACCAAGAAATTCAATGATTTGGTGCAATGGGCCCTGAAGCTCAAACAACAAGCTAAGAAGGAAAAAAGTAATAAGAAGAGGAGGTCCAGTAGTAGCGGTACTTCTACTAAAGATTCTGAGTCCAGTAGAGCCTCCACTAGCTCTGAAATTAGTTCAGATGAAAGAACCAAAGACAAGACTAAGAAAGGATCTTGGTCTAGGAAGATTGAAGAGATGGTTTGGCAAATTGCTGAAATTAGCCAAACCAGACAGCCGGTAAGAAGAATGGAAACCTGGTGTTCAAAGTGTAAATCTAAAGACCATGTCTCAAACGAATGTCCACAATGTACTTATTGCAAAGCCTATGGCCATTTATGGAACAACTGTTGTACTTGAATTCATTATTTTAAGAAGGGAAAAGATTTATCAGTGGTAGCATTGACCAATGATGAACCAATAAGAGTAGAAACTACTAGTGTTTCTCAAGAGGAGAAACCAGGAGCAAGTGGTACTGGAGCAGGGTGAGGTAGATACCAAGAGGGTACTAGCCGAGGCCGAGGTCGTGGCAATTTTCAGAATCAAAGCCTGAATTGTTATACATCTGGTAAGTATGGGCATTTCGCAGCTCACTATCTAGAAACACCTGAACCTGTGGACACCGGGACGAAGGTTCCAAAACTGGTTCAGTTACACGAAGCAAAGAGGTGGTGATTGAGGAAATTCTAGATAGACCAGCAAAACCAGTCAATCCTGAAAGTAGAAAATGGGCTCAGCAGAGAGAGGTATGGAAGGCCAAGGGTAAAGGAAAGGTGGTTGATGAATGGCATGAGCAAAGAGCACTAGCAGCGAAAACCACGGAGGATTTGGCCAGGAAACTGCCAGAGCAGCAAGAGAGTTCTGATGCTCGGGTCATTCATAAGATACCTACCCAGTTGTCTGAGACACCATAACCAAATCGGTCGAAGACTGGGATGCCTGAGACCAGGTTGGTTGCAGTACAAGGGTTGATGGAAGATTTGGGAACTGCTAAAGGAGCTGGAAGCACTGAACCAAAGGAAGGGTAATGTGAAGATAATACCAGTTCTTCAATTTCTGACGACAACTCTGAGCATGAGAAAGAGGAAATTCATGTCAAGATTTGTGACTAAATTCAGAAACTCATTGTGGAGTTAGAGGACACCAGGAGAACTCTACCTGAAGCAATGAAATTCATTAGGCAGCGAATGAAGGCTGAGGCGGAGGCCAAATCAGTCGACCTGACAGCTGTCAGAGATGATAAAGTGCCATTGATTCAGGTGGACTATAAAGTGAGGAAACAGTGGGAATCACTCTCAAGCGTTATACTAGATGGAGCAGCAGGGGTAAATATTTTGGGAGGACATCTTCAACAAAGGATGGGAATTACTAACCTGAAACCAGCACCTTTCAAAGTCCAAATGGCAGATCATTGACTGGTGTAGGCAACTAGAATGGTAGAGAATATGCAAATTCGAGTTGGCAAAGCAAAGTTCAAAGCCAGTTTCCTAGTACTAGATGTGCAAGGAGCTTATGGGATGCTATTGGGACACCCACGGCTGCGAAAGGCACAGGCTATTCATGACTATGCTAATCAGATTTTGACAATACAGGGGGCGGGCAGTAGAATCTAGATTTAGACGAATAACACCAGAAGTTTGAGAAAGGAACTGAGACCCAAGAAGCTCTGCGAGAAGTATAAGGTGAAGAAAATTGAGAAAATGTTGGCAGCTATGAATATTTTTCCATTAACAGAGATACATCTCAATGCAGGCTTAATAAACAAAGATAAAGCTGAAAAACAAAAGAAGCAATTTCCAAAGTAGTTCACTGAAATGAATTCAGGAGAACGTTCAGTGAGATTAACTGGAAGATCAGAAGAACTGGTTGAGTTCAACACACTAGCAGAACGAGTATGCTCTGGAGTAGCTACTCCAAATCAGAATGATAGTTCAGAGCTCAAAAAATTGTCCTGGGATTATGCTGAGGAGTCAACCAAGAGAAAGGATGGAGGGCCTAACTGGTTTCTTCTAGATGATCAGGATATGGAGGAATGAAATTCAGGGTCTGAAGAAAACCCTAGAATGATCAAGGTAAATAAACATCTGAATCCTACAATGAAAGAGAGGGCACGACATATGTCCCAACACTATAAAGATGTGTTTGCATGGGAGCATACTGATCTAGATAAATATGGCATTTAATGCTGGTTTTGGAAGCCAAAAAATGGATGTAAAGAGTAATAATGAGGGTGAGTATGCAAGCTTCTGTTTGGGCTTGGAAGAATGTGTCAAAAGGCATGTAAGGAGGCTTTTAATCAAAGGTGATGCTATGTATAATTGTGCAGCAAGTTCACGATACATGGAAGGTGAATCAAGAAGGCATGAATGGCTATTTCTTTCAAAGTGAGTAAGTTGTTAAAGTCTTTTGCTTCCTTAAAAATATGGAATGTACCCCAAAATATGAATGTAAGGGCTCATGAGCTGGTGGAATAGGTGTTCACAAAGGATATGCATGCAATGATAATTAGAGAGGCAAGTTATCTTGGAATGGATGTGCTAAAAATGGGTTTTTCAAGAAATGGATTGGCTTCTCAACAAAAGCATGCAATCACATGAAGAGCTATGATGTACATTTTGGTTGGAGAGAACATGTACCACAAGGGGATTGCTAGTGTTATAAGAAGAGTGCTCTACCATGATTAAATTTTTTATTTCTTAAAAGCATGTCATGAGGAAGGAAATGGAGGAAATTTTGCAGTACAAATTATGAGAAGAAAAGTATTGAATGCTCAGCTTATGTGGCCAAGTATGAATAGGGATACTGCGCATTGATGTAGGAGCTTTCATGCGTGCAAAATGTATCAAAAGAGAAATTTGATGCCGAAGCCTTTGAGACATATTGTAAGCTATGTACCTTTTGAGAAGTGGATGTGGATATAATTGGTCCTCTTGCAAGCACTAGGAATTGGAAGCATTACATACTTAGTGTTGTGGATTGTATGACAAGATGGTGAGAAGCAAAGGCTAGTAGAGGGGCTACAAGCAAAGCTTTATGCAGCTTTATCTTTGATTGCATATGTTGTAGATTTGAAGTTCCATTGGATCTTGTAAGTGAGGGAAAGAGTTTGGAAATGATCTTATCAACGAATTGGTGGAAAAATTGGAGATCAAACGTAGGTATGCCATTCAATGGAGTTTTGCAAAAGATATTGTTCAATCTTGTGGAAGAGTATCCAAATGATTGGGATGTGTATTTGGATATGAAGTTGTGGGCATGTAGAGTGACTCAAAAATCAACCACAGGGCTCACTCCATTTAATTTGGTTTAAGCGAAGAATATGTTATGCCGGTTAATGTGATGCTTTCTTCATTGGAGTTAATTTTAAAGCATAGTTTGGTTGAGGAGGAGCATGAAAAGGAGAGACTGGCATCTATGCATAGTATCTTGTTGGATAGATAAAGTTCCATTAGATACTATGAAGATTTGGGAATAATAATTGCTGATGTATTTAATGAAAAGATAAAGGAAAAAGCGCTATGTGAGGGCATGCTGTTTATGAGGTATAATGGTGCTTTGGACAATACCTTTCAAACAAAGTTAAAGGCAAAGTGGGAAGGTCCTTTTGTGGTGCATGATGTGTTTGATAATGAAAGCTATTAACTTAAGGAATTGGATGAAAGAGTGCATAAGTAAATATTTAATGAGGTCGGCGGGCTCAAGACTTATGTGACAAGAATCATATGATGAATCAAGAAATGCATATGAAACATTTGAAAGTGTTCCATGCTTGTTGGTGGGGCAATATGCGTGTTTAGGCGGAATGGTGCACGACACTCCAAACTACTTGAGAGATGTTTCATGATGCTTTTGGACCCCTTAGATTTCAATAAATCATGCTTGTAGAAAGTGTACAAAGGGTTGTGTGCCAGTTGTCTCTATGTATGCGACCATTTGTGCGGGGTACATAATTTTGCTATTTGTGTACATAGAAGTTTTGAACCTTCAAAGATTAATTAAGTTCTTTAAACATATGAAAAGAAACTAAAATGTTATCAGCTTGGGGTTGTGAGTGAGTGGGAGTTTTCGGATGTGAAGAATAAAGCCTATGTTTCTGCAGCTTGTGGTGAAGGGTGGGGGTTTTGATGTAGGTTGCCCCTCCTACCTTGCAAGAGACTGGTGTGTTTAGTTGAAATTGTGTCTCTACTCAATTGGATGATGAAAGTGGGTTATTATCTCTTCAAATTGACCTCTCTTTATCTTGGATTGAGGTATGTGAGCCATGTTATGTGCATTTCCTTGTGGTGCAGCTAGTCAAGGGTAGACTATGCACTGCAATTCCTTGCTTGTACATATGCAAAAGGGAAATATTTTCCCCAAGTTCTCCATCACATTTTTAAAAGTTTTTATTGAGTTTTGTGGGTTTTCAAATTGGGCTTGATTTGAATGGGTTTTGGTCAAACTATGTGTATATATGGGAGCACATATGGAGTCTCTACTAGCACAGGGAAGGGCATTTGAAAACAAGTGAAGCCCTTGATTTTATGAGATAAAGTGAAAAATTTTCCATTGTTTCTTTTTCATTGGTTTTCTTGCTTCCTTGCTTCCTTTAGTGCACCCAACTAAAGTGAGTGTTGTAGCAGTGTAGAGGGAAGCTAGTCGAGGCTGAGTGCGAGTGAGGCTGCCAAATTTCATGAGAGAAGATCAACCCATATTATCTTGAGAGAGCTATTATCTTCACCCTTTTTTATTTTTGTTGGCTTGGGGTGTCGTAGAGGCCAGCCCCCCAATACTTCACAATGTGTATGTGTAAATCTCAAGAAAGTGAATGATGCAACAATAAGGGATAATTATCCTTCACAAATCATGGAGCATGTGCTCAAGTGAGTGGCTGGCACACAAGCCTAATCCTTCCTAGATGGATTCTCATAGTACAACCAACTGTGTATTATGGTAGAAGACCAATACAAAATGGCATTCACCACGGAATGGAAAATATATGCTTATAGGAATCTTTTTCCTTAACCAATGCACCTGTCAGATTCTAAAGGCTAATGACATATGCCAAAAAAATGTGTCTTCATGGTAAGACAAGACATAATCTTGGGGCATATTGTCTTTGAAAATTGTATATCTACAAATCTTGACAAGATCAAGGTGATTTTAGAAATGCCAAGGCCAACTAATGACAAGCAAGTACAATTATCCATGGAGCATTGTGGGTATTACCTGCGGTTCATATACATGTATGCAATCATTGTACAAAAACTGTATCGCTTAGCATCAAAATATAATCTTCACGCTCCTTCCCACACAACTCACTAGAGAGCATTTGATGTAGCTTACTTCCTTCTACCAGAGGTTGTATACCTGGTGTCTCCCCTTGGTTTGATGATGAGGGATCAGGTTGCTCCATCTTATTAGGGTCCTTGAGAATGATCCCCATCACCTCAATGCTACTATCACTTTCTTCACTCACTGTTGACTCCTCCTCTGAAGTGGTTGAAGAGTCACCACTAGAAAACTCATTCTCGGAGGTTTCTAGATCCATGTCGCGTTGTTGACCTATCTTCATGTCGTAAAGTATTGGCCTCCCTTTTTCATCCTTCATCTGGATTATGCCAGTGTCCCAGTCCTGCTTAGCTCTCATAGCCATAATCCAAGGCCTCCCTCGAATGATAGGATAGCCCTCCCCTTTGTGTGGCATGACAAAGATGTCCACATCTACCTCAGTGTTGAATGCCTTTATCCTAACTGCATTTATGACACCAACACATTGAAATTTTAAATTATTTTCCATTTTGGCTCGGCATGGTGCTGGCCGACTCACCTGTAAACCCAAACGGTGCATCATTTTTTCACTCATGACACATATTTGTGCGCCACCATCGATGTAGATATTGGAGATGTGCTGCCCTTTGATGTAAGAATCCATCACTTGTAGTATGTCATCTAGATTCCTCCCAGAGATAGCCCCAGCTATCTTTGGCTTTGGTCGTCTCGTGCTAACCATCTTTGTCCATTGTCTCCTCACCCTAGGTGCTAGGTGGAGTAATTGGGGCCAGGTGATTTTTGGGCCATGCACAGAAACATCTTGAACCAAATCGTATGGTTTAGAACATTCACCCAAAGAGAAATCTACAATGTCAATTTTACGTCGTGACTTGGACGGCTTTTTGCTAGATTCCCCTTTAGTCTTCATCTTTTCTTCCTTTTGGGAAGATTCACCATGCCTAGCGCGTTTTACCCCTACGGCATCTACTTCTTTAACTTTGGTCTTATCCTCCTCCACTTTCTCCTTTCCCTTACCTTCAAGTGTGATGACGCTTACTGTTTGATTTCCAACTAGTGGTGGGGGTAAGGGTGGAATGAGAGGTTGTGGTGGTGGTGGCGGTCGTGGTTGAATGGGTGGTTGTAGGATTTGCATGGGTGGTGCTTGTTGTGGTGCCCTCGGTGGTGGTGGTCTTGCTCTCGGTGGTGAAACTTGGTTTTGCCTGGCTCCACTGTTGAAATTATGCCTCCTTGGGTGTGGACAGTAGTACATGCAATGACCATCCTCCCCACAATTGTAGCAGTGGTATTCTTGGTTTTGCCTTCGTTGTCCTCTTCCTTGCTCTTGGTTACGATTGTGTGCATGCCCTTGTTGTATCAAATGGACTGAGAGATTCTCAAGTTGATTGTTGATTCGATTGAGCAGGACTTGCTGATCTTCAATTGGTTCTTGTGGTTGAATCCTCTGAGCGGCTATTGTAGGTGGTGCTAGAGGTGGTCAGGTCCTAACGGCTTCCTCTTCATCGATATTCCTAGCTTGTAGGCGCAACTTCTTGTCTTTAAGGTGGGCCACTTCAACTGCTAGCTCATACGTAGCAGGAAACCTTCCCTTCACCTTCTCTTTAAGAGTTGGCCATAACCCAGCCACAAACCGATATTTTGTTAGGAAATCAGGTGCCCCCTCATCCTCTCTTCACGATGCAACCCATCTCCCCCATAAATCTACAAACTTTGACTCATATGATGTGTATTCCAGCATACTTCCCTGCCTCAACTCTATCAACAATTTCCATAGCTTCTCTGATGTTGTGCCCTCTCCAAAACTCTTGACAAAGGCTGCTCTTAATAAGTCCCATCGTCCCTTGGTTTCTTGTGCCAAGGCATTGTACCATGATCTTGCCTCCACCTTCATTAGAAGTGGGAAGATGCGCAAGCGCGAAGCATCATCATCTCTCGCAGAGATGAAACATGCTATTTCCAAGCTGTCTAGAAATTCTGCAGCATCCTCACCCACCTTACCAGTAAATGTTGGAAATGCTACACTTGCCATTGTGAAAGTGAGAAAATTAACTCGACTTAGATTTTTTTTTAATTTTTTATAGAGATTCAATACATGGGTGCTCGGTGGATGGAAAACATACTATACAAGGATGAAAATAACTACATCAAAAGACACTTCATGATTAATCATAGGGAGGATAAAGGGTAGAGAAGAGGTGTTTATCTCTTGCAGTCGTTCTCTACCAAACATGGTTGTAATGATCTGCTGATAAAACATCTTGTGGTCCAAGAGTACTTTGATTGATTGAATTCGTTGTGGTGCATAAGTTTGGTTCCTTGAAAAAGGTTGATGTGCTACGTCCATCACATGATAATTCGAAAAGTCTCTCTCCTTTGTGGTGGAAGGTTATAGTCAGAGGTGTAGAGCTCTTGGTAGTCGAGGTCAAATTTATAGTACCACAGGACAAGGTTGTCTTCGTCTTCTAGATCTAGGACTGTCCCTCTAGAAAGCTCTTGGAAAAGCTTGAACTCTCTCTCTTTGAGCAGCTTCACTTTCCTGCAAGATAGAGTGCCATCTAGTGTATACACAGGTGTGATGAGGTAGGTGGTGAGTCTTACCACTTGTATTAATCCAAGTTTAATGGATACATAGCAAGCTGTAAAGTCGTCATCATAGCCTTGATTCACAAGAAACACCCCTTGAAGGTGGAGGGTCTTGTCTTTCCGACAAGCAAAACCTGTGTCAAAGACCTTGTCGATGAAAAGCTCCGCCACTTCACTCGGTAGACGACGTAGAATCCATGCTGCTGTTTCTAGTTCCTGGCTCATGAGATGAGAGTGAACTATAGAAAGAGTTTGGAGGATTTACCCTTTTGTTTTGGAGACGAGGTGATTGTCGGCGCTGGAAAACCCTTGAATCTTTTGGTGCAAGGGAGAGGGAGGGACCACGCGTTCGTAGTAGCTTCCTCAAGTTGTGAAGGCTTCTTGTGGATGTAGGTGGAATAGGTGGCAAAGATGGGGACGTAGATGTAGAGAATCCTGGTGCTACTTGAAAGCCTACCGTTGTGAGAACTCCTATGCGGATGTCGAGGGAGAAAATGATGGCCTTTTCTTCACTTTGGGTTGCACTCATGTCAAAGGTGCGGTTTTGGCTACAATGAGAGCATGATGCAGCTTGTGCCTTGCTTTTACGCTTTCGGGGATGATGAGAAATGTAAACAATCTGAGTAGAGAAAGAGGGTCTTACCACTTCTTCTATGCTAACAATACAACACCCTGGAAAGAGTGTCTTGATGACTTGAGTCAAACCTTCTTGAAGCTTCTCCTCTTCAGTGGTCCAATTAGAGAATTCAAGAAGCCACTCGTCCATGAAGAGAAGTAAACATGTCAGCCTTGTAAACTGAAGGTCAAGATCCCTCCTCCGTGGGGGCACCAAATGAGAGGCGGAAGTGAAAAAAATAGACCCGGTGGCCTCTACACCAAAACTATGCACAATGGCCTCATCATGGGGGATACACAATAGGGGCACCACCTAGCAAGATATGCAGCTAGGACGCATACATATACACAATGAAGCATGCCATGTAAAACAATTTCAAGATCCACACCCAAATGTGAAATGGGGTGGTTAGAGAATAAGGTGAGAGGAGTGGTGAGTGAGTGAGAATGGGATCGCTACTCGTGCATGTAGTAAGGAAGATAACGAGGTCGGGGATACATGCAAGTATGCTCACTTATCATACAAGAGGTGGCGAATCCGCACACCGCAAGATGGAAGTAGCAAGATGATAGGAATATGAGAGGGAGAGAGAGAGTGTGTGTGTATGGTGGCGATTCCGCACACCTTTATATAAGCAGAAAAAAAAAACGCAAGGAACAAGCATATACCATACTCACAATGAGATGTATCCAAAGCGACACAAAGTATGGCACCAAGATGGAGTGTGTTGATTGCTTGCAAAAGATGAATACAATAGGTAGCGTATGGCAGGAAAATGAGAAGGGGACAAGATCATAGGAGGCATAATGGAGAGATGGGAGTTGATGGCGAGGAATATCATGAGTGTGTCCACCCTTCTTCTTCTTGAAATTGTGCCTTCAACCCTTAACTACAAGTGGTGTGGAGGTGTGGTGCTCATCTTTTGTGCATGGTGATGGTGATGATGATGGTGTTGTGATTATGTGATTAGGGTTCATTCTACAAGCATGTAGCACAAGAGTGTGTATGTATAGGTGTGTGTGTGTGTGTGTGTGTGTGTGTTCTCTAGTGAGCTCTCATGGCCTCCTTATATAGGGAAGGAGGGAAGGTTTTAGCAATATTTCTAATTGAGGTGAGTGTCCCACTCTGGTGACTAGGAAAATGGGGTGCATGTGACTATGGCTCCCATCTTGTCTCCTCATTATTTAAAATATCAGAGTCAATAGAGAGATAAGAAGAGAGAATGTGGGTAGGATGTAGACGATAGGAGATATTTACAATAGTCTAGCTTTGGCTAGACATAAGCTTATTAGGGAGAGAAGAGAGAGGTAAGAAATTTACAAGAGAGATTGTCAAGGATGGATAGTTGTTGATGAGGATGGATCCTCCAAAAATGGTGATAGAATCACTCTAGACTTGCCAAGACCTCATTAAAAGAGCCTTGTCTCTTGTAATCATGCTTGAAGACTTGTAGAACCATAGCCATTCTAGAAGGAAGAAAATTGGGGATGGCCTGTGTCACCATTACACGAGAAAAATGGGGTCCACTACAAAAGTCATATCTCCGTGTTCATAACTCCAAAAATTCTGGAAAAAATTGAGCTAAAAGTTGAGATCACGAGCTACATCTTTCATGTTGAACACTCCTTCAGATTCAGGGTTCCTCTCTACTTAAAAAATTTAGCCGAATAATGTATTATTTGTGGCTGCAAAGGTCTTTTGGTGGTCCCCTTTGAGTGGACTTCTCTCTTGCCTTCAAGTGTGAGCGCGCTCTTTCATGTGTATGAAAACATGACCTAGAGTTTTTAAAAAGATTGGCAATCATCTAGATGGAGGTATTATTGAAATTTGAAAGTGGGGTTAAGGTTTGAAAATGAAAACTAGTGAATAAAATATTTGGTAGGGTGGATTAATATATATATACATGAAAAATATATTAGAAAATACTAAAATATATAATGTAATTTAGAATATATATATTTAATATTTAAGGTCAAAAGAGAGATCAACAAAGAAAGCTTACTTATTTATGCTACATCGTGATTGATTTAGCATAAGTCTTATTTATTTAATAAAGGCTAAAACGTTTGTGAAAAAGGAAGAAAAAATCAAAAGTAACTTATATAATAGGAAATATTTTGGTAAAAGGGCAAAAATATATGGGGGGTTCCCATGCATGGAAAAGCTTACCTCAGATCCATGAATGTAGATACGTAAGAGTTGATTTTCAAAGGCTAAGAGGAGTAGAAACTAAGGCATTGAGTTTCCAAAGAGTACTAAGTAAGCACAAAAATTATGTTAAAAAACATGGCTAACAATAACCAAGAGAGTAAAATGAGGATTGATAACTTTGATTTTTCACATGAAGCTGCTAATGATGATGCCCCCATGCTTGTCAACTATCTTGTTACTAGGTTGAAGCAAGGTATGGGAAATCGTGCTTTGCAAGCCGAAGTTACTCTACAACTTTGCAGTTGTGGGATTATCCTTTCTCTCCAAGAGGAGAGAGAGATAAAGAGGCCTCTTGATGAGACCCCCAAAATAAGACTCTCTCCCACACGAGAGGAGGAATCCAAAGAACACTAAATCCATGAATCCCTAAGTTCCTCTATAGAAGTGGCTCCACGAAGACAGTGGTATAGACGATCGCCAACTCCTCTCAAGAGGAAACGTTCAACCCACAGTCCTTCTCCTCGTCACTCCAAAAGGGAAGAGAGGAAACAAAGGAAGAAAAGGTCAAGAAATAGGTCACTCTCTTCTCCTTCTTCTTCACCTTCCTCCTCTTTAGATAAAAGCTATAACTATTCTCCTAGAGAATACAAGAGGGAAGGACATCTGAAATCATATCCTGCATGGCAAAGGTCACAAAAGATCAAGAAGTTCAAAGATGGAGGAAAGAGTATCTCTTTTCTCACCTATGATGGCACCTTTGGTTCCATCACCAAAGTATTTGATACGGTCTTTGGAGACGAGGGATTCACACAGTCCTCCAAGATACACCATGTAGGTATGGACTTCCCAAAATCGGCTCGTCAATGGTGGGCTACCCTTCGTGGAAATAGCAAAGCCCCAAAGACACAGAAAATTCTACGAGTTTCCATCATGGAGCAATTCCTTGCAAGTGATGCAAAGGACAAAGTGATCACCGAGTGGCAAGGTTTGAAGCTCCTCTCTCATGAGTCTACCCACAAATATGTAGAAAAGTTTTGGGATTTACATCTCAAGGCTACTATCTTCCAAAAGATATGCTTCGCCGAGCAAAAGCAACAACTCTTGGTGGGATTATCTGAAGAGATGGCCGAGTATGTCAACTCTCAATGGACTAGTTCTATCATCAAATTAATCCACCACACTGTGGTTGCTTCGTGCATCAATTTCGAACAAGGGGCTAGACGGAATGTCAAGCCCATGGAAAACAAACACAAAAATGATGCAAAGGGGAAAACCAATGTGCAAAATTCTTCCCAAGGCAATTGCATTAACAACAACAACAACAATCGATTCAAGGAGAAGGGATTTGACAAAGGGAAAAACAAACTCTCTCCTGAAGAGCTTGAAGAGTTTTGCAAGGACCATAAGTGTTTTAAGTGTGGGGAGCAAGGACATGGCTATCGTTCCTGCCCCAAGAGAAATTCTCACATTGAGACTCCTAGGGCTTCCACCATTGACACTCTAGGAGTGGATTCTCATGTCAAAGAATCACCTCTCTCCTATGCTTGGGAAAAGGTAAGAGAGCATGATCCCTTCATCTTGTTTGACCCTCTCTCTACACACAACTTCATATCAATGGAGTTGGCCACCAAGTTGGGCATTCAAGCTTTTGAGATGGGAGATACTATAACTCACAACACTTCTTTCAAGGGACAGTAAGCCTCAGTTACTCGCTTGATTGGAAAGTTGAGACTTCATGTCCAAAGATATGTTGATAAACGAAGAATTTTTCATCTCTCCTCTCCAACATGAGGATGTTATCCTAGGGGCACCATGGTTCAACCGCATGGCTACCAACGAGAAGTTTTGTGAAAGGAGAATCTATTTCACCTACAGGGGAAAAAGCATGTATATAGATGCTAGTGAGTTTGGCCATAATATACCACTTGTAAATCCTCCTGCTTTTGACAAATAAATGAAGAGATTTGTTTTTACGCACATGGTTTTTTTCAAAGAGTCCCTAAAAGATCCTAACATTTTATTAATTGTAGATAGAAGGAATCAAGAAGACTTAGACTTGTCTAATTTTCTAAAAGGATTTCAAGATGTATTCATCGACGTTATCCCTATAGACTTACCTCCAAAACGAGGGGATGATGACCATTGAATTGAGCTCCTACAAGGAAGTTCACCACCTAGCAAGCCTCCTTAAGGTTAACAAGAGGAGATCATGAGGCAAGTATAAGCATTGGCAGACAAAGAGATTGTGAGGCCTAGTTCTTCTCCCTTTTGTTCTCCAATCCTTTTAGTGGAAAAGAAAGATGGTACATACCGTATGTGTGTGGACGATCAAGCACTAAACCATATCACTCTCAAAAATAGATTTCTTGTCTCCCGAGTAGAAAACCTATTTGATAAGCTACAAGGCTCTACCTACTTCAGTAGGATTGACCTTAAAAGTGGCTATCATCAAATAAGGATAGCGGATGAAGATATCATAAAGACCGTGTTTTGTACAAAATTTGGTCTTTATGAATATCTAGTTATGCCTTTTGGCTTGACCAATGCACCTGCCATGTTCAACTTTCTAATGGAGAATATATTTAGACCCTACCGCAAATTCACTGGAGTGCTCTTTGATGATATTATCATCTACTCCAAGTGCTTGGAAGAACACAAGTAGCGTCTCCATGTGATTTTTCAAGCATTGAGGTAGAACAATATTTTTCTCACAATCAAAAGAAAAGCAAAATTTTCCTTCAAGAGATTTAATACCTAGGTCATATTATCTCTCAAGATGGTATCCATATGGATCCATCAAAGTTAGAGGTAACAAATGCATGGCCTTATCCAAGGAATCTACATGAGCTAAGAAGCTTTATTGGTATGTGTCCATATGGATCCATCAAAGCTAGAGCTAACAAATGCATGGCCTTATCCAAGGAATCTACATGAGCTAAGAAGCTTTATTCGTATGTGTCCATATGGATCCATCAAAGTTAGAGGTAACAAATGCATGGCCTTATCCAAGGAATCTACAGGAGCTAAGAAGCTTTATTGGTATGTGTGCATATTATAGATGCTTCATAGAAGAATTTTCTCAAATAGTAGGACCATTACATGACTTAACAAAGAAGAACGTTAAGTATTCATGGACTGCTAAGGAGAAAATTTCTTTTGACAAGCTCAAAGAGAAGCTTACCTCCTAACCAGTCCTCATGCTTCCGGATCTCTTAAAGACATTTGAGGTCCAATGTGATGTTTGTGGTGATTTCATTGGAGCAATATTGCTTCAAAAGGGCATGCCATAGCATATGAGATTTGAAATCTCAATAGGTATGAACTTATCTTAGTCATTTATGAGAAAGAGATTTTAGCTATTCTATATGCCCTAAACACATGGAAACACTATCTATTGGGGACTCCATTCATTTTATAAACATACCATCAAAGTCTCAAGTACTTCATGATGCAAACAAAGCTTTTAGACAAACAAATGAGGTGGGAAAATTTTATCTCGCAATCTTATTTTCATATTTCTCACATTGCTGGTAGGCACAATCAAGTGGGCTTATGCACTTTCATGACAAACAAAATTCAATGTGGTGTATATAGTACCTCACATGCAATAATCTATCTTTTATGATGGATGAGTATGCTATTGACCCCGACATTAGAGACATAATGTTAGCCCTTGCTTTGTGGAAGGGAGAGTAACCATTCACCTTGCACGATGGTTATCTTCTCCACTACAATATGCTATGTGCTATCCATTCCCTTTGTGAGAAAGTCATGTATAAATCCCATGCTCCTCCCAATGCAGGGCATAGATTCAATTCAACCTACTCTTTGAGGAGTAGAGATGTACAAGTCTATTGGACTACCATGAAAGTGGACATACAAGAGTATGTTTCAAAATGTGTGGTATGCCAAAAAACCAAGTATGATAGAGGGAAGCAACCTGGATTACTCTAGCCACTTCCTATTCCAAACTCACCACTTGATCCACGGATCTTGTAATGGAATTTGCCTATTCAATTTGAGAGTAGCGGAATTTAATGAGAGTACTTTCAAGAAATGATTTTGTGAGCATAGCGGGTTGACATAATTGAAGATAGCAACATAATCATAGCAATTAGTTAACTTGGCATAGACCATACTTTTGCAAGAGAGAGAATTTAGAGAACATGACAACAGTTGAGGACCGGATTTATGTGGAGCCGGTCCCCCCTCCAATAGGCATTTGTATTATGATTTCTCCCATAAAGAGAGACTTGTTACAATACATTCTTTGTGTTCCTTGTGACCTAGGTGAAGCAATGAAGATGGAAAGCTTCATGCATCATCATCATAGCATAACCTAAACTTGAAGAAAGATTTAACTATACCAAGCCTCATTCCCAAGACCTCAAACACCTTCGAAGGTGGAGAGAGCTAGCAGGGAATGAGGGTAGGGAAGAGGAAGAAGAAACATTTCATACGAGAAAGAGCTAGTTCCTCACTTATCGTAACTCTTGTGCTAGCATACATAATAGCATAGTAATGAAGAAGAAATAGATGGCAATCTATGGCATTGAATCATGGCTCTTGGATGGATTTGCACTCCATAGCCAAGAGTGTTGGTGTAGGCTCTCAACCTCTACTTGCCTAGAGAAAGAGAGGGAGCTCTTGCACTTTGCATAGTACAAAATGAGAGTGTTTGTGAGTGTGTGTGGGTGAGAATACCCCCTAAGCACCCCTCTAGCTTGCTTGGGTCGACCCCCCCTTGTATCTCATGCTTGAAGCTCATTGGACCCCTCCAGACCTAGCCAATCACAAGCAGAAGCCATTACAAGCAACAGGGATAGCCTTGGGACAAGTGTCCCCCTTTCCCCTTTGAGAGAGAGGACTTGATAAATGAAAAATCAATTAATTAAATATCCTTTATTATCATTGGAACCCTTGGGTGGCCAACCAATAGGTTTCAGGCACACCATGAGGGCAACATGAGGAGGAACTTGACAAGTGTCCTTGCTGCCTCTTCAAGCTGGGGCTTCCCTTGTGTGTGTGTGTGTGTGTGTGTGTGTTCTCTCTCATCCCCCCCCCCTTGTAGGCTCGCCCCCCCTCCTTTTAGGGATCTTTTTGACTTTGGATGAGCAAGCCCCTTAGTCATCAAGCATGACTAACCACTTGAAGTAGGGGGTGTTCCCACAAGCATCTCAAGCAAGCTTCTCAAGGCACCTCAAGCACCTTAATCATGCACCAAGTCAAGCACCTCAAGCATGGAGCCATTCAAGCACCTCAAGAATCTTAATCAATCATCTCAAGCATGACAAGCACCTCAAGAAGGACAAGCACCTCAAGAAGGACAAGCACCTCAAGCACGACAAGCACCTCGAGTTTGGGCCGGGTTCCCACCTCAAGCTCAGCCCTAGCTTACCTAAGGTCAAAGGACTTTTACACACATTATTGGAGGTCTTCAATGAAGCTAACCCTAAGGTCTTATGCTCCATTGGTTAGCCTTTCTCTTGATAGACCATCTCCCGTTTGGGCCCCTTTACTATTGGCCCCATGTTGAGATAGATCTATAAGCACATATCTATATCTTAACACTTGTTTCCGTTTATTCTCCCACATTAGCTGATCAATTTAATATGAGAAAATCATTTGGGTTGGTTAGATCTTATATTTTACACACACTATTGTAGGTCTTCAATGAATCTAACCCTAAGGTCTTATGCTCCATTGGTTAGCCTTGCTCTTGATAGACCATCTCCCATTTGGGCCCCTTTACTATTGGCCCCGTATTGAGATAGATCTATAAGCACATATCTATATCTTAACACTTGTTCGCGTTTATTCTCCCACATTAAGTGATCAATTTAATATGAGAAAATCATTTGGGTTGGTTAGATATTAGATTTTATGACATTACCTCTGTCTTGAAATCATAGTCGTCCTCGACTATGAGGTAGAAGAGATAAAGCCTTTAGTCATTAGTCAATCGTACTTAGCGGGTAGAGGATCCCTTTTTTACCCTATGACATCTTTCCAAGATGGATGACTAATCCATTTGGTGCTTGGGAGACATAGCTGCCGCAAGCATGTCTGCTCTTTAGTCCATTTCATTCTCCCAAAGTAGAGTGAACAATTCTACTTGGTGTTTGAGAGACGTCGTCATCACAAACATGATTCTAAGCATGCATACTAGTTAAATTTGTGCACAATTAAAAAGAGGACTAGTCTTGTAAGACAAAAACATGAGTCATTTAAAAGAAATTTGTACATTTGCTTACTCTAATGTAGCATTGTAAGCATTGACAAGGTTCATACTATCCTTAAGTTGTACTCCTTGCATCCATCTAGCATCTTCAAAAGAATAATTTTTGAACTTACTAAGATACCATCGGATTATCTTACCATGTCGTAGTACCTTGTCTTCATGCCGAAGGACAGCTTCGGGTTGTAGGACCTCTTCTTGGTCTTCAACTTCGGGAGGGTCTTCAATAATTGGTTCAGTTGGTGTCTCTCCTTTGTAGGGTTTAAGTAGGCTTACATGAAAGGCATTGTGTATAAGCCAATGGTTGGGCAACTTGAGTTGATAGGTCGTCTCATTGATGGGCTTCAAGATTTGGAAATGACCATAGTATCTTTTTGCTAGTTTATCATAATACTTTTGATGGCCCGTAGGATTTTTGCCCGTCGTTTGCCTTAATCAAGCCTTAGACCCAATCATTTTCTTTGAACATTAAGGCTCTTCTATGCTTATCAGTAGCAACTTTTTTCCTTTGTTGAAAGATGGCTATAGCCTCCCTAATCTTTTGAAAAGATTCTTGTAGGTCACTGCTATACTCATCGGCGGCGAAGATCTTCCCATGTACTTTGAGTAGCAAGGGACTTTTAGGTCTTCCCTCTATGATCTCGAAAGGTGCTTTCCCCGTAGAAGTATGGATAGTATTATTGTAGCCATACTCTACTAGAGGTAAATACTTTTCCCATTGTGAGCGTTGATCTACTTCGGTAACATAAGTCTTGAGTAGATCGAGTATCGTAAGATTGGCTATCTCATTTTGGCCATCCGTTTGTGGGTGATAGGCCAAAGAGAAATTCAATCTTGTTCCTAGATTTTCAAAGAGACCTTTCAAGAAATTACTGGTCATTCTAGGATCTCTATCTGACACGATGGATGTGGGTAATCCATGGTGCTTGAAAATCTGAGATATGAAGAGAGTTGCCATTTGATGTGCCTTAATAGTCTTTTTGACAGGAATAAAATGTGCTTGCTTGCTAAACCTGTCGACTATTGTCCATATTCTTGTATTCCCATGGATAGACTTGGGTAATCCAAAGATGAAATCCATGGATATACTCTCCCATGGCGAATTTGGAATAGGCAATGGCTGGAGTAATCCAGGTTGCTTCCCTCTATCATACTTGGTCTTTTGGCATACTACACATTTTGAAACATACTCTTGTATGTCCACTTTCATGGTAGGCCAATAGAAATACGTCTCTACTCCTCGGAGAGTAGGTTGAATACCTCTATGCCCTGCATATGGAGGAGCATGGGATTCATACATAACCTTCTCATGAAGGGAATGGGTAACACATAGCCTATTGCCGTGGAGAAGATAACCATCCTGCAAGGTGAATGGTTCCTCTTTCTTCCCCAAAGCAAGGGCTGGCATTATGTCTCTAAAGTCAGGTTCAGTAGCATACTCATCTATCATAGAGTATAGATCATTGTGAGTAGCTATAGACACCACATTAACTTTTGGTCATCGTGAAAGTGCATCGGCAACTTGATTGTGCTTACCAGCTATGTGAGAAATATGGAAATTAAATTGCAAAAGAAAATTTTCCCACCTCATTTGTTTTTCGGAAAGCTTGGTTTGCGTCATGAAATACTTGAGACTTTGGTGGTCGGTTTGTAGGATAAATGGAGTCCCCAATAGGTAGTGCTTCCATTTGTCTAGGGCATGTAGAACAGCTAAAAGCTCTTTCTCATAAATGCCCAAAAATCGTTCATCACTATTGAGCCTTCGGCTCTCATATGCTATGGCATGCCCTTCTTGAAGCAAAAACGCTCCAAGGCAATCCCCACACGCATCACATTGGACCTCAAATGGCTTTGAGAGATCCGGAAGCACGAGGACTGGTTGGGAAGTAAGCTTCTCTTTGAGTTTTTCAAAAGCATTTTGCTCCTTAGCAATCCATACAAACTTAACGTTCTTCTTTGTTAAGTCGTGTAGTGGTCCTGCTACTTGAGAGAATTTTGCTATGAAGCGTCTATAGTATGCACACATACCAATAAAGCTTCTTAGCTCATGTAGATTCCTTGGGTTAGGCCATGATTTTATTACCTCTAGCTTTGATGGATCCATACGAATACCATCGTGAGAGATAATATGACCTAGATATTGAATCTCTTGAAGGAAGAATTCACTTTTCTTTTGGTTGAGAAAAAGTTTGTTCTCCCTCAAGGCTTGAAAAATCACTTGGAGATGTTGCTTATGTTCCTCCAAAGACCTGGAGTAGATGATAATATCATCAAAGAACACTCCAGTGAATTTACGATATGGTCTAAAATTTTTCTCCATGAGACGATTGAAAGTAGCTGGTGCATTAGTCAAGCCAAAAGGCATGACTAGATATTCATAAAGACCAAATGTTGTGCAAAACGCGGTCTTTATGATATCTTCATCCACTATCCTTATTTGATGATAGCCACTCTTAAGGTCAATCCTACTGAAGTAGGTAGAGCCTTGTAGCTTATCAAATAGATCTTCTACCCGAGGCACGGGAAATCTATTTTTGATAGTGATATGGTTTAGTGCTCGATAGTCCACACACATACGGTATGTACCATCTTTCTTTTGCACTAAAAGTGAGTGGCATAAAATGGTAACCATCTTTTTGCAACATTTGTCAACCTACTCAACGTCCTCTTCCTCATATGTGTATATATTTTTCTACGCTATTAAGTTATCTAGAGTAAATTCCCCCTCTTCGTTTAACCTTTGTGGCGACACATACATTATACTCTTCCCAAAAAATGTCACCTTAGTCATATATTTATATTACCACCCTTTTCTTTTTTGCTTTGTAAATAGAATAAGCATACAATAACCAACTATATACCCCCAAACTTTCTTACTTCTTGTAAATTAGTAGTAGAAAAATAATATATCCATCTTCCACCCCATATAGATAAATTCCCATGGAAATCAACTCTCCACTTGTCTTTACCAAAGATTATGGTCCCTCTCTACAAGTCTTCTATGCCCCCTACATAGGTGGCCCAATATCTCTTAAGAATATACATATAGTTTCTCTCCTTTCAAAAAGACTCCAATTGTATATTCTTTTCCCAAGAAAATAATATTGGGTCCTCCTCTATTTGTTCAAGCATCATAGCCTTTTGAAAAAGTATGATTCCCCTTGGATGCATACAAGCAAAGGGCCCATACAAGAAGACTTGGAAGCAAAAGGTTCCCTAGCCTAGTGTGGACCTCCCAAACCGAATTCCTTGGTGCATGGGCGTGAAGAATAGTCCAAATTCATATCAAAAATGTTGAGAAGGTCAATTTTGCCTTTTGAAGCATGTCATTCCGAGCTACAGGTAAAAAGTTATGGTCAAAATAGTGTAAATCTGTCAGATTCGCAGCAAAAGGGAACTGTAAATCAAGTAAATCAAGAGAGTGAGATCTTATTTTTCTCCTACTCATCTTCTAGAAGAGCAATGAGTGTTCAAGGTCACTTGCATGTGATGGGACCAACCTAAAGATGCTTTCTAAATGCCAAGACAGACAAGTTGAGATACCCCACAGGAGCCACCCGTAAGGCCTCATGGTGGGGCCCACCTACATTATGCACTCCTATGGAGCCTTCACGGTCTAAAATGATATTTTTGGTGAATAAATAGTCCCTTTTATGTCCAATATTCAATGAGTGGTCAAAGGACACTTAATTAGGTCTAATCACTTACTCTAATTAAGTGTAGCATAATCCCACTCCTACACAACTATAAATAGCCCCCCTTGGAGAGACTCAAGGACACACACACCTATATTTTCAACTTCATGTTGTTTCTTGATCAATAGTAGAGAAAACCCCAACTCTCCCTCTTTCACATCCTCCCTCCTAACCCTCCTCTTTGGAGGAAGTGCAACTCTATTCTCCACTCTTTCCATTCTACAATCTCTTACTCCATCAACCCAATAAATCATTTGTAGCACCTCAATAACTTGTAAATACATCATGATCTCTCTCATGGTTATGTTAATGATCATGAAATCATCTTCAAAACTTTCAAGTGTCGCAATTCGTGATGGTTAGCCAGCGTCTGTCCCTCCCCTTAAAAGGTGTGCGAGAAATCAAGTAAGTTTTCTATTCTCAATTTACCATTGGTTTGTTTCTCCACACTTATTAAATTGGTCTAAGAAATTTCTCACTCCAAATCTCTTTTGCTTCATTACATAAGCATGTGGCTACCTCTCATGGTGATTTTATTTTTGTCACGGCATTGCATAGATGGAGATGAGCTCTCTATGCAAAGTGTGCTAGTTTGATGTAAGTGATTCTCTTGTGTGTTTGAGAGGCAAGTCTTGTGTGCATGATTTTTTGATCAGTGCTTGAGAGAGGAAGAGTTTGGATGTATTATGGGTATTCTTATGGGGAGAAGGTGAATGCTATTCCACAAATTGCATATTTCATTTTGATGCACGGCATTGGGTTGCATAATCGTTGATGGTGTTCAAGTGTCCAAAGTGTATATAGAGTAAGGGGGTTTTCAAAGTGTGTTGCTTGAGTGGGTGAGTGCAAGTGTTATTTTTGATTGGTTTCCTTCTCCACTCCCAAAAGAAGGTGGTGCCCCAAGTAGTGTGCATACCTCTTTACGAACATTTTGTGAGGGTAGGCCCATTGGTTTGGGTTTAGAGGCCCCATTTCAAAAGGCTCGCCCTCAAAAGGACTGGAGAACAAAAGGGAGAGGAACTAGGCCTCACCATCCCTTTGTCTACCAATTCCTGTACTTGCCTCATAATCTCCTCTTGTTGAGCTTGTGAGACTCGATAAGGAGCTTTGTTAGGCGGTGAGGTTTCTGGAAGGAGCTCAATACGATGGTCATCATCCCCTCGTTTTGGAGGTAGGTCCATAGGGATATCATCGATGAACACATCTTGGAATCCTTTTAGAAAAGTAGACAAGTCTAACTCTTCTTGATTCCTATCATTTTCATTTGATGAAACATTATTAGCTTTTAGAGACTCTTTGACATAAATCATGTACGCAGAAACTGAGCTCTTCATTGATTTATCAAAAGAAAGACGATTTACAAGTGGAATAGTGCGACCACACTCACTAGCATCTATATACATGTTCTTTCCCTTGTAGGTGAAGTAAATTCTTCTTTCAGGGAATTTCATGTTGGCAGCCATGCGATCAAACCATGGTGCTGTTGGAGCTATATATGGCTCACTCTCTTAACTTGGTCTCACCTATATATTTGTATCTTGTCCTCAATATGAATCAGTCTTTGGGAGCGTATATGGTGTGTCTCTTGTCTCGTCTCTCTCTCTTTCTCTCTACATCTCAACATGGTATCAGAGCAGTAACGATCATGCGCCGATTCAATTCATGGTGACAAAACAATATATGTATGCGATTTGCATGTAAGCTACAAATTTTATTTTTGAGCATTGATTCTTGTTAATTGTGGTTGTTTTGTGTTAAGAAGAATATGATTAGTGTTTTGTGTGACGTTTATTGCTAATCAATCTAATTGTTGATTACGTTTTCTTGTTGATGACACCCTGAACTTCATCTCAATTTTTCTTACTGTTCTGCTCAAAATTTGGAGAAACAGGAAAAGTGCGATGGAGCGTAGCGCAATGGCACTTTTCATCCAAAACTTGTTTGTCTCCTCGAGCTCTTCGATTTCAGTTCTAGGTTTGCGTCAATCGAAGTTCGCAGCAGAAAGTTATGTTGTTTTTACTGCAATTGAGCTTGACACAGCTTTCTTCGTCCTACTTCTTCGTGAAGCGTCCGTGATCATTTTTCTTATTTTGGCGTTAACTTTTTCGAGAAGATTTAGCTTTTTGCTATTCATATTGTGGCCGTCAATCTTGCGTCTCACGCCACTCTATTTTGAGGACTCTTTTATTATTAACGTCTCCTTTACCCTGCCCTTTTTGGATGACGTCTCTCACATCTTTGGAAGTTCCTTGAGCATCCTTCTTACGTTTATCGTTGACAGAACGCAGTCCTCATATCTCTCTCATTCTCAATTGCGGCCTTCACCATATATGGTGTGCAAATTCTTGAAGGCGATGAACTCTCCGATGTTGTTCTTGGAAATCGTGTTTGTCCGCCTCAGCCTGTTGATACGGATAATGATAACGTGCTTATCACTGAAGGACCTATATTTGAAGATTGGAATGTTGCCTATACGGATTGGCAACGACGTGATAAAGCAGCTCGTCGGTATATTCTTTCTGCTCTTACTGATTCCCTTTTGCTTGATATGTACGAACTGCCTACTTCCCACGACGTATGGAAGTACCTTATTGCAAACTTTCAGAAGAAATCTGTCACAGAAATACTTTATTTGAGAGGGTTGCTTAACAAGTTACAATATGAAGTTGGTACTGCCATGACGGGACATATTGAATCTTTCAAATCTATTATTAATCAACTTGCTGCTGCCGGTGATCCTGTTCCACAAAAGCAACTGATTACACTTCTCCTTGATACGGTGAAGGACTCTTCTTATGATAACATTGTTACTATTCTCTCTAATAAAGATGGTCTTGATTTCGACCAAGCCTGCATGTCTTTAATTGAATACTCTCAACGTCAAGAACGTCGTAATGCTAGTCATGATACAACTATGATTTCATACGAGGAGACTGAGTCACAACAGATGGAACGGGATTTTTATGCTCGAAGGCGTCCATTTCAACGAGGAAACCGCAAAGGTGGCCGTCGCGGTAATATTTTCTCTCGTCTCAAATTTCCTAATAAGCAATGTTCTTACTGCAACATAAATAGCCATACTGAAGATGATTGTTGGGCACGTCAATATGATGAAGAACACAATATTGCCACAAAACAACCACGTTTATCTAGAGACTCTTCTTCTTCTTCTTGTGAATATTGTGGACGATCTGATCATCCCACTCATATGTGCTATAAGCGTCGATTCGACACAGATCGGAATAGAGCATATGCTACTGAACATCGAAACAACATTGTACCAGAAACAAGCTGCGTCCTATGTTCAGTTGCTCCAGACAGAATACTACATGTACGCGATGGATCACTTTTTATTGTCGATTTTGGTGCTATAGGAAATATGACATATCAGTCTAAGTGGCTCCATAACTATCATCCACTGCCAGTTCAACGTGTTGTTTATCTTGCTGATGATACTACTTTTCAAGTAAAGGGTATTGGAGACTTATATCTTGGTACCTTATCTTCTTCCACTCGAATTTTGCGAGGAGTATTACATGTACCAGATCTTCAACGTAATCTTCTTTCAGTTGCTAGACTTGTTGATCTTGGTCTGTTTGTTGGATTTGATCATACCAAATGCCGAATTGAAAAAGATGGACAGACTATAGCCACTGCTCCTCGAAATGGTAATTTGTTTGAACTCTCTCTCAACGATTCTGTAGCAAATGTTGTCACTGCTCCAGGTGATCATGATTGCAAAGTATGGCATCACCGTTTTGTTCATGCTGATTTCTCAAAACTCCTTGATCTTCAACGTCGTGATCTTGTTCATGGCATGGATCTTAAAGCCCATCCTCATATGGGACTTTGTGAATTTTGTGCTCTTGGGAAACACAATCGCAAACCCTTTCCTCTTTCAAATACAACTCATTCTCATGCCATATTGGATCTTGTTCATACTGATATATGTGGACCTCTACCTTCTTCGAGATCACAATATTGCTACTTCATTACTTTCATTGATGATTTCTCAAGGTATACGACTGTATTTCTACTTAGACAAAAATCTGAAGCCTTATTTGTTTTCAAACAATTCCACAAGGCTGCGGAACTTCAAACTGGTCGTCGCCTTAAGAAGCTTCGTAGTGACAATGGAGGCGAATATGTTTCTCGAGAGTTTGTGAGTTACTGTGCTGACAGTGGAATTCATCATGAACACACTATTCCATATTCGCCTCAACAGAACGGTGTTGCTAAACGAAAGAATCACACTATTCTCAATGTTGTAAGATGTATGCTGATTCATTCTGGCTTATCTCGTGTTTTTTGGGCTGAAGCTACTTTGACAGCAGTATTTATTCAAAATCATCTTCCTACTACTGCACCCTCTGGTAAGATACCCATCACAGCATGGATAGGTGACATTCCTTCTGTATCTCATTTTCGAACCTTTGGATGTATTTCTTATATTCATGTTCCCAAAGAAACACGCACAAAGCTTGATGCTCCTGGTCTTAAAGTTATTTTTATTGGATATTTTGACACTTCCAAATGCTACAAATTCTATGACCCTTCCTCCAAGAAAGTAATTGTGAATCGTGATGCTACTTTGAACGAACAGCTTATGGGAGGCTCATGGTCCATGGATGATTCTGATGATACTAAATCATTGCTTCAAGCTTTTCCATTTCTTTCAGAAGATGAAACTCTTCCTATAGAGCAACTTTCCTCTTCACAACCATCCATTCCGAATGTCGCCAATGATGATATTGATATTTTTGTTGATCTCCCTATTGATTTTGAACATGGCTCATGTCATGTTTATGATGACGATATTGCTGATAATGCTTTTTCTACTTCGGAAGATCCCATTACTTATGATGAAGCTATCTCTTCACCACAAAAGGATCAATGGCAAGAGGCTATGGAAGCAGAGTATGATTCTCTTATCTCTAAAGGTACATGGATACTAACTGAATTACGTCCTGGTCGTACAACTATTAAATGTAAGTGGGTGTATAAGACAAAAGTAAAAGCAGATGGATATTTTGACAAGTTCAAGGCGCGTTTAGTTGCAAAAGGTTATTCCCAAGTAGCTGGTGTTGATTATCAAGAGACTTTTTCACCAGTTGTTTGCATTACAAGTGTTCGAGTTTTATTGGCATTTGCTGTTCAATTTGATTTAGAAGCTCATCAAATGGATGTGCGAACTGCTTTTCTTAATGGTGACTTGGAAGAGGAAATTTATATGGAACAACCAGAAGGGTTTGTTATTCCAGGTAGAGAAGACCTTGTTGCTCAACTCCATAAGGCACTATATGGTCTCAAACAAGCTTCGCGACCCTTGTATACAAAATTTGATCTTTTTCTCACCTCTAAAGGATTCATCTCTTGCTCGTTAGACCCCAACTTATACATAAAACGCCAAGGTAGCAGTTTTGTGATTCTTGCTCTTTATGTGGATGATACCATCCTTGTTTCCAATGATTTGGGATTTCTTCAGCAAGTGAAAAAGTTATTGTCTTCTGCATTTGATATGGTGGATCTTGGAGAGATTCAATCGTGTCTTGGCATTCAAATCCAACGGAACCATACAAAAGGTATTTTATTCCTTCGACAGTCAAAGTTTATTGCAGATACTATTCAAAAATTTGGTATGGAATCTGCACATTCCGCCAACACACCTTGTCTTGCAAGCTCTACGAAGAACACTTCTGACAATGGCGGTCAACTTGTCACAAATCAACCTTATGCTAACTTGATTGGATGTCTTCAGTTTGTTGGCATGAACACTCGACCTGATATTCTGTTTGCTGCTAATTATCTTGGACAACATCTTGCATGTCCTTCTCTTAAGCATTGGTCTGCTGCAAAGCGTGTGTTGAAATACTTGAAAGGCACTACAGATTTTGGTTTAGTCTATCGACGACAACTCACATCGGATTCTATGCAATCTCTTTCTCTTTTGGGTTACACAGATGCAGACTGGGCAAGCTCACATTTATCTATGCGATCTACTAGTGGAAATTGCTTCTTTATGAATGGTTGTCTTGTTTCTTGGACTAGCAAGAAACAACGTTGTGTTGCAGTTTCTACGACTGAGTCAGAATATGTTGCGGCATCACTTGCAGCTCATGAGTTGATTTGGCTTCGACAAATGCTGGTTGATATTGGTCACTCTCCTCTTTCTAGCACACCCTTGCGGTGTGACAACCAAAGTGCTATTAGTCTTGCAAAAGACTATGTTCAACATAATAAGTCAAAGCACATTGCTGTCCATTATCATTATGTCAGGTATGAAGTACGCAAAGGAACCATTATGGTTGAACACTGTCCAAGTGACCAGATGATTGCAGACATTTTGACCAAAGGTCTCAATGAGTCACGTTTCATCCTCTTGCGCTCGGAGCTTGGAGTTGCTTCGACCTCACTCTTTCTAGATTAGCTTCTTTGCTATTGTAATAGCTTTTTACATATGACATTGTAATCTTTTAGGTACCATGCACTATGCACACTCCACATTTGCACATTGTGATCTCTAAGTCACTTGAATATTTGTACATAGATGCACAATTCACTTTCACATCATCATCGCTGGTTCATATTTTCACATTGTATAGGGGCTTGGGTTTTTCCCTTGAACTCCCCAAGGGTTTTTTCATCCAAAGCTAGAGACCTTTGTTTGAGTGGGGGTGTTGGAGCTATATGTGGCTCACTCTACTCAACTTGGTCTCACCTATATATTTGTATCTTGTCCTCAATATGAATCAGTCTTTGGGAGCGTATATGGTGTGTCTCTTGTCTCGTCACTCTCTCTTTCTCTCTACATCTCAACATGGTCTCACCTATATATTTGTATCTTGTCCTCAATATGAATCAGTCTTTGGGAGCGTATATGGTGTGTCTCTTGTCTCGTCTCTCTCTCTTTCTCTCTACATCTCAACAGGTGCCCCTAGGATAATATCCTGATGTTGGAGAGGAGAGATGGAGAAGTCTTCTTCGTCGACATAGATTTGGACATGAAGCCTCAACTTCCCAATCAAGGGAGTAACGGAGGCTTGTTGTCCCTTGAAAGCTACATCAGCTGTTACTATATCTCCCATCTCAAAAGCTTGAATGCCCAACTTGGTGGCCAACTCTATTGATATGAAGTTGAGAGTAGAGCCTGGGTCAAACAAGATGAAGGCATCATGCTCTCTTACCTTTCCCCACGCATAGGAAAGTGATGATCCTTTGTAATGAGCATCCTCTTTTGGAGCTTCAATGGTGGAAGCCCTAGGAGTCTCATTGCGAGTATTCTTCTTGGGGCAAGAACGATAGCCATGTCCTTGCTCCCCACACTGAAACACTTATGGTCCTTGCGAAAAGCTTCAAGCTCTTCAGGAGAGAGTTTGTTTTTACCTTTGTAAACACCCTTCTCCTTGGACCGATTGTTGTTGTTGTTATTGTTGTTGTTGGAAGTGCCTTGGGAATTATTTTGAGCATTGGATTTCCCCTTTGCATCATTTTTATCTTTATTTTCCATGGGCTTGACATTACGTCTAGCCCCTTGATGGAAATTGATGCGTGAAGAAACCATGGTGTGGTGGATTACTTCGGTAATGGTACCAGGCCATTGAGAGTTGATGTATTCGTCCATCTCTTCAGGTAATCCCGCACATAATTGTTTTCTTTGCTCGGCAAAGTATATCTTTTGAAAGACAGTAGCTTTGAGATGTAAATCCCAAAACTTGTCTACATACTTGTTGATATACTCATGAGAGAGAAGCTTTAAGCCGCGCCATTCGGTAAGAAATTTATCTTTAGTATCACTTGGAAGAAATTGCTTCATGATGGAAACTCGTAGAGTTTTCCATGTCTTTGGGGCTTCTCCATTGCCACAAAGGCTAGCCCACCATTGACGAGCAGATTTTTGGAAGTGCGTAGCTACATGGCGGGGTAGCTTGGAGGACTCTGTGAAGCCCTCATCCCCAAAGGCCGCATCAAATTGCTGGATGAAGGCCAACACTTTGTTGGTAGCACCAAAGGTGCCATCATAGGTGAGAAAAGAGATACTCTTTCCTCCCTCCTTGAACTTCTTTAGCTTTTGTGACCTTCGCCATAGAGGAAATGATTTGCGATGTCCTCCCCTCTTGTATTCTCTAGGAGAATAGCCATAACTTTCATCGGAAGAGGAGGAAGGTGAAGAAGAAGGAGAAGAGGGTGACCTCTTCCTAGCCCTTTTCTTCCTTTGTTTCCTCTCTTGCCTTTCAGAGTGATGAGGAGAAGGACTATGGGTTGCTCTTTTCCTCTTGGGAGGAGTAGGTGATCGTCTAGACCGCCGTCTTCGTGGAGCCACATCTTCAGAAGAACTTAGACTGTCATTGCTTTCTTTCTATTTGTATTCCTCCTCTCGAATGGGAGAGAGTCTTCTTTTGGGGGTCTCTTCAAGAGGCCTCCTAAGCTCTCTCTCCTCTGGGAGAGGAAGGGAAATTCCATAAGCACGAAGTTGTTGAGTAACTTCGGCTTGCAAAACAGGGTTGCCCATAGCTTGTTGCAACCTAGTGACGAGATAATTCACAAACATGGGAGCATTATCATTAGCACCTTCATGTGCAAAATCAAAGCTATCAATGTTTATTCTACTCTCTTGATTATTGTCAGCCATGTTAACAAAATTTATCTTTATACTTAGTGTATGCTTTGGCAATACAAAACCTTAGTTTTCACTCCTCTTAGCCTTTGAAAATCGACTCTTAAGTATCTACAGCCACCGCTCAAAGTGGTTAATTATAGAGAGTAGAGGAGTAGGTCTAACATAGGAGAGTTGCCAAGGGCTAGCTCCTTTCGGACTTCTTATGGCTCAATAATGGTAAAGCCGTAGGCAAGTCTAAAATGACTCCATTATTAAGTCCAAAGCTCCCGAGGTGTGCACCATCCCCCACATAGTGGGCTTAACAAAACCGATATTAGATCCCTGTGCGCTCCTTGCCGCACTGTCAAAGCAAGGCACTTGCCAATACACCGTGTGCGAGCCACAAACGGCTCCAAGCACACAACAAGCCTAAACTAGCAAGCTCAAGAAAACAAAGGGTGTGTCACTCACCGCTCTACGCTCGCCTTCGTGGTGGATTCCTCGCCGCGATGAAGAAGAAGCTGCAGTCGTGCCGCGCTCAACCGCTTCGCCGCCGTCGTGCCTTCGTAATGCTCGATCGCACACACACTCTCCCTCTCCCTCTCTCTCTCACACACACACACACAAGGAGGTGAAGAAGAAGAAGATGGAGATGGAGCAAGAGCACTCTTCAATTGCACAAATGAGAGAATGAGTAAAAATTAGGTTTAGTTGGCTTTTATAGGAGCTCACCCCATTCACACTTGGGCGCCCATGCTTAACCAACTAATCCCTTGAATGTCCAAGTTAAAGTGCGCCTCTCATCGACGATCACTCTACCTTTCCCTATTGGACCGACAAGCCCGGTACCTGACTCTAAATAATACAACGTTTATAGATCATAGGGTGTCCGTGTGCCGTGAGGGTTAACATGCCCCCCTTCCTGATGTAGATTCCGTCCTCGGAAGCTATTGAGTTGAAGCTGGGTCGTCGAGGTGGAAGAGCATTTGAGATGAATGTCCTTAGCCTTCTTCAGTCACTGCAAAATCAAACAACATTGGCACAGTAATTGCATTCTCTTAAAAAGCATATGCAGTTTTAGGTAGAAAAATTGATTGGTAAAAGAATTTCAAACAATTTGTTAGCAATGAACATTAAATTGCAATGTAATCAAATGCATAAACAGATGTAAAGGCAAAAAATTAAACAAGTCTGGGGTCGCTAATTTGACGGTCGAAAGGCACTAGAGATCGAATATTAATACCATGGGTAAGCTTCTTAATTTTCTGTGGTCAATTAAGTTGTTTAATCGCGAGAGCCAAGTATTCATGTTCGAGGGCTGACTAGAGGCTATATCTAGAAAACTTTGTAGTTAAGCTACCATAAAAGGAATTTTTCATGAAATCATCGCCTGACTGATTACTTTTTCTTTGACCCCCCAAGGTCTTTTCACATTGATTCAATTATGATGTGTGTGCTTATTTTGTATGCCTTGGGTTTTTTGCTTTTCAAGGAAAAGCGCCCACGCTGGGAACCTCTAGGGCTCTAGTACCATAGGCGATACATGTGAGTGAAGTACCAAATCAAGATGAGATTTCTCTTCCAGCTTAAAATTTTACATTGTAGCACTTTGATTTTTTGCTTGTTCATGTTCAGCATTTTAATTTTGTAACTTTGGGGGGTCATATAACACTGTTACCCTCCCCAGGCTCATCACATTAGTAAACTCCCTTTATAATACTTAAGCTAAAGGTCACTAGTGTTAAGCCCACTAGAAAGCCCTAGTACATTTCATACAATGCTGCCTAAATCGGATTAAGAACCTAAGTAACCATTGCTTATTAGGAAGGCATTCCCCATGGTATTAAGAGAAGATCTCTAACACCTAACTTGGTCAAACTAGCTTAGTCGGACTGCTTGATTTTTAAACCTAGACAAGTGACTATGACAAAACATTACATTGAATTAAATGTTTGATACTAACCAATGCGCTGAATATTATGCTACCAATCACAATCAAAGCAGACAAACATGGATGCAAAAAGATAACGGCAATGCTAATGGACAAGAAACACCTGTTTGTGTTGATGGTCGTGCTTGATTTGAAGGTTCCATGAAGGTCCAAATCCTATTAATAGCAACAGGTTCCTGTACACACTAGGAAACAAAAGGAATACCTCCAGGAGGCACATCAGTGGGAAAAGAGAACTTCGCTAATCACGCAACTCTAAAACAGAAACACTCCTATCGTACTAATCTTACCTACCCTCCATCACTCAAGTGATGAGGATCAAAGGTGTTTTATGGCATAGGTTTCTATTTCACTGTACCAGATGTGACATGTGTAGGTCTGAGTCAATGTTTTGACTTTTAATGTGCATACTCGCTTGCTAATTTCTCTTGCTCTTTATTTTTTTGTTTTTTGTGAGTATAAAGCTTTATATGTACATTCCCTAAGATTGGAATTGAGAGGTCAGGGAAAAAGGTTGAGAGGGAAACAAATGAATGATGACTGTCAGAAAACACTCCCCCCTTCCTTGGGTAGATCACACCGTTTGAAATGAGCTTGTCACCCTTTGAAACCAATTGTTCCAGTTGGTAATAGGTGAGGATTTTTGCCAGTAGTTTTCTATTACCCTAGGTGCCTCGTCAAGTTGCAACGGTGGTAAGGTACTCTCCCAGGATCGAACTTGAAGTGGTTCATTAGGTGATTCTTGAACACTGGGAGGTGTGGATTCTTTTGTAGCTTCATGGAGGTCCACTACTATAGATGGAGGCTGTGTAGAAGCTTTTACCTCTATGGATGTATTACATGAGGAGCTAGAATCTTCATGGGACTCCCCCCTTCCTGAGCTAGGTGGAACAAATCGTTCTTTCTTTGGTACCCAAACTAGCTCGGGAGCGGGTGTGTAGCATTCTGTGATTTTTTTCTTTCCACGATCATTGATTCGTTTTGGAGCTACGGGATTGGGCTCACTTGGGTCAGGTGATAGGTAAGAGCACAATCTACGTTTTGGCACCCAGATTTGATCATTTCCTTGATAGTAGCCTTGGGCTTCCAATAGTCGTTTAGGGATCCATCGCAACATCTTCTTACTTTTCTTGGAGCGAGTGGTACATTTCTTACAAGACTTCTGTTTTTTAGCACTAGCTATGGTCACTAAAGAAGCTTTAGGGACCCACTTGTATGTTTTCTTCGTTACATTAGGATGAGTCTTGTCAGAAGCGATATGCATTGCTTGTAGCATATTTAAGGGTATAGGCATTTCATCCCCCTCAGGTGTTACCCAGGTCGTCCCCCTATTTCCCCAAGTGTCTATGGTTGATGCTAGGTGGACCCAATCCACATTGTCTGATTCCGTCATACCCGGTAACACATCCATGTAAGGAGAATCTTGGCCAATGTCTGTATCCTTCTTACAAGTGTAACAATATTGTAGTGGGGCCGAGTGAACTGTGGTGTCAGAGCGATGATCAATAATGGTTTTACTCCCTAAGGGGTGTACCTTACCAGTCACCAAATCCACTCTAAGGACAGAGTCTTGGAATTGCAAATAGACATGATTTTTAGACCAATCGTGAACCATTTGTGCTTCCCTCATGAATGGTCGTCCTAAAATCATTTCATATGACATAAGGTGTTCAGAGAAATCCATTACAATGAACGTATGTCGTACCTTGTGTCCTAGAACTTTGATCTTAAGATCCTTGAGCATCCCCATAGGTTTGGCTATGGTACCATTTGCCATCTTTACCACAATGTTAGTAACATTGAGGCGGGGTTTTCCCATGGATTCCCAACAATCTTTTGTAACGATGCTAACTCCCGCACCACCATCAAGAATTCCCTTTATAGTTAATCCCTTGGTAGTGATGGGTAGGGTCGCATTAGACTCGTCACCTTCAAAATACTGCCCTAATTCGTTAATGGGTACCTCGATCACAGACTCGTGTCCATCTAAGTCAAGTGATTGCACATGATTTTCCTCATCAATCATAATCGAGTCAGGCCTATTTGGTTGCACAAACTGCGGTAATCCCGTTCGTAGCTCTCCGTTAAGGAATGCTCGAAGTGCAAGGAATAACTCAGGATCTCCATACAGCTTTGCTATGATCGTGGTTCGGACCTCAGAGGACATGAAGTCCACTAGTTTGGCAACATTCATTGGCGTTTTGCAGGGTGTAGGTCCTTGACTAAGAACTGGTGAGGATGGAATCTCATATTCCTCAATGGGATCAGGTATTCCTTCGTTAAACATCCTTTCCAACAAGAAAGGTGTATGCTCACTTTCTGATGTCCCGTCCTCACTCCCTTCTTGGATGATACTAGATATGGCTAACGGTCTATGGTTCATGTGGGGTGGATGAACTTGCGTGGGAAACACTGTGTCATGAATTTTGATATGCATGGGTTCTGGTTCTAGTTTCCTTTGAGTCTCCTCCACTAAACCTCTTAGATGTTTCACCTGCTTAATCTCGTCTACAGGGTTTGGGTACGTCCCAATCTTCTTTTTACGATTCTTCCCTTTTTGCCCCTGCGGTTTATCTTGGGGGTCTTGGATTGGATTTGGAAACACTTGTGGTGTTTTCAGAGGCTCTTTATGGTTTTCTCTTATTCGGTTTTCATTTGGTTCCATGTTACGGTTTTCTTTGTCGGTCTTTCCCTTTGTGGTATTGGTTCTAGTCTCCATTGTCTCGACTGAATCTGAATCATCCTCGAGGTCATTCATATACACGGGGTCATCTCCTGTTCCTATGTTTGTTTTGGAACTTGGCTTTGAATTTTCCGTATTCTGCGACTTCTTCCTTCGTGTCTTCTTTTTCTTTGCTTGGATAATTGACGCGGTATCTCTCTCTTCGAGGATATGTCCTGGCCCTTGAAGCATGGACCGTGTAATCGCATAAGCGGGTGCGACGGGTGGTATTGGCGACGTCACACTAGCAATTTCGACCAAATTCAGGGGTGTGATTTTAGGCGCATTTGGGTTATAGGGGCATTGGGCAATCAAGTGATCTATGCCACAACGATTACATGTGAGTATTGGCATTGCAGACGTGCTCCCTTGATTCACTTGCATCTGTGTAGCATTCTTTTGCAGCCGAATAGGGCACTCCGCTACTCGATGTGGTCCACCACACTCGTAGCATTGAAGAGGTGGCCTCCTAGCCTGGGTGTTGATATTTTGACCTCTGGATACGAGAGCAGCAGCTTGATAAACCGGCTTGACTTGTCCCCAACAATCTTCCATGTAGTATATAGGACATTCTTCCAATGTATCAAGTCCGTAGGCAATACTAGTGTCTATTTCCTCCTCACAGCCATCTGCATAAGCATTTGATGGCTCGCAACCCACTTGGTTCATAGGGGCGACTCTTGGATGCGGGGGCTGCGGTCCTAGCACAGGAGGTGGTAGCGGTGTAGCTTGTACAACATTTTGAGATCTAGGGACCATGTGTTGCGGTAGTTGCTCAACAGGTGGAGTAGGCATCAATACAGGAGCTCGAGGCGCATTCGTCTAGGCTACAGGTGGTCTATTTGCCATCATACGTTTGATCATTAAACAATCCTTAGCTTGGTGACCATACCTACCACATTCGTTGCAAGTTCCATTAAATTTTACTCTAAACGTAGGGCACTCACTAGTGCTATGTGGACCTAAGCAAATGGAACACCATTGTTGCTCCCTTCTTGGATACATGTGACTATTTTGAGGGGGTCGATTATCCTTAAGAGACTCTTGGATTGCCTTGGTGAGGTCTGTCAAGAATGTCTCAAATACCTTTGGCTCATTGGCAATGGGCTTTGCAGTCATGGGTTCATACTCAATGGCTTGTGAGCTAGTGGATCTCGTGTCAGTAGACACCCTCATGCCTGCTATCATCAAGTTGTCCTCTAATTGGATTGCATTGGCAGTGACATCTTCCCAGGTTGTGATACCTCTAATCACTAGTCCATTATAGATTCCTTCATTCCTCAACCCTCGAATGAATCGATTAAGCAGTTGGTTATTGTTGAAGCGCTCATTTACAGGGCAACGAGAGTTTAAGTGCTTTAGACGACTAATGAAGTCCCTTACTGACTCTCCTTCCTTACGTTCGCCCTTCTGTAGCTGAGATGCTACACCCCAAAGCACACCTTCTCGTATGTACTCCTTTAGAAACAACCTTCGAAGGGTAGGGTAGATTGTTTTCTCGTCCACCCTTAGGGTCCTATACCAATCTCCAGCCTTCCCACTTAATGTCAAGCTTAAGGCATTGCACTTATGTAGTTCGTTGCGTTCCCCTAAGGAATCACATACTTGTTCAAACACTTCAATGTGTTTCCTAGCATCTTCGTCCCCATTGAATTTTTGCGTGAGTTTGGCAATTTGTACTGCCTTACTTCTAGGCTCTCTATCAGATGCATGACGCATATTTTCCGCGATAGATCGACCTATGGTTTGAGAAAACGCTGCCAAGTCACCTATGTGAGGAGGCAGGGCCGGTGGAGGTACTCTTGGAATCATATGTGGGAGAGGGATGGGTACCGGTCTTGGCATATGTGTAGATGATGCAGGATATGGAACATAACCGGGCATAGGTCCACTCGGATAAGAGCTAGGGAGCGGCACTCGAGGAGCATAAGCAAGTGGTACAATTGGAGGTGTGGGGGCCATGTGTGCATAAGGGGCTAGAGGCACATACGCTCGAGGCCCCATATTAGGTACTACGACACTAGGTAGTGGCACTGCGCTAACCGTAGATGTCATCGGTACATTCTTTGTCAGGCTTATCCCTAGAGTGAGCACTGTGTTTTCCTTGATAGAGGGTTGAGCCAAGTTAGGGAAGCTAAAGTTTTCGCTCGGAGGCTCAGATTGCATAGAGACCCCAGGTGAAATGACGTAAGATGGGTCCATGGGACTCATTAGAGGAGTCTCCATTTGTGATAGAGTAGGCTGTTGAGCCTTGCTCGTATCCAGAAATCTCATGGGGCCAGTTGAGAGTATATTTACCCCTCGGTTTTGCCTTTCTGATTGAATAATGCCATGGATAACATTACAGATCATTTTCTGTTGATCTTCGATGCTCGTGGCACTAGAGGTGGATTGTACAATCTCTATCCATCCTACATGGTAGGCGTGGCCAGAGTGTAGATCCGTCAACACCTCAGTGTGGAGGTCGTATGTCCAATGATCATTAATGAACAATCCTTCTAGAGTCGACGTGTTAACGGTTTCTTGTGAGGTAGAAGCAATGTTGCTCCCCGTGGTTTTACTTGTCAGCAACGGTACTCTAAAGGGAACTTCTGAAGGAGGCAGCTCAACAGGGCCTTCTTGGTAAGAAGTTGGTAGGATATCCACATGGACACTCTTTGGGGGTGTGGGGTCCACGTGCGATGTGAAAGGAGATTCCATTTCCCCACCCCCTTCGTGTGCTTCATTTGCATCAGGTTCCGAGCGAGTAGCTCTACCTAATGTTTCCATGAAACGGCTAAACATACTAGTACTAGGCTGTGGAGCTTCGGGAGGTGCATGGCCTTCTCTCTCAGTGTTTTGGGTAGGGTATGCTTCCATGATTTCTGAGTCGGAGGAGGAATCACTAGCGGCTATTTTAGGGTCTTGGGTGGTGCTACCTTGTGTCCCCGCTGAGGGTCTAGAGCTTATCGTGGATGGGTAATGGGTATCCGTATGAACAGAGGCACCCTCAATATGATCGTGTTCTAGCACCCGCCCAGAGCGTAAGTGTATGTGCTTTTGATACCCTAAGGTGTCAAAAAGCTGCTCTAGGAGGCCTTGTGACTAGTTTTTAGCGTGTTTTTTGTTTGTTTTTTTGCTAGGTTTTTTAGAGCGTGTCGTGGAATGGGCCGTGTGATAGCTCAAAATGAGCGTATCGGTCAGAGGGTCGTGCCGTGCTTTACAGCCCTCCGTTTGGTCACTCTATGCCCTCGGAATCCCTAAAACTGTCAATTTCTAGTAGGGAACTAGGCCCAAACTAGAAAGTCTAAGGGTGCAAGTGGGAAGAGAAAGGAGAGTGGAGGACTTGTCCCACATGCTCTCATTCTCTCTTGAGGGAGTAGGGTATATATATATGAGTGAGTCTAGTATATATCATAAGACTGAGGACTGAGGCCTGGGCCTGGGCTTGGGCTTGGGCTTGGGAAAATGAACCCGATCCCGATCTACCTTTTATACAAACCAACCCGTCCGTTTTAAGAGTCACGTTTTGTATTTTCGAAAAATTTAGCCGCCCGCTCGCTCGCGTTTTTAATTTCTGATTTTTTTTTTTAAAATAATTTTTTTCCAGTTTTTTTTTTTCTTTTTGGTGCAGAAAATACAGAAATTGAAAACGCAGATATGCAGATATTGCAGAAAACGCAGAAATTGAAAAAACGAAGATGCGCAGAAATGCAGATATTGCAGGAAAAAACGCAGAAATTGCAGAAAAAAACGCAGAAATTGCAGAAAATGCAGAAATTGCAGAAAATTAAAAAAACGCAGAAATGCAGAAAATTGCAGAAATTGAAAATGCCGAACTTGAAAATGCAGAAATTGCGGAAATTGAAAAAACGCAGACAATAGCAGAAATTGAAACTTGACAGCAAATGCAGAAAACGCAAAAAACAAAAATCTCCACACACTCCTTCCCTGCCTTTCCTATGATAGAAATTGCACCACAAGGAAGCGTAAAGTGCTAACCGAGCTTAGTGTAGGGCATATCCCCGGCAGCGGCGCCAAAAATGTGCGCTCCTTGCTGCACTGTCGAAGCAAGGGACTTGCCAATACACCGTGTGCGAGCCACAAACGGCTCCAAGCACACAACAAGCCTAAACTAGCAAGCTCAAGAAAACAAAGGGTGTGTCACTCACCGCTCTACGCTCGCCTTCGTGGTGGATTCCTCGCCGCGATGAATCGTGCCGCGCTCAACCGCTTCGCCGCCGTGGTGCCTTCGTAATGCTCGATCGCACACACACTCTCCCTCTCTCTCTCTCTCACACACACACACACACAAGGAGGTGAAGAAGAAGAAGATGGAGATGGAGCAAGAGCACTCTTCAATTGCACAAATGAGAGAATGAGTAAAAATTAGGTTTAGTTGGCTTTTATAGGAGCTCACCCCATTCACACTTGGGCGCCCATGCTTAACCAACTAATCCCTTGAATGTCCAAGTTAAAGTGCGCCTCTCATCGACGATCACTCTACCTTTCCCTATTGGACCGACAAGCCCGGTACCTGACTCTAAATAATACAACGTTTATAGATCATAGGGTGTCCGTGTGCCGTGAGGGTTAACAATCCCAGTTCCACTTACTCTATTATAATTAACAACATCAACCATTTATAGGCTATTTAAGGACCTCTCTTCTTAAGCAAGAAAAGAGAAACCAAATGCTCTGATACCAATGTAATGGAATTTTCCTATTCAATTTGAGAGTAGCGGAATTTAATGAGAGTACTTTCAAGAAATGATTTTGTGAGCATAGCAGGTTGACATAATTGAAGATAGCAACATATTCATAGCAATTAGTTAACTTGGCATAGACAATACTTTTGCAAGAGAGAGAATTTAGAGAACATGACAACAGTTGAGGACCGGATTTATGTGGAGCCGGTCCCCCCTCCAATAGGCATTTGTATTATGATTTCTCCCATAAAGAGAGACTTGTTACAATACATTCTTTGTGTTCCTTGTGACCTAGGTGAAGCAATGAAGATGGAAAGCTTCATGCATCATCATCATAGCATAACCTAAACTTGAAGAAAGATTTAACTATACCAAGCCTCAGTTTCAAGACCTCAAACACCTTCAAAGGTGGAGAGAGCTAGCAGGGAATGAGGGTAGGGAAGAGGAAGAAGAAACATTTCATACGAGAAAGAGCTAGTTCCTCACTTATCGTAACTCTTGTGCTAGCATACATAATAGCATAGTAATGAATAAGAAATAGATGGCAAGCTCAAGCATTGAATCATGGCTCTTGGATGGATTTTCACTCCATAGCCAAGAGTGTTGGTGTAGGCTCTCAACCTCTACTTTCCTGGAGAAAGAGAGGGAGCTCTTGCACTTTTCATAGTACAAAATGAGAGTGTTTGTGAGTGTGTGTGGGTGAGTATACCCCCTAAGCACCCCCCTAGCTTGCTTGGGTCGACCCCCCCTTGTATCTCATGCTTGAAGCTCATTGGACCCCTCCAAGCCTAGCCAATCACAAGCAGAAGCCATTATGAGCAACAGGGATAGCCTTGGGACAAGTGTCCCCCTTTCCCCTTTGAGAGAGAGGACTTGATAAATAAAAAATAAATTAATTAAAATTTCCTTTATTATCATTGGACCCCTTGGGTGGACAACCAATAGGTTTTAGGCACACCATGAGGGCAACATAAGGAGGAACTTGACAAGTGTCCTTGCTGCCTCTTCAAGCTGGGGCTTCCCTTGTGTGTGTGTGTGTGTGTGTTCTCTCTCATCGCCCCCCCCTTGTAGGCTCGCCCCCCCTCCCTGTAGGGATCTTTTTGACTTTCGATGAGCAAGCCCCTTAGTCATCAAGCATGACTAAGCACTTGAAGTAGGGGGTGTTCCCACAAGCATCTCAGGCAAGCTTCTCAAGGCACCTCAAGCACCTTTATCATGCACCAAGTCAAGCACCTCAATCATGGAGCCATTCAAGAACCTCAAGCATCTTAATCAATCATCTCAAGCATGACAAGCACCTCAAGAAGGACAAGCACCTCAAGCACGACAAGCACCTCGAGTTTGGGCCGGGTTCCCACCTCAAGCTCAGCCCTAGCTTACCTAAGGTCAAAGGACTTTTACACACATTATTGGAGGTCTTCAATGAAGCTAACCCTAAGGTCTTATGCTCCATTGGTTAGCCTTTCTCTTGATAGACCATCTCCCGTTTGGGCCCCTTTACTATTGGCCCCGTGTTGAGATAGATCTACAAGCACATATCTATATCTTAACACTTGTTTCCGTTTATTCTCCCACATTAGCTGATCAATTTAATATGAGAAAATCATTTGGGTTGGTTAGATCTTATATTTTACACACACTATTGTAGGTCTTCAATGAATCTAACCCTAAGGTCTTATGCTCCATTGGTTAGCCTTGCTCTTGATAGACCATCTCCCATTTGGGCCCCTTTACTATTGGCCCCTGTTGAGATAGATCCATAAGCACATATCTATATCTTAATACTTGTTCTCGTTTATTCTCCCACATTAAGTGATCAATTTAATATGAGAAAATCATTTGGGTTGGTTAGATATTAGATTTTATGACAGATCTCATCTTTGGATTTCCCAATTATATCCATGGAAATACATGAATATGGTTGATAGGTTTAGCAAGTATGCACACTTTATTCCTGTCAAAAAGACTTTTAAGGAACACCAAATGGCAACTATCTTCATATCATAGATTTTCAAACACCATGGATTGCCAACATCCATCGCGTCAGATAGAGATCCCAGAATGACTAGTAATTTTTGGAAAGGTCTCTTTGAAAAACTAGGTACAATGTTGACTTTATCTTTGGCCTATCACCCACAAACGGATGGCCAAAGTGAGTTTTCAATCTTATGATACTTGATCTACTAAAGACCTATGTTACCAATTTAGATCAACGCTCACAATGGGAAAAGTACCTACCTCTTGTAGAGTTTGCATACAATAATACTCTACATACTTTTATGACATAATTTTATCAAAAAAGCACCTTTTGAAATCATTGAGGGAAGACCTAAAAGTCCCTTGATACTTAAAGTACATGGGAAGATCTTCGTTGTTGTTGATGAGTATAGCCGAGACCTACAAGAATATTTTAAAAGATTAAGGAGGCTATATCCATATCTCAACAAAGGCAAAAAGTTGTTGCTGGGAAGCATGGAAAGGGCCTTAAGGCTCAAAGAAAATGATTGGGACTTACTTAAGTTTCACAAGGCTCGATTGACGCAAACAACGGGCAAAAATCCTACGGGCCATTAAAAGTATTATGCTAGATTAGCAAAAAGATACTATGGTCCTTTCCAAATCTTGATCAACTCAAGTTTCCCAACCATTGAATCATACACAATTATTTTCATGTGAGCCTACTTAATTCCATCAAAGCAAAGCCACCAAGTGAACCAATTATTGAAGACCCTCCCAAAATTGAAGACCAAAAAGAGATGCTACAACATGAACCTATCCTTTGGCATGAAGACAAGGTACTATGACATGGTATGATTATCCGATGGTATCTTATTAAGCTCAAAAAATATCCTTTTGAAGATTCTAGATGGATGCAAAGAATACAACTTAAGGATAGTATGAACCTTGTCAATGCTTACAATACTACAATAGAGTATAGAAATTTCTTTCAAATGGTTAATGTTTTTGTCTTATAAGACTAACTCTCTTTTTATTGCTCACAAATTTAAGTAGTATGCATACTTGGAATCATATTTGTGATGACAAAGTCTCTCAAACACCAAGTATAATTTGTCACTCTACTTGGTAGAATAAAATGGACTAAAGAGTAGACATGCTTGCGGAAGCTATGTCTCCCAAGTACGAAATGGATTACTCATCCATCTTCGAACGATGTCATAGGTTAAAAAGGGATCCTCTACCCGCTAAGAAACATTGACTAATGACTAAGTCTTTTTCTCTTCTACCTCATAGTCGAGGAAAACTATGATTTCAAGAGAGATGCAATGTCATGAAAATCTAATATCTAACTAGCTCCAAATGATTTTCTCATATGAAATTGATCATTTAATGTGGGAGAATAGATGGGAACAAGTTCTTTTGGGTCTATCTCGAAACAGGGCCGATGGTAAAGGGGCCCAAATGGGTGATGATTTGTCAAAGAGTAAGGTAAGATAATGGAGCTTAAAGAACTTAGGGTTAGCTTCATTAAAGAGCTCCAAAGGTTAGTGTTAAAAGTACTTTGACTTAGGTAAGGTAGGGATGAGCATGAGGTGGGAACGCGGCTCATGCTTGAGGTGCTTGTTCTGCTTGATGATTAAGGTTCTTGAGGTGCTTGTCGTGCTTGATGACTAGGGTGCTTGAGGTGCTTGTTGTGCTTGACAACTCGGGATATTGAGATGCTTGTGGTAACATTACACAAGCTTGAGGTGCTCTGCCATGCTTGCTGACTAAGGTGCTTGAGGGTAAGTGTTCCACAAAGTCAACTATTATCCCTACAAGGAGGGGGCGAGCCGTACAATAGGGGGTAGAGAGAGAACAAACACACACTTACACAAGATAAGCTTGGTAGAAAGAAAGAATCTAGGACACTTGTCAAGATCCTATTCATGTTTCCTTGTGTCATGCCTAAAGCTTATTGGTTGGACGCCCAAGGGGTCCAATGATAAATTAGTTAATTTAACTACTTGTTTTAGCATTTAGCAAGTCCTCACTCTCAAAGGGGAAAGGGGGACACTTGTCCCAAGGCTACCCTTGTTTCTTGATATACCCTTGCATGTGATTGGCTAGGTTTGGAGAGGTCCAATGATCTTAAAGAATGAGCTAAAAGGGGGGCTTGACCAAAGAAAGCTAAGGGGTGTACTCTCACACAGACACTCTCATTGTGTGAAGTGCAAAGTGCAAGAGCTCCATCTTCTTCTCCACGCTAGTAGACATAAGGTGCGAGCCTATACCAATACTCTTGGCTATGGAATGCAAATCCAACCAAGAGCCATGCTTCAATGCTTAAGCTGGCCATATTCTCCATCTTTATTACTCTCTTATTATGTATGCTAGCAAGAAGAGTGATGATAAGTGAGGAATTATCTCTTTCTCCCATGGAATGTTTCTTCTTCCTCTTTCCTACCCTCATTCTCCGCTAGCTCTTACCACCTTCGAAGGTGTTTGAGGCCTTGGGACTGAGGCTTGGGATAATTAATGATTTTTGCAAAGTTTATGTTATGCTCATGATGCAGGAAGGTTTCCATGTTCATTGCATCACCCAGGTCACAAGGAACAGAAAGACTGTATTGTACCAAGTCTTTTTTGATGGGATAATCTATAATATGATTGCCTATCGGAGGGGGGAACGGCTACACATAAATCCGGTCCTCAACTGTTGTCATGTTCTCTAAACTCTCTCTCTTGCAAAAGTATTGTTTATGCCAAGTTAACTAAGTGATATGTTTATGTTGCTATCATGAATTAAGTTCAATCTCTATGATCACAAAGTAATCTCATATAAGTTCTTTATTTTCTAATTCCACTACTCTCAAAGTTCATAGGGCATTTCCATTACACCTCCTGAGCTCCTTGTTCTTCAGGCATGACCTTGTCCTTTTTCCTCTTTGCATATTGCTTGGCTCTTTGACGAGTTTTAGAAGTCCTTGACCTCCCAACCTTTGCTTCTTGGGTGACTTGAGCTCTATCCTCTACCGCCTTCCTCTTTGCCTCTCATGATGCTCATAAATTTTCCAAGTGACCTCTCTCGGCTTTGGCTCTCTGTCACTCCTCTTGCTCCCTCTGTCTTCTTTGTTCTCCTTGCATTCTTGGTGATTTCTTCCCAGCTGCTTGTTTCTTGTCCATCTCTTTCATTTTACTCCTTCTCTTGGACTCTCATGCTTTAGAAACCGGCTCTTCTCGTATTAATTTGATTGCCCATTTTTTGTATTGTGGTGTGGTTTCCACGGTTTCTTGAGCGCCAGGTGCTATGATAGTAGGCAAGGGCTCCAAAATTTTCAACGAGCCCGGTATTCCTCTTTGATTGCTCTTATTTCTTGTATAGTTGTCTGAAGAGATGCAATTGGTGGGGGATCCAATAGAGGTGTGTGGCTGGCATGATCAAGTGATGCAAGATTACCAAAAATCTCTTGCATGGTGGTTTAATCACCTGGATTTGATGTTTGGGGAGGTTGTTGGGCATCTAGAGAAGCTTGCCGTGTTGGGCTATCCACATGTGGTCGAGGATGTGGATTTTAAGCCACTGATTCTGCATGAGGTGCTTCCTACATATTTTCAGTGGTGTGAGTGGTTGTGGTGGCATTGATGTGCATAGTGGTCTACTTGTGTGGATTCTCCATGTGGTGCAACATATGAGTGTGTCCTTGTTTGTTCTCAAGAGAATCTTCTAGAATGTGCAAACAAGAAATAAACTTCAAGTTGTGAGTTTTGTATTATATAGTAAAACTTTTTTAATCCTAAAAACTCAATAATACTAATAGAAATTAAAAAAATAGATGAAACTTGACCCACGGGACCACCGATTGGGGCATCAACAAATCACTTGGCATTACAATGAATGTTTACACTAGAAGTGGTTAGTGTAAAAAATTTACTAGTTTTCCACCCAATGCAGCTCATTTTGTTCCCTTCTCTCCAAGCATTGTCAAAATCAATCTTTTTGCACTTCAAGCATGATATGATTGTGATCGCCTCACGTTAACCACTTTCTCTATTTTGCATTTCCAACATCTTTGCACTCTAGTCTTCTTCCTCTATACAACATTTCTCTTTTTCCCTCCACCTCTATACCATGTATTTTTAAAATACACTGCTTTTTCTTGATAGTGTGAGCGCTTCATTCCTAGTCTACTCCATGTACCCAATGAATCGTATGCGTCGAGAAAAATTAAACCATGTACAAAAAGAATGCCTTGAAAAAATATTAAACTTTAGTTCAAACATAGAAGTTTTTTAACTACAAAGATGGTGTTATGCCCACCATGTGATGTGTTATGTGTGTCTGCCCCAGGAATCCCCCACCATTTGTGTTGTGAAACTATTGATTACAAACTTTAAGGTGGATATCTCCACACAATTAACTTTATCTTTTCAAATAGACAAAAATATCACCTACATGCTGCCACACACGAGCACGCTTAATTCTTATGGTTGATCTTTTACCTTCGTAGGTGGTTATGTCAAACACTATTTTCCATAATTAAAGATCATTGGGAATTTGGCAGTAAGAATAGCCTGAAAGAAAATCCCTAGCTTTACTACCATCCATACATATTTTATTAGGATGATCCTTTTTACTTCTAGATGCCTTCTTGTCCTTTGATAACTCAACTGCACCCCCATGTAGACCAACACAGAATAGATTTAAATTCTCTTATGCACTCTTCTCTTCTTTATGCAGGATCCATATTCCAAGCATAACTAATATGGAGCATAAGCAGATTTTCAAGAGTTTGTAGATGGGCATGAAGGGTGCACACAAGCACATTTATCAATGGAATTGGTAAAATAGGATCCGAAGTTGAATCATCCATGTATCAATTAGGGGGTACACTCTGGTTACATCTTAGGATACCTTGGAGCCATTGTTGTAATGCTTTACCCACTTTTTGTGTAGTGAGCAAACCTTTTGCAGAGCTGACTCCAACTTTTCCACCCTTACCCTTACCACCCTTAGATTTGTTGGTCTTTGCACCCTTGCCCTCGATTCCCAATGAGACTTTACTCTAGAAATAATAAATTCATGGAGAGAGGGTTCATTGCACCTTGCTTGCACCCTAATATACCATTGAGAGTTTTCAAGTCTATTGCCAAATTCCACTCAACTTGGAATGTACCCATACTTGAAATTTGGCAATCGGTGTCCTTCCTGTTGTTTTTGAACGACATGAACGATTGGGGTGTGATTGAAATACCATTTCAAGGACTCATGTGTCTTGTGAAGGAGATGAAAATTTGCTAGCCAGCAAATATTCTTCTTTGATTCAACACATAAACAAGTGTGTCCCTACTCATTGCCATTAAGCTCAACATCGACTCCCACCAAGGCCTAGCCATTGACCTTTGACAATCTCCCACTCAAGCTTCATTACAAATATAGATTTTCCGTCATACTCTTGATGTGTCAACCCATAAAATCTAATCATGGACTCTTGGAGCTTCAACAAGTCAACATACACATTGTTGAACATGTTCTGATGGAAGGATTTGTTTTCTTGTAATGTCATGGTATCCTCCCCATATTGAAATCCACCCAAAAAACTTGCAACTTCATTATTGGTGCAACTTTTTGCAATGCTATTGACACTCTAGGGTATTGGAAGCAACCTAGCCAAACCTTTTTCCCTGTGAATTAGTGTGACAATTTTGTAGAAAACTTTGTAGGACTTGAAACTCATTCCTGTACTACCGCACACCTCCATCATTTTCCAAGGCAACAGAATTCTCTTTAGCTCACTCAAATACTTCTGGCACAAAACATTAGCAATGCACCATTGGATGGATCATCCAATAGCTCCACCAACTCCTTTGGCTTGATGATATGGGCGTCTAGCTGTTTGAGCATCAAAATTGATTTACATCATCATCCAAGCCAGGTTCTTGTATATTGAAATAATATTACAATAATCTGCAAAAATATATAGGAAATTATAAGCTTGTATTTGTATTATTACCGCGTTTGATGGATATGTTTCTTTTGAGCTCCACCATTTCAAGAGAGCGTTGACATCGTGTGTGTGTCTTGCACTTACAAATGTGATAGCCCAATGGAATGTGTGTAAGATGCTCAATTCATCGGTGCATATACAATGTGCAATGTGCTGTAAATGAACGTAATTGTCTAGCTAACGCTCTTTCTATCATAAAATCTAATATCTAACCAACCCAAATGATTTTCTCATATTAAAACTCATCACTTAATTTGGGAGAATAAACACGAAGAAGGGTTAAGATATAGACATGTGCTTATAGAACTATCTCAACACGGGCCCAATGGTAAAGGGGCGCAAACAAGAGATGGTATATCAAAGAGCAAGGCTAAAAAATGGAGCATAAAACCTTAGGGTTAGCTTCATTGCAGACCTCCAATAATGTGTGTAAAATTCCTTTGACCTTGGGTAGGATAGGGCTGAGCTTGAGGTGGGATCCCGGTCCAAGCTTGAGGTGCTTGTCATGCTTGAGATACTAGGCCCAACCTAATATTAAAGTGCTTAAGGGCCAAGCTGGTGGTGGGAACTGGGCCTAAGAATGAGGGTCTTGAGGTGTCAAGAAGTCAAATCCAATCCCTACAAGGATGGGGAAATCCCTACAAGAGGACAGATGACAGAGAACACCCACACACTCACACACGGCATGTTTGGTACAAAGAACACAAAAGGGACACCTATCAAGTTCCTCCTCATGTTGCCATGTCGTGCCTAAAGCCCATTGGTTGGACTCCCAAGGGGTCCAATGATAAATTAGTTAATTTAACTAATTGTTTTAGCATTTAGCAAGTCCTCTCTCTCAAAGGGGAAAGGGGGACACTTGTCCCAAGGCTACCCTTTTTTCTTGATAAACCCTTGCATGTAATTGGCTAGGCCTGGAGAGGTCCAATGATCTTAAAGAATAAGCAAGAAGGAGGGGTTGACCAAAGAAAGTTAAGGGGTTGCTTGAGGGGTATACTCCCCCACACACACTCACACACACTATCATTGTGCATCGTGCAAAGGGCAAGAGGTCCCTCTCCTTATCCAAGCAAGTAGAGGTTGAGAGCCTACACCAACACTCTTGGATATGGAGTGCAAATACAACCAAGAGCCATGCTTCAATGCTTAAGCTTGCCATCTCCTCCATCTTCATTACTACGCTATTATCTATGCTAGCAAGAAGAGTTATGATAAGTGAGGAGTTAATTCTTTATCCTATAAAATGTTTCTTCTTCCTCTTCCCTACCCTCATTCCCTACTAGCTCTCTCCACCTTCGAAGTTGTTTGAGGTCTTGGGACTGAGGGTTGGGATAGTGAAAGCTTTATTCAAAGTTTATGCTATGCTTGTGATGCATGAAGCTTTCCATCTTCATTGCATCACCTAGGTCATAAGGAACACAAAGATTGTATTGTAACAAGTCTCTCTTAATGGGACAAACCATAATACAAATGTCTATTGGAGGGGGGACCGGTTCCACATAAATCCGGTCCTCAATTTTGTCAAGTTCTCTAAATTCTCTCTCTTGCAAAAATATTGTTCCCAAGTTAACTAATTGCTATGATTATGTTGCTATCTTGAATTATGTTCGCCCGCTATGCTCACAAAGTAATTTTTCAAAAGAACTCTCATTAATTTCTGCTACTCTCAAGTTAAATAGGCCGATTTCATTACACTTGCTCCATTTTTTGATGCTCTATTATTTTAGTAATCTTTGCGATCTCATTGTTCATCTGCTTTGTCTTTGACCATTGGCTTCCTCTTTGACTTATTGAATTTCTTTCAAGTATTTCTCTCGCAATGACGAATAGGCCACAAAGGGATGTTTTCTTTCTTCCCTTCCATTGATGAAACATGGATACAATCTCCAACAGTAGCCAAACAATCCGTTTCTCGTCTCCCATCTCCAATAAAACGGAGTAGCTCAGTGACATTACAAAATAGCCATGATGCATTGGTAATTGGATCGCCAGGGTAAATATGACCATCAATCTATAAGTTGATTGCCTTGGACCCAATGTTTTGTAATTGATCTGAAACATTGGAACTATATGTTCCAAGCTGCACAAAAACTTTCCTCCACTCCAAATCAATGTTTAATCGATATGGTTTTGTCCTATTAGTAATATCTTGCAGTGGTAGGGGACTGCATGACATTTATGTTAGGTAATCAATCAAATTAGAGAGAGAATATGTAATGATGATTGCTATAAGCAGGTGAACTTGGTTATGGAGGGAAGAAGTGGAGAGTAGTCAGAAATACGAGAAAAGGATCATGTTGTGGAGGGAAGAATGAGAGGTAGTAAAGCTCAATATCCTTTCAATTCAGATTGTTGATCATGGGTGTAGAGAGAGAAATGATGCTACACACAGAGGTTATGGAGCTTTCCATTTCTCTTACCTAGATTTGGACTTGGAGAAGCATGAGGGAGAGAGAGAGAGATAAAAAGAGAGAGGGAGTGGGAGAGAGAAAGACAATAAAATAAGAGAGTGGGAGAGAGAGAAAATTTGCAACCTTGGAGGATCTACACTTTCTATTCGAAGTAGGCAGCAAAGAACGTCCCCTCAATGATTGAGAGGGAGAAGTGACAAGAGAGAAAAGGGGGCGAGAGAGAGAGAGATAGAGATAGATAGATAGAGAGAGAGATAGAGAGAGAGAGAGAGAGAGAGAGAGAGAGAGAGAGAGAGAGAGAGAGAGAGAGAGAGAGAGTTGGCTCATGTTTTCAAGAGAGAATGCAATGAGAGAATGTGAAAAATCTTTCTTTTTATGAGGGGTTGAAAAGTACCTCCTTTAATGAGATCTAAGTGAGATAGAGTGTTTTTTTGTTAGAGAGAGAGGAGAGGGGTGGGAAAAGAAGATTTTAAAATTCACCACATCTCTTTTGGGTTACTAAATAGACTATTTTCAAATAGAAATGACATTGTTTTAAATCCCAATATAGCCCTTTTTGCCCCCTCTTTTAGGCTTGGCTTAAGCTTTAAAAAATTTCTTAAAATACCAAATATAGAGGCCCTCCTATACCCCATGCACTTCCTAATGACTTCAGAAGGCCGGGTTTAAGATTCTCCACACAAGGAAGAACATAACGAAGAGCTGCAATACGGTATGTACCAGCTATCACACTTATAAAAACAGAGGATATCAAAGAAACCAAGGAATCAACTCAAGCAACCATAGAAAAGGCTACAATACAAGCATCGCAAGGACCAACCATTAACGAACCAATGTCAAATCTAGCTACGGTAGGTATTATATCAAGATTAGTTGATGAGATGAAGAGAGAGATTATGTAGATAACACTCAAGTACAAATAAAGGCACAAATAAGTCTACCAGTGATAAGTATGAAGCAGGAGATGGACATTAGGGAAAGTTTGGACTTTGAAAGGGGCCCTATAAGGAGGTTTGACTTTTTCCTCTCTTGTCCAAAGTGGGAAACCTAGTGATGTACATAAATGCTTTGTCAAAACCCTATCAAGCAAAATATCATTAGGAAGATATTAGAAAGTAGGTTTTGAGTCCCCAAACTATGACAACATTGGAGTTGATTTGTAGAAGTTATCTCTTTCCCACTGAAGCTAAAATGTGGGGAGAGATTCCATTTATAAGACAGTTTGTCACATAAAAAAATAGAATCTTATAGAATATAAGGGATCTGATGGCATGCTATATATCAATGGATAGATCTCAATGAGTACATTCTGAATCGAAAAGTTCCAACAAGTTTTTATTTCATTTGTGAAAGTTTATTGTGCATCCATTTTGGACAAGAGGGAAAAATTCAAAGTCCTTGTAGGGCACATTTGAGAGTCCAAAATTTCCCTAATGCAAGATAGATTGAGAATAAGAAGTTGATCAAGATTAACACCAGACTAGTGGAGGATCTACAATGGAGAGATGCTAAGATAGAGCACATCATTGGAGAGTTTATAAAGTACAAACATCTCTGTTAGATAGAAGTAATGGACAGGGAGGTGCAAGAAAGTATATTCCAAAGTAACAAGCTAGTCTTAGAACAGAAACAAAATCAATATCAACAAGCTCATCAAAGCACCAAAGATTTATCCACACTAGCTCTTAAGTACTTATTCCAATTGAGGACCCCATGCTTATTCCTGCAAGTAGCTTTAAATAGAAGGAAGCATATAAGAAGTAGATTGCTGACTTGCAACAGGCAGGCCCTCAAAGTTTGATAGACAACGATAATAACTTTAGAAGAGGTGCTTCACAAAAAAACCAAATCCATGATAGATGAAGGGTAGAATAAAGATGACACCATCAGAATGCTCATGAAGGAGGTAGAGGAGTTGAGAAATCATCTCTCAAAGATAGATCAAATTTGGAACCTCCCTCCTAGAGAGCAACGACCCTTGGAGACAAGGCCATATTTTAACAATATAGAAGAAGATAATGAACAAGAACTTAAACATCCGGAGGCCTCGGTAGATGTGGGTACCTCAACTTAACTACACAAGATTCCCCTAGATTACTCTTATCTATTGGCTAGAGAGGGAGGTTTTAGCTAGGAACCTATTAGGAAATTGGCAGTACCTAAGTAAATATTAGATTAGTTTATTTAATGGAGAGAGATAATTTTCACACAAGCAATTATAGAGGAGAGAGAGAGAGAGAGAGATCACATGATATATGTGGTTCACCCAATGTGGGCTATGTCCACAAAAACGTATCCACTCAATGGCTTTAGTACTTCAAACTAGAAGTAGGTTACAAAGGGAATATACTCTTAATGGAACTCTCGCCTTGGTTCACTCTCACCGCCTCACATACACCCTGTTTCATCAACTTCACAATGCACCAAAATGCATTTTGTGTATAGAAGAGGCCTTTTTTTATAGGCCAAAAAGGCTTTCCTCTCTCATGAGAGACATCCTTGGGAGCCACCAATTGATAAATATTTATTTATTGTAGCCATCTAGCCGGTGGAAAAAACATTAGGTGGTGGATCAAAGGTCTACATATTGCATAAACTTTGTTTAAAATGAGAAGTTGGTGGATGTAGGAAAAACCAACCATTGCATCTACCTTACAAGACCTGGTTAGAATGGCCAAGTGGTGGATCTTGGATGCACCCACCTTTAAGAATTAGCTAGAATGGGATAAGTGGTGGATCTATCTTTCTCACACACTTTGTTGAAAGTTGTAAATTGGAGGATTTAGGAAACACCAACCATTGCTAGAATTGCAAGTAATGGATCTTGGATGCACTCACTCTATAGGGCTTGGTTAGAATGGACCATTGGGGAACTTAAGGTCTACCTATTTCATGAAATTTATTTGAAATTGCAAGGTGGTGGATATAGGAGACAAAACAATTTGATCCACATTTCAAGCCTTTGATAGAATGACCAAGTAGTGGATCTTTGATGCCTATACTTTCTAGATCTTTGTTTGAATGGCAAAGTGGTGGATCTAGGGTCTACTCATCCCACAATTTTTTTGTAAAATTACAAGTCTTATGATGGCCAATTGTTAAAGACATGGTTAAAAGGGCCAAGTGATGGATCTACGGTCTACCTTTCCTACTACAAACACTATTGACAATTGATAGATAGCGGACATAGGACAAAGCAAGCATTGCATCCACCTTGCAAGATTAGGTTAGAATGGCCAAGTGGTGGATCTAGATTTCAGCCACCTTCAAGACTTCAAGACATGGTAAGAATGGTCAGGTGGTGGATCTAACGTCTCCATATTGCACACACTTTGTTTAAAATGGAAAGTTTGGTGGATGTAGGAGAAACCAACCGTTGCATCCACCTTGAAAAATATTTTTAGAATGGCCAAGTGGTGGATCTTGGATGCACCCACCCTTAGGAATTGGCTAGAATGGCTAAGGATCTAAGGTCTATCTTTCTTACACACTTTGTTGAAAGTTGTAAATATTAGCATTTAGGAGACACCAACCATTGCACCCATCTTCCAAGACTTGGCTAGAATGTCCAACTGTTGGATCTTGGATGCATTCACCCTCTAGGAATGTGTTAAAATGGCCTACTGGGGAATATAAGGTCTACCTATTTCATACATTTTATTGAAAATTGCAAGGTGGTGGATCTATGAGACACCAACAATTAGATCCACATTTCAAGCCTTAGTTATAATGGCCAAGTGGTGGATCTTTGACCTAGTTCCCAATTGTTAGTATAAATAGCCAAGTGGTTGATCTAGGATATACTCATCCCACAAACTTTGTGTAAAACTACAAGTGTCATGATGGCCAAGTGTTGAATGCACCTAGCTTTAAGACATGGTTAGAAACTGGCCAAGTGGGGTTCTACCAATACTTGGTTATAATGGCCAAGTGGTGGATATATGGTCTATCTTTTCTATAAACACTATTTAAAACTGATAGGTGGTGTATGTAGGAGAAACCAACCATTGCATCCACCTTGCAAAATTTGGTTAGAATGGTCAACTGGTGGTTCTAAATTGCAGACACCTTCAAGACTTGGTTAGAATGGCTAGGTGGTAGATCTAAGGTCTACATATTGCACAAAATTGGTTTAAAATGATAAGTTGGTGAAAAACCAACCATTGTATCCATCTTAGTAGACCTGGTAAGAATGGCCAAGTGGTGGATCTTGGATGCACCCACCTTTAAGAATAGGCGAGAATGAATAAGTGGTGGATCTAAGGTCTATCTTTCCCACACACTTTGTTGAAAGTTGTAAATTGGAGGATTTAGGAGACACCAACCATTGCACCCACCTTCCAAAACTTGGCTAGAATGACCGAGTGTTGGATGTTGGATGCACTCAGTCTACAAGACTTGGTTAGAATGGCCCACTGGGGAATTTAAGGTCTACCTATTTTATGAACTTTCTTTGAAATTGCAAGATTGTGATCTAGGAGACGCAAACAATTCGATCCACGTTTCAAGCCTTGGTTAGAATGGCCAAGTGGTAGATCTTTGATGCACATACTTTCCAGATCTTAATTTGATTGTCCAAGTGGTGGATCTAGGGTCTACTCATCCCACAATTTTTTTGTAAAATTACAATTCTTATGATGGCCAAGTGTTGAATGCACCTAACTTTAAGACATGGTTAGAATGGCCAAGAGGTGGATCTACCTTCTATCTTTTCTACTAGAAACACTATTTAAAATTCATAGATGGTGGACGTAGGAGAAACCAACCATTGCATCCACCTTGCAAGATTATGTTAGAATGGCCAAGTGGTGGACGTAAATTGCTACCACCTTCAAGACGTGGTAAGAATAACCAGGTGGTGGATCTAAGGTCTCCATATTGCACACACATTGTTTAAAATGGAAAGTTTGGTGGATGTAAGAGAAACCAATCATTGAATCCAACCTTGAAAAATATGCTTAAAATGGCCAAATGGTGGATCTTGGATGCACCCACATTTAGGAATTAGCTAGAATGGCTAAGGATCTAAGGTCTACCTTTCTGCTAGCAGCAAGCTAGCACGGATACCATTTTTCGAAGCTCTTATTGTAAAAACACTTATTATCTTTTATAAATCAAGAATATTTGAACTCCTTTTTTTTTTATAAACCTTGTAATTGATGAGCTGAGGATACAAGCTTCCAGATTGTATCATCCTATCATTACCTATCTTTAGTTAGAGATCCAAAATTATTAGTTTTAACCACCAAAAACCTTGGCTAAGGTAAAAAAGCCAATTTTTGTAAGTTGTTTCTAAGTTTTGGATAAATAAATCGTGTGAGCTAACGACGCTCACTTCTCTCCTTTCGTGCTTCCTACTCCCTCCCCGGTTGTCACATTGGAATCGCGTTTGTTGCATTGCAACCACAGGTAAGAGCTCTATGCATTGACATAAACACATCACGATATTTTGTAGATTTTTACGTCGCTGACCCGCGGCATAATTTCATCATAAGTAGGAGTTTACATCTTCAAAATCAAAAATTAAGCATAGTTAGGGTATTGGGGCATCATTGCTAAGCATTTAGGTGCATTTTGGGTCCAAAACGACTAGGACAAAAATCCATTACTCTGTTAATAATCGCGATTTTGACAATTGACCTAAAGAGAGATTTGAGACCATAACCATGTATGCTTAGGTATTATAAACATGTCTTAGAAGTTTCATTACGTTTGGATGTCGTTTGATGCTGTAACGGATGTGATTTGTTTCTCAATGAGCAATTGGCTTTTGGTGATTTCAGTCACTTGAGTGTAGCTTGAGTTAGATTTGAGTTGTTTGTTATTTTCAGAGGGATTGATAACTTCTTGTAGCCTCTATGGACTAGTCGAGTCAGCTTTGTCTCATGGATTGACAATATAATTGTGGTTCCCGCTAAAACTGCAATAAGATAGGATAGTGAGGTTAGACGACCGTCCCACATTTGGCACCGTTGCTGGGGATCGAAGAGACCTAAACTAGGGAAAAACACGAGCGTCTTGTGAAGTTATCCTTTAACTTCCTCTAGGATCTCCTAGAGTTAAAAACTTTCTGTTAGAAACCGCATAGCCTAAGATTGTCGTCTTTTGCTGTGTAGAGGTAGCTTGGAGATAAGTTGTACTTGCCGAGTGACTTTAGGATTGTAGGATCGTAGGGATAGATTAGAATTTTGAGAATGATTGATAGACGAGACAAGTATTTAGATCAAAGCTCAAAAAACCATAAAAAACAACAAAATGAGTGTTTGTGGACACTTTTCACAACCCCATTGCATAAGAACCTAGGAGTAAGGTAAGTAGGATCCGAGGTGGATTTCATGAAAATTGCTCTCTCCAAAAGAATCATTGGAGTTGTAATTGAAGTTGCAGAGTTTCAGGTCTACGGCCAGAAATAGCACAAAAAGACTCCAAACCACTCAATCTGACTGGAGAGTAATCTTAAAAGTCATATGAACCAGTGGGTAAGCTCAAGGACATATTGAGGTTAAAATTTCAAAAGTTGGCCAAAACTCAAATTATTTGCTTTTTCTTGACATTGTAGGCCAAATTAAGTTTTGACTTGATTCATAGGCTTAAAATAACTCATGAAATGATTGTCCATAGAAAAAGTACAAAAAAGGTTCATTTCAAGCCTGAAGTAAATAATCACGATTATTTACTTTTGACTCAAACTTGACAAAGGTTGATACCAGTGACTCGTTGCATGTGTACAAACAACTTTTGTAAAGGCACATTGGATTTAGATCACCAAATTGGCAAAAAAACTATGTAAAAACTAAAGTTTGTACTGACTTTTGAAGACTTGAGTGTAAATTGGAAAACAAATAGTCCAAACTTGATGAAATTTGAATCATAGGCTTATATTGATGTGATAGGCATGTGGAAATGCTCAGTTGACCAAAAAGATGCAAAATTTTGCCAGTTGTAAATAATCACGATTATTTACATTTGCCCCATCTTTCAACGTTTTTGACCAAGCCAGCATACCAATAGTTTTACCATGTTGTAATAAGCCCACAAACAAAATTTGGTAAGATTTGGATCAGTGTATCGAAATTTGTGACCAAATTTGCAAAGTTAGTCTAGATAGAAAACTGAGGACCATTTGACAAAACATTGTCTAAACTTTGAAATCAGAGTCTACGAACACGAAATAGTTGATAAACTTGAACAGATTTTGTCCAAACTTGTTGAAACTTGTTTAAGGACCTTAACAGGTTGTATACTTGGCAAACCAAGCCCAAAAGTGTAAAAAGATGATAAAAGTAAATAATCGTGATTATTTACTATTGCTCAGAGAGACACCATTTGCTACTTTTGAACTTGTAGAGTGTTAGACCAGCATAATACAAAGCCACTGGGAAATTTTGGGTTCAATCAAATCCAAATTGGTACATGCTGACTCAATTTCTAGGTTGCAGATTAATCCTTTGATTTTTGTCCAAGTCGAGTTTGAAAATCTCAACGGCTGACTAAATTGGCTCTATTTGAAATGATACACATAGACAAATCACAATAGTTAGAAAAACTTATATTTTCCTTGTGAAAGAATAGTTAACTTGATCAAATTTGTACACGAATCAGGTTGCAGAGGAGGAATCGGTAGCTCGAGAGAAAGTGCAACCCAGTCAAGTGGAAGAAATTGACAACAAGTCAATCCAAAGGTAAGTACTCTATCCAGGGCTTCACAAGTCTTTATGAACCCTAGATCTGGTCGTGTACTAGGAAATCAAGGCATATTTGGAGAAACCTCTAGTATAGTATCCATCGAAGAAAGCGTGAATCAAGGCAATCCCTTGCTCACTATCCCTAAAGAAGTCTCACACACTTTTTTTTATTCCACGTCCGAAATGTCTTCTTATTCGACTCACTCAGGAACTGGAACGACAATGCGCTATAATCATATACTCTCTTTTTATAAGACTAATCGCCATGGAGCTCAGGTTTACCTGGATCCTAACAAAGAGTACGCTATTCACATTGATGGCCATAGTATTGCGTTCGAAGAGAAAATCAGGGCAAACAAACAAGGAAAATGGACATAGATCAAAACGAAACTCAGTATTTACAAGTCAAAAACCATAACATGGTAGAAAAATGGGGGTTAGAAGTAAATACCATAATTCCAGATATGGCAGCCAAAGAAGGACGACCAACTTTAGAATTGGAGGGATATGATTAAGTTGATTTGAAGCCTTTGAAATAGCTTAGTACTGATAATCCTAGGATCTGTGTCTATTGTTAGGAGGATATAAATGTAAAAGATCTTCTATGGAATTTGCATGCCAAATCAGGACAACTAACACCCATGAAACTCATTTGTATCTTCAAGATCAAAGAAAAGGGACCAGCAAATCTACCAACCCACCTATTTTGGGATTGTTATAACAAGTTATGATGAATCCTGAGCAGGTGGAACAAACCAAATATCAAGGATATTCCATAAGGGATTGGGTATTGAGCCAAGGACCAGAGACTATTCCAAGAGATGAACATCGTGAGAGATCTTCTGAGAGTAATGTTAAGAATCCTGAAACCACCTCATCACGCACAAAACTGGGGGACACTAAGGCCAATCCAGGGCTACATGAGTCGCTATTTCCAACAAATTGGTTTGAAGGACTTGGAACAGGACCAACTGCTAGGAGACTGGGAGTTGAACCAGCTAGACGAGTCAAACAAGATGATTTGCAAAAATGGATCAAAAAATACAGTGGATTTGGGGATCCATATGACCACTTAGCAAGCTTTAAGCAAGTGCTACGAGCAGAAAGCATATTAGATTTCCATTTTCAATTCGAGGGGTTTGGAATGACATTAGAAGGAAAAGCATTGACATGGTTCCAAAACATTCCACCAAGGTCAATCATGGACTTAACACTAGAATGGTAACCTAACAGGACATAAAAGTGTCCTTTCAGGGTTTTGGGAAAAAATTCCAAAACCACAGTAGATCCACTCATTTTGAAAAATCCTTTCATGAGCTTATAGTTCAATAACTACTACATATGGAAAAAATGAGAAACTTGTAATTTTTCTCATCCCTTGGTCACTACAAGCCTCTAAAGTTGATGGACCAGTGCATTTTGCCCAAAACAGCAATTTCTTACGGTTGATTGCATATAAATAAGAGTGCAGATTTTTGTAGGACATGAGATAAAATGACCCGTTAACTTCAATGGGTTGGTGACCAAAACATATGGTTGCTTTTACCTCACTAATTTTTTTTGGGCAAAAAAATAGGTACAAAAAAGTTTCATTTTTGCCATTCTGCGGACCTATCATCAAAGTTTCTATAGTCACGCTCAATACAGATACTATATACATGTTTTCTTAGTTCCCTTTGGGCCTCTGGATTCAAAAGGAGCCATGGAGCATGTCAAAAGGATAATGGATCTTACAATTGGAACCTTGGGGGCAATGATAAAGTGCTAAATACAACAAACATGAAAAAACTGGGTTTAGCAATATGACCTCTAGAAACCCATAGAAACTACTTAATATCTAGCCAAGTTTGTAGTCTATGATTAGATATGGTCACTACCTACAAAATACACACAATTGGCCTAAGAATCTAGCAATATTGAGAAACTTATACTTGCTACTCTAAAATGTATCGTATTCTTCAACAATCAAAAAACTCAACCATCATCATATACTATGCTATATAGCATATTAGGTCCCCCAAAACTCAAGGAAGATTAGCTTTATGTTAAACATTACACTTACACAATCAAAATTGAATTTGGATATCAAGAAAGCCACCAAAAAAATCATAAAAGTGCTAATTTTGGCCAAAAAATAGGATTATGCAATTCTTGTAAATTGGTCATAACTTTTAATTTTAACACTTAGCTCTGCCTACAAGCATCAAAACATGTTGAGAACTATGAAGGCCTAACATCTAGCCATCTAAACCTCACAAACATGAAGTTTAGAGTGGTATAGTTGCCAAAAATTGGAAAAAAGCCAAAAACAGGACCCGTTTTTTCACACAGTTTAGGTTCAAAAATGTTGTGCAAGAGTAAGGTTAATGGTGAGATCGATACTCAAAAAAAAATGCTAAGGTTTTTTCAGCTCATAAGGCAAAATTGTGGATATATAGCACCTAGAAATTCATTTTCATACTCTTCAAATAATTCAAGAAAAATGGTCACTTAACAGGACACAAAAGTGTCGAAGGACATAAAAGTGTCATGTTACCATTCTAGTGTTAAACACATTAGCTCAAGGATTTGTAGATGCTTGTCCAAAACTGGGATCAAACAAAATACTGTAGCTTAAATCTACAGCTTTAAATAAAAACAAGGTGAGTCTGTTAGGGATTGTGCAACTCAAATCAAATAATACATTGCCAGACTCCTAGAGCTAGAGATACCTGCAAATGAACTACTAGTATCATTATTTCTAGAGGGACTGCTAAACAAAGAACTTCATGTTATACTGTATATCAAAAAGCATACAACCCTAGAAGAGTGTGTGTCAGATGCTACTGACTTAGGAGACAATTGTGATGTTTTCAATGAACAAGATGTCCCTAAGGATAACCAAAGTGAGAAAACAACATTCACTAAACCAGCACAAGTGGGAATGGTTTCTACAGCACCACTTTCAGTCATAGAAGATATGCTCAAAAGGATGAATGACATGATGAATAACATGCAGAAAGCACCTATGAGGGGACCAGGGCAAGAAATATCTCAATAGGGCCAACCAATTAGACCACACAAATGGTGTACATTTGAGGGAAAATGGACCAACCTTGAGACCAATGAGTGCTACTACCAACCAAAGTATGATGAGAATGTTCAATATGTGCCCAATGTGAGGCCACAGGGACAACCCATGTACACATACCAACCTAACATGGCACCAACTCAAAGAGCACTGATGGGTATGGAAAGATCTCAACTCATGTGGGGTCAACAACCTCCATATCCATGAATAAAGCAGTGTCTGTAAAGCACATGCAATCAAAAGGCGTCATAGATGAACAAGCACTAGTGCATACTACACCCTATGCTGGGCCTAGTCCATCTATAGTAATGGTAGAAGGAGACTGGTACAATTCACATCCACCACCAATGGTAGAACCTATGACTTATGCTCCACTAGCGCTTGCACCAATGTACTATGTAGCTAATCAAGGTGTTAGACCTCCTATGGTAAGACCCATGATTAAGCCCAGAATAGGAAACTGTCATAATTGTGGTGCAAATGATCATTGAAAAGATGAATTCCCAGAGCCTAACGAGAACCTCAAGCAGTTGAAGCTTATTGCATACAATGTTGCAAAAAGGGAGGACACTTCCCAGAAGATTGTCCTAAAATACTTTATAACAATAGTAAATGTAGTCCAAGTGATAACTACTAGCTTATCGGAGAGTGAAACGATTGTTCCAATCAAGGTAATCACTAGACCCCAAGCTAATAAAAAGAAACATAACTCCTTTGATGATTCGAAGAATACAAAAGTTGCCTCTCAAACGACCAAAGAAAGCAAAAGCTAAAGGTATGAGATGAGAAAACAGAAACAACGAGTTGAAATCGAGGAGAAAATAAAAAATCTATTCCAGGAAAGGGTAAAAGAACCTGGAAGTGAAATCAAAGAAACAACTGTGAAATCTGGAGGATCAATTTTGGTTGACAAAATTCTTGAGCCTATTAATGCAGCCTTGGAAGCCTATCAAGTAGGACTGAAAGCAAGCCAAAACATGGAAAACAAATGGAAAAGCTATCCTTCTCTAGACATGGAAGCAACTAAATCTTGAAGCTTATCAAAATTTGGTTAGAATCATGCAAGAGATGCTGAAAAAACAAAAACCCAAGCTCGAAATTATGGCAAAACCTGAGGAGCTTGTGGTAAGAGACAATCAAGAAAAATCCAAAGTGGTGGAAGAACCCCACCTCAAACCAGAAGAGCCAGAACTTATAGTGCCAGACAGCGAAGATGCCTTAGACGGAACTCCATTCGTAGAGGAAGACTGGCCAGGACAATTATGGGAAAATTTTTAATAGATTAATGATGGGAGCCTAACTCTAAGGTCAACTCCCATAGAGGAAGTTTTGTTAGACAACCTACCTCCTGATATGGACATGGATATACAATCCTTGTATGGGGATTGTGGATCTGAAGCTTAAGGAATGTCTAAACCATTGAACTTGAAAACATTACCCTCTTACTTGGGAGATAACGAAGATGAATCCATAGTGTGTAAGACCATTCACGTAAAAAGAGCGGAATAGACCCTAAAAGTAGACAATATTCATTCAATCATGTGTACACCCATCCAATGCTCTCTTACGTTGGGAGAGCTACTAAAAATAAGATCATATTTATGGAATGATCTACAAAAAACCCTAGAGAAGGTGGGGATAACGGGGCTCATCACAAAAAAATTGGAAAGATCAAAACACAAAATGTATAACAAGGAGATTTGATCTGTTACAATGAACAAAGTTGAAGAATATTGCGAAGGGGAAGAAGGAAACACCACCCTTCCAATGAAATATAATGACATTGAAACCACGGCAATACTAGATAGTGGGGCAGGCATAGCCATAGCCACAAAAGCAGTATGGGAATCTTGGGGACAACCAGCCATTAAACAAACTCGAATGAAATTGCAATTGGCTGATGGACATATAGAAAGACCCTTAGGAATGCTAAAAAAAGTGATAGTTAACTCCTGTGGGATTGAATATCAACACACTTCTGCCATAGTAGACTTTGGGAAGAAACTCAATTACAAAATCATATCGGGAAGACCTTGCATGTGACAGGTACAACTTATCCAAGATTGGGGAAACAACTATCCGTACTTGAAGCAAGTGGAATCTATAACAAGGGCTAATCTAAACGATCACACTTATAGAGATGTCATGAAAACGCCCATACAAGAGTTTGATTCAGTCTCTTTGGCTGAAACTAAGCTTCCATCACGGTTAAACAAAGACACTCATATTTGGATCTGTGAAGCTTCAAAAAACTGGAGTCTAAAAAGAGAAGATTGTATCTTAGAAAGGGATTGCACAGACAAAGCCTATGTACCTGAACACTTTCCAGGACATTTGTTTGAGTGGACTCAAATTATCGACAATGGATGTATATGTGAATGCGTGTATGCCTACTCAATTTTGCAATTAGGACGGCTATGAAATAATTCCCATCCAAACGATTTCAACCCTCCACATTGAAGATAAGATTGAGGAACCCAAGGACTTGATGAAAGCTCAACAAGTCTTTTTAGACCTCTACTACGATGCAACAGATGAGTTAGAAGAACACTCAGCTACTTCAAAAGGTTGGGGGTCAGAAAAAGAACATGTGAGAGCTAAGCTACTCTTGAAAGGAGGGGAGGAAAAGTTTTTTGACTTTCCTAACCAAAAATCGAGAAGACAAAAATGGTATAGATGAAAAATAGACACCAAAAGCGTAAAAGCTAGACCTATGCCATCAGTCTCCATAGAACATAGTTCTTGATGCAGATAGATGCACATAATTGTGTTAAGGACAAGATCACTGGCAGATATCCTTCAAACAAAAATCCAAAAATGTAAAAAACATTGTGAAAAACAAGGAAGGATACTCAAGCAAAGCCAAAAAAACAAGACAAGGAGCCAAGCATGACACGAGTTGAGCGGAAAAAGAAATATCAAGAGTTGAAAAAAGCCCTAAAAGAGATATATACAACTAAAATGGAAACCATAGAAGAGGATGGTAAATATGTAATGAGTGTTCCATCCCATTACAAAAATTATACTCTCCAAGACCAAAAAATCATAGTGTACAACCTGTTAGAGAACTACGAAAACAAGGCGAGTCCTACAAAGGGCCTAAAAACGCGAGAAAGATAGACTTGGTTGAACCAAGAGAAGAGCCTAGGCCTGCCTTCGTTGCAAATGACCTAGCAGAAGAAAAAGAAGAGATTTTTAGAAGCTTACTAAAATAATATCGATATATCTTCGCTTGGTCTTACAAGGATCTCAAGGGTGTTGATCCAGAAATCTGTCAGCATACGATACCTAGAGAGATGATTCAAAACCAAGTAGACAAAGGCCATACACATACAATGAAACATTTGCCAGAAAGATCAAAGAAGAGATTGAGAAACTAAAGGACGTCGAATTTATTTATGAAATTGAACACACAAACTGCGTGTCTCCAATTGTGGTAGTACCCAAGAAGAATGGAAAATTACAAGTGTGTGTCAACCTTAAGAAAGTGAATGCAGCTACCATTAGAGACAACTCTCCTCTTCTCATCATTGAGTATGTGTTAGAACGAGTTGCAGCAAAAGAATCTTACAGCTTCTTAGATGTATTTTTGGGATACAATCAACTTTTGGTTGACCCAAAAGATCAACATAAAACTGCTTTTGCAGTGTAATGGGGTATTTTGGCCTATCAGGTTATGCCCTTTGGGTTAACTAATGCTCCTGCCACATTTCAAGATTGATGAGCATGCTTTTAAATAATATCTTAGGAAATTCTTTGAAGTATATATGGATGATCTATGCGTACCGTCATCAATCCTCGTTGATCATTCTGAACACCTCAAAAAGGTATTCAAAAAATGTAGACTTTATAGGATTTGCTTAAATCTTGAGAAGTGCACATTCATGCGTAGACATGGAAACATTCTGGGATATATAGTGTCTTGAAATAGCATAGCTACTGATATGGACAAAATTCATGTTATTGCTGATTTGCCTAGACCAACAACAGTCAAGGGGGTTCAAGACTTCATGAGACATTGTGGATATTATAGACGGTTCATTTATATGTACGCTATAATTGCAAAACCCATTTATATCTTGATTACACACTTTGAATGGACTGATGAGTGTGAAGAATCCTTCATGAAGCTTAAGAAATCTCTCACCTCAACTCCAATATTGAAAGCACCAGATTGGAATAAGATATTCCACATACATGTAGATGCTTCGAATTTTGTCATCGATTGTATACTAGCTCAACTAGGAGATGGGAAAATTGATTTTCCTATTTCTTATGCTAGCGGACAATTGAACATGTCAAAAAAGAATTATACAATGATTTATGCCATAAAAAAGTATAGACATTACCTATTAGCAAACAAGTTTGTGTTCTTTGTGGACCACCAAGCCTTATTGTACTCGGTCAACAAGCCATGCAGCACAGGAAGAATAGTGAGATAGTTCATCATTCTTCTGGAATTTGATTTCACTGTAGTTGTAGAAAAGGGCACTACTCATCAAAGAGCAGATCATTTGTCTAGGATTGTTTCAGGAGAACTTCCTAAAGGAGTAGATGATGACCTACCAGATGCCTATCTGTTCTTCGTGGAAATAATACCTGGATGTTCAAAAAATATGGTATCATGATGACCATAACTCAAGTGGATTCACAAATACCATTGCCTATGACAATCGGATTAACTGAGCAATCATCCATGTATCAATTACTAGCAGGTAGGCTATACAAAAGAAACGGAGATGGAATATTTCTCTTATGCATTAATCCTGAAGAGAGAAACCAATACCTAAGTCAAGCACATGCTACCATAGTGGGACTTCACTGTGTGAAAGACCAAACTATGCAAAGGATCTTCAGACTTGGAGTATTTTGGCCAACTATGAGGAGTGATGTTCGCCTTTTTGTAAAGGACTGTCCTCAATGTCAAAAACAGACATCCATACCTCATGTAACATTGTTTCAAATGTCACCTGTTCCTAAGTGAAGTAAATATCTAGTTACTTACTTATCGAGCCGAACATTTCCTGAGGATACGAGTAAATGCCGTCAAAGAGCAATTGAAACTGAAGCAAGAGACTATGCTCTTATTGGAAACCAATTATATCGAAGAGATAAGGATCAACATTTCTATCTTTGTGCAATGAAGACGAATATATTCCGATTATAGAACAAGCACGTGCTGGATTAGCTGGAGGTAACTTTTCTAGTGAGACCACCGCAAGAGAAATCCTAATGGAAGGCACAAGGTGGACGACACATTTTGTAGATGCCAAAGAATATGTTCGAACATGTGATGCTTGTCAACGAGAAAAAATACCAACAAGAGTAGATATCATTCTCTTAAGACTAATGATGGGAGCTAAAGCTTTTGCAAAATTGGGTATAGACTTTCTTGGGCCAATACAGCCACCTGCTTATAGAACCCAAGCTCAATATATTATTGTAGCTAAGGACTATTTGACTAAGTGGTTCAAGGTTAAATCAACTCAAAAGAATGATGCCAAAACCATTGCCGCATTCTCATATGAGTACGTGTCACAAGATATGGACTGCCAATAGAAATTGTCAATGATAGGAGAACTCATTTCCTCAATGAGATAATCGAGTATCTGTTTAATGAATTTATAATAATCCATAACAAGTTAGCTCCCTATCACCCACTAGCAAATGGACAATCTGAGCATACGAATAAGATTCTTAGCTCGGTATTGACTAAAGTGGCTAGTTCAGGAAGAACAGACAGGCAAATGAATCTCCATGCTTCTCTATGGGCTTATCGAGTTTCATTCAAAACATCTTTAAATGCTACACCCTTTAACCTTGTTTATGGTCTTGATGCCATACCGCCAATAGAATTTCTATTGCCAACACTAAGGGTAGCTAAGAATCTTGAGTGGGTTGGACATGAATGTCAGAAAGACTTGAAGATTTAGAGAATCTAGATGAGAAAAGGCTAATTGATGTAGATCACATCTATGCACAAAAGAGGAAACAAAAACAGTTTTTTGATCACCATCTAATTACAAAAATCTTCAAAAAAGGGGACTTAGTTTTATTCTATTCCCTTAAGCAACACATTCCCAAGTTTAAGAAAAAGGGAAATGGACCATTTATCATTGAATATGTATCTCTAAGTGGAGCAGTTAAGTTGTCCACTCTAGATGGTGAACCAATGGCCAATTGGATTAGTGGATGTCGTTTAAAGAAGTATAATTTGATGCTAACTAATGAATTGCTAGAAAGAATGCATGCAGCCAAGCAAAGGAAGATAAAACAACAACAAGTTATTGATGAAGCCCAAGAAGAAGCTCGGCTTCGGGTACTCAAAAGGAAAGAAGCTCTCAAGAATCAACAAATACCTATTCCGATCAACACACCGGAAATAGATGACCGACAATGGAAATTGCGGAAAGATGCAATGTCAACAGATGATGAATGGCTAGATGGAATGGACCTTCGCATCAAAGTACAACTCAACAATCATAGGACAAATGCTTTGCTCCATACAAAGAAGGCAACAACTCAATCATTGACATCATGAATAGCAACTATCAAAAGATGCAACAAGAACCCAACACTAACATTGGGAGTGGGCAACTTGAATGTGATAGTACATGGATGTTCATGTCCTCATCATGCTTACCAGATGAACACATGAATGAGACGATGTTTCTTGGAATTCCTTGGATGCGGACATACAAAGCAGTACCAGATTGTCTCAAGCTATCACCTAAAGACGGGTAACTCATTGTTCCAATTGCACCAAGCAAGGAGGAATGGAAAGGCAATTACAAGCAGAACAAACCACGAAGTAATAAATCTTCTCCATCCTCTCGACAAGCAAATGCTACAAGTAGCATGCAAGGAGTCAGACAAATTTGGGTATAGAGAGCACAGCTTAAGGAAAAACCGATTCAAATATGGGTGCCCAAAACATCATCAACAATACCAAAGATGGTTCTAAAGGTCAAAACACAAAGATGAGCATCTCTGAGCAGCAAGGAACCTAGCACAAAATGTATTTGGAAGAAAAAGGGCACTTATCTTGTCCTTAACTGTAAAACCAATCAAGCAATGGAGAGTGAAGCCTTAGAAACCTCAACCACATCATTCTGACCAAGACAAACCAAGATATCAATGGCGAGTAAAAGCTGAACACAGCCATTATTGCTACCAAAATCAGCATGCTAAATCATCCTAATGCTACAATCAAGCAAAGAGCACACAAGCTACAAGAATTGCTCTTTGGAAGACAACAGCAACAAGCCTCGACATAAGAAACCCTTGAGTTAATCAATCAAGATCACTCATCTCTTCCATAGCATGATGGTTTGAACTACATTGATCTTCAAAGCATGGTAGAGCCAACCACGGCTATGCATAAAAACGATTGTTCAACCCATGCACACAGTCGTCCCGGAGTATGCCATCTAAGAGGGGTGGAAGAGTACTAAGTAATTAAGGGAAATGTTTGACGAGGGAGGAGAAAAGTTTGATATTAATGTGTGATTTTTTTGCAAAAATACCTAATAATGCCCTTATAAATCATCAACAGGGGAAATTTAAATGATAATATCTCTCCGATGAGTGTAAATAGTGTATATACTATCAGCAAATCATCAAAAAATAGTCCTTTTTGGTAATTTTTCTTGATATTGAGACTTAAAAATAGAGAAATACAACAAAAAACAATAAAGCTGTGTTTTTCAGTAGATTTTCTTAACTATTGGATTTTCACTTTTATTTTTTAGCACATTTTACTATTTTCTTTGATTTTTAATAAACAAGTCAAAAATTAATAATAAATAGCAACGGAGCTCAGATGAAAAAACTGAAGACACGATGGTAATCAGAAAGACAAGGCGGACAAGCACAAAAAATTTCAATCAATCTGGCAGATGGAAGCGGGAAGCCTAAATTAGGCGACTAAACCTACTTTTGCAGAATTCTTACAGAATGAGCTACAGGAACGATTGGGAAATTTTTTTAGTCTAACATAGATTTCACGGCCTAGTATAACTAATAGGGGAATCTAGGAAAATTTGGTTCGGGAAGTCCGAGTATAGATACCCAAGGTAGGCTAAAATCACCTCATTTCCACTTGTTCTTTTGGAGAGAAAGCTTTCCGACTTCTTTGCGTGTACTTTCCGGAGTCTACAATTGTCTGTTTTTTGTGTTGTCTCACATGAGACATGACAGATAAGTTTTTTACTCACAATGATCCATTTTGTACGGCCGGTAGCTAGTTTAAACCCCTAGAACAAACCCTAGAATCTGAGTAGTACATGAAGACCTATGACCAAAAATCGACCATAGCGGCCTGTCAGCTCAACCAAATCGGATGAGAATTGAACTATAGCATGCCCCAATATATTAGAGCACTTCTATATCAACAGTTGACCATTCGGCAAGGGTTGAGGGGGTCCCAAGTAGAAAAGCTAGGTTTTTGTCAGATGCCAGAAGTGGATTCTGACTCCACAGACAGCTTACCTATGAGTTCTATACACAATGTATATGATTGGTTTCATGTAATCAATCAACGAAGCCCTCAAAAAGCAAAAAACCGCTCAAAGGCTACAAAGCGTCAAATTCGACATACGAGGTCAAACTGACTCCAAATGGGCCAAAATTGGATGAGTTGCTTCACAACTATGTTGCGGACAAGCCCATAGCCTTAAAAGTGACAAACAACTCAACAGGCATTGTAGTCACAGAAATCCGTGATTTCAGAGTCGACAAAGCACAAGGTAATGCCATCAAGAAAACCCTATGCATCCAAATAAACCCATATTTCACTCAAAGTATCTATCTGGCATATACTTCAAGCCTGTAATGCCAAATTTGCAAAAAAACAAAAAATTTACTCAGATGTAAATAATCACAATTATTTACTTTTGTTGCAATTTTTTTGTTTGGACTTCATAATTTTGATATTTTCATGTTTTTCTGCATCTATGCATGTTCAAAAATTGAACATGCATAGATGCAGAAAATTGAAGCAAATTGGACCAAATTTGTTAGCATTTCAGATTGAAGGACATTTCAGAGAGAATCTGCCAAATTTGCTAACTTTGTGTAAGCTCCAGGGAAGTAAGACTTAGGATCCTCCTCCCTACCGCCCTTTTTATAGGCCTAGCTCCTAGCTCTTGCCCTAAGCGGATCCCCTGTCCACATTGGTCTAGTCTAGGCCCTTAGGCTAGGTCCTTGACCCCGTAGGCTGGGCCTTGCCCCGTAGAACCCTTGTCCTGACATGACTCCCCCCTTAAGGAAGAGTTTTGGTCCTCGAAAACACAAGTAGTAATATCTTCTTAAGGATACTGATGTTTTCTTTATTGACATCCCATACGTGAGCCAATTGTCTGTATGACCGATAATTGGTGCAGTGAGAAGGTTCAATGAAACCAAGAGCAACATCTTGACTTTCAACATTGTTGTCCTTTTGCAACCACTTGGTCTAAATGGTAACTCCATTAATTATAACTCACTTGAGTACTGTAAAGGAGTAACCACAACTAAGAGTTGTCCAGAACAATAACCAGTTTACAGATCTTCTAAAGGTACTTGAATAATGCAAGGAAACCTTGGTGTAACTTTCCATGGAGTTGCGAGCCATATTTCCTACTCTTGTGAGTATCTTGAAAAGTTCATAGGGAGTGTCCTCTTGTTAGAATTCTGAATAGTTTGGAACACAAATAACTACATGTTCATCCCTAATGAAGGTTACTCGCCAACATACTTTGTCAGCACACCTGGTAAGTCCTTGACGTACAAAACTATTGAAACAATCTCCAAACCCACCACAATAGGTGTTCAAAGTTGGAAACCGTACTCAAGCAAATTCTAGAATAGGGAGAAAATCATCTATTCATAAGTGCGTTGTGCTAACGTATGCTCTTAGGTAGATCCTTTAGTGAAAGAAATATTAGTTGCCCATCCAACACGAGATGAATAGCAACAATAAGAATGAGATGTTGTTCCCCAACCACTTAGAGACAGTGTTCTGTAACTGTCTATAAACTAGGACTCAATCATTGAGTATCCAACCATATATGTTATATGGAGTGAAGACAACCAACTAGGTTGAAAGCGGACTGGAGTAAGCTCCTAGAGTTTAGACCATCCAACCCATAGACACCCATCCTAGTGCCTTGTATGGCAGGGTGTAAACTCATAAATAATAAATCTGGAGGAGAGATTGCACATGCAGTGCAAAAAGGTGCATAGAGAATAAAGTCCATGAATTGGCATGCCGCTCCAAATAAATTTGTGTTAAACACTAGGGCCCATAGCACCTAGTGTGCATGCATTTAACACAAATTTATCCAAACCCCAACTCCATGACGAGACTTTCCACGGTATGTAAGTGAAAGCCTTTCAACTAGAGTTAGACCATAACAGAATGTGAAAGGTCAGTCACACCTAGGTACCAACCATGATACATTCTCAGTAACTTAGCATACTTGGCTATATGTAGAAACGACCCTCCGTTAAGGTGGTTTCACAGCACTTGTCATTGCAACAAATCTGTACTGAGTACCCGATAATTTTTTGCCTGAAATTGTTCCTGATACAGTGTGCTCAAAATGGTCTAATAAACAGATACGACCAGCAAGTAGGGACTTCGTCGCGACACATCATTAAGAACTAGGCTCCACTATCAGTCCTACAGACTCATATTCATGACATGTGGAATATGTATCAAATAAGGATGGCCGAAAAAGCGACATCCATCAAGTACAACATGTACTTGTGTGTGGTGAAACTGCTAAACACTCTACGATAAGAGTGAGAGGGACCCTCATTATCTTGCTCCACACTGGCTAAACCTAACTCCTTGAGTTCCTAGACCATGTTGTATCCCATGTGACAACATGTGCCAAATTGAACCCTACAAGTAGGTTCGTAACAGCGCAAGACAGAAAGATAGTTTGGACCCTTGTCCCAAAATACTTTGTGCCAACATGCCCTTGGCATGGCTCTTTAACATTCAAGTGTACGTAGACGTCTTGAAAAACCAAGCAAAGCATACTAAAAATGGAATAACACCAATTTAATAGATGCGTACGTGGAGATTTGAATGTAATGTATACTTACCTGTATTCAAACGGAGAGGAGCACGTCCCCTACCTGAAAAAACAAAAATCATTGCACTGGGAACCCTGGGTGTTGCCTTTGAAATCCAAGCCTCTTAGTTTAGAATCTACGTAGTCAAACCTCTTGGTGAGACTCTTTGTAGAAAGTGCTCAACTAGTAGATAACGGTAACCAACATAGTCAATCGTATACAAAATGATTAGAATCAACTTGAAAAGTGTGTCCGTCCAATATTGCGTTTGGTATATTGCGGAATTCTTTGCTTGAAAGTATAACTGGGAGAGATCAAATGTGATCCTCGATGCAGATCAAAATGTGATCCTTAATGCCTATGGGGTGATGTAACAATCACCCACCGGGTCTTACCCCAAAATAGTATGTCCATAGACAGGCTGTAGTGCTATGGAGAGAGTAGGAAATCCACACATGTGAACTGTCAACCTCTTATGGAAATCCATGTTGTCGCAACTGATTGCTGCATCTATACTTGCTTGTAGAGATCAGCTTCTATGAGTTGAAGATTATCAAAAACTCAACTTGAGTGTCACACTAAAAACATGTAGTGCAAAAATGACACCCTAAACATCCTTAATGACCAGACTCTTGCTTGTCCATTAACGTCAATGTGTACTTCTTTGGGAAGATCTTGAAAACAATCACCCCAAAGAATGCCAATAGCTGGGTCTTACCCTTACCCTAACAATGGCTCTTAGCGTGTTTGGCTCATAGGCCTTATGCAAAACAGTGTTCAATCGACGAACCAATGAAGACTAATTTGAGTAGCATCTTAGCCACATGCTAGTTGTGAGTTAAGGCACCTTGGCTCAAGCGGACTCACGAAGAAAACATGTATCAAAAGCTTCTTAGAAGAGTTTCATTTTTTTTCTTAGAGAGAGAGATAGAGAACGAACAAAAGAGCATGATGGCCTGAGGAACTTCCCTTAAATTTATAGTGTGTTTGTGCCCAGAATGTGTGCTCTTAGACATCTTATGCCTGACTGGCAGATTATACTATAAACATGCAACAATATTCCTGTATAATGTTGTTATCGAGAGAGGAAAGAGAAAAAACAATCCACAGCTTGCCCCACTTACCATGTATGGGGTCGTGACTTTACCAAAATGACTTAATATGGCACTTCTTTTGTGAAATAAGTCGAAATTTTAGGTTCTGTTTAGTGTTGCTCTAAACAATCCCTTTTTTAGTCTGTTCGTGATGAGAGACTTTCAAGTGTGATAGCGGAAGCGTAATTCACGAGGTTGTAGATTTGAATCCACCTAAGTAGCATGCCTTGCATCCCGTCTGGTAAGCCCTTGCGGAGAGTGATGTCCTCAACCGTGAGAACCAAAACCATAAGTGCCTTGCACAATTTAGTCTGGTAGGGATTCGGTGAGTTGATATTCCCTATTTTGCTAGTTCTCTGAAGCCTTGCTGCATATAAAACTGCCAAAGCACTTTGCTTTGCACAATGATAGTAATTGCCGAGTAAAGTGTAAACAGGAAAAAAACAAAAAACTTAAACTTGGCTAGCTTGGTCGTTGTTGCTACAACCAGTTTTCATGAAAGTTGGGAGGAAAAATCATTGCAAAACGGCCCATAGACATATTGGCATAGACACCCTTGTATGTCTTATACACCCGTCTGGTACATAAGGCCATAACCTACAAAATTGAATTCACCTGCAAACACCTTGCCAGTTCCTTCCCCATTGTGTATGCTCATAGCATATGCCAAAGGGGAAACAGCTTAATGTGAGAGTCGTGAGAGCCAACGAATGTGACTTAGTACTGTGTGTGGCATGCATCCTCTGTCAGCAGCAACAAGAAACAGTAAGAAGGAGTTGGCCATGCCAAGAAACTTGTTGCCTTTAACAAGTCCAAAAAGAGGCCGTGCATGTCTCCTTGAGATACTAAAAAAATTGCAAATTTTCTATGCTATATCATCAAATTGAATCACTGAAAAGTCATGCGGTAGAGCAAGGTGGTTGGTACTCAAGACATGCTTGATGCCAAATCTTGATGCTTACAGTAATTTTCACAAGCCATGCTTGTGTTGTGCATGCCTAAAGTGTGTGCACGTCTATTGCATATCATAGCTATCAAACATATGCTCCATAAACAAAAATGAACTGCATACCTTATTAAGTACACCTACCAACAAGTCTTGCTAACCCAAAAATCGAATGTGGTGCCGAGGAGAAACTCAAGCTCGATACAACCTTGCTTCTCCACCACCATGCCCTGCATGGATTTTTCAAAAATCCCGTACTTGTCATCTATCGTACGTCAAAGTATGTGCTTGCTTATGATAGTCCCGTGATGGGAGATGGATGCTAAACGCTCGTGTCTTCACTTGTTGTTGGCTATACGCACACCTTGACAAACATCCCATGGAACCATCTCCCCTTCAGACATGTTCTTGAAGCATGCTTTTACTTCCATATAAAAAACAAGTATATCACAAAACTCCGTCAAATATGAAGGGATTGTCGTGAAGTTCATGGCTTCATGTCGATAGCTAGGGTGGATAACCGAAAGCCGTGCTTCCTTGGAATCCATTTGGGTTGAAAGCCATGGATCAATAACCTTTTCGAGTCCATGTTCTCGGGGACCCCGTCCATGCCATTCCGTTGTACTGTTGCGTCTTTAATCTCTGCAGTACGACAGATTTGCTGTCATGTTTGAAATCCTGAGCAGATCCGAACCTGTCGAGATGCCATGGTCATGTCGATATGCCCATGCCATGAGGGGGGGTTGGCCCGTGGGTAGCCTCCCTTAGGTAATTTCAATTGCCCAAGGCCAAAGGCCTTAGGGCATTTTTCATGTGAAAACAAAAAAATTGTGAAGCGATGACGTTCTACTGCCCGCGCAAGAAAAGAACCCGCCACCATGCACTGCAGAGCTCGAATCTGGGGCGGCCCTAGTGTCAAACAGGGTGGAGAAGGTTAGGGCAAACCCATCGAGCCCATCCGCGATGCTTTTGGAGGTGGTCAACCTTCCTTGCTTCCCTCTGCTAGGAGTGCTTGCACACGATCGGCACCGACACCGAGCTTCCTTCATCCTTGCAAGCAGGCGCTCCCATGGCCCTACTGCTCGTGTCAACCTTCCTCCTCTTCGGCTTATCTCTTGAAGGGGCCATGCCCACGCATCTTCTCCCTTGCAAGAGGGCTTGCCCACTACCAGAGAGAGAGAGAGAGAGAGAGAGAGAGAGAGAGAGAGAGAGAGAGAGAGAGAGAGAGAGAGCACGAGCTCATAGCTCTTGCCCTAAGAGGATCCCCAGTCTACACTCGTCTAGTCGAGGCCCTTGGCCTAGGTCCCTAGCCCCCTAGGTTAGGCCTTGCCCCGTAGGACCCTTGTCTTGACACTTTGACACTCTATTCACTCAATAGGAGCCGTGCAAGCGAGAGAGAGGGCCAAGAAGAAGCTCAATCAAAAAGAAAAGTTTCAAGAGCTACCACCATATCAATTGGACCCTTATTTAGTCAAAACCGCCAAAGCAACCTATCTGTGAAGAGCATAACGCCACCGTGTTCGCCGGAAGATTCAAGAGTGAAGAGGGACATCAGGTAGAGCTGAAACTTCTACCAAAAGAAGTTTATGATGTTACCGCAAAGCCCCAGACCCAAGAAGCCAACAAGAGGCTTGGTCTCAGAGAATTTTATGAAGAAGAGCTGTGTGGAGTGGACTTCCAAAAAGCTTATGAGCTTTTGTCCACGATTAAAGAAGATGGAACCGCTCAAATCTCAGACCAGCAACAGAACAAAGTTGAAGTGGTGATTACCAAAGAGATAGTGGTAGAGACACTCAAACTGCCAACAGAGGGAATGACAATGTGGGAAATATATAGAAAAACAACAGGAACTTTCACCAAGGAGACCGTCGCTGTGACATTTGCCGACCTCATTCATAAACTGGTGCCCGCAAGCTTGTACCACCAGCACTTCCACTTCCTTGACAAAAGATCTCCAAGGTATACGACACCAAATCATGCAATTTCCACAACCTTTACGCAATTCCTCAAATCAACAACCACGCAACCAATTGACCATGCACAGTATGTTTTGTCCACATTGAAAGGGACAAAGAAAGAAGGAAAAATCACATATCTGGGGGCACTAAAGGTTTTGACTAGGATTGCTTACCATGCTATAGGCATGGCCGACAACTTGCCACCTGCCCGAGATCAGAATACTTGGATAGTGTCAGCACAACCTTCTCCTTGAGCTACAAGGTCTGTCAAGAGATCATACAAGTCTGACAAAGAGTCTACTGAGAGCTCACTAGAACTGCACAACAGTGAAATCTCTAATAACAAGGAAAGAAGAGCACGAATAAAATAAATGAAGCGAAAAGTTGTGGTAGCACACCAGGAGGAACCTGTACAAAAACAAGTCAGATTTGAAAGAGAAAAGAAATCTTACAAACACAGCCGCGAGGCACAAGGCAAGGACCTAGCAAAGTGGGTGCCCATTGAATTTAAAGGGCCAATAACAAAACACCATGCCAGGAAACAAAGAGAAGATCCCACCGAATTACTGGAAAAGATGTATCAAGAAGCAGAAGCCTTGAAGCTGAAAGAAGCCCAAGAAGCGGAATAGAAAGCTAAGGAGGCAACGAAGCAACAGAATCAAGCAGAGGAATCCACTGCACAAGGAGTATCACAACATGATCAAGGTGATGTGTCTCTCCGCCCTTTTTCACCTATTTCTGAACAACATGATCACCCCATGCCGAGCCCACCACCTTCACCAACGGATAAAGCCAAAGAAGACAGAGCCCACCAAGGAGACAGAGCCTAAACAACAAGAAGAACTCGAATATGCACAAGAGGCAGCTACTACACAAGAGACGTGCAAAGAGAAAAATCCAGAGCCGGAAAGGGGAACAAGTCCTACACCAGAGGACACCACAGGATTTGAACAAACAAGAAAAGAGGATACCGAGGAAACACCTTCTACCTCTATGTTGACCGTTGGGTCAACAACACAACATAACTCAAGTTTCGTACCAAAGCCTTATCTTTTGTGAGTTATGAAATGCTGCGGATTATGGCTATAAACGTCATTTGTAATGAGTAGTTATGTTTCAGAAGTCGGGGTGCAATGGCACTTCCAGATTGTAAATACAAAGCCAGTTGACCCTTTCAACCCCATTTTTGAATAAACCTAAGGTAGCCTTAGTATATAAGGTACCTAGGTCATTTTGTAAAGGGAGACTTTAATCATAATCAAAACTTTAGCATTGCCGTCTACTATGTGTGAGAGAGAAAGAGAGTGAGTGTGAGCTTTATCCTCTCGTTACGCCCGGCTCGCTCAACACATTGGAGATCCGACTGCACCATTTTTGTGGGCTCGGGGAGAGCTACGCGACAACGCCAAGCATTTCATGCGAAACGAAGCGCACACGCCAACGCATCTATGAGCTATTTGTGGCCGTAAGTGTATCAAACGATGTCCATTTTCTGCATGCTAGTAGTATATAGAATCGTGGAAACATAAGCTATGCATAAGTACTCATAAATTTCAGTTTCGGGCACTTTCAGAATTTTGTTCTGTCATCCTATGCGTTTTTTGCAGAGGGGTTTAGAGTGAGGGTTTTGAGTGTAGAAGCGTAGGGACAGGTGTATCCTAGTGAGGGGATGGTGTTCCTTAAGTTTCTTATGAATATGGCATGATTACGTGAGTTACCTTCCGTATGTGTGTATGTGGCTAGGTGGTGTAGTTGAGAGTAGTGAGGTTCTTGATTGTGGTTTAGTTGGCCTTCCTGAGTGCTGTATGTGTTGGATGGTTTCAGCCTGACAAGCTAAAGAGATTTCCTCCGTGTGCCTATCGTGTCATCTGTGTCCTCAATTGACATTATGTTGATCTAGGTAGTGTTTGCATGCATTTCATGGGTGTGTGAGTCACTCCCCCAACAGTGGAGCCATTGCCGGGGACACAAGGACCTAAGTAGGTTTCCTACTAACACTCGTGTGATGGTTGCTTGATTTAGTTTCGGCTAAAGAAAGCGTTTTTCTTAAGTGGATCCGAAAGAGGATATTCCGCGATCAAGTGGATAGCCAGGAAGCGTGTGTCTTGCCGAGGGTCTGCGACAAGATTGGTTTAGTTAGGATCTGTGGATTAGAGTAGTTGTTGGTGGTCGAGTGATTTGTGAGGTGATAAAAGCGTTTACTAGTCCGTGTGTGGCAGTGAAGCGTTTTTCTACTCATAGATGCAAAACCCCATATGATTTGTAGGAGTAGCTTTAGGTAAGTGATCCGATTCTGATCTAGAGCTATTCAGCACTGAATTATTTGCTAAAGTGCTTGATTGCATTTGAAATCACGGAAAAGTGTGCTTTTGAGGGTCAAAATGCATTAAACAAGCTTTTGTGGGGATATTTTTGTATGACTAACTGATGATGTGCATATAAAAGAGCATTTGCAAGGTTTTTGTGAGAAAACCTGCAATTCTATAAACATAGACATCCTACGCGTAGGATGTCCCAAGGGGGTTCTGGAGACCAAATTTGAAAATTCTGACTACACCAATGTGTTTAGAAAGAGGGGGGTTACCCTAAGTATACATTGAAACTAGAGTTTTGACCAACTCTTGACACCCAAAAGACCAAAGACGGAGTGTCAAAAACGCGAAAACAAGAAACTTAAGATTCTGAGCACAATTTTGCATAGAAATTGGTAGGAATGCTTGAAAAGTAGTGCTCAAGACTTGGGGATGCCCGTGGATGAATTTTGCCAAAAAATGTCATTAGTAGACATCCTACGCGTAGGATGTCTAGAGAGTGATTCTGGAAGCAAAAATCAAGTTTTGACATCATACCAATATTCTGCATGTTGTGTTGGACACACACACCAAAGCTCATGTCATTTGGACATATAGACTGAGAGTTAAGGGGATGTTACTCTTTCAGAGAAATATTTTCCCAAAAGTGGTGATACTGAGCAATTTTGACATCCAAAATTTTCTGTGATCACATATTCTTGTTATATGCATCAAGAAGCACCTTGGGTAGAAACAGAAGTCCATTTTGAGAAAAACTACATCCTACGCGTAGGATGTCTCCAGGGCACTTTTGGCAGGGAATTTGGGAAAATTGAGGTTACCAGTGGGTTCAGAAGGTAGGCTTTACCCTAGTAACATATTGACTTGGGTATTTTTCCGTATTTTTGTTGACCAAAAGCCAAAAGGCGGAGTCAAAAAGCGTAAAATTTTAGAAAATGATTAATTGAGTGATTTTTGCATGTTTTTGCAATTGTGAAACATACCTGCACTTGCTGAGAGCCTAAGGAAGCATCAAGGACACTTCAGTCTCAACAAATCAGTAGACATCCTACGCGTAGGATGTCTACAGGGTGATCTAGTGGAAATTTTGAGAATCTGAGGCTACGAGTGTGTTCAAAAGGTAGGTTTTACCCTATTTTCACCCAGAAAGGGGAACTTGACCATATCTTGACAGCATAAGACTAAAAGACGAAAATTGTCAGACATCCTACCCAAATTGTGTCCAAGGCCTAATTTTGAGACCAAACCATAGGATGACTCCATAGGCATGTTTTAAATGTTGTATTGAGTGCATGTGATAAATTTCATCTCATTTGGGTCAGTGAAAATAAGATTGAACAGACTTTAGCATTTTTGACTGAAAAAGGCAAGGATAGCTAGTTTTTCGGTCTTTTGACATCCAAATTAAAATCTAAGCATAGCATTGGGTTGCTGATATCAAGGGGAAGCTGTGGCTCAATTTTGGGGAAATTCTAAGCACTTAGACATCCTACGCGTAGGATGTCTTCACCCTGATTTAGCACTCCAAATCAACCTCTGAGCATACCACAATGATTAGCACTTTAAGGAGAGTCTGTGGTTCAAATTTGGGGCAACTCTAGCAGTTAGACATCCTACGCGTAGGATGTCTAAGGCATGATTTAGAGGCCAAATTCAAACTCTGGACATAGGAGGGTGTTGTATAGCCTTAGGCAAGCCTCCTAGTCAATTTTGGTCCAATTTGGAGTTGATTTGACTTAGGAATTCATCAGAACAGACATTAGGCTTTTGGAACAGATTCTTGATCATTTGACCAACCTATAGGTGTCAGAATAAAAAAGTAAAAATAGATGTGAGCTTAGCTCATCAAGGGGAAGCTACACTGCAAGTTTGAGTTGAAACAGAGCTAAAAGACATCCTACGCGTAGGATGTCTCCAGGGTCATAAAGTGGTCAAAATTGTACTTTGGCGATAAGGGAGGTTCTAAGTGTCTCAAGGATTCCATAAATTTTTTTCAAAAGTTAATTTGGACCTTGTTTGGCCTATTTACCAAGTAAAGACAAGAATTGTCAGACATCCTACTCTTGGAGTGCACTAGAAGCTTATGCAACCCAAATCTTGACCTATTGGCATCCAAATTCAATTTTGAACATACCATTGGGTTACTGAGCACTAGGAGAATCTTGGAATTAAGTTTGGACAAAATCTGAGCAGTTAGACATCCTACACGTAGGATGTCTCCAACTTTATCTAGGACTCCAAACCAACCTATGAGCACACCACTATGATCAGCATATCAAGGAGAAGCTGGGGTGAAAATTTCAAGTCATTCTAAGAAAAAAGACATCCTACACGTAGGATGTCTCAAGGCCATTTTTAGGTCCAAATTAAATTCTGAGCATACCATTGTGTTGTTGGACTTAAGGGGAGTCTTTGGACCAAATTTTGTTAAATTCTGAGCATATAGACATCCTACGCGTAGGATGTCTCTAGGCCAGTTTTAGGGTCGAACTATAATTGTGACCATACAGAAGTGTTCACAGCGTCATAGAGATCCCAAATCTTCTTTTAAAATTGAATTTGGACTCATTTTGACCAGTCTAGACTTCATTTCACTGTTTTGGCCATAACTTTCACGAATGGTATCGGATTGGAAAAGTTTTTATATCAAAACGTAGCCTGAGAGCGACTCTACAGATCTTAGAGAAAAACTTAAACTAAATGTATGCCGACTGCAACCATTCAATTCAACATTGAAAAAAAACGTCGTTTGAGGCCTCAAAATACATCCGCAAGTTAGGGGTGTCTGAAAGCGACAATTTGCGAGAATTGTGACGAAACGGTTGCGGTTTTGGACATAGTTTTGACTTTTCCCTAACCAAAGAACTTAAACACAGTGGACTAAGTCTACTTGAACCAAGCAAAAGCTCTTAAGCCCAGAACTCATGTCTACCCTAGAGTCAAACGCAGCTTACACAAGCTTGGAGATCCCGACGATAGAGGAATATCCTCCCACAATGGATCTTCCAAACTTGTAATTGATAAAGACCCATCTTGTTGAGAGAGTTTGGATGATTGGTCACGAGAGTGAAGGACTATATAGAGACATTGACGACAATGAGGTCAATCTTTATAGGTGCTCAGATCCATACCTAGAAGAGATAACGAATTACAAGCTCTTATATGTCTACACATACGGAGTCGACTGTCAATGGAGATCTATAGTTGTCGACAAGTATGGACGAGAATACAGAGTTGTAGAAAGAACAAATCCACAGATTGTACTAGAAAGAGGTGGATATTTGGTCAATGAAGGACCACTAATGCCTCCACCAAACACAAGAATTCCTATAGAAATTCCAAGAAGAGAGCCACCAGGATTCCCTTCAAGAGCGATAACGAGAGAAGTATTGGGAGAGTCTCTGGTTAGACTTGTAGACAATCGACGAGTTAGACCATCCCAAGTCCAGAAATGGGTAAACAGAAAATACATGGGAGAGTACGAGAACAAGTTAGATGTGGTCACAGTCCCATCACAGAGATTGTCTCCCCACAAGGCCATCGATTCAAAGGGGCTAGTAGATATTCTATCTACCCTAGTCACCTATACAATCATGCTAGCCGAGTTGCTCAAAATAAGACCAAACATGTGGGTTAATGTGGGTAAATATCTAGAGAAATTTGGTGTAAAAACCTCAATGACTTTGACGGGAGCAAAGAGAAACCCAAACCCTGACGGACTCTAAAACACCGGGGACCGAATGGCGCGCCTCGAGCCTGTCATGGTAAAGCAAAAGGGGGCACCACCTAGCTTCAGTGGCTAGGACGCAAACAACACACCTCCATAACAAAGTTTTCATCCAAGAGAGATGGATGCTTGGGAGCAATGATGAAGAGGAAAGGGAATGAGATCAAGTGAGAGAGAGAGAGAGAGAGAGAGAGAGAGGGAGGGGGTATCGCGGCTTAGTACTTAGGCACCACAAAAGGATGGCGAATCCGCACACCCTTCACACATACACAAGCTCACTCCAAACACAAGACTAGGTGGCGATTCCACACACCTCACATGGGCAAAACATTGCAAGAAAACATACTCACAAAAACTCAAGCTTTATTTAGAGAATAAGGTGATGAAATGGGGAGCATAGGGTAGGGGAATGAGAAGGGAGAGAGTGGTAAAGCACATGGCGGATAGGTGGGAGTTGATGGCGAAGACTCGCACGAGGGTTACGGCTATCATCCTTCATTTAGTTTCCCTTCATCTTCCATAGCCCAAGGGTGTAGAGGTCATGCTTAAGACGAGCATGGTGATTGCAGTGATGGTGATGGTGTGGGTGTGTGTGTGTGCACTAGGCACACACAGTGCATAGTGTACTCTTTGTTGATGGTGTGTGTCCTTAGTGTGATGGTGAACCCTCTTTATATAGGGGAGGAGGGGGGAGAAATTCTAGAATTTAGAAATGAAGAAATCATTATCTACATAGGCCATGTGACTGTGGGCCCCACTTGTCTGGCTTTGTGTATATGTGCCAGAACAGCAGTCTCATGAGAGAGAGACTAAGAGAGAGAGATGGGTTGATGAAAAAAAGTGAGAGGTGACATGGAGAATAAAGTAATTACAAGAGGGTAGAGAGAGGAGTGTGTTCAGAGGTGAATCTGTGTGCAGATGTATGTGAACACAAGAAAAATCAGGTAACCACCGGGTGGGGATGGGTTTGTGGGCTCGTTTTTCAGTGAAACTGAGTGTGTGTGAGTGTGGGGGAGGTTATTTAGATACAAGACAAGAGACATGGCGCCCTTTAGAGAGAGAGGGGGTGGGGTATACTATTTTGGAAGATAGGGTAAGTTGCATGTGAGTTAGGGTGCATTATTGGTGAGTTATAATGCATTATTGGTGAGAGGTGGGGTAGCTTGAGGGGAGAGAGAAAGGAGAAAGGACAAGGGGAAGAGAGAGGGGGTTGACCTTTTGAGTGGAGGAGAGGAAAAGGGACACCCGGCGGGGCAACAGTGAAGAAAAAGGAGGCAAGGTGGGGATGGGCTACCCCGCACGCATGAGGTGGCCTATTTTACCTTTCTTATATATTTACATAATCATACTTTATTTTTTTTCTTACTTTTTCCAATGCCTTTTATCACTCCCTCCCTAAGAGGGGGTTTTCATGGGGTGGGGACGAGAGAAGAGGGGTATGGGAGCTTGGCTTGTGAAAAGCCCCCATCATTAGCCCTCCACTTTTGGCTAGAGGCATTCATGTCTCTAGCTCATCTGTTTGATCATTATCGTCGGAGGTGGCGGCTGATGGTGTGTCCTCATCTGGAATGTCAATTGGTGGAGCCTGGTCAAATCGAAGAAAATAAGGTTTAAGTCGCCAACCATTTACCCTGGTTTTATGAAGTTTTCCATCAACCTCCATAAGCTGGTAGCTTCCATTGGCATACTTTTTCCTGATGATGAAAGGGCCTTCCCATCAGAGCAGGAGTTTCTTATCCTTGTGCGTGTCGAAGAGATTGTCGTAGCGGAGCACCAAAATTCCTTTCTTCAATTCTTTTTTCCGGAGATGCTCGTTAAAGCTAAGCCGTCTATGCTCTGCTTGTGCTGCATAATAATTTATTGCTTCTTCTCTGTCTAGCTGCATTCTGTCCAAGTTGATGATGTGATCTCTCAAATGCATGTTGGGTTGTTGAAGTTGGCTTGCCATTACTCTGCGACTTTGTAGTTGCACTTCAATGGGCAAGATTGCTTCCTTACCAAATACTAGATGATACGGTGTGAATCCCAAGGATGTACGAAATGAAGTTCTGTAAGCCCATAAAGCTGGTAGTAGATACTTATTCCAGTCTCCGGGATGATTGTTTACCTGCTTGGTAATAATTTTAGAAACCATTCCATTTACCTTTTGAACTAGGCCATTACATTGAGGGTAATATGGTGAAGAGTGCCTCCTTGTAATGCCCAGTTTTTGCATTAATTCTCCTACCAAGTCTGCTCTGAAACCTAGCCCTCTATCAGAGATGATCTCTAAAGGTGTACCAAACCTACAGTATATGTGCTCGTAGATAAATTTAGCTACCTTTACCGCTATGATTCTAGTGTTGGCTGTAGCCTCTGCCCATCTAGTCATGTAGTCGACCCCCATGATAATGTAGAATTTTCCTGAGTTGGCCCTAGGTAATGGCCCAATGGCATCGATACCCCATTTTCCAAATGGGCCATATGACAGAATAGGTGTCTGTGGTTCAGGCATAAGTGACCTAGTGCCGGCCATTTGACACAACTTACACGTTTTGCACCAATGGTGTACATCACGGTTGAGACTAGGCCATATGAAGCGTGCCTGCAAGATTTTCCTACTTGTTATGTCTAGGGCAAAGTGACCACCACAAACCCCGTCATAACATCTAGCAATTACTCCCGTGATTTCGTGAGAGAGAGGGACCTTCCTGAGTATTTGGTCCTTACCCTTACAGTACAAACCATCATTGATGATTCGATACCTTGTGGCCTTTCGCATCAGCCATTGCTTCTATCCCTTTGTTAAATCTGATGGGCATTCCCCTGTTTCCAAAAAATGCATGATGTCAGGCAAGGCATCAATGCCTTGAAATAGAGGGAGCTTTAGTTTTATTGCTCCAACCACCACTTCCTCTAGTCTTTCACTTGCTAGGGCATCTGCTTCTTGGTTTTGAGCCCTTGGGATATGGTGTATTTGAACTTCTTCAAACTTACCCAACAAGGTTTATACACCACTTAAGTGAGTCCTTAAACTAGGATTCTTGCATGTCCATGCTCCATTTACTTGCCTTACCAGAAGTAGAGCATCCCCAAATACATTAAGGCGTTGTACACCTTGCGAGACGCACCATTGTAGACCCTTGGTTAGTGCTGCATACTCAGCTTCATTGTTAGAATGTGAATCTAACAATTGGCCCAACGAAAATACCTTTGTCCCTTTGTCATCAAAGACCACTATGCCTGCAGCTGCTTTGTCGAACGCTCGCTTTTAGGCTCCATCAAAGTAGAGAGAGTATGCTCCTTCTACCATCGATGGTACTGGAGGTAATCGGACTTGTCCTTCCTTAGATTGCTTCTCCTTCCTTTCAAAGACTTGGTAGGTCATGAGTCCCCCCAAACTTTCCCTTGTCGTGCTTTCTACCTCTACCGTGTAGTCAAACTCTTGCAAACGAACTAGCCATTTAGTAATTCTAGAAGACATATCCATGTGTTGTACAACATAGGGAAATATTTCATCCGTGGTTAGAATCACAAATTTCTTAGGCAGCAAATATCACCTAAACTTTGTAGTTGCAAATCTAAGTGCTAGGACTAAGTGTTCCACATGGGTGAAACCTTTCTCTCCTACTATCATCATTCGACTAGAGAAGTAGATTGGCCTCATGAAAGATGTCGTCGTATCCTTTTGGAGTAGCACAGCCCCCAATGAGTCATCACCAACACTTGAGGTGACATAGAATTTTTCATCCCACTTAGGTGGTGAGATAGTTGGCAGAGTGGCTAAGACCTCCTTTACCTTGTTGTAGTGATGTTCGCTTTCCTCGTCCCAAGTGAAAGTTGATCTTTGAGTGAGTTGTTGCAGTGGTAGAACAAGTTGTGATAGTAGATGTATGAATCTACTTAGGTACCTCACCTTCTATAGAAAAGAGACCAGTTGATGTTAGGTCGTTGGTGAAGGTAGGGCTATGAGTGCGGACATCTTACTTGGGTCGGCGTTGATACCTTTTGCTGAAATTTCATGGCCTAGTAGAATGACTTAACTCTCCCCAATGTGGCATTTATCCACATTTAATTGCCCACCTAGGCTCTGCAACCTGGCCAAACCTTCAGTTACCTTTTCTAAATGTGAAATACGGGAGCTATATATACAAAAATCATCAATGAACACTCTTATGGATGTTCCAAAGAACGGTTGAAAAACATATGTGACATATCTTTGGAATGTGGAAGGTGCATTTGTGAGACCAAATGGCATAACCCTGTATGCAAAACAACCCCATGGCATGATAAAAGTGGTTTTTAGCTGATCTTCCAAGGCTATGCATATTTGAAAGTATCCAGAATAACCATCACAGACGGTATAGCATTCAAAACCCGCTACTTCATTCAGAATTTCATCCAAGAAAGGGAGAGGAAAGTGGTCTCTCTTTGTAGCTGCATTTAGTGGCTTGTAGTCAACACAGACCCTCCACTTACCATTCTTTTTAGGAGTCACCACTACGGGTGACACCCATTCTGAGTTTTCTACAGGATAGATGAATCCCACCTCCAGTAGTTTCCTTACCTCGGCCAAGAGTGCTTTTTCTTGTATGACCCCCAGTCGTCGTAGCTTTTGTACAACTGGTTTTACCCCTTCCTTCAGCTTAATATGATGTTCCACCACTGTAATGCCTGTGATTATTTCATAGTTGTCAATGAAGAGGTTAGGAAATCCCATCAACATTTGCAAAAACTATCTTTCTCCTCAAGTGTTAATTCCGTAGACAACATACCCTTCAACCTACTTCCTCCTAGGCCAGGTGACTTGCTCTCCTCTTCATTGGGTTGCCCTTTTGGTGATGGATCACCAGTTGTGCTTACCTTTTGTGGATCCTTCATAATGATACCCATCACATCAATGGAACTGTCACTTTCATCGGTGGATGTGGTCTCCTCCTCAGAACTGGAAGATTCGCTAGTGGTTTCATCTGCCGATGTTTCCAGATTCATTTGCTTCTGCTTGCCAATCCTCATGTCGTAGTAGATTGTCTCCCCTTTCTTACCGGTCATGCGTAGAAGGCCAGTACCCCAGGCCTGTTTTTCCTTCATGGCCATCAACCATGGCCTTCCCAAAATTAGTGGATAGCCCTCCCCCTTAGTAGGCATTACAAAAACATCTACCTCTACCTCAGTGTTGAAAGCTTTGATTTTCACGGCACTTACCACACCCACACACTTTACTTATGCGTTGTTTGCCATCTTTGCCTTTCATGGAGAAGGCCTGTCAACCTCGAGCCCTAATCGAAGCATCATAGCTTCGCTCATTACACAGATTTGTGCACCTCCATCAATGTAGGTGTTTCCAACCCTCTTTCCTTTGAAGTTTACGTCGACAATTGGAAGGATGTCATCCATGTTGCATCCCGAAATTGCTCCGGCTACCTTTGTTTTGGAGCGTCTTGTACTTACCATTTTAGACCATTGTCGCCTTACTTTAGGTACAAGATGTAGCAGCTGTGGCCATGTAATCTTCGGTCCTTGCTCTGCCACATCCAATGTTAGATCATAGGGCTTAGAACTTTCCCCTAGCTGGAAGTCGGTGATGCCCAATTTCCGTCGTAGCTTGGATGGCCTCTTGCTAGTTTCTCCTCTCATGCTTCTCTCATCATCTGATTGTGTAGCCTTCTCCCTCCTAGCTCTTTTCACATTCATGTCCTCAAGTGGTTCTAAAAAGGTTACCTTCTCCTTACCCTTGTCCCTCTCCTTTGCTCTGGGTGGATCCACTACTACGGCTTTTCCTTTCTCTTCTAGCCTTATGATGTTTACAGGGCGATCAGGTGGTGGGGCTGGTGGAAGAGGTGGAATGGATGCTTGTAGTGGTGTCTAGGGTGGACGTAGAATTTGTGTTGGTGGGGTTGGTGCTCGGGGTGTGGGTGTTCTTTCTCTAGGGGGTGAAAATTGGTTCCTCCTACCTCCTCTATTATAGTTTTCTCGTGGTTTTGGACAGTAGTACATACCGTGACCGTCTTCTCCGCAGTTGTAGCAATGATACTCCCTGTTTTGTCGTCGTTCTCTTCCAGGGTCTTGATCTCTTTCTTGACTCCTCCCTTATTGTATTAAGTGGACAGACAAATTCTGCAGTTGGTTAGTAATATGGGCCAACATATCTTGTTGGTCATCTCTTACCCCAAGAGCCGGTGGTGGTGGTGGAATGGTGGTTGTTGTAGTTGCTGGTTGACGTGATGTTGCTGTTTCTGTTGACTCAGTTTCTTTGGCTTTCATTCGCAGCTTCTTGTCCTTAAGGCGAGCAATCTCAACGGCTAACTCGTACGTAGCCCGGAATCTACCTTTTGCCTTCTCCTTGAGAAGCGGCCATAAGCCATGCGTGAACCGATCTTTTTTTAGGAAATCGGGTGCAGCTTCCCCCCTTGCCAGTGACTCAACCCACCGTTCCCGCAAATCCACAAATTTGGACTCATAGGTGGCATATTCTAAAAGACCCTCCTGCTTCAAGTCTCTCAACTTGTCCCACAACTTTTCTGAAGTGGTACCTCCCCCAAAGAGCCTCTTAAAAGCGGTTTTTAAGGGTTCCCAGTCATCCTTGGTTTCTTGTGGAAGTGCATTGTACCATGATCTAGCTTCTAGCTTCATGAGATTCTTAAAGATTCTAACCCGGGATTCATCCATATCTTTGTTTCTCACTACACATGCTACTTCAAAGTCATCTAGGAAGTCTGTTACCAAATCCTCCCCCTTCTTTCCTTTAAATGTTGGAAATGCTACACTTGCCATGATTACTGAGAGAGAGCTAGAAAGACACACTGCTTAACGTGCAAAAGTTTTTTTCTTCTTTACAAGGAGGCGTGTATACCCTCTTATACTAGGACATAGATTAAAACTTCAAAAGGTACATTGCCTTGTACCAAAGGTAGGACAAGTGGTTGATCTGATGCCAAAACCTCAAAAAATCGCTCCCCACCAAGCATGGTGTCAATGACATGCTGGTAGTGAGCCTTCAAATCCAGTATTACCTTGATTGAGCGTACACGTGTTGGTATGTGTGATCTGTCTTGAGGTAGGTTGTACTGATTCCAAAGTCCTCGATGAAGACATAGCCACCACAAGAATCCTCATACATGGCTCCTAATAAGGATGCAAAGACTCAGCTAGGAGGAATACGACCAGAGCAATGAGCTAACAATGCTCTAATCAATGGGCTAGAAAAGTCCTCCAAGAAACTACCAGCCACAAGGAAACTGACTGTAACTTTCCACTACCAGCCAAAAAATCAAGGGAAAGTACAAGAAGTCAACCTTGCTGGGGATAGTAGCGATAGTGATGAATCTTATGACATCCCCTATCATCAACATAGGCCATCACTATCACCAACCCCTTCAACAACAACCATGATAGGTCAAAATAACAGGACAACAAGCCAAAGCCAAAAATCTTGACAAATCTGGATACCAAAAAGTCAGATCTGCCAAAAACAGATATGGATCAAGAAGACAAAGATCTCTAATGACAAATCACAAGATCCAACACGAAAACAAAAACAAGGAAAGCGTTGATAGCCGTTTTTCGGCTCTCCATAATTGCCATAGTAAGTTACTTCACCCTACCAAATTCACCCAAACACTATGGCTATCCCTACCATTTCACTTTACATAGGCGTGTGTGAGTTACAGGACTTTTTCCATATCTCCTTAAAAACCCTCAGCTAGCTAGTCACTGGGCTAGTTGAGCCAAAAATATATATATATATATTATGTCCCATTTGTGTGTAAATATTGCATTATATATATGGCCTGGATACAGGGATTTTTATAATTATTCTTGTATTTTATTTAAATATTTATACTGAGGTGTGTGTTTTATTAAACCTATGTACACCTTCTTTCATCCTCTTACACCATAAGTATTTTGCCAATGTGTACATACTCTAACCTTATATTTTTTCTCTTATACTAATAACCCCCTTATTTTCACCCTCACCCTCGTGAAAACAAAAATTGATTTCTACTCTCTTGGTTATGTTTATTATATTATTTACTTGCATACCTTTTCCTCTTTCACCAAAATAATACAAAGAGGGACCATATCATATGATTCCAATATCTTTCCATATCCATAATTCCTCCATATTTTTATTATTATTTTTACTCATTATTCTAACACCATGTGCTCATTGAGCTAAAGTCCATGAATAGTCCATACACTAGTCCCACCATGTATATATTTCTTTATTCACCAATAATCCTCCTCCATGCATGTGTCAAGGGCAACTTGGATGCTTTGTATTATGATATGACAAAGGAGGCGCTGACTCTTGGATGCATTGTACAAATTCAACAAAGGAGGGGGCCACTAAAAGACTTTTGCAGGCATACAAATAGGCTTTTAGGTGAGAATTTTGGCACCCATCTCCACTCCGAATTTGGAGCGTTCGTCAAAGAGAAAATGTAGCCCACGCTCTGAATAATCACCTCAAATTTTTTCATGATTTTTGGAGCAACCACCAGTGAGCTATGATTTTTTGAGTGGACCCTAGTCTTCCCACTTTTCTCACAAGTAGCCCATAGTCTTCTGTCACCTCTTTCCACACTTGTACACACACACACACACAAATTCCTCCCAATCCCTCACTAAAACCTGCACCTTCAATGTTTTCTCTCACCTTCTTCACCATTAACCTCCCCACTTACTTCCATAGCTCTCATATGAGCTCTCCATGTACATACACCATCTCTATGCCTCTCTCTATTATCTCCAAAGTACAATTCCATCTTACTCCTTATATATATACATAAATTCAGCATGTGTACCATGCTTAACCTCTACAAATCAAGAAATCTCATCAATGGAAATACCATTTTCATCACGATAATCAACCTTGGCAGCGGTGGTGTGAAGAAGGGAAGACGAAGAAGAAGATTGATAGTCATTTTGAGAACCTACACAAGTAAGTCCAAAACTTCTTCAAGCTTCACCATCACAAGGATTTTCTCACTTCATTCAACCATCTTACTTCAACCATCCACCCCATTCTACCCATTGTAAATATATCATTAACTTTCTAGTGATTACTAACGCTAACCACTAACATACTAACACAAAATAGCATTGACCTAACCATTAAAGACACCTCACCTCAAGACATGTACAAAGTAACTCCCTCTCTCTCTCTCTCTCTCTCTCTCTCTCTCTCTCTCTTTCTCTCTCTTTCTCTCTCTGCTTACTTAAAACTTTACTTTCACCTTATGTACCATCAATAATGCTCTTTTTTGAGCCCACATCCATGACTCAAGCAGACAAAGAAGGCCCGCAATGTTTTGATATTCAAAAAAATCATAATCCTCATTTGTTAGCTTGAAAATTAGGATTTCCAATAATCTTAATGAGGGGTCTCCAACCTATAAATAGGCCCCTCTCCTTCGTGTAAAACAACCTCCAACATCTCACATAACACCCCAGCACTCTTTGCATGAGGAGAGACTTAGGTGTAGCAACCACTTGTGAGCTTCACTCTTGGCGTGAGAGAAGCCTTCAAGCTACACATTGCAAGTGAGAGAGCGTGAGTTCCACAAATCTCAAAACCACTATTGTATATGCTCCTTCATCATCAATAAATTGAGGTTTGGTGCATCAAAGGCGTGATTCGACATTCAAATCTTCGTCCTTCCATTTGTGCAATACGGTTTGGTGAATTCAAGGTGACTTGTGTATTTTGAGTTTTTATTGGTTGATCTTGATTTTAGAAAGTGTTTTAGTGTGTTTTTCATTTCCAGTTTTGTGTCCATTGTAAGAGGGTATTGTGGTGAGAGGTCTCCCACACCCTAAGACAGTGAGTGTGTGTGTTTTGGCAATGTTTAGCAATCACTAAGCATTGAGTGAGTTTTGTACAAGTTCTACGACAGCATCATAACAAACCATCTCCATTTGCAAGTCACAAATAAGGTATTACGCAAGATCCTTTCCTCTCTCTCTTCCCTTTGCTCTAGCTCTCTCTGGTCCATTTTGTGTGTGTCTTGGTGTGAGGTTGCTTGTGTGTGTTGTGTGGTGCATCTTCTTGGTTGTACCAAAATCTCTCTTGCATCCTAGTTCGCATACCATAACTAGGTGGTGCCCCTATCTTGTTTGGGTTTGGTTGTACCAAAATCTCTCTTGCATCCTAGTTCGCATACCATAACTAGGTGGTGCCCCTATCTTGTTTGGGTTTGGTTGTGGGTTTGCTGTTTTGTTGTGCTTGTAGTTGCCCTAGCCTCAATTGAGCAGCACGGGAGCCTTGAGGGGTGTTTAGAGGTCTCTTCTCTTGTTGCCCGCCCCGGACCGCCTCAATTTTGGTGCAATTTGGTAGGGTGAGGTAGCTTACTATGGCAATTATGGAGAGCCAAAAAACGGCTATCATTAGCCCCCCCCTTAGATAATGGTACATTCATGTACCATTTATCCGATCATACAACATGTAGATTGTGTAACATCTGTCTTTGTAGATCAAGTGTGCAGAAGAGTACCAACTATCCAGGAAATTCTAGCCATTCTAAAAGGTTTTCATGAAGAAGCATGTGGTGGTCATTTTGCCCAAGAATTAACTGTGAAGAAGATTTTGCTTGCGGGGTATGTTTGGCCAAGCTTGCATGTGGATGTTCAACATTGGTGTAAAATCTGTCACAATTGTCAGATAAATGGAAATAGAAGGTTGGTGCATGGCCCAAGGCAAATAGTGCTTGCAAATGGACCCTTTGAAAAGTGGGGCATTGATGCTATGGGTCCTCCACCTAGGACAAAAAATGGTAAACTGTACATTCTAGTGGCTGTGGACTACATGACTAGGTGGGTAGAGGCTCAAAGTGTGACACGGGTAAATGGGAAAATAGTGAGCAGGTTTGTCTACACTAAAATTTGTTGTAGATTTGGCACACCTCTAGAGATTGTTTCGGATAATGGTCCGGGGTTCAAGAAGGGTTTACTCACAGAAGTTTGTGAAGAGCTTCACATTCTACATCGTCATAGCACACCATACTACCCACAGTCAAATGGTTTGGTGGAGAAAGCTAATGGTGTCATTGTAGGAATCATTAGAAAGATGGTGCAAAACAAAACAAAGTTATGGGATGACTTCTTGGATGGTGCCTTGTGGGCATATCGAACCACATATAGGGAAGCCACGGAGTTCACACCATTTCACTTGGTCTATGGTCAAGAGGCTTTGCAGCCTATCGAGCTCAACATTCCAACAATGCAGCTTCATGTCAAAGGTACACAAGATGATCAAGAGGTGTGGATGGATCGAATTCTTACGTTAGTGGAGCTTGAGTGGAAAAGAGAAGCAGCTTACGAGTGCTACAAGAGGAAAGCTACGCAACCAAAAGAAACGCACGACAAGAAATTGAAGGACAAAGGCATCAAGGAAGGAGAGCTTGTGCTAAGGTATGACAATCGACTTGACAATCGTTTTGATGCCAAATTTGAAACTAGATGGCAAGGGCTATACATATTCAAGAAGGCTTTCAATTCAAGTTACTATCATCTTATGGACTTGAATGGGAAAGAGCACTCTAGGAAGGTAAATGGTTATCGCTTGAAGCCCTGTTTAAGTCGCCTTCTACCAAAGGATCTAACAAAGATCAGTCAAAGGGCAGCTATCTCATGTAAGTATTGTTACATGAAGCATGAGTGTAACTCCAACCAAAATTCTGAGGGCCCAAACAATGAAGATCTTGTCAAGGACTCTTAAGTACTCTCTTTGGAAAAGATGCTTTATGATGGTACATGATATACCATCATCCTGGGGGAGGGCTAATGATAGCCGTTTTTCACCCAAGCACTCACCTTTCATGAACATGTACTTCACGTTCAACTGCTTGACTCCAATAAGAGCGTATACCAAAGGCATTTTTTTCCCACCGGGTTTTTTCCCTTTGGTCATCAAGGTTTTAGACCCTAATCTAAAGACACCTATCACCATCCTCTTGTACATATTCCTTCTACATCAACAATAAGGAAATGCTACTCAAATCAATTGACAAATGAATTGGAGCACCAATTTCAGATCATAGCATACTTCTCCTCAATGGCGAGTCGAAGAATGGCCTACAATGACAAAGCTGCAGACAACACTAACAACATGATTGCACAGGAACAAAGAAGTCCCCAATGAAGAAGATCAGACATAAAAGTAATCGGAGGATCTCAAAAGATGAATGGTTATGATGATACATGTCCGCTGTAATGGATCATAGTTCTTATTGTGGTTCGACAAAGTTACAAGCAGTGCAACAGATGAAGCCAAAACAACAGCAAAGACCACATCGTCATTGACAATCAAGTCATGTCGGGGACGACATTCACGCGGAAGGGGGGATTTTGACCGCTGGATCAACAACACAACATAACTCAAGTTTCGTACCAAAGTCTTATCTTTTGTGAGTTATGAAATGCTGCGGATTATGGCTATAAACATCATTTGTAATGAGTACTTATTCTAGTTTTTGAAGCCGGGGTGCAATGGCACTTCTAGATTGTAAATACAAAGCCATTTGGCCCTTTGAACCCCATTTTTGGTTAAACCTAAGGTAGCCTTAGTATATAAGGTACCTAGGTCATTTTGTAAAGGGAGACTTTAATCATAATCAAAACTTTAGCGCTGCCGTCTACTGTGTGTGAGAGAGAAAGAGAGTGAGCGTGAGCTTTATCCTCTCGCTACGCCCGGCTTGCTCAACACATTGGAGATCGGAGTGCACCATTGTCGTAGGATCAAGGAGAGCTACGCGACAATGCCAAGCATTCCACGTGAGACGAAGCACACACGCCGATGCATCTACGATCTATTTGTGGCCGTAAGGGTATGAAACGATGTCTGTTTTCTGCGTGCTAGTAGTCTATAGAATCGTGGCGACATAAGCTACGCATAGGTACTCATAAATTTTAGTTTTGGGCACTTTCAAAATTCTGCTTTGTCATCCTACGGGTTTTCCTTAGAGTGAGGGTTTTGAGTGTAGAAGCTTAGGGACAGGTGTATCCTAGTGAGGGGATGGTGTTCCTTAAGTTTCATACGAATATGGCATGATTAGGTGAGTTACCTTCCGTATGTGTGTATGTGGCTAGGTGGTGTAGTTGAGAGCAGTGAGGTTCTTGATTGTGGTTTAGTTGGCCTTCCTGAGTGTTGTATGTGTAGGATGGTCTCAGGCTGACAAGCTAAAACGATTTCCTCCATGTGCCTATGGTGTCATCTGTGTCCTCGATTGACATTATGTTGATCTAGGTAGTGTTTGCATGCACTTCATGGGTGTGTGAGTCGCTCCCCCAACACTCTACACAACAAGAAAAGGCCAAGCTATCCAGGAAGCCTCAGGATGACAAAACACAAGAGGCCCAAGCAAGCACAATCTCAAGGGCAAGAGCAACCAGCCTCCATAACCCCACCATGAGAGACAGAAGAGACTGTGGAGACATCTAGCCAACTAGCAAAGAATGAAGATCGGCAATCAAACGATGAAGTGATCCTAGAAGTTAACGAGTATGCCAAGAAAATACAGCACCTGACTAAACGACTTCGCTCAACAACACTTAACTATAGCATAAGGGCCAAGAATTAGAGATGGTGATTGAGGGAGTTAGATGAACAAAATCAGCTTGCAAGGGATAAATAACAAAAAGAGATGGAGGAGCTTGGTGAATTTCTTATTAAATTGTTAGATGCGTGCAAAGCAAAAGATGAATAACTGAGAGAAGTTACAAACGAGCTTCTAACTACAACCCTGTCAGTTCATAAGATGTAGTACAATTACATGTAGCAAATGCCTCCCAATACTCAGAGCAAAGAATAAATGATCAGGCAATTTTCCTACGGCAAATAAGAGAAAATCATGTAGTGGCCTCGATCAAAGGAACAAATGAGGTCTACAAAGCATTAGAGAAAAATAATAAAGACCTCAAGCTGGAGCTTAAATTGGAGCAGTCTTAGTGCAGAGACCTGGCTTTATGCGAGTGCAAAGAGAAGACGAGCTGCTAAAGGAAATAGCTGAACTTAAAAGGGTCAACCAACTATTGAGAGAGGGTTGGCTAGAAACAGAAGAAGAGGTAGGCACTTTAGAGCAACCACAGATAGAGATCCCCTCAGTTTCATTCTCTGAGATGGAGACACAGCCATCAGAAGAACTAAGTGGCAAGGAAGAATTTCAAGTACACCTATCATAATAACTATTATCTAATTCTCCTAAATGATTTTATCATGTTAAACCAATCATTTAATATGGGGAAGTGCCATGGGAGAAAAAGATAGAATATTGGTTAAGCAGGTAGACCGGCCACAGTAGGGATCTAAAGGAGCAAAAATAGGGACCCATCTACAAAAGGGAAATGTGCAACAATGGGCATAAAAGACCCTATGGTTCAGCCCATTAAGACTTCCAAAACGCTAAGGTTCCAAAATTCAAAGGTTGTGTCCAATGGTCAAAACTTAAAAAAATTGGATGCTTTGTGTGTCTAAACAAGTCTTCACAAATCCCTACATAGGAGGGGGCGAGCTTTGCAAGTAGGGATGAGCGAGAAACACACACACACAAGCTCCCTTTACACAAAGGGAATGAGGGACACATGTCAGCTCCCTAGCTCAGATGCCCACAAGGTGTACTCAAATCCTATTGGATGGCCATGGAGGTGGACCAATGAAAATTAGGCTAGAGTAAATCTATTTTAGTTAATTTAAAAACACTCAATAAAATAACCAATAAGAATTAATCTCTCTAGAAGACTATTGGACAGTCTCCCAAGGGGTCCAATGAGCATTCAGTAGCCCAATGGCTTGCCTGATTCCTATTGGTGAACGAGAGGCAAAAGGGTCCAATGAGAGTTTGATTACATTTATTAGTTACCTAAATATCTCACAAAAGGGGAAAGGGGGACACATGCCAGAAGGCTATCACTTATGCTCCTTAAATCCTATTGGCTAAGCCTAGGGAGGTCCAATGAGGTGCTAGCAAGAGCAAATAGCAAGAAGGGTCGACCAAGAGAAAGAGGGGGCTGATTTTTTTTCAAAGGCAGTTATCCACACACACTCACACAAGCTCATGTGTAGAGTAAGAAGACTCTCTCTCTCTCTCTTATCAAGCTTTAATGGAAAGCTTATCACCTACTCCAAGCTTGTGAGAAGGGAGGCCTACACCAACAACTCTTTGCTTTGTGATGCAAATCCAACGAAGAGCCAAGCATTCTCATCTCCTCTACCATGCTAATTTACTAAGCTAAGCTATGATAATATGAGTGATTATGTCAGGAGATGTACATCTTTCTTGTAAGACTACTCCTTCCTCTCAATCTACTCTCATACCCCACTAGCTCTCACCATCTTCAAAGGTGTGTGAGGTCTTGGGTTTGAGACCGTGAGGGAATTGATTTTGTGTTTGATAAGTGTTTTGCTTAGCGATTGAAGTTTCCATCTTCATTGCACTAGCTAATATTGAAGGAACACAAAGAATTGTATTGTAAAATGTCTCTCTTGATGGGGGAAACCATAATACAAAGCCTTTTGGAAGGGGGACCAGATCCATGCAAATACGGTCCTCAACTATTGTCAATTTTTTAATTTCTCTCTCTTTTGAAGTATTGTTCATGCTATCTAACTAGGTGTTATGCTTTTTGTTTCTCTCTCCACCCAAGCACTCTTGTTATTCTCATTAGGAATCTATTCTAATGAGATGCTCACTATGTTCATGCTATTTTCCGCTACACACAAGTCACTAGGCCATTAAATGTTACAACACCTAACCAAACCGGATACAGTTCCAATGATCCAGCTCTGAAAGGCTGAGGAAGATGCATTGAAGGAGAAAATTACACAAGAGGTAGATGAGCAATAAAAGGTAGCAATGGATTGAAACCTGAGAGTTCTTCACTCCGTCACATTACACAACTCACTCTCAATCAAATCAATGTGCAATGATACCAAAAGTCCTTGCCCTATCCTCTAATTAAGGTGGAATCACTACAAGTAAAAGAAATGCTTTACACAGACATGCAAGTCGAGGGCGCAGATCAAGACCACCCGAAGTGGAGGCTGAGTTGGTTGAACAAGAATCCAAGGTATTTGATTATGCTACAAAAGGATCCTACTTTCTCTCCTGTACCAAGAGTAAGGACCTAGCAAGCACATGAGACACTAGCAAAGAAGCGTCCAACTTGGCTGAATTACCCCAGATTGCCTGCTCCAGCAAATGGACCACCGACAAAAGAGTACATGGTGAAAACCCTAATGGGTGCCATGTCCTTCTTCAAAAGTCTACCGGCTCTATCTTTTGCTATGCTATATAAAATATGTTAAATGCTGCTCACCTGCATCCATGAGCCAGAGCAAGTAGGCACCCCTTGGATGTCATTCCTCGAGGGTAACATACGTTTGTGCTATGATCTTAGTGGCCAACCTTCCAAAGAAGTCCTCTATGGCTTCTACGCCAGATGTATGATTTTACCTTCTCATAATATGTTGGCATTCGAGGAAGTATTCCACACAGGGTTCTTCACTTGGTGAGCAAAAATATTTGGGCCAGTGATCAACAACCTAGTATCAAGTTTTGTAGGCTACTCAATAGTAGAGCTGAAAAATAGAGTCACTATGCAGTCCTTGCAAGTGCAAGATAAAGAGAAGAAAATTAGATACCAAAAGGCACTAAATGTGCTTAAAGACCTCCTTGGCAGTCGTCAACCTGATGACTATTTTAGTCCATAAAGCTGTGTCAAGGGACGACCCAGGCGAGGAGGGGGGAATGTTAGCAGCAAGCTTCACAGTATTTTGTAGCTTTTGGCATCGCCAACCCGCGGCCTAATTTCATCATAAGTAGGAATTTACACTTTAAAATAAAAAACTAAGCATAGGTGGGGTATTGGGGCATCATTGGTAAGTATTTAGGTGCATTCTGAGTTGAAAACGACTAGGTCAAAAATCCAATGCTATTAATAATCGCGATTTTGGCACTTGACCTAAAGTGGGGTTTGAGATCATAAGCATGTGTTCTTAGGTCTTATAAACTTGTCCTAGAAGTTTCGTTACATTTGGATGTCATTTGATGCTGTAATGGATGTGATTTGTTTGCCGATGAACGATTGGCTTTTGGTGATTTCAATCACTCGAGTGTATCTTGAGTTAGATTCAGGTTGTTTGTTGTTCTTCGAGAGATTGACAACCTCTTGTAGTCTCTATGTAATGATAGCCGTTTTTCGGCTCTCCGTAATTGCCATAGTGAGTTAACCCACCCTACCAAAATCATCTAAACACTGTGGCTATCCCTACCATTTCACTGTACATAGGCGTGTGAGCTAGTGGACTTTTCCCATATCTTCTTAAAAGACCCTCAATTAGCTAGTCACTGGGCTGTTGAGCCAAAAATAAATAAAAATAATAAAAAATATAAGTATATTATGGCCCATTTGTGTGTAAATATTTTATTGTATATAGGGCCTAAATAAACGGATTTTTCATAATTATTTTGGTGCTTATTTAAATATTTATACTTAGGTGTGTGTTATTTATGCTATGTACATTAACTCATCATTATCATATTTTTTCTTACCATTTTGCATACTCTTTATTCCATATAAAAATAATTTCATGCAATCTTCTCTTATTTTTGGTGTAACTCCATCCCAACAAAAATCTAAAAAAACTAGTTTTATTTATGTGTATATTTTTTCACTATTGTGATTTTTCCTTCCTACATCTATTCTCTTTTACTCTCATAAATTAAAACACCAAAAAAACTCATCTTTTTATGGTAGACTTATAATGAGAGAGATTTATTTTGACCCCTTTATATTTTTTCCACCTATATTATTTATATTTGAGATGTACATATTTTTTTAGACCCCTCAATATTTGATTTTCTTAGTTGTACTATTCACTTATATCATGATCTTAACAATATCTTCAATTATAGACCTACCAAATAAGTTCAAGGGTATGTGAAATGCATGTATGCACCATGGGGAGCTCACTCTTGGAGGTATTCAAAAGAATCATCCAAAGAAGGACCTCACAAGGACCTTGTGCAGTGGAAAAAACAGTCGGTTTTGCTGAATTTTTAAAGATCACATGCTCCCAGAATTTGAAAAGGTGATACAAACAAAAGTTGTAGCTCGTGAGCTGAACTTTCACCTCAAACTTTTTTATATTTTTTTGAGCTACGAGCTGTGAGCTATGATTTTATTGGTGGACCCCAATTTTCCCATGCTATGCAGCCACACTCTCTCTTCCACTTTATCATTTTCCTCTTTCACACACACTCCTCCCTCTCCTTCCCACTCCCAAACCTGCAACTCCCATGTCCTAATTCACCCTCTTCACCATTGCCACATCTCTCACACCTCCATAGCCTTCATCCTCCATTCTTAACACCCTATGTGTCCCCCTTTCTTTCTACATATATGTCCATATTACCATACTCTCTTCAACTTTGTAAAGAACTTCCGAAAATCAGCAAAAATCCAAGGATAACCTCTGCAAATGAAGACTTTTATCATGAATTTTCCAAGGTTTGAAGATAACGTAGCTTCATCGACACGCGTTACTTCGCCATGCTGACCGCTTCTTCTTCCGGTGCTGTAAAGAGGTGAATGTCAACTTCTCCAAAGCTTCAACCTCTCTTTACAAGCTCATCCCTTCTCTAACTTTTCTCATCATATATCTCACCATTTGGTGAATGATTTTGTAAATATTTTTTAGTGATAATTACTAAATACTAACCACTAACCTTATTGTAAAATGCACCCTCTACTAGAGTAGGCACTCCCAAATTATTCACTCAATCCTCTCTTCTTTAATCCTCAATAATTCTCTTCCCTTGAGCCGACATCCATGTGACTCAAAGGACAAGAGAGACCCACCCTCATTAAAAAAATTAAAAATATGCATAATCTTTTATTCCTTCAAATAAACTTGATTAGGCCTAACCCAAATCGGGGCTTCTAAAACCTATAAATAGAGCCCTTCTCTCCCTTGTATCATCACATGATCACACTACACCACACCATTCTCAACACGCACCACTCTTCAAGCCTAGTTGTGTAGAGTTTGTGCATTGTGAGTGCTCTATTCCATCACTACACATAGGTGCATGGAGAATCTTGAAGTTAGTTATGCCATATAGAGGAGTGGAGTGATACTATACTCTACAATCACACTTGTAGCCTACTCTTGTCCATAAATAAGATTCATAGTTTTGGGTGCAATTGTATGCTGCAACTTTGACTCTTCTCTCCAAATTGACTTGATAAGTTGGCTCATCAGGTGGTTGAAGTTATATTGTCCTTGAAGTTTGTTGTGCCATTTCATGATTGGTGGTTTGAGGGCTTGTTGAATTGTTTGCCTAAAAGGTCAATTGTAAGAGGGTTCTCGGTGAGAGGGCTCCCGTGACCCTAAGACAATTTGTGTATTGGCAACAAGGTCAAGTTTTGTGTTGTCTCTCTATTTCTCATCAAGCTTTGTGTGCATCTAGTCTTTAAGGCTAACGCTCAGTTGCTCAAGTTGATTTGTGCTCTTTACCTCTCTCTGGCGTGGTGAATGTTTGTGTTTGGTGTGTGTGGCTATATTGCATTCCCCTCTCTTTGTGCGTTTGAGTACAAGGAGATATCACGTGCGTCCTAGTTCACATCTACAACAAGGTGGTGCCCCTTTTCTTGTTTGGTTTCTGGATGTGGGTTGTTGTTGTCTCCGATTGTGCTTGCCCCAGCCCCAATTGAGCAGCACGGGAGCCTCAAAGGGTGTTTAGAGGCCGCTCTTCTTGTTGCCCGCCTCAGACCGCCTCAGTACTAGTCAAGTCAACTTTCTCCCATGGATTGACAATTTAATGGTGGTTCTTGCTAAAACTGCAATGAGATAGGAAAGTGAGGTTAGACGAACGTCCCACACTTTGTTGAAAGTTGTAAATTGGAGCATGCAGGAGACACCAACCATTGCACCCACCTTCCAAAACTACGCTAGAATGTCCAACTGTTGGATCTTGGATTCATTCACCCTCTAGGACTGTGTTAAAATGGCCTACTATGGACTATAAGGTCTACCTATTTCATACATTTTATTGGAAATTGCAAGGTGGTGGATCTATGAAGCACCAACAATTAGATCCACATTTCAAGCCTTGGTTATAATGGATGACTGGTGAATCTTTGACCTACTTCCCAATTCTTAGTTTAAATAGCCAAGTGGTCGATCTAAACTTTGTGTAAAACTACAAGTGTCATGACGGACAAGTGCTGAATGCACCTTACTTTAAGACATGGTGAGAATGGTCAAGTGATGGATCTATGATCTACACCCACTTACCAATACTTGGCTAGAATGGCCAAGTGGTGGATCTATGATCTATCTTTCCTATAGACACTATTTAAAATTGATAGCTGGTGTAAAAAGGGGAAACCAGCCATTGCATCCACCTTGCAAAATTTTGTTACATGGCCAAGTGGTGGTTCTAAATTGCAAACACCTTGAAGACTTGGTTAGAATTGCTGAGTGGTGGATCTAAGGTCTACATATTTCACAAATGTTGTTTAAAATGAGAAGTTGGTGTGGATGTAGGAGAAATCAACCATTGCATTTATCTTACAAGACCTAGTTAGAATGACCAAGTGGTGGATTATGGATGCACCCACCTTTTCGAATTAGCTAGAATGGATAAATGGTGGATCTAAGATCTATCTTTCTCACACACTTTGTTGAAAATTGTAAATTGGAGGATTTAGGAGACACCAACCATTGCACCCACCTTCTAAACTTAGCTAGATTGTCCAAATAATGGATCTTTGGTGCACTCACTCTATAGGACTTGGTTAGAATGGCCCATTGGGGAATTTAAGGTCTACCTATTTCATGAACTTTATCTGAAATTGCAAGGTGGTGGATCTAGGAGACACAAACAATTAGATCCACATTTCAAGCCTTGGTCAGAATGGTCGAGTAGTGCATCTTTGAAGTACATACTCTCTAGATATTTGTCTGAATGGCTAAGTGATGGATACAGGATCTACTCATTCCACAAATTTGTGTAAAATTACAACTCTTATGATGGCCAAGTGTTGAATGCACCTAAGTTTTAGACATGGTTAGAATAGCCAAGTGGTGGATATACGGTCTATCTTTCCTACGACAAAAACTATTCCATTGATAGATGGTGGACGTAGGAGAGACCAACCATTGAATCCACCTTGCAAGATTAGGTTAGAATGGCCAAGTGGTGGATCTAAATTGGAGCCACCTTCAAGACTTGGTTACAATGGCCAAGTAGTGGATCTAAGGGCTCCATATTGCACACACTTTGTTTAAAATAGGAAGTTTGGTGGATGTATGAGAAACCAACCGTTGCATCGATCTTGAAAAATATGCTTAGAATGGCAAGTGGTGGATCTTGAATGCACCCATCTTTAGGAATTGGCTAGACTAGCTAAGTATCTAAGGTCTAAAACACTTTGTTGAAAGTTGTAAAAGCTGAAGGATTTAGGTGACAGCAGCCATTGCACCCACCTTCCAAAACTTGGTTAGAATGGCCAACTGTTGGATCTTGGATGCATTCACCCTCTAGGACTGTGTTAAAATGGCCTACTGGGAAATTTAAGTCTACCTATTTTACACACTTTATTTGAAATTGCAAGGTGGTGGATCTAGGAGACACCAACAATTGGATCCACATTGCAAGACATGGTTATAATGGCCGAGTGGTGGATCTTTGGCCTACTTCCTAATTTTTAGACTAAATAGACAAATGGTCAATCTAGGATCCACTTATCCCACAAACCTTGTGTACACACTACAAGTGTTAGGACGGACAAGTGTTAATTGCACCTAACTTTAAGACATGGTTAGAATGGCCAAGTGGTGGATCTACGCACTCCACCCACCTACCAATACTTGGTTGGAATGGCCAAGTGGTGGATCTATGGCCTATCTATGCTATAAACACTATTTAAAATCAATAGATGGTGGACGTAGGAGAAACTAACCATTACATACAGCTTGGAAAATTTGATTAGAATGTCCAAGTGGTGGATCTAAATTGCAGACACCTTCAAGACTTGGTTAGAATGGCTAGGTGGTGGATCTAAGGTCTACATATTGCACAAATGTTGTTTAAAATGAGAAGCTGGTGGATGTAGGAGAAACCAACCATTATATCCACCTTACAAGACCTGGTTAGAGTGGCCAAGTGGTGGATCTCAGATGCACCCACCTTCAAGAATTGGCTAGAATGGATAAGTGGTGGATCTAAGGTCTATCTTTATCATACACTTTGTTGAAAGTCGTAAATTGAAGGATTTAGGAGACACCAACCACTGCAACCACCTTCCAAAAATAAGCTAGATTGGCCAAGTGTTGGATGCACACACTCTACGGGACTTGGTTAGAATGGCCCACTAGGAAATTTAAGGTCTAGGTATGTCATGAACTTTATATAAAATTGCAAGGTGATGGATCTAGGAGACACAAACAATTGGATCCACATTTCAAGCCTTGATTAGAATTACCAAGCGGTGGATCTTTGATACTGCACATACTTTTGAGATCTTAGTTTGAATGGGCAAGTGGTGGATCTAGGATCAAATCGTCCCACAAAATTTGTGTAAAATTACAAGTCTGATGACCAAGTGTTGAATACACCTAACTTTAACACTAGAATGGTAACCTAACAGGACATAAAAGTGTCCTTTTAGGGTTTTGGGAAAAAAATACAAAACCATAGTAGATCCACTCATTTTGAAAAATCCTTTCATGAGCTAATAGTTCAATAACTACTACATATGGAAAAAATGAGAAACTTGTAATTTTTCTCATCCCTTGGTCACTACAAGTCTCCAAATTTGATGGACCAGTGCATTTTGCCCAAAACAACAATTCCTTACGGTTGACTGCATATAAATAAGAGTGGGTATTTTTGTAGGACATGAGATAAAATGCCCCGTTAACTTCAATGGGTTGGTGACCAAAGCATATGGTTGCTTTTACCTCACTAATTTATTTTTGGGCAAAAAAAATAGGTACAAAAAAGTCTCATTTTTGCCATTCTGTGGACCTATCATCAAAGTTTCTATAGTCAGGCACAATACAGATACTATATACATGTTTTCTTAGTTCCCTTTGGGCTTTTGGATTCAAAAGGATCCATGGAGCATGTCAAAAGGATAATGTATCTCTTACAATTGGAACCTTGGGGGCAATGATAAAGTGCTAAATACAACAAACATGAAAAAACTAGGTTTAGCATTATGACCTCTAGAAACCCATAGAAACTACTCAATATCTAGCCAAGTTTGTAGTCTATGATTAGATATGGTTACTACCTACAAAATACACACATTTGGACTAAGAAACTAGCAATATTGAGAAAGTTATACTTACTACTCTAAAATGGATCATATTCTTTAGCAACAATAAAAAAACTCAACCATCATCATATAGTATGCTATATAGCATATTAGGTCCCCCAAAACTCAAGGAAGATTAGCTTTATGTTATACATTACACTTACACAATCAAAATGGAATTTGGATATCAAGAAAGCCACAAAAAAAATCATAAAAGTGCTAATTTTGGCCAAAAAATAGGATTATGCAATTCTTGTAAATTGGTCACAACTTTAAATTATAACACTTAGCTCTCCCTACAAGCATCAAAACATGTTGAGAACTATGAAGACCTAACCTCTAGCCATCTAAACCTCGCAAACATTGAGGCGGTCCGGGGCGCGCAACAAGAAGAGCAACCTCTAGACACCCTTCAAGGCTCCCGTGCTGCTCAATGGGGCTGGGGCACAACACAACACAAACCAAAACAACAAACCCATAGCCAAATCCCAACTACACAAGGGGCACCACCTAGTTTAAGAGCGACCTAGGAGGAGAATCGTTAGAGCAACCCACAAACAAGCAAGGAATTTACACTAACCCTAACACCAATGGAACACTCTCACACACTAAAACACGAGAGAGAGAGAGAGAGAGAGAGAGAGAGAGAGAGAGAGAGAGAGAGAGAGAGATGGTGTACAACTTAGCTTCAACGTTATATTTTGCACAAAAAGGAACTTAGAGCTTGCGGAATCAAGTGACAAGATTTGGTTATAGCATCACTAGCACATTGTCTTAGGGTTATGGGAGCCCTCTCACCATCCACCCTCTTACAATGGTAGCCAAACAATAGCCAATGAATCACAAGCAACAAAACAACAACCTTCAATGAAACAAGTCACCTTATGAAGCTAAATGAGTTTGCCAAGCCAAATTGGAGGAGAAGCGTGAGCCTTTGGACATGAATTGCACCCAAAACTACCAATTCATTGATTATGGGATAGATACAACAATGGTAGGAAGAATATCTTCTACTCGCACTCACTCAAACTAGCTAATGCTTTTCTATGCACCAAGGTGATGGTGTATAGAAAGCTTACTCTCTCTTTACAACCAAGATAGAACTGGCGTGTGGTACGCTCAATCTAGTGTGCAATGGTATAGTGATGTCTTTTAAAAGGAGGAATGGGTTCTATTTATAGGTTTTAGAAGCCTTGATTAGGATTAAGCCTAATCAATTTTATTAGGAAAGATCAAGGATTATGAATTTTTATGAATTTCAAATAAGAGTGGGGTCTCTCTTATCTCTTGAGTCACATGGATGTGGGCTCAAGTAAGAGAATTATTGATGTGGTGAAAGGAGAGAAGCTTCCATGGGAGTGAGTGAATTTGGTTTACTTGTGCGGTTGCCTACTCCATATGTTGATAGTGTGGGTGCATTTTTACAAGAGAAGTTAGTTTGTTAGTGGTAATAATCACTAGAATTGTTAGTGATACATTTACAATGAGTAGGATGAGTTGATTTGATGAAGGAAGAGGGGTGAATTAAAAGAGAATCATTGAGATGGTGAAGCTTTGAAGAAGCTTAGACTCACCCTTGTGTAGATTGTGGAAAAAATGACCGTTGGTCTTCTTCTTCTTCGCTTCTTTACGCCGCCGCCACGGTTGACCACCACGATGAAAAGAGGATTTGTTGATGAAAAATCCTCAATTTGCAGAAGTTATCATGGTTAAGATGCTGAATTTTAGATATTTTTAGGAGAGGTAAATGAAATTGTAACATAGAAGCAATAGAGAGAGACATGGAGAGGGTGTATGTATGTAGAGGTTCATAAAAGAACTATAGGGATGAGAGAGAAGGGTAATGGTGAAGAGGTTGGGAGAAGCCATGGAAATTGCAGGTTTGAGCGAGGGAAGGAGAGGGAGGGATGTGTAAGAGTGAGTAGGTGTGTGGAAGGGTGAGACAAGACTAAGGGCTACTTGTGAGAAAAGTGGGCAGACTGGGGTCCACTCAAATAATCATAGCTCACGGCTGGTAGTTCCAAAAATCATGAAAAAAGTTGAGGTGATTATTCAGAGCGTGGGCTACATTTTCTCTTTTGATCACTGCCGCAAATTCTGAGTGGAGATAGGTGCCAAAATTCTCACCAAAAAGCCTTTTTTTATGCCTGCAAAAGTCTTTTAGTGGTCCCCTCCTTTGTTGAATTTGTACAATGCATCCAAGAGTGAGCCCCTCCTTTGTCATATTATAATACAAAGCATACAAGTTGCACTTGACCCATGCATGGAGGAGGATTATTGGTGAATAAAGAAATATATACATGGTGGGACTAGTGTATGGACTATTCATGGACTTTAGCTCAATGAGCACATGGTGTTAGAATAATGAGTAAAAATAATAATAAAAATATGGAGGAGTTATGGATATGGAAAGATATTGGAATCATATGATATGGTCCCTCTTTGAATTATTTTGGGTGAAAGAGGAAAAGGTATGCAAGTAAATAATATAATAAACGTGACCAATGAGTAGAAATCAATTTTTTGTTTTCACGAGGGTGAGGGTGAAAATGTGGGAGTGATTTTTATAAAGGAAAAATATGAGGTTAGAGTATGTACATATTGGCAAAAAATATAATTATGGTGTAAGAGGATGAAAGAAGGTGTACATAGGTTTAATAAAACACACACCTAAGTAGAATATTTAAATATAATACCAAAATAATTATAAAAAATCCCTATATTTAGGCCATATATACAATGAAATATTTACACACAAAGAGACCATAATATACTTTTATTTTATTTATTTTTTTTATTTTTTTGGCTCAACTAGCCCAGTGACTAGCTAGCTGAGGATCTTAAGAAGATATGGGAAAAGCCCCCTAACTCACACACGCCTATTTACAGTGAAATGGTAGGGATAGCCATAGTGTTTCGGTGAATTTGGTAGGGTGAGGTAGCTTACTATGGAAATTATGGAAAGCCGAAAAACGGCTATCATTAGCCCCCCCCCTTAGATAATGGTACATTCATGTACCATTTATCCGATCATACAACATGTAGATTGTGTAACGTCTGTCTTTGTCTGCTCTCATCTTTGAAGAACCTTTGTTGTATGATTAAAAAACCTTGTGTGATATGAAAGGTTCTCAAGCCAATAGCATGATGAAATGAAGTGACGGAGTAAACCTCCTCCATCGAGAAAGTTTCCATAAGCACCCCCCAGGATCAAAGATCTTGAAATATCTTTCCCAAAGCGAGATGTATGGTATGGAATCACTTACTAATTTTGATCGAAGAAACTTGTAGATTTTACTGTTGTCCATCATTGCATCTATCACTATGAATGTGATATAAAAGATTGGTTGCTCTTCCTCTTGTGTAAAGTTGATGTATCTGCTACGATCTTCAAGATCTTGTATGAGCAAATTCCTGAATTGTAGCTCATAAATTTCATTCAACCTGGGTAGGCTCATCAAGTAAAAAATTCTATGACCTTTATGATTTAGGAAAGCTTGATCCATGCTTCCAGCTGCTATTGGAAGATATTGCAGATAGTTTACCACATAAGTAGATAATAGATGAAGGTTTCTATTGCTTCCAACACATTGGAAGAGAATAGATTTTGGTACTGATTGATGAAATATCCACATGTAGCAATCAAAAATTTTTTCATCTATGATGAAGACCAGAAGCATCACAATGTGCGACCTCCATACAACAAAGAACCAAGTGAAGAAGATTTGGAAACATCCGTTTATCACCAAGTATTCATGTCCTCTTCCACTTAAGAAGGTATGGTGTCCCCGATGAAAGGTATATGTGAAGAGAAGAGAAGTTGAATTTGAAGAGGTGAAACCCAATGTGAAGATGATTGGGGCTTCAAAAGATTGGATTTCCTTGCTAAGAGATTGTCCCATGAATGAAAAGCCACCCACTAAAACACCATTGGAGAGAATGATACCCTTCTGACAGTTTCCTTTTATGATTTTATTTTTTACTACTCTCCCATGTTCTTCATCCCCTTCTAAGCCCCCCCTTTGGCAAGGTTGTAACTCCTCACATCGTACCACTTCAAAGGTTGATGGATTACTGTTTGATTTTGTGAAACATTTGGCTTCTTGCATGATAGGTTCCTCCATGCTTAGCATACATGGGTCATACCAATGCTTTTCAACATCCTCAAACAATTCTTCAAGATTATCCTCACATGGATTCAACTCACACTCTTCTACTTTGTTTTGGAGTTGGCATTCCATGTACACAATCATCTCTTTATGATCAATGTGGTCTATGATCTCTCCACCTATGATTTCATCTTCTTCTTCACTCTCTTCTTTTAGACAAGATACACTCTCAGATAAATCAAGGTTACCTTCAAGTTCTTCATTCTCCATAGAGTCATGTTGCACAAAAGCTTCGTCTGCTCGGACTAGAAATTGATCCTCTGCCAAAAGGTTGGATGTATCCATTATTGAATCATCAATGCCATTTGAGATATCTTGTGTCGATTTTTGCATGCTTGTGATAAAGGTAGAAGAAAGAGATTCCACATTTGAATCTTGGCCACACACTTTAGCACTTGAATAATCAGTTGGCATGTAAGTAACTTCTTCAACATTTGTCGGAGTAGAAGGAGACAAGTATGGCAAAGGAGATGACTCCTTGATAGAAACAATTTCATGATGGTTGGTTCTTCCAGCATGATGGAAACCATTTTTGATGTAGAAGTACTTGTGAAACTTCCTTCGGGCAATAGTGACCGCTTCTTCAAAGGTAGAGGGTCCACTACAAGTAACCTTAGTCTTTAGGAAAGGAGACAAACCCGAAATAAATTGATCCATTTTTACATAATCTGGAAATGTAGAACTAAATCCACATCCTTCCCATTGACGAGAAAAAATATCCTCATAAGCATAGTAGTCTTCACCATGTTGTTGAAGTCTCCGTAGTGAAGCCCATGCTTTCTCCATTGTTGGAACTTTAGAGAATCTGGCCTTCAAAGCTTTGGAAATTTGGGTATACCCATCTTCAATCTGAGAAGACATACTCCAAAACCATTGCTCAGCGTTGCCTCTAAGGCATAGCAATAGAAAATCCTCTTTTTCAATGTCATCCCTTTTACCAAGGATACGACAAACCATTCTAAAATCAACAAGAAAATCATCAACATCTTCTTCTAGATTCCCGAAGAAGATTGGGATATCCTCAAAGGTATAGCATGTCATAATTTCTCAATGCTAGAACCACGCAAAGATTAGTTCCAAACAATCATTTTCTCTCATGACATCAACTAACTACACAAAGTTTTGAAAGGTCTTTCAACATGAATTTTAGATTCTTATGTGAAAATGTTTTTTTCCTTTCTTATGTTATGCTAATCCAAACCATATTCTAGAGAAATTTTTGTTGCCTTGAAATTAAACTCGATCATACAAGTTTTCATGATTCATATAATCTACTTGATTATGCTAAAATTCAAGCATTCATTCAATACAACAACAATAAGCACAAAGTCAGTCCTCCGTGGGGGCACCAAAATTGAGGCGGTCCAAGGCGGGCAACAAGAAGAGCAACCTCTAGACACCCTTCAAGGCTCCCGTGCTGCTCAATGGGGCTGGGGCACAACACAACACAAACCAAAACAACAAACCCATAGCCAAATCCCAACTACACAAGGGGCACCACCTAGTTTAAGAGCGACCTAGGAGGAGAATCGTTAGAGCAACCCACAAACAAGCAAGGAATTTACACTAACCCTAACACCAATGGAACACTCTCACACACTAAAACACGAGAGAGAGAGAGAGAGAGAGAGAGAGATGGTGTACAACTTAGCTTCAACATTATATTTTGCACAAAAAGGAACTTAGAGCTTGCGGAATCAAGTGACAAGATTTGGTTATAGCATCACTAGCACATTGTCTTAGGGTTATGGGAGCCCTCTCACAATCCACCCTCTTACAATGGTAGCCAAACAATAGCCAATGAATCACAAGCAACAAAACAACAACCTTCAATGAAACAAGTCACCTTATGAAGCTGAATGAGTTTGCCAAGCCAAATTGGAGGAGAAGCGTGAGCCTTTGGACATGAATTGCACCCAAAACTACCAATTCATTGATGTTGGGGTAGATACAACAATGGTAGGAAGAATATCTTCTACTCGCACTCACTCAAACTAACTCAAGCTTTTCTATGCACCAAGGTGATGGTGTATAGAAAGCTTACTCTCTCTTTACAACCAAGATAGAACTGGCGTGTGGTACGCTCAATCTAGTGTGCAATGGTATAGTGATGTCTTTTACAAGGAGGAATGGGTTCTATTTATAGGTTTTAGAAGCCTTGATTAGGATTAAGCCTAATCAATTTTATTAGGAAAGATCAAGGATTATGAATTTTTATGAATTTCAAATAAGAGTGGGGTCTCTCTTATCTCTTGAGTCACATGGATGTGGGCTCAAGTAAGAGAATTATTGATGTGGTGAAAGGAGAGAAGCTTCCATGGGAGTGACTGAATTTGGTTTACTTGTGCGGTTGCCTACTCCATATGTTGATAGTGTGGGTGCATTTTTACAAGAGAAGTTAGTTTGTTAGTGGTAATAATCACTAGAATTGTTAGTGATACATTTACAATGGGTAGGATGAGTTGATTTGATGAAGGAAGAGGGGTGAACTAAAAGAGAATCATTGAGATGGTGAAGCTTTGAAGAAGCTTGAACTCACCCTTGTGTAGATTGTGGAAAAAATGACCGTTGGTCTTCTTCTTCTTCGCTTCTTTACGCCGCCGCCACGGTTGACCACCACGATGAAAAGAGGATTTGTTGATGAAAAATCCTCAATTTTCAGAAGTTATCATGGTTAAGATGCTGAATTTTAGATATTTTTAGGAGAGGTAAATGAAATTGTAACATAGAAGCAATAGAGAGAGACATGGAGAGGGTGTATGTATGTAGAGGTTCATAAAAGAACTATAGGGATGAGAGAGAAGGGTAATGGTGAAGAGGGTGGGAGAAGCCATGGAAATTGCAGGTTTGAGTGAGGGAAGGAGAGGGAGGGATGTGTAAGAGTGAGTAGGTGTGTGGAAGGGTGAGAGAAGACTAAGGTCTACTTGTGAGAAAAGTGGGCAGACTGGGGTCCACTCAAAAACTCATAGCTCACCAATGGTAGTTCCAAAAATCATGAAAAAAGTTGAGGTGATTATTCAGAGTGTGGGCTACATTTTCTCTTTTGATCACTGCCGCAAATTCTGAGTGGAGATAGGTGCCAAAATTCTCACCACAAAGCCTTTTTTTATGCCTGCAAAAGTCTTTTAGTGGTCCCCTCCTTTGTTGAATTTGTACAATGCATCCAAGAGTGAGCCCCTCCTTTGTCATATTATAATACAAAGCATCCAGGTTGCACTTGACCCATGCATGGAGGAGGATTATTGGTGAATAAAGAAATATATACATGGTGGGACTAGTGTATGGACTATTCATGGACTTTAGCTCAATGAGCACATGGTGTTAGAATAATGAGTAAAAATAATAATAAAAATATGGAGGAGTTATGGATATGGAAAGATATTGGAATCATATGATATGGTCCCTCTTTGAATTATTTTGGGTGAAAGAGGAAAAGGTATGCAAGTAAATAATATTATAAACGTGACCAATGAGTAGAAATCAATTTTTTGTTTTCACGAGGGTGAGGGTGAAAATGTGGGAGTGATTTTTATAAAGGAAAAATATGAGGTTAGAGTATGTACATATTGGCAAAAAATATAATTATGGTGTAAGAGGATGAAAGAAGGTGTACATAGGTTTAATTAACACTAGGTTGGTAATGGGATACTTTTATGTTCTGTGAAGTGACCATTTTCCTTGAATTATGTCAAGAGTTTCAAAATGGATTTGGAGGTGCTATATGTCTAGAAAGTTGTCTCATGAGCTGAAAAAAACTTGACATTTTTTTGGAATATCAATTCCATCTTTAACCTTGTCCTTGCACAACATTTCACAACCTAAACTGTGTGAAAAAACGGGTCCTGTTTTTGACTTTTTTCAACTTTTTGCAACTATACCACTCTAGAATTCATGTTTGTGAGGTCTATAATGCTATAGAACTATCTTTAGTAGTCCTCAACATGTCCTGTTGCTTCTAGGGAGAAATAAATGTTAAAGTTGTAAGTTATGACCAAATTACAAGAATTGTCAAATCCTGCTATTTAGCCAATTTTAGCTCTTCTATGATTTTTTTTGTGGCTTTCATGATATCCAAATGCAGTTTTGATTCTCTATGTCGCATATTGTAACTTAAAGCTAATATTCCTTGAGTTTTGGGGCACCTAATACCCTATTTTGCATAGTAGACAACGATGGTTGATTTTTTCAATTATAGAAGAAAACGAAACATTCTAGTATATCAAGTATAGCTTTTTTAATATTGTTAGTTTCTTGTGACAACTACATGCATTTTGTAGGTAGTAACCATATCTAGTCATAAGGATCAGTTTTGGCTAGATATTGAATAGTTTCTATGGGATTCTACAACTCATAATGTTGAACCTAGTTTTTTCATGTTTGCTGTATTTAGCACTTCATCTTTGTCCCCAAGATTCCACTTGGCAAGAGATGTATTATTCTTTTGACATGCTACATGGCTCCTTATGAACCTAAAGGACAATGGGGAACTAAGAAAACATGCATATATTATTTGTATTGAGTGTGGCTATAGAAACTTTGATGATGGGTTTGCAGAATGGTAAAAATTCAACTTTTTTGTACCTAATTCTTTTGGCAAAACAAAAAATAGTGAGTGAGAAGCAATCATATCTTCTGATCACCAACCCATTGAAGTTAACTAGGGAATTTATCTCAAGTCCTACAAAAATCCCTAATCTTATTTTTATGCAAAAAAATGTAAGAAATGACTGTTTTGATGAAAATGTACTGGTCCATCAACTTTGGAGGCTTGGTGTGACCAAAAGATGATAAATTTTACAAGTTTCTTATTTTTTCCATGTGTAGTAGGCCTTGAACTATAACCTCATGAAAGGATTTTACAAAATGAGTGGATCTACTATGGTTTTGGAGGTTTTTTTCAAAACCCTGAAAGGACACTTTTATGTCCTGTTAGGTTACCAACCTAGTGTTAATAAAACACACACCTAAGTAGAATATTTAAATAAAATACCAAAATAATTATAAAAAATCCCTATATTTAGGCCATATATACAATGAAATATTTACACACAAAGAGGCCATAATATTTTTTTATTTTTTTTATTTTTTTTATTTTTTTGGCTCAACTAGCCCAGCGGCTAGCTAGCTGAGGATCTTAAGAAGATATGGGAAAAGCCCCCTAACTCACACACGCCTATTTACAGTGAAATGGTAGGGATAGCCATAGTGTTTGGGTGAATTTGGTAGGGTGAGATAGGTTACTATGGCAATTATGGAAAGCCGAAAAACGGCTATCAACATAAAGTTTAGAGTGGTATAGTTGCCAACAATTGAAAAAAAGCCAAAAACAAGACCCGTTTTTTCACACAGTTTTGGTTCAAAAATGTTGTGCAAGAGTAAGGTTAATGGTGAGATTGATACTCCAAAAAAAATGCTAAGTTTTTTTCAACTCATAAGGCAACTTTGTGGATATATAGCACCTAGAAATTCATTTTCATACTCTTCAAATAATTGAGGCAAAATGGTCACTTAACAGGACACAAAAGTGTCCAAGGACGTAAAAGTGTCATGTTACCATTCTAGTGTTAAGGCATGGTTAGAGTGGATAACTCATGGATCTATGGACTATATTTCCTACAAACACTATTTTTAATTGATAGGACCAACAATTACATCCACCTTGCAAGATTAGGTTAGAATGGCCAAGTGGTGGATCTAAACTGTAGCCACCTTCAAGACTTGGTTAGAATTTCCAGGTGTTGGATCTAAGCTCTCCATATTGCACACACTTTGTTTAAAAAGGGACGTTTGGTGGATCTAGAGGACACCAACAATTGGATCCACATTTTAAACCTTGGTTAGGATGACCAATTGGTGGATCTTTAATGCACATACTTTTCAAATCTCAATCTGAATGGACAAGTGGTGGATCTAGGGTCTACTCATCCTACAAAATTTGTGTAAAATTACAAGTTTTATGATGGCCAAGTTTTGAATGCATCTAACTTTAAGACATGGTTAGAATGACTTAGTGGTGAATGATGGATGGACCCACCTACTAATACTTGTATCATGGATGTACCCACCTACCAATACTTCGTTAGAATGGCCAAGTGGTGTATTTAAAGTCTACACATTGCACACATGTTGTTTAAAATGGGAGGTTGGTGAATGTAAGAGAAACCAGTAATTGCATCCACCTTGCAAGATTTTTTTAGAATGGCCAAGTGGTGGATATAAGGTCTACATATTGCACCCACTTTGTTTAGAATAGGAAGGTGCTGGATGTAGGAAAAACCAACCATTGCATCCACCTTGCAAGACGCGCTTAGAGTGGCCAAGTGGTGGATCTGAATTGCAAAAACTTGGTTAGAATGGCCAAGTGGTGGATCTATTGTCTACATATTGCACACTTTGTTTAGAATAGGAAGTTGGTGGATGTAGGAGAAACCAACCATTGCATCCACCTTGCAAGATCTGCTTAGAATGGCCAAGTCTTGGATCTCAATTACATCCACCTCCAAGGCTTGGTTAGAATGGTCAGGTGGTGGATCTAAGGTGTGCATATTGCACACATTTTGCTTAAAATGGAAAGTTGGTGAATGTAGGAGAAACCAACCATTGCACCCACCTTGTAAGACCTAATAAGAATGCCCAAGTGGTGGATCTTGGATGCACCCACCTTCCAAGAATTGACTAGGATGGTCAAATTGTGAATCTAGTATCTACCTATCCTACATACTTTATTTGAAGACTCAATGTGATGGATCTAAGATAGAACAACAATTGTACGAGTCTTACCATGCACCGAGCAAGTCTTTCCGAGCAAAGACAAAACCGAGCAAATATTAGTATGCATCTATATGTATCTAGCTCAACTCTAGCTTTCCAAATTTATTAATTTTCACGCCATGATTTTTTGGTTTATTGTATGGTGATGTTCATAATTCTCCTTTTTCAAGTACATTGGTTTTTATTTTTCCTTTGCACCTATTTTTATTTTTCCCTTGTTCATAACCATGCCTATAATATATGTATATATACATATGTCTACACACACACACACACACACATGTATGTGTGTGTATCTAGAGAGAGAGAGAGAGAGAGAGAGAGAGAGAGAAGGAAAGTGAAGCTCTCATGTGGTACAAACAATCCCAAGTGACCTTAAATATTTATCCAACGGGTCTTTACCTCAAGACATGCTATTTAAAAGGAGTAGATTTAGAGCAATAAAGGGTAGCTAGGTTGAAGGCCAATCTCTCTTTAGCCATCAAAACTGGCATGGTTTGCTAGAGAGAGAGAGAGAGAGGTCCAACTTGGCTATCCATGCAATAAATCTAGGGGGGGGTTAGAACTACCTAGACCTTCATACCCTCAAACGAGGTGGCAAGCCTCCATTGGTTCAAAACAAGGTGCCTAGTTTGGGACCCATTAGAGGGACGCCTTTCCCCTCAGAATAGAGGCAAGTTTGGTACTTTTTGGTGCAAAATACATACAAGGGTTTGATCTCTAACCCTCATCTGTAGTTGGGAATCACATAACAACAAGCTTGTATCTCATTTATTGCTTCAAAAGTTGACGTTTTCTTTTGTACCTAGATGTTACAACAATAGTCTAAATGCGAGGATATTGGAAAAAGGAAATTTGATGTTGGGGTGTTGTGACATGTACAGTATGATTGCACGTGTAGAGTCATGCATGGGGGTAGTGGGGAGATGGATTGAGCCCTATGAAGCCTCCTTGGTCACATGGTATGAATGCACACATTGAGTCATGCCTGTGAAGCTACATACTTACTTCCTCTAAAAGCAGGCCACATCCAATGGGTTTAGAAAATGTGCCCATAACCTTTGGAAGTTGGAATCTTGGAGACAGTAGTATGCCAAGGTAGGCCAAGATGGTACAAGAAAAGTTGGGGTGGATGGGTATCTACACGTTAAAGGCAAGGAAAGTTGGGGTGAACGAGAATCTACCTGTGAACTTTGGTTATTGTTTCCACTTTCACAAGGTAGTAGTGAGAGTTCTCAAACTACGATATAATTTTTGCCCCAATGCGACCCCATGATAGTAGGGTGATCATTTCCTCACTATTGCCAATCTTTCTAGGCAGGAGTCAGCTCTTAATAAAGTCCTAACTCCCTCTAGCCATTCACGCCGGTGAGGATGGGTAGAGAGCAAGGTTTGGGAAAAATGTGTCTCAACTTAATATTGTTCCATTTCCAATTTCAAAAAATGCCGGTTGCGGACAAGGGGAAAAGGAGAATTTTTACCCCCAAATAGAGAAAAATAGTGTAAAAACCCAAAAAATACCCCTTATTTTCTAAAATTTCCTCTAGGTAGACTCAAGGAAAGGAATTTTGTATGTTTTGAAAAATGGTTTTTCCCGAACTGTGGTAGAGAGAGTAGGCAAGAGTCAACTCTTAATAAATTCCTAACTCCCGCTAGCCATCCCCGCCGGCGCGGATGGGTAGAGAGAGTTTTTCCACGTTCTATTTGCATTTTGGAGGGTGGCAAAAGGTTGATGACTATATTCGTACACAGATTCACAGGCCGTGCAATCCATCTCCCTCTAGCTATCCATGTTGGCGTGGATGGCTAGAGAGAGGTTTTGCAGGTTCATAATGCATTCTAGAGGGTGGGCGAAACTGGATGACGATATTGCTATGGCACTATGCGGGTGACCTCTGAGGGTGCACCCAGAATCGTGCAGCCATGTCAACTTGCAAGAAGTATCGCATGCTATTATAAGCCATGCGCAACCTCGCACGGTGCAAGAGATGCTTGTAGCTTTAGGTAAGTGATCCGATTCTGATCTAGAGCTATTCAGCACTGAATTATTTGCTAAAGTGCTTGATTGCATTTGAAATCACGGAAAAGTGTGCTTTTGAGGGTCAAAATGCATTAAACAAGCTTTTGTGGGGATATTTTTGTATGACTAACTGATGATGTGCATATAAAAGAGCATTTGCAAGGGTTTTGTGAGAAAACCTGCAATTCTATAAACATAGACATCCTACGCGTAGGATGTCTCAAGGGGGTTCTGGAGACCAAATTTGAAAATTCTGACTACACCAATGTGTTTAGAAGGAGGGGGGTTACCCTAAGTATACATTGAAACTAGAGTTTTGACCAACTCTTGACACCCAAAAGACCAAAGACGGAGTGTCAAAAACGCGAAAACAAGAAACTGAAGATTCTGAGCACAATTTTGCATAGAAACTGGTAGGAATGCTTGAAAAGTAGTGCTCAAGACTTGGGGATGCCCGTGGATGAATTTTGCCAAAAAATGTCATTAGTAGACATCCTACGCGTAGGATGTCTAGAGAGTGATTCTGGAAGCAAAAATCAAGTTTTGACATCATACCCATATTCTGCATGTTGTGTTGGACACACACACCAAAGCTCATGTCATTTGGACATATAGACTGAGAGTTAAGGGGATGTTACTCTTTCAGAGAAATATTTTCCCAAAAGTGGTGATACTGAGCAATTTTGACATCCAAAATTTTCTGTGATCACATATTCTTGTTATATGCATCAAGAAGCACCTTGGGTAGAAATAGAAGTCCATTTTGAGAAAAACTACATCCTACGCGTAGGATGTCTCCAGGGCACTTTTGGCAGGGAATTTGGGAAAATTGAGGTTACCAGTGGGTTCAGAAGGTAGGCTTTACCCTAGTAACATATTGACTTGGGTATTTTTCCGTATTTTTGTTGACCAAAAGCCAAAAGGCGGAGTCAAAAAGCGTAAAATTTCAGAAAATGATTAATTGAGTGATTTTTGCATGTTTTTGCAATTGTGAAACATACCTGCACTTGCTGAGAGCCTAAGGAAGCATCAAGGACACTTCAGTCTCAACAAATCAGTAGACATCCTACGCGTAGGATGTCTATACGGTGATCTAGTGGAAATTTTGAGAATCTGAGGCTACCAGTGTGTTCAGAAGGTAGGTTTTACCCAATTTTCACCCAGAAAGGGGAACTTGACCATATCTTGACAGCATAAGACCAAAAGACGAAAATTGTCAGACATCCTACCCAAATTGTGTCCAAGGCCTAATTTTGAGACCAAACCATAGGATGACTCCATAGGCATGTTTTAAATGTTGTATTGAGTGCATGTGATAAATTTCATCTCATTTGGGTCAGTGAAAATAAGATTGAACAGACTTTAGCATTTTTGACTGAAAAAGGCAAGGATAGCTAGTTTTTCGGTCTTTTGACATCCAAATTAAAATCTAAGCATAGCATTGGGTTGCTGATATCAAGGGGAAGCTGTGGCTCAATTTTGGGGAAATTCTAAGCACTTAGACATCCTACGCGTAGGATGTCTTCACCCTGATTTAGCACTCCAAATCAACCTCTGACCATACCACAATGATTAGCACTTTAAGGAGAGTCTGTGGTTCAAATTTGGGGCAATTCTAGCAGTTAGACATCCTACGCGTAGGACGTCTAAGGCATGATTTAGAGGCCAAATTCATACTCTGGACATAGGAGGGTGTTGTATAGCCTTAGGCAAGCCTCCTAGTCAATTTTGGTCCAATTTGGAGTTGATTTGACTTAGGAATTCATCAGAACAGACATCAGGTTTTTGGAACAGATTCTTGATCATTTGACCAACCTATAGGTGTCAGAATTAAAAAGTAAAAATAGTTGTGAGCTTAGCTCATCAAGGGGAAGTTACACTGCAAGTTTGAGTTGAAACAGAGCTAAAAGACATCCTACGCGTAGGATGTCTCCAGGGTCATAAAGTGGTCAAAATTGTACTTTGGCCATAAGGGAGGTTCTAAGTGTCTCAAGGATTCCATAAATTTTTTTCAAAAGTTAATTTGGACCTTGTTTGGCCTATTTACCAAGTAAAGACAAGAATTGTCAGACATCCTACTCTTGGAGTGCACTAGAAGCTTATGCAGCCCAAATCTTGACCTATTGGCATCCAAATTCAATTTTGAACATACCATTGGGTTACTGAGCACTAGGAGAATCTTGGGATTAAGTTTGGACAAAATCTAAGTAGTTAGACATCCTACACGTAGGATGTCTCCAACTTTATTTAGGACTCCAAACCAACCTATGAGCACACCACTATGATCAGCACATCAAGGAGAAGCTGGGGTGAAAATTTCAAGTCATTCTAAGAAAAAAGACATCCTACACGTAGGATGTCTCAAGGCCATTTTTAGGTCCAAATTAAATTCTGAGCATACCATTGTGTTGTTGGACTTAAGGGGAGTCTTTGGACCAAATTTTGTTAAATTCTGAGCATATAGACATCCTACGCGTAGGATGTCTCTAGGCCAGTTTTAGGGTCGAACTATAATTGTGACCATACAGAAGTGTTCACAGCGTCACAGAGATCCCAAATCTTCTTTTAAAATTGAATTTGGACTCATTTTGACCAGTCTAAACTTCATTTCACTGTTTTGGCCATAACTTTCACGAATGGTATCGGATCGGAAAAGTTTTTATATCAAAACGTAGCCTGAGAGCGACTCTACAGATCTTAGAGAAAAACTTAAACTAAATGTATGCCGACTGCAACCATTCAATTCAACATTGAAAAAAAACGTCGTTTGAGGCCTCAAAATACATCCGCAAGTTAGGGGTGTCTGAAAGCGACAATTTGCGAGAATTGTGACGAAACGGTTGCGGTTTTGGACATAGTTTTGACTTTTCCCTAACCAAAGAACTTAAACACAGTGGACTAAGTCTACTTGAACCAAGCAAAAGCTCTTAAGCCCAGAACTCATGTCTACCTTAGAGTCAAACGCAGCTTACACAAGCTTGGAGATCCCGACGATAGAGGAATATCCTCCCACAATGGATCTTCCAAACTTGTAATTGATAAAGACCCATCTTGTGGAGAGAGTTTGGATGATTGGTCACGAGAGTGAAGGACTATATAGAGACATTGACGACAATGAGGTCAATCTTTATAGGTGCTCAGATCCATACCTAGAAGAGATAACGAATTACAAGCTCTTATATGTCTACACATACGGAGTCGACTGTCAATGGAGATCTATAGTTGTCGACAAGTATGGACGAGAATACAGAGTTGTAGAAAGAACAAATCCACAGATTGTACTAGAAAGAGGTGGATATTTGGTCAATGAAGGACCACTAATGCCTCCACCAAACACAAGAATTCCTATAGGAATTCCAAGAAGAGAGCCACAGGATTCCCTTCAAGAGCGATAACGAGAGAAGTATTGGGAGAGTCTCTGGTTAGACTTGTAGACAATCGACGAGTTAGACCATCCCAAGTCGAGAAATGGGTAAACAGAAAATACATGGGAGAGTACGAGAACAAGTTAGATGTGGTCACAGTCCCATCACAGAGATTTTCTCCCAACAAGGCCATCGATTCAAAGGGGCTAGTAGATATTCTATCTACCCTAGTCACCTATACAATCATGCTAGCCGAGTTGCTCAAAATAAGACCAAACATGTGGGTTAATGTCAGTAAATGTCTAGAGAAATTTGGTGTAAAAACCTCAATGACTCTGACGGGAGCAAAGCGAAACCCGAACCCTGACGGACTCTAAAACACCGGGGACCGAATGGCGCGCCTCGAGCCTGTCATGGTAAAGCAAACAGGGGGCACCACCTAGCTTCAGTGGCTAGGACGCAAACAACACACCTCCATAACAAAGTTTTCATCCAAGAGAGATGGATGCTTGGGAGCAATGATGAAGAGGAAAGGGAATGAGATCAAGTGAGAGAGAGAGAGAGAGAGTGAGGGAGGGGGTATCGCGGCTTAGTACTTAGGCACCACAAAAGGATGGCGAATCCGCACACCCTACACACATACACAAGCTCACTCCAAACACAAGACTAGGTGGCGATTCCACACACCTCACATGGGCAAAACATTGCAAGAAAACATACTCACAAAAACTCAAGCTTTATTTAGAGAATAAGGTGATGAAATGGGGAGCATAGGGTAGGGGAATGAGAAGGGAGAGCGTGGTAGAGCACATGGCGGATATGTGGGAGTTGATGGCGAAGACTCGCACGAGGGTTACGGCTATCATCCTTCATTTAGTTTCCCTTCATCTTCCATAGCCCAAGGGTGTAGAGGTCATGCTTAAGACGAGCATGGTGATTGCAGCGATGGTGATGGTGTGGGTGTGTGTGTGTGCACTAGGCACACACAGTGCATAGTGTACTCTTTGTTGATGGTGTGTGTCATTAGTGTGGTGGTGAACCCTGTTTATATAGGGGAGGAGGGGGGAGAAATTCTAGAATTTAGAAATGAAGAAATCATTATCTACATAGGCCATGTGACTGTGGGCCCCACTTGTCTGGCTGTGTGTATATGTGCCAGAACAGCAGTCTCATGAGAGAGAGACTAAGAGAGAGAGATGGGTTGATCAAAAAAAGTGAGAGGTGACATGGAGAATAAAGTAATTACAAGAGGGTAGAGAGAGGAGTGTGTTCAGAGGTGAATCTGTGTGCAGATATGTGTGAACACAAGAAAAATCAGGTAACCATTGGGTGGGGATGGGTTTGTGGGCTCGTTTTTCAGTGAAACTGAGTGTGTGTGAGTGTGGGGGAGGTTATTTAGCTACAAGACAAGAGACATGGCGCCCTTTAGAGAGAGAGGGGGTGGGGTATACTATTTTGGAAGATAGGGTAAGTTGCATGTGAGTTAGGGTGCATTATTGGTGAGTTATAATGCATTATTGGTGAGAGGTGGGGTAGCTTGAGGGGAGAGAGAAAGGAGAAAGGACAAGGGGAAGAGAGAGGGGGTTGACCTTTTGAGTGGAGGAGAGGAAAAGGGACACCCGGCGGGGCAACAGTGAAGAAAAAGGAGGCAAGGTGGGGATGGGCTACCCCGCACGCATGAGGTGGCCTATTTTACCTTTCTTATATATTTACATAATCATACTTTATTTTTTTTCTTACTTTTTCCGATGCCTTTTATCACTCCCTCCCTAAGAGGGGGTTTTCATGGGGTGGGGACGAGAGAAGAGGGGTATGGGAGCTTGGCTTGTGAAAAGCCCCCATCATTAGCCCTCCACTTTTGGCTAGAGGCATTCATGTCTCTAGCTCATCTGTTTGATCATTATCGTCGGAGGTGGCGGCTGATGGTGTGTCCTCATCTGGAATGTCAATTGGTGGAGCCTGGTCAAATCGAAGAAAATAAGGTTTAAGTCGCCAACCATTTACCCTGGTTTTATGAAGTTTTCCATCAGCCTCCATAAGCTGGTAGCTTCCATTGGCATACTTTTTCCTGATGATGAAAGGGCCTTCCCATCAGAGCAGGAGTTTCTTATCCTTGTGCGTGTCGAAGAGATTGTCGTAGCGGAGCACCAAAATTCCTTTCTTCAATTCTTTTTTCCGGAGATGCTCGTTAAAGCTAAGCCGTCTATGCTCTGCTTGTGCTGCATAATAATTTATTGATTCTTCTCTGTCTAGTTGCAGTCTGTCCAAGTTGATGATGTGATCTCTCAAATGCATGTTGGGTTGTTGAAGTTGGCTTGCCATTACTCTGAGACTTTGTAGTTGCACTTCAATGGGCAAGATTGCTTCCTTACCAAATACTAGATGATACGGTGTGAATCCCAAGGATGTACGAAATGAAGTTCTGTAAGCCCATAAAGCTGGTAGTAGATACTTATCCCAGTCTCCGGGATGATTGTTTACCTGCTTGGTAATAATTTTAGAAACCATTCCATTACATTGAGGGTAATATGGTGAAGAGTGCCTCCTTGTAATGCCCAGTTTTTGCATTAATTCTCCTACCAAGTCTGCTCTGAAACTTGGCCCTCCATCAGAGATGATCTCTAAAGGTGTGCCAAACCTACAGTATATGTGCTCGTAGATAAATTTAGCTACCTTTACCGCTGTGATTCTAGTGGTGGCTGTAGCCTCTGCCCATCTAGTCATGTAGTCGACCCCCATGATAATGTAGAATTTTTCTGAGTTGGCCCTAGGTAATGGCCCAATGGAATCGATACCCCATTTTTCAAATGGGCCATATGACAGAATAGGTGTCTGTGGTTCAGGCATAAGTGACCTAGTGCCAGCCTTTTGACACAACTTACACATTTTGCACCAATGGTGTACATCACGGTTGAGACTAGGCCATATGAAGCCTGCTTGCAAGATTTTCCTACTTGTTATGTCTAGGGCAAAGTGACCACCACAAACCCCGTCATAAAATCTAGCAATTACTCCCGTGATTTTGTGAGAGAGAGGGACCTTCCTGAGTATTTGGTCCTTACCCTTACAGTACAAACCATCATTGATGATTCGATACCTTGTGGCCTTTCGCATCAGCCATTGCTTCTGTCCCTTTGTTAAATCTGATGGGCATTCCCCTGTTTCCAAAAAATGCATGATGTCAGGCAAGGCATCACTGCCTTGAAATAGAGGGAGCTTTAGTTTTATTGCTCCAACCACCACTTCCTCTAGTCTTTCACTTGCTAGGGCATCTGCTTCTTGGTTTTGAGCCCTTGGGATATGTTGTATTTGAACTTCTTCAAACTTACCCAACAAGGTTTTTACACCACTTAAGTGAGTCCTTAAACTAGGATTCTTGCATGTCCATGCTCCATTTACTTGCCTTACCAGGAGTAGAGCATCCCCAAATACATTAAGGCGTTGTACACCTTGCGAGACGCACCATTGTAGACCCTTGGTTAGTGCTGCATACTCAGCTTCATTGTTAGAATGTGAATCTAACAATTGGCCCAACGAAAATACCTTTGTCCCTTTGTCATCAAAGACCACTATGCCTGCAGCTGCTGTGTCGGACGCTCGCTTGTAGGCTCCATCAAAGTAGAGAGAGTATGCTCCTTCTACCATCGGTGGTACTGGAGGTAATCGAACTTCTCCTTCCTTAGATTGCTTCTCCTTCCTTTCAAATACTTGGTAGGTCATGAGTCCCCCCAAACTTTCCCTTGTCGTGCTTTCTACCTGTACCGTGTAGTCAAACTCTTGCAAACGAACTAGCCATTTAGTAATTCTAGAAGACATATCCATGTGTTGTACAACATAGGGAAATATTTCATCCGTGGTTAGAATCACAAATTGCTTAGGCAGCAAATATCACCTAAACTTTGTAGTTGCAAATCTAAGTGCTAGGACTAAGTGTTCCACATGGGTGAAACCTTTCTCTCCTGCTATCATCATTCGACTAGAGAAGTAGATTGGCCTCATGAAAGATGTCGTCGTATCCTTTTGGAGTAGCACAGCCCCCAATGAGTCATCACCAACACTTGAGGTGACATAGAATTTTTCATTCCACTTAGGTGGTGAGATAGTTGGCAGAGTGGCTAAGACCTCCTTTACCTTGTTGTAGTGATGTTCGCTTTCCTCGTCCCAAGTGAAAGTTGATCTTTGAGTGAGTTGTTGCAGTGGTAGAACAAGTTGTGATAGTAGATGTTTGAATCTACTTAGGTACCTCACCTTCTGTAGAAAAGATACCAGTTGATGTTAGGTTGTTGGTGAAGGTAGGGCTATGAGTGCGGACACCTTACTTGGGTCGGCGTTGATACCTTTTGTTGAAATTTCATGGCCTAGTAGAATGACTTTAATCTCCCCAATGTGGCATTTATCCACATTTAATTGCCCGCCTAGGCTCTGCAACCTGGCCAAACCTTCAGTTACCTTTTCTAAATGTGAAATACGGGAGCTATATATACAAAAATCATCAATGAACACTCTTATGGATGTTCCAAACAACGGTTGAAAAACATATGTGACATATCTTTGGAATGTGGCAGGTGCATTTGTGAGACCAAATGGCATAACCCTGTATGCAAAACAACCCCATGGCATGATAAAAGTGGTTTTTAGCTGATCTTCCAAGGCTATGCGTATTTGAAAGTATCCAGAATAACCATCACAGACGGTATAACATTCAAAACCCGCTACTTCATTCAGAATTTCATCCAAGAAAGGGAGAGGAAAGTGGTCTCTCTTTGTAGCTGCATTTAGTGGCTTGTAGTCAACACAGACCCTCCACTTACCATTCTTTTTAGGCATCACCACTACGCGTGACACCCATTCTGAGTTTTCTACAGGATAGATGAATCCCGCCTCCAGCAGTTTCCTTACCTCGGCCAAGAGTGCCTTTTCTTGTATGACCCCCAGTCGTCGTAGCTTTTGCACAACTGTTTTTACCCCTTCCTTCAGCTTAATATGATGTTCCACCACTGTAATGCCTGTGATTATTTCATAGTTGTCAATGAAGAGGTTAGGAAATCCCATCAACATTTGCAAAAACTATCTTTCTCCTCAAGTGTTAATTCCGTAGACAACATACCTTTCAACCTACTTCCTCCTAGGCCAGGTGACTTGCTCTCCTCTTCATTGGGTTGCCCTTTTGGTGATGGATCACCAGTTGTGCTTACCTTTTGTGGATCCTTCATAATGATACCCATCACATCAATGGAGCTGTCACTTTCGTCGGTGGATGTGGTCTCCTCCTCAGAACTGGAAGATTCGCTAGTGGTTTCATCTGTCGATGTTTCCAGATTCATTTGCTTCTGCTTGCCAATCCTCATGTCGTAGTAGATTGTCTCCCCTTTCTTACCGGTCATGCGTAGAAGGCCAGTACCCCAGGCCTGTTTTTCCTTCATGGCCATCAACCATGGCCTTCCCAAAATTAGTGGATAGCCCTCCCCCTTAGTAGGCATTACAAAAACATCTACCTCTACCTCAGTGTTGAAAGCTTTGATTTTCACGGCACTTACCACACCCACACACTTTACTTATGCGTTGTTTGCCATCTTTGCCTTTCATGGAGAAGGCTTGTCAACCTCGAGCCCTAATCGAAGCATCATAGCTTTGCTCATTACACAGATTTGTGCACCTCCATCAATGTAGGTGTTTCCAACCCTCTTTCCTTTGAAGTTTACGTCGACAATTGGAAGGATGTCATCCATGTTGCATCCCGAAATTGCTCCGGCTACCTTTGTTTTGGAGCGTCTTGTACTTAACATTTTAGACCATTGTCGCCTTACTTTAGGTACAAGATGTAGCAGCTGTGGCCATGTAATCTTCGGTCCTTGCTCTGCCACATCCAATGTTAGATCATAGGGCTTAGAACTTTCCCCTAGCTGGAAGTCGGTGATGCCCAATTTCCGTCGTGGCTTGGATGGCCTCTTGCTAGTTTCTCCTCTCATGCTTCTCTCATCATCTGATTGTGTAGCCTTCTCCCTCCTAGCTCTTTTCACATTCATGTCCTCAAGTGGTTCTAAAAAGGTTACCTTCTCCTTACCCTTGTCCCTCTCCTTTGCTCTGGGTGGATCCACTACTACGGCTTTTCCTTTCTCTTCTAGCCTTATGATGTTTATAGGGCGATCAGGTGGTGGGGCTGGTGGAAGAGGTGGAATGGATGCTTGTAGTGGTGTCTAGGGTGGACGTAGAATTTTTGTTGGTGGGGTTGGTGCTCGGGGTGTGGGTGTTCTTTCTCTAGGGGGTGAAAATTGGTTCCTCCTACCTCTTCTATTATAGTTTTCTCGTGGTTTTGGACAGTAGTACATATCGTGACCGTCTTCTCCGCAGTTGTAGCAATGATACTCCCTGTTTTGTCGTCGTTCTCTTCCAGGGTCTTGATCTCTTTCTTGACTCCTCCCTTATTGTATTAAGTGGACAGACAAATTCTGCAGTTGGTCAGTAATATGGGCCAACATATCTTGTTGGTCATCTCTTACCCCAAGAGCCGGTGGTGGTGGTGGAATGGTGGTTGTTGTAGTTGCTGGTCGACGTGATGTTGCTGTTTCTGTTGACTCGGTTTCTTTGGCTTTCATTCGCAGCTTCTTGTCCTTAAGGCGAGCAATCTCAACGGCTAACTCGTACGTAGCCCGGAATCTACCTTTTACCTTCTCCTTGAGAAGCGGCCATAAGCCATGCGTGAACCGATCTTTTTTTAGGAAATCGGGTGCAGCTTCCCCCCTTGCCAGTGACTCAACCCACCGTTCCCGCAAATCCAAAAATTTGGACTCATAGGTGGCATATTCTAAAAGACCCTCCTGCTTCAAGTCTCTCAACTTGTCCCACAACTTTTCTGAAGTGGTACCTCCCCCAAAGAGCCTCTTAAAAGCGGTTTTTAAGGGTTCCCAGTCATCCTTGGTTGCTTGTGGAAGTGCATTGTACCATGATCTAGCTTCTAGCTTCATGAGATTCTTAAAGATTCTAACCCGGGATTCATCCATATCTTTGTTGCTCACTACACATGCTACTTCAAAGTCTAGGAAGTCTGTTACCAAATCCTCCCCCTTCTTTCCTTTAAATGTTGGAAATGCTACACTTGCCATGATTACTGAGAGAGAGCTAGAAAGACACACTGCTTAATGTGCAAAAGTTTTTTTCTTCTTTACAAGGAGGCGTGTATACCCTCTTATACTAGGACATAGATTAAAACTTCAAAAGGTACATTGCCTTGTACCAAAGGTAGGACAAGCGGTTGATCTGATGCCAAAACCTCAAAAAATCGCTCCCCACCCAGCATGGTGTCAATGACATGCTGGTAGTGAGCCTTCAAATCCAGTATTACCTTGATTGAGCGTACACGTGTTGGTATGTGTGATCTGTCTTGAGGTAGGTTGTACTGATTCATGTGAAGCTTAGAGGTGCTTAGTCACTGTCCAAGCTTGTGGGAGAGGGTGGTGTTCTTTCCTGAAACAAACTCAGTAGATCCCTAGTTTCTCTAGTGAGAGTGTGAGCCAATGATTCCGTTATCTGTGCTGCAGCATTAAGTGCGACTTGAAAACTGACTGTGATAATTACCTCGGTGACTTGAGTTACCCGATTCTCAAAGTAGAATAGTGTTGATTCTCTATTGTGTAGATCTCCTTCCATTTTGTTGTTGTGGGTTGGTTGTAGGTTGCGGACATGGTTTCGACCTTCTCCTTCTTCTTCTTGGCACTTGGCCTATGTATATCCACTGGGTTTGGCGTGTTGGTTGACTCTCCCACTGCAAATCGATTACCGTTACGCCTGGCACTCGAGCTTCGATGGAGATGCGGAGTTCGTCTAGTTGTGCTTGGAGCTTTTCTTCTTCTGTCGTCCAATTAGCAAATTCTCCTAGCCATTCATCCATTCACAATAGTTTAGGGGTTTTAGTCTTGTAAATTGAAGGGTTTCATGAAAAGATCCTCGGTGGGGGCACCAAATGACGGGAGCAAAGAGAACCCCGAACCCCGACGGCCTCTAAAACACCGGGGACCGAATGGCGTGCCTCGAGCCTCATGGTAAAGCAAACAGGGGGCACCACCTAGCTTCAGCGGCTAGGACGAAAACAACACACCACCATAACAAAGTTTTCATCCAAGAGAGATGGATGCTTGGGAGAAATGATGAAGAGGAAAGGGAATGAGATCAAGTGAGATAGAGAGAGAGAGAGAGAGTGAGGGAGGGGGTATAGCGGCTTAGTACTTAGGCACCACAAAAGGATGGCGAATCCGCACACCCTTCATACATACACAAGGTCACTCCAAACACAAGACTAGGTGGCGTTTCCGCACACCTCACATGGGCAAAACATTGCAAGAAAACATACTCACAAAACCTCAAAATTTATTTAGAGAATAAGGGGATGAAATGGGGAGCATAGGGTAGGGGAATGAGAAGGGAGAGCGTGATAGAGCACATGGTGGATAGGTGGGAGTTGATGGCAAAGACTCGCACGAGGGTTATGGCCATCATCCTTCATTTAGTTTCCCTTCATCTTCCGTAGCCCAAGGGTGTAGAGGTCATGCTCAAGACGAGCATGGTGATTGCAGTGATGGTGATGGTGTGGGTGTGTGTGTGTGCACTAGGCATACACAATGCATAGTGTACTCTTTGGTGATGGTGTGTGTCCTTAGTGTGATGGTGACCCCTCTTTATATAGGGGAGGAGGGGGGAGAAATTATAGAATTTAGAAATGAAGAAATCATTATCTACATAGGCCATGTGACTGTGGGCCCCACTTGTCTGGCTGTGTGTATATGTGCCAGAACAGCAGCCTCATGAGAGAGAGACTAAGAGAGAGAGATGGGTTGATGAAAAAAAGTGAGAGGTGACATGGAGAATAAAGTAATTACAAGAGGGGAGAGAGAGGAGTGTGTTCAGAGGTGAATCTGTGTGCAGATGTGTGTGAACACAAGAAAAATCAGGTAACCACCGGGTGGGGATGGGTTTGTGGGCACCTTTTTCAGTGAAACTGAGTGTGTGTGAGTGTGGGGGAGGTTATTTAGCTACAATACAAGAGACATGGCGCCCTTTAGAGAGAGAGGGGGGTATTTGGGTCATGGGATATGATAGGAGAGAGAAAGAGGGGGTGGGGTATACTATTTTGTAAGATAGGGTAAGTTGCATGTGAGTTAGGGTGCATTATTGGTGAGTTATAATGCATTATTGGTGAGAGGTGGGGTAGCTTGAGGGGAGAGAGAAAGGAGAAAGGACAAGGGGAAGAGAGAGGGGGTTGACCTTTTGAGTGGAGGAGAGCAAAAGGGACACCCGGCGGGGCAACAGTGAAGAAAAAGGAGGCATGGTGGGGATGGGCTACCCCGCACGCATGAGGTGGCCTATTTTACCTTTCTTATATATTTACATAATCATACTTTATTTTTTTTCTTACTTTTTCCAATGCCTTTTATCACTCCCTCCCTAAGAGGGGGTTTTCATGGGGTGGGAACGAGAGAAGAGGGGTATGGGAGCTTGGCTTGTGAAAAGCCCCCATCAACTCAAATCGAGAAAGGCATCAAAGAGCTTGAAATGCCTTAACTAAATACTAGGCCAGTGCCATTAAACAAGGTCGGCGAGTATTACGAGGGAGAAGATGGAAACACCACTCTTCCTGTGGAATTCAATAATGTAAAAACCATGGCAATCCTTGACAGTGGAGCTCATGTGGCCATTGCAACCAAAGAGGTTTCGAAAAAATGGGGAAAACCTTCCATGATATCCACACGAATGACCCTGTAGCTTGCAGACGGACACAAGGAAAAGCCCCTAGGACTGGTAGAAAAAGTACTTGTTACTTCTTGTGGCATTGAATATGAACACACTTTTGCTGTTGTTGACTCTGACAAGAAGAACAACTATGACATCATTCTGAGAAGACCATTCATCCGACAATTGAAAATGGTCCAAGATTGGGGTTATGACCATGTATACCTGAGACATATGAAAACCATAACAAAGATAAACTTGAGGGACCATAGCTATAGGGATGTGACGAGAGCATTGGTTGAAGAGTTTGATTCCGCCACAGTAGCAGGATCAGAGCTTCCAGCTTGGGTAGGTAAGCCTAAAGAACTATGGATGTGTGGAGCTTCACAATGTGGTAGCTTGAAACTTGAGGAATGTATCCTAGAGCGGGTTATAGAGGATATGGACTATATCTCAAAACCGTTTCCTGAAGAAGAGTTAGAGCCTTTTGGATGGGAACACATCTTGGCTACTCTGGACGTGTGTGCCGTGGAGGATGCTCCCACAACAAAGTTTTGTGATGAAAATGGCTATGATGTCATTCCTTATTTTGCAGTGAGTGTAATCTAGGAAAACAAAGAGAACCAGACATCAACAAGCTCTCGACATAAGGAGCAAACAAAGAAATGTGGAGAATCAAAAGATGAAGAAGACGACGAGTTCTATGACTCTGTAGAACACTTTGAGCTTCAAGAAGATCAACAACCCGGGAATCAATGTCATCTCTACACGAATAAAGTGCATCAAAAGTGGATTCCAAAGTCCTCGATGAAGACACAACCACCACAAGAATCCTCATACATGGCTCCTAATAAGGATGCAAAGACTCAGCTAGGAGAAATACGACCAGAGCAATGAGCTAACAATGCTCTAATCAATGGGCTAGAAAAGTCCTCCAAGAAACTACCAGCCACAAGGAAACAGACTGTAACTTTCCACTACCAGCCAAAAAATCAAGGGAAAGTACAAGAAGTCAACCTTGCTGGGGATAGTAGCGATAGTGATGAATCTTATGACATCCCCTATCATCAACATAGGCCATCACTATCACCAACCCCTTCAACAACAACCATGATAGGTCAAAATAACAGGACAACAAGCCAAAGCCAAAAATCTTGACAAATCTGGATACCAAAAAGCCAGATCTGCCAAAAACAGATATGGATCAAGAAGACAAAGATCTCTAATGACAAATCACAAGATCCAACACGAAAACAAAAATAAGGAAAGCGTTGATAGCCGTTTTTCGGCTCTCCATAATTGCCATAGTAAGTTACTTCACCCTACCAAATTCACCCAAACACTATGGCTATCCCTACCATTTCACTTTACATAGGCGTGTGTGAGTTACAGGACTTTTTCCATATCTCCTTAAAAACCCTCAGCTAGCTAGTCACTGAGCTAGTTGAGCCAAATATATATATATATATATATATATATATATATATATATATATATATATATATATATATATATATATATATATATATATATATATATATTATGTCCCATTTGTGTGTAAATATTGCATTATATATATGGCCTAGATATAGGGATTTTTATAATTATTCTTGTATTTTATTTAAATATTTATACTGAGGTGTGTGTTTTATTAAACCTATGTACACCTTCTTTCATCCTCTTACACCATAAGTATTTTGCCAATGTGTACATACTCTAACCTTATATTTTTTCTTTTATACTAATAACCCCCTTATTTTCACCCTCACCCTCGTGAAAACAAAAATTGATTTCTACTCTCTTGGTTACGTTTATTATATTATTTACTTGCATACCTTTTCCTCTTTCACCAAAATAATACAAAGAGGGACCATATCATATGATTCCAATATCTTTCCATATCCATAATTCCTCCATATTTTTATTATTATTTTTACTCATTATTCTAACACCATGTGCTCATTGAGCTAAAGTCCATGAATAGTCCATACACTAGTCCCACCATGTATATATTTCTTTATTCACCAATAATCCTCCTCCATGCATGTGTCAAGGGCAACTTGGATGCTTTGTATTATGATATGACAAAGGAGGCGCTCACTCTTGGATGCATTGTACAAATTCAACAAAGCAGGGGGCCACTAAAAGACTTTTGCAGGCATACAAATAGGCTTTTAGGTGAGAATTTTGGCACCCATCTCCACTCCGAATTTGGAGCGTTCGTCAAAGAGAAAATGTAGCCCACGCTCTGAATAATCACCTCAAATTTTTTCATGATTTTTGGAGCAACCACCGGTGAGCTATGATTTTTTGAGTGGACCCTAGTCTTCCCACTTTTCTCACAA